>NC_060120.1:648776179-649401179 GCF_021461395.2 Schistocerca americana | reverse complement strand
TGTTTTGAATAGCAATTGTCAGTTACGTATTTTCAGTCGTTTATTAGTCCTCCTAATATTCATCCACCGTGCTTACGTCATTAGCTAGTCTTCATCGCTAAAAAGCCTAACAAAAGTAGAAGAGGCCTGCCTTTTATGTATTTCATCGGACACGACTGTATAAAGCCGGACATGTCCTGCGAAAAAAAAAACAAATGTGTGTGAAATCTTATGGGACTTAACTGCTAAGGTCATCAGTCCCTAATCTTACACACTACTTAACCTAAATTATCCTAAGGACAAACAAACACACCCATGCCTGAGGGAGGACTCGAACCTCCGCCGGGACCAGCCGCACAGACCATGACTTCAGCGCCTAAGACCGCTCGGCTATTCCCGCGCGGCTGTCCTGCTAAAGTCGGACGCCTGGCAACCCTAACACAACTAATTTACTGTCTCATGCAGAGCCCCGGGGATGCCCACCTACCGACTCTTGCTATTATTGACTGTACGAAAGATACCCATTTCGATTTTAGCCTTCTCGCTTTCACTGTTACGAATCTGACGGCTACAGCAGAAAACGTTCTCGATGGAAGTCTACCTCCAGATGCACTATTCTTGGATCGAGAGACTGATGTCCTCGTTGTTTGATCCTTTCCCACATTCAACCAACCAACGAACCAACCTTCCTTCTCCCATCCTCCGTCAAGCCGAACTTGTGTCACGTCTCTAATGACATCGTCAATGAGGAGCAGAGAAATAACCTTCCTTCCTTCCTTCCTTCCTTCGGCAAATCTCCCGTGGTGGTCCTTCAGCAATCACTGCTCACGCTATTGCGTTGAACTGGGGAGAAGAGAGCTTTATGGCAGCACGTGACTAAATGAAGGGACGGGTTGTATGGACACATCTTCAGACATAAATGAATGGTTAATGTACTAATGGAGGGAAGAGTGAGTGAGTGAGTGTGTGTGTGTGTGTGTGTGTGTGTGTGTGTGTGTGTGTGTTGCGGAGGGGGGCAGGTAAAAGCTATACAGGGAGGCTAAGATTTGCCAAGCAGGTTCAAGTGGATATAGGTTGCGGTAGTTGCGCAGAGATGAAAGGAGATGCAAGTACAGGATACAATAGTAAGAAGAGCTGCACCAAACCACTCTTCAGACAGAAAACCAACAGTTATTTATGTATTGTCATGTCGGTCTGTAGTATAAATTTCCATTTAGTCATGTGCAACTTCGATAAGCATTAGTTTAAATAACTGTCATAAGCTGTCAATGTTTGCTGTTGTTGCCATACGATAAATGAAATAAATAAGTGTAACTCACTGAGGCGTAGTTATCATGAGAGATATACTTTAGCGCAGATTCAAGGCCGTTTTCGAAGATTAATCTGCCCTTGCACATTTTTCTGGAGGACAAGCATTATATGCCGTCTTTATGTATTTAATTGCGGGAGAAAAAGTTAATTAAATGTATATTCAACAAGCCTAATTGGTGGTGTTTTTCATGTTCAGTCTGAAGACTGGTTTGATGCGGCTCTCCATGTTACTTTATCCTGTGCAAGCCTCTTCATCTCCAAGTAACCATTGCAATCTGCATCCTTCTGAATTTGATTGTTGAATTCATCTCTTGCTCTCCTTCTACGATTATTACCCCCCCCCCTCCCCGCCAAACACACACACACACACACACACACACACACACACAAACAAACTCTCTCTCTCTCTCTCTCTCTCTCTCTCTCCCTCTCCCTCTCCCTCCCCCGCCCTCCCCCCTCCAGTGCCAAATTGGTGATCCCTTGGTGCTTCAGAATGTGTCCTACCAACCGATCCCTTCTTCTAGTCAGGTAGTGCAACAAATTTCAAATTTCTTTTTTCCCCGTTCCCATTCAGTTCCTCCTCATTAGTCACTTTATCTACCCACCTGACCTTCAGCAATCTTCTGTAGCACCAAATTTCATAACATTCTATTCTCTTCTTATCTAAGCTGTTTATCGTCCACGTTTCACTTCCATACATAGCTAAACTCCATACAAATACTTTCAGAAAAGTTTTCCTTCCACTGAAATCTATACTCGATGTTAACAAATTTCTCTTCTTCAGAAAAGTTTTTCTTGCCGTTGCCAGTCTACATTTTATATCATCTCTACCTCGTGCATCATTAGTTATTTTCCTGCTCAAATAGCAAAACTCACCTACAACTCTGTCTCATTTCCTGATCTAATGGTATTTGCGTCACCTGATTCCATTCGACTACATGCTTTTGTTGTGTTCACCTTACAGCCTTCTTTCAAGCCACTGTCCACTCCGTTCAAATATTCTTCCAAATTCTTTGCCGTCTCTGACAGAATTACAATGTCATCGTCAAATCTCGAAGTTTTTATTTCTTCTCTCTCAACTTTAATTCCTACTCCAAATTTTTATTTGGTTTTCTTTACTGCTTGTTCAGTGTGCGTATTGAATAACATCGGGGATAGGCTACAACCCTGTCTCACTCTCTTCTCAACCACTGCTTCCCTTTCGTGCCCCTCGACTCTGGTAACTGCCATCTGATTTCTGTACAAGCTGTAAATAGCTTTTCGCTCCCTGTATTTTACTCCTGCTTCCCTCATATTTCAAAGAGATTATTCCAGTCTACATTGTCAAAAGCTTTCCATAAGTCTACAAATGCTATCTTGTAAGGTAAGTCGTAGTGTTAGTATTGCCTCGCGTGTTCCTACATTTCTCCGCAATCCAAACTGATCTTCACCGAGGTCGGCACCTACCAGTTTTACTTCCTTCTGTACAGAATTCGTGGTAGTATTTCGCAACGAAGACTTACTAAACTGATAGCTAAGTAAGCATTAGCCGCTATTTGGAATCCGAGAATGGGTAACGCAAGAGTTAGGCATAAAAAATGTGAAAAATCTTTCTAAAGACGTAAGCAAATTCCCACCATGGCTTTACAGTTTACTCAAGGGTGGTTTTAAAATGATTTCAATGTGACTGACTTCATTCAACATGCATCCTATGTACATTTTATTGTATTTCAAATGAAAGCAGCAATCTTCGGTAATATACCTTGATTACAAAAGACAGGAAAGTTTTCTTGTCCGTTCAGTCGTGTTTATAGGATTTGCGGTTTGATTTCCACGCAGTCCTGAAGGTTTAATCACATGAGAAACAATTGTGATTCAAGTCCTTCGTATTCCTCCAGTTCCGTCAGTGCATTTATTTCCATTGAACACAAGTGTATGACACTACAGTAAGTCTCTTCAACATTTGCAGATAAGGGAAAATGTTGTTGTGCTTAATGGCCGAAACCATGATAGTGTGCTAAACGATGTGTAAGCCGAGGAAGCCTGCGGCGAACAAGTAAGGACATACGCTGCCATCACCTCGCTATTGATTGTGTAGCAGATGGTATTGTGATAGAGTGAGGTTAAATGGGTGCAAGTGAAGAAAGGCAATCTGTTATCGTTTGTAGAGAAACAGGCGGGCCCTATCACACCTTGTAGAGCAGTGGCGGTCAAACATTCTTGCTAAAGAAACCAGTACTGACATTGCTGGGGCGGCACCTCGGGCAGTATATGTACCGGTCCTGTTATTTAACTGATAGTCTATGTAAATTAGTGTGTTATGAACCTCCGATACTCTAACCGTAGTAAGGGCGCGATAATTGGTCGCCAGGCACCAAGTACTGATCGTTCGAAGTCGGCACCATTTGGAACACATTTTGTCTACGGTTCTTTGTTTCGGGTTCCTGCTACCCTCAGCGACCCAGAACTTGTGACACTGTAAGTGCTGACGAAGTGGTGTTGTGGTGTCTGTGTGAGCGGATGATTAATTGATTCATAACAATAATTGTAGTTATACTTAAATGCATTATGCATTGTGAGACACGATCACAAATGTTTACTAGATGTTTTGAATGCCATTTTTCTTCTACTAATTTTACTGTACCACAACAGCCTTAATTTAATTTCATGTTCCTTTTCATAAATAAGTACCGCATTCGAAGATGAGCGTCTCTGTAATGCGTCTACTTGCATCCATGTTACATCTGTGTCAAAATTTGTAGTCGTACCATAGCAGCTGATTGGTACAGATCGTGCACGTCCATGAGTTGTCAGTACCGGAAGAAGAACAGTAAAACATCCCCCTCCTACAGTCCTGCAGTGGTGGCGCTACTTCACCTCTCTGCCGCTAATATAGGCGACCAACTTAGCTCACGGCCGAATTCACCAACATCAATTGACATTGAACACATCTTAAAATATTACTATCTCTGTAAGTAGTTTTGTTATTGAGTAGGGAAACAACACCCTTGAGAAATCTTCAACGTTAGCTGATGTTTTTAGATTCGGCTATTAGTTGCTGAATGCATATTAACAACAAAATACGTCTCAGAAAAGCGGGACGCACGAATCCGTGAATAGGATCTTGTTACTTCTCCCAGACTAAGTATTCCTAGTGCACTTCAATAAAGGTGATAGTCTCAGTTCCGTCGCTTCAAACTCCATCGAAACCACAAACGAGTACGAAGTGTGTATGAAGCACTGGTCTCAAATTGTCACATTACGGCCGAATAATGTTTATATCTTGAAAATAGGGCAGTTACAGGATTATCTGCTGGTAAACCTGCCGTCGAGAGAAGTATTCTGACAACTGATCGAAAGCAATGGTCGCTCCCAATTGCTGCAGTAATGTTGCATTGCCAGGGAAATGTAAACAAAATCACGTTGCCTTATTGGCCATAACAAACGCATGAAGCAGACGCCCTAAGCTCTCTCAAACCGCCACGGAGCTTCTCTGCATGACAGTTAATCTGCCAACGAGACATATATACGTTCGGTACGCTGTCAAGCCTACCCTCCAAAACGCTATCTGGTCTGTAGAGCGGTACGCTTATCTTTGTGTAAAGCAACAGGCAGCCACGTACCCCCCCCTTTCCCCCCAACCCCCCCTCTCTCTCTCTCTCTCTCTCTCTCTCTCTCTCTCTCTCTGTCTGTGTGTGTGTGTGTGTGTGTGTGTGTGTGTGTGTGTGTGTGTTTGACGTCTAATGCTGCTTAAAAACCACGCTTGGACAGCTCCCAGCAGTGGAGTTTTTAGCTATACGTATCCACGCTGCTACTGAAAGTTTACTAATGTCACCTACCTAGCGTCAAATAAGTAGCGTCTATGTCTTATGTTCTGGAATTCAGCAAACGGTCTTCTTAATTCATCAAGAATCCATTCGCTATTCAGGAAACTTCCAAGCCCCCCCACCCCGTCGGAGATTCGAGTGCTCCCTCGGGTATGGGTGTGTGTTGTCCTTAGTAAGTTTAAGTTAGGTTAAGTAATGCATAAGCTTAGGAACCGATGACCTCAGCAGTTTGGTCCTATAAGACCTTACCACAAATATCAAATTTTTCCAAGGGACGATTTGGCCTTGAGGAGTTCTGGATCGTGAACTTCACACAGCATCTCCTGAGTATTCTTAATCGGCACCGGCTTTGGTCGAAACTCAACGACCACGAAACAAATTTTGCTGCCACATCTTAAACATGAGACAAATTAAATGGCAGCATCATCAGCAACCACTATGATAATGGTTCGGCGATTACCAATGATTCTATTTACATGATGTCGTAAGTTACTGGTAAGATTATTGATCTTCAACGCCCTCACGGCCATCTTGGACGTGTGTGTCACTTTGTTTTTGTACATATAGGGTGATTCATGAAGATATGCAAATATTTTAGTATGTTATTCTACAGATAAAACTAAAGAAAAAAGTTCATATAAACATAGGTCCGCAAATGTTTAGTTACGGAGTTACGGCTAATAAAAGATTTTGCCTGAAATTTAGCAACTTTGCTAATATGAAGCCATCGTAAAATTGTACGAGGTCGACGTAAAGCACGATTTCCACTTATTTTGTTGTTATTTATCTGGTGAATCTAATAAAACATGTCCCCGACGTGTATCTGCAGTTGTTTTCCACAACATCCAGAGAAGCAAAGAAGTAATTTCGTAAAATTTTTAATTTATTAACTACTTAGCCCAATTTGCTCTTTAAATTCCAGAAAGTTACACAAAGTTTTCAACAGAAGTTGTAGAGAATTTAATTTTGGAAAAATGATGGTAATAACGTTAACTGAAAGTGTATGAATGCGTCAGATAATATGCTTTTATTAATACCATAGCACACGTGAAAACTAATGCAGATACACGTCTGGGACATATTTTATTAGATTCACCAGACCAATAACAACAAAGCAAATGGAAATCGTGCTTTACTTTACGTACAGTTTTGCGATGACTTCATTTTAACGAAGTTGCCAAGTTTCATGCAAAATCTTTTATTAGCCGTAACTCCGTAACGAAACATAAGCGGGCCTATGTTTATAAGAAGTTTTTGCTTTAGTTTTACTTGCAGAATAACATATTAAAATATTTGCATATCTTCGTGAATCACCCTATAGAGGATATACCAAAAGCAGCGTTCACCCTTCCCAACGGACTGCTGCAGTTCATTCCCTTGTTAAACCAAATTAAATTCAAATCTTCGTTCCAGAAGCTAGAAAGTCGGAGCACACTAAAAAAAAAAAGTGTATTCTTCTACATAGTTAACAATACAGTAAGCATCTAGTACTACTTCAATTTCAAAATAAACCACCGGAAAAAATGTAAGCCCTTCAAGGATTGTGTTCTGTGACACTAGTGCAGAATACGTGCATACTGAGGGTTGTAGTACTAGTCATTCATTTCTCACTGTCATCGGCGAACCGATGGCGCTCAGGAGCCTGTCTCTGCCCCCTCTGTTTTGACTCTACGGGCAGCACCTGTACAGATTTTAGAGGTGAACAGTGTTGCCAAATTCATTTTAGGGTACAACCACGTCCCTCTGACGGGTGCATGCTCCTGTTGAACAGCTTCAGCCGTTTGAACAAGGTCACATTGTGGGCCTGCGGGAAGCTGGATGGATGTATCGACGCACTGCTGCAGATTTTGGGCACAGTGTACCGGTGGTGTGTCGCTGTTTTCAACCGTGATCTTTGTAACACACACAACACCTGCAGACCAGGTTCTGGACGTAGTACAGACGCGCGCCAAGATCGACGTAGCCACAGCGGTGGCCAACCGATCATCGTGCAGGGGCGAAATCAAGGCACATGTTCCAGCTGCTGTATCGTCTCTGGACCATTGGGAACCGTCTGCATGCAGCATGCTTAAGATCACGTGTGGCTCTGGCCAGGCCGCCCTCACACCACGACACTGCCAAGCATGGCTACTCTGGTGTGAAAGAGTTGACTGGAGAGGTGAAATGACACTGTTGTCTTCAGTGATGAGAGTATATTCTGTAGTATGCGATTAAAGGTGTATGGCGCAGATCTGGTGAGCGGCCTACTCCAGAGTGCAGTCGCTCACGTCACCCAAACCCTATCCCAGGCTTCATCGCGTGGAGAGCCATCAGTTACAACTCGCGGCCACATTTGGTGTTTCTGCAGGATAAAGTAATCAGTGCCCACTACATTGCACAGGCTGTTACCCCGCGCTAGTGCTGTTTCTTCGACAGGAAGGTGATGCGCTTTTTCAGCAAGACAATGTTCGTCTACATACGGCTGCTTCGACGCCACGTGCTCTTCGCGTTGTAAAACAACTGCCATGGCCAGCAAGATCACCAGATCTTGCACCAGCCGAACACGTGTGTGACGTTATGAAGCGGGAACCTACTCGTTCTCCAAAGCGTGCAAGAACCGTTGTCGAATTGCAACAGAAGGCGCAAGTTTGTTGGGAGACACATTCGCAGAATGTCATTGGGCACCTTTGCGATCGTTTGCATGGGAAAATACACTCGTGCTTTGCCACCAGAAGGTGGTACCCTATGTACTAATGTGACTGTTTGGGCAACTATTACTGTGGCATGTGTGTTTCATTTGTTACTACCTGTCACGTCACTTGTCAATAAAAGGCCCATGTCCTTGAGGGCGTTGCTTTTTCTCCCGGCAGTGTATGCTAGGGCCAGGTATCCTGCCACTACAATTTTGACAACACTCGTGCACAGCACACGAAATGGAGCAGTTCTGCATATCCTTTTGGTCAAAACTTGTGTATACTGAGCCCTGTGCGACAGATGCGGAGGATGCTGAAACGTCATAAGACATCCGTTGTATCAGAAGTAACTCTTTCGTTGTACATCACAAGTTAAATTGAAAAAAGATGTGCGTTTCAGTGGGCAATAGATCGTCTTTTGGTAAGGTTCTATTTATAATTTTTATTTTCCCTTGAATTGAGGAATAATACGTTCCTACGGAGAATTTGATATTTAAAAAGTGAAGGAGAACAAAGTGTTCTAAGATCTTATGTGTGTTATTGCATATCATCCGACATTTCCTCCAACTATTGTGTTTGCCGACACTGATAACGCGAAATGCGAAGCGTAGATAGGAAGAGTTACATAACGAGGTATCTTTATGGCCAGCTGCTAATCCGCTTTACTGGTTGTTTTAGGGATCACCTGCAGCCGAGGAGCGAAACGCAGGGCTATCCTTAGCCAGCAACTTTTGCTAACTCTTGTACTCCACCCATTCATGGAATAAGAGAGTGTTATCATTCTACAGTGTTTGAGAAGTGAAACTAACAGTCAGTTTTACTCTGCAACTCTTCCAAAAGTCGTAGCAGTTACTTTGACCGAAAATTAACTCGCGTATTTTGTTTTCAGCAATTTTTCCACTTGTAACATCAGGGGGTTGGAGGGGGTATTTTGTGCCCACCTTGTGAAAATATCGTACTCGATTCATGAAAATAAAAAAGACGACAAAGTGAACGTAGTTGTATCCTTCTAAAATAATTTTTTTTTATGCTTAGTCTTACAGAACCAGAAAAGTCAAACTAGGAAATTAGAAGAGATTTCGGCGTAAACGGTAATTATTGATCATAGCCAGTCTCCTAGTAGCTGTAGTCAACTAGAAATTTTCATCACGGAAGTAAATGCATGTTAGTAACAACATTGCAGTATAAAATCTAGTTTATTCAAAATAGCAAAATACCATGAAAATAGAAAATAATGCTTCATACATTTCAGACTGTACATTATCTACCTCATTCACCCAATTATTTCTTTTTCTTTTGAAGGCAAGAAGTGTAGATTTTCTTCAAACATTATGCACAAACAGGCTTTTCGCCTCCGACACATTTATTAACTGTCTTCCTGCGCTGGAGGCAGAGATAACAGTATTTGCTTTTCTCCAGCTTATCATCCATTGAAATGGTCGAGGCACAAATCTCGATCTTTAGTATTTTTCTTTTCCCAGATTTGACATCGTTATTCACTGCAGGGTTTGCTAGCCTTGCTCTCATGTGTGGTTCCACAAGCTGTGTCGCCGGCCGATCTGGCCTAGTGGCTCTAGGAGCTTTAGTTTGAAAACCGCGCGACCGCTACGGTCGCATGTTCGAAACCTGCCTCGGGCATTTGTATGTGTCATGTCCCTAGGTTAGTTAGGTATAAGTAGTTCTAAGTTCTAGGGGACTTACGACCTCAGCTGTTAAGTCCCATAGTGGTCAGAGCCATTTGAACGAGCTGTGTCCCGAGGCTCTCGATAATATTGATCCTTCGTGCTATAGGGTTCGCGACAAAATTTTTGTGAACAATGTAGCTGTTTGCCATAACAGTGTTTAGTATTCCACTAAATACACAAAGAGACCGTCTCTCATCCTTCCATTGTGTTCAGTAGATAGCGTATTTGTGATACAACGTGTCAACGCCTCCCCTGGTAGCATTGTAAAAAAGGTTAATTCCAGATTTATCATTGTCATCCGTTCCTTCAGAGTGTTTCACAGAGGATACAATTTTCATAACCTTGTGCTTTTCACTTTTGAAGAGAATAAGGTACTTTCATCAGCTATGGAGAATCCACAGAGTGAATCATTGAGGCGTTTTCGGTGGTGGTGAACTCAGGGTACAATCCCTTTTATTTTTCCACACGGTGCCTACATAGGTCAACCCTCTTTTACCAAGGTCATTCACAGCCTCCGTTGAGCTAAACCAGTTGTCAGCTGTCACATTTCGGTCGCTGTCCTGAAATGGGGCTGTTACCGTGAGCGAAGCTTGAGTTGGAACCCGTAATTTTTTCAGCTTTTGTAACGTTTTGCCATCCGATCCTTTTCCATTGTACGTATAGGAATTGAACATGTAGCTGGTATGAGCATCAGCTAAGTTCATCAACTCTATGCCGTACTTTCCTGGCTTGTTTGGGTTATGTACACCGAATCTGCATAACCTCTTGAAGGAAGTAGAATTTCATCCACAGTGGTCCGTCACTGACTGCGTACATCGTCTGGCAGTGTGCCATAAACTTCGAGGAAGTTTCCGAAATTGGAGCAACAGGGTTGCTTTTACGTGTCTACTTTCTTGTAGCAGCGTCATCAAACCCAAGTGCTTCTTTTATGGCCACAACGCGGCGAAAACACATGGCAGCTCGAAAAATAGGATGCCCTTTACAACCGTGGAAAAAGAGAGACTGACTGTTTCCATGGTTGGATTTGTTTATAGAGGTCAGTACCAATAGCCGAATGAACGCGTCCAATTCGTCCTTTGTTATATCCAGTAGTTCCTTATGATGGACAAACTGACGCGTGACTTCCATTATCTAATCATCAATGAACTGTTTCCACGCGTCCGACGCATAAGGTTCATCGCCCAAGCTTTGCGTTGCATACCTACTGAGACCTGGTAAGTTACATCTCAAAATATTGTGAGCAGGAGGTCTCCCTCTCCTTTCTGGATCTGTGGCTTTCCATTCTATTCCAATTTTAGCTACACAGATTTTGTCGTGAACCACATTACCATAAGTAGCTGATTCATTGTCCGATTCCCCTTCGTTTTCGACATAAGATGGGTCTGTTTCAGCATAACTACAATTATTTGGGATATACGAGGCGTGTTTTTTAAGTAAGTACCGTTTTGAAATTAAAAAAAGATGTGCTAAGATATGTAAATAATTTTATTTTTACATGAAAGCGTGTACCTTAATCTACGCACTGACTCCATTACAGCCTGATTCTCCCTTGTTTACGTTGTGTACTGAGTGTTTAAGATGCCTCCGATAATCGTGAATCCCGACGACTGTGAAGTACGGGCTGTTATAAGATTTCTTAGGGCTAAAGGCCTAAAAGCGATCGATATTCATCGTGAGATCTGTTCAGTTTACGGTGAAAACATTATGAGTGATGGAATGGTGAGAAAGTGGGTGAGAGCATTTAAAGATGGCCGCAAAAATGTGCATGATGAACAACGGAGTGGGCGTCCTTCGGTCGTTAATGAAAGTTTCGTGCAGGAAGTGGACAGTAAGGTGAGAGAAAACAGATGCTTTACGATTTCCTTCTTGCGGGATGATTTTCCTAATGTTTATCGTAGTGTTTTGTATGGCATTGTCACAGAACACTTGAATTACCGAAAATTGTGCGCACATTGGGTACCGATACCGAAAATGTTGACGAATGTGCACAAAACCAAACGTTTAGACAGTGCATTGACTTTCCTTGAGCGGTACCACAACGACGGTGATGATTTCTTAAGCCAAATTTTTACGGGCGATGAAACATAGGTGGCCTACGTCACACCAGAATCCAACAGTCCATGGAAGTCGAGCAAGAGCATCGTTTTGCTGCAAGACAATGCCCGTCCGCATGTGGCGAATCAGACCAAAGATCTCATCACATGTTTTCGATGGGAAACTTTAGATCATCCTCCGTACAGCCCCGATCTTGCGCCCAGTGTCTACCATCTGTTGCTGCACATGAAGAAACACCTGGGCGGTTAGCGTCTTCAAGACGATGACGAAGTCAAAACAGTGGTGATGCAGTGGTTAACAAGTCAGGCAGCAGACTTCTATGAGGAGAGTATTCGAAAACTAGTACAACGTTATGATAAGTGCCTCAATATTGACGGAAATTATGTAGAAAATTAGATTAAGGTACAGGCGCCGGCCGCGGTGGTCTCGCGGTTCTAGGCGCTCAGTCCGGAACCGCGAGAGTGCTACGGTCGCAGGTTCGAATCCTGCCTCGGGCATAGATGTGTGTGATGTCCTTAGGTTAGTTAGGTTTAAGTAGTTCTAAGTTCTAGGGGACTGATGACCACAGCTGTTAAGTCCCATAGTGCTCAGAGCCATTTGAACCATTTTTAGGTACAGGCTTTCATGTAAAAATAAAATTATTGAGATATCTTAGCACGTCTTTTTTTTTTTAAATTTCAATACAGTACTTACTTAAAAAACACGCCTCGTAATTGGGATCCTGATCTACATATCTATGTCCGAATCTAACAATGCCGTTGCAGCAGGAGGCCATTGATTTTCGTTGTTCTTTTTATGAAATATACATGTATCATTTTTTGTCACCCTAGGGTGTACTGAGCATTGCCAGAATCTGGTTCATTAACTCGAAGTATCGTATTATCCTCGCTGGACAGGTTTTAGATGTACTGGGTTGATCCATCTGCACAAAATACCGAGGTAACAACATGCGTAAATTTATTTGGTGACACGTAGGTCAGATTAGCCGAGGTGATACGTGGGCCGAAATGGCCCATAGCATTATACGAAAAACAAAGTTTTACCTTACCTTGAAATAGCTGAGGCAACTTCCACTACACTAGCCACTCAACAACTAACTGAAACGTTTTTGCATTGGCCTTCCGGGCCCTCGTGACCTCCAGTGTTGACAACAAACCCTGTATCTTCCTACACGGGCCACAAAGGGATACGTGTCATGCAAACGGTTAATGATTTCTTAATTCAGATTCCGTACCTGTTTTAATTTTTCCAGTCATACTTAACCCAAAAATTCAAGTCTTAACAGTGAATGTAACTTTTCACAACAAATGTCGTATCTTAAGATTCAGGACCCGTCTTACACATCTAAGTAACTTTAAAAGTATGTTGTGAACAAAAATCAAAGACAGGTAACGAAATATGTATTTTGTTTAAATATTTTGTGGAGGTCATAAAGTACCGGTCAACTCGGTGTAAACGTCACGAAAAATGCGTTTGTGTTGCTAAGATTTTGCAAGATGTTTTCCGGTTCTGTACCCTGCTTATACATCAGTGCGAAGTCTCTTGTCAATAAAAGCTAAAGACATTTAACGTAAGTTTTTTTAGGTTTTTTTGTTGTGACCACAATTAACCCCCCCCCCCCTCTTGGTATTAAGCGTTATGAAAAATGCATTAGTATTGCTAGGGTTAAGTCACTGTGATGGCAGCAGCTCAGTTCTCACGAACGTAAAAGAACGCCCGTCCTTTGTTACTGACGCATGTAGTGGTACGTGTCTGTTCGACCTGGCGTACATAATAAACATTGCGAAGTACCAGGGTGCTTGTTTAACTTGTTGTTGCTCGTTGTCGTCGTAAGCGGCAGTAAGCACGCGGATTTCAATGCTGGTATGAGGGAATCATTAATGATGATTTAAGGGTAGCTAGAGGTGTGGGGCGTTTCTACTCGAGAGTTGCCATGTGGATATTTCTCTAATTACAATTTCAGTTACGCTGTTCATTCTCTAGAAGGCAGCAGAAACCGGTGAAGTAAAGTATGTACAGACAACGTGATTTGGTACATTAGTTACAAATGTATATTAAATCACTATAAATGCAGTGAATAGTTTATTAAGAACAGCCAGCCTCGTCTTTGTGTTAAAGCCTCTCACTGCGTTGTAACTTCCGTGCACCAGTTCATGAATTGATGTAACGCTACAAGTGAAATAATTAAAACAGTTTTCCATTATCTTCCCTCAGTTCCGAAACTTTATCGTTAATGCGTCTTTCGGACGCAGATGCCTGGTAAAAAGCGTTGACCACTGGAAGGGGAAATATGGATAATGTATGCGTCGTGGGATGCCGCAATCTGTGTTAGTAAACAAAGGAATGCTAGCGCCCTGTTTACTCCTGCCGAAAGGTGAATCTCCACTGTTTACTGCGCAAGAAGGCGTCCAGCTGAGCGGTGAACATGATAACAAAACGAACTGTTGACTCGAAACTAATTCGCATACCGTTAACTGCCTTCTTTATTGGTTGGCCAGAGGCCCTCGTGTCACCTCCCGATGATGTCTACGGAATGGATTAAAGCATTGTTCCCTTTCATCTGAAATTTTACGAAATATTTCTTTACGTGATTTAACGTTCAGAAGTACAGAGATCAATGTTTTATACTCTGTTACCAATTTTATTAAAGTCAAAAAAGAGGTACTATAAAATAGCTAAATCGTTGGATCAGTTCACGCAGAAAGCTCTTGGTCACAACCAAAACTTCGTTCGAGCTAATAAGAGCAATGGTTAAAGACTCAGGACTTCCGTTCAGGAGGAGAAGCAATCGAATCCCCGCGAGGGCAATCGGGTTTAAGATTTGCGTGATTTTTCTAATTATCTCTGGCAAATGCCAGAATGGTTCGTAATATAAGCCCACAGACAATTCCTGCTCCTAGTTCTCTCTTACCAAGATTGTTCCCGTCTCTGATGACTTTTATGTAGGACCTTATTGTACCGCTTTTGTTTCAAAATCCTTTTCAGTTGTGATTCAGTTATATTCAGTGTAATTACGCAGCAGGGCTTATGCAGCAACTATTTCTACACGTGATGTTTCCTTACATTTTCCCATCTCAAATTTCAGATTACTTTTCCGGCACATGTTCCGCGGGTATCACTCTACATCGGAGACGAAGAAACCTCGCCTCCCCAGTCGCCTTCAGTCAAGTGCAGCGTATAATAGATGAGGATCTTATCCCTGGATGTTTGACAGTTCCTCGAGAGGAACGCGTACTTTGTGGCGCATCACCAGCGGCAAAAGATAGGGAAGGCATGTGTTCACTGTTCAAAAAAAATGGTTCAAATGGCTCTGAGCACTATGGGACTCAACTGCTTTGGTCATAAGTCCCCTAGAACTTAGAACTACTTAAACTTAACTAACCTAAGGACATCACACACGTCCATGCCCGAGGCAGGATTCGAACCTGCGACCGTAGCGGTCGTGCGGTTCCAGACTGTAGCGCCTTTAACCGCTCGGCCACTCCGGCCGGCTGTTCACTGTTCAGATGACTAAGATTAGTAAGTATTTCCAAGATAGTTGTGGGTACAGTACCGAAGCAGAAGTACATATAGACATGTGTCAGACTTTCAGCAGGCATAGAAGTTGTCATATGAAGCCTTAAACGTATGAATCTGGTGTCTAAATAAAACAAGAGCGAAGTTTCAAGTCTTCCGTCTGCTTTAATATAAGTATTTCAAAAGTCAAACTCATCATTACAGATGCTGAGTGTGCCGACATATTTCTTTAAGCCTTTTGTAGTGGAATTACTTTAGCTGCTTGTGAAGTATGTTCCTTAACGGCATGGTACAAAATTCCACAACGTTCACTCATTTTCAAGACAATTCCTGAAACTGCTGCGCTTTCCAGTACCCATAACTTCACGAGGAAGTTACTGAACTCGGATTTGGAGAAACTGAAATCAAATCCCCCTTCAGGCATACAATTTTGGTTTTCGTAAATCGCTTAGGGGATTTTTCTTTGAAAAGGCTACGGTCGATTTCCTTCTGTCTGTCCCTATCAGCCTGTACCCCGTCTTTAACGACCTTGACGTCAACGGGATTTTGAACACCAATATTCCTTCCTTCCTTAATGTGTAATTGAAAAATTATGAGCCCAGTACAAGCAGAACGTCACGTTATCGTCTGACAGCCGCATGAAAAATTTCAACACGGACATAATCTACGGCATAGCTTGCAAATGTCTGGTCTACATGGCTTGTATCCTTTTCATCGCCAGCCGGGCATGCATCGTGACAATTCGAATAGCTTATCGCGGAATAATTTCATTCACATTCCTTTACTTATTTATTTTTACGACGCAGGCACGTGAGCATTTCACGATGCCGTAATTGCTTTGGACCAACCAGTGGTCAATTTCAGACTAACGGCACATGTTGTAAGCTATTTCCGTCGCTTTGTCAATAGTATACAACACAATTACGAGAAAGAACAAGTTTACCTCCGTCAAACGTAATAGTATTGTTGACAATACAATGGAAACTGCTTACAGCAAGTGCCTTTTGTCTGAAGATTATCACAGGTCAGTCGAAATCGGTTACAGCGTTGTGAAATGCTCATGTGATCTTGTTGTAAAAATTACATAAAATAAAAACACATAATTATTTAATCTTCAGGGGCAGTATGTAATTTTTCCAAAATTTTATTAATATTAATCACCGATGCAGCTACGCTGTATGGTATCAACAACATCCGTAACTTATCGCGTAACGGAACTCCATTCCCGTGGAGACACATTTCCAGCATAACTTCATTCAAACGTGTGCTGTGGCGTGGAACCATCAACAGTTGGTAACTGCACCTAATGTTGTTGACAGAGATTCCTTTTGTTTACAAGATAACATTTTCCTTCTCTCTTCAAAACCGCGGAGGCCCCCAGCTCATTTTACGCCTCAGCTAAAGCCAAGACATCGCCTCTACCGAGCGAGGTGGCGCAGTGGTTAGCACACTGACTCGCATTCGGGAGGACGACGGTTCAATCCCGCTTCCGGCCATCCTGATTTAGGTTTTCCGTGATTTCTCTAAAATCGATCGAGGCAAATGCACGGCCGACTTCCTTCCCCGTCCTTCCCTAATCGGATGCGACCGATGACCTCGCTATTTGGTCTCTTCCCCCAAAACAACCCAACCCAACAATGCGTCCGACGAATCGATCGCTCCGGTAGAGTTCTTTGGCAAAGACCTTACTCAACTGTAATTTTGTCAGTCGTGTTGGATGACAAGTCGGTAGAGAAAAATCAAACGTAAATAGAGTCAAATACTCACTTTACAAACAATGCTGCCTCGTTTAAGTAGCCGGCAGGTGTGGCCGAGCGGTTCTAGGCGCTTTAGTCTGGAACCGCGCGACCGATACGGTCGCAGGTTCGAATCCTGCCTCGGACATGGATGTGTGTGATGTCCTTAGGTTAGTTAGGTTTAAGTAGTTATAAGTTCTAGGGGACTGATGACCTCAGATGTTATGTCCCATAGTTCTTAGAGCCATTTGAACCATCGTTTAAGTAGAGGCTGGCATCCTCTACAGAACTACTCGTTATGTCGTTAAGTTATCAAGAAAATTGAAAATTGTGTTACAGACACTGCCGGTATAGTTGAAAATTTAAGGTGCTGTAGAATATTAGTAAGTAAATTATTGATGTGGAAAGCCATTAAAATATCTCTCTGCTTTTTATAATTTAATAAAATTGCATACATATATACAATGAGATGAGGGGACAAAAGTTATGAGATCCCCCCCCCCCCCCCCTCCACCAAAAAAGAAGAAAGAAAACATGTCGGACCTCCTTTTGCTCGGCGTAGTGTAGCAACTCTATGTGGCATGGACTCAACAAGCCGTCGGAAGTACTCTGCAAAATTATTGAGTCATGCTGCCTCCATAGCCCTCCATAACTGTGAAAGTGCTGCGCATGCAGTATTTTTTGCACGAAATGACGTCTCGATAATGGCCCACAAAATTCGATGGGATTCATGTCGGGCGATCTGGGTAGTCAAATCATTCTCTCTAATTGTCTAGAATGTTCGTCAAACCGATCGCAAACAATTGTGGCTCGGTGACATGGCGCATTGTCATCCATGAAAAAATCCATCGTTGTTTCGCTGCAAATGGTCTCCAAGTAGCCGAACATCCATTTCCAGTCAATGATCGGTTCATCGGACCAGATAACCCAGTCCATTCCATGTAAACACAGTCCATATCACTTGCACAGTGCCTTGTTAACAGTTTGGGTCCATGGCTTCGTGGAGCCTGTGCCACACTTGAACCCTGTCATCAGCTTTTACCAACTGGAAACGGGACTCATCTGAAGAGGCCACGGTTTTCCAATCGCCTTGGTTCCGATCGATATGGTCACGAGCCCAGGAGAGGCGCTGCAGGCGATGTCACCAAATTTCGCTCCACGGCGGCTATTTCACACATTGTTTCTTGTCTATTAGCACTGACAACTTTGCGCGAACACTGTTGCTCTTGGTCGTTAAGTGAAAGCCGCCCGTGGTGAGAGGTAATGATTGAAATCTGGTATTCTCAGCACTCTCTTTTCGCTGTCGATCTCGGCATACTGAATTCCCAAACGATTTCTGAAACTGAATGTCCCGTGCCTCCAGCTCCAAGTACCATTCCGCGTTCAAAATTTATTAATTCCCGTCGCGCGACCATAATAAACGTCGGAATCCTTTTCACATGGTTCACATATGTAGAAATGATAGTGCGGCCAATGCACAGCCCTTTTATACCTTGTTTACTCGATACCAATGCATATCGTTATCCTATGACTCTTGTCACCTCAGTGTAACTACCATACTTCTAACCCCACTTTCACTGAAAAGAGGGCATTGTTTGTGCGAACATTTTGGTTTGAAGCAGTCTGTAGTTTGACTTTGGGATGCTTTTCCCATTCGTCCTGAAACCTCTTGATTATATACGACACAACAATGGAGCATTAGTCTTTAACTTACTATTAGCGCTCTTTCTAATTGGGTACAGATTCTGTTGACAGTCAAAGTACGGAGCTAAAGGAAATAGCAAAGAGTGAGAATATTAAACCTGCTGACGGACTGGGTCCGGAGAAAATGCAAAGTAAATAAATTAAATAACCAAAGGAACGGTGCGTGAAGGTAGGAAGTAACAAATTACATTAAATTTAGGTGTGAATGTAAATTATTGAAGCGGACACACAACCAGAACCAATGTCATAAAGAGTGTTATTAGGAAGGAAGGATAGTATTTCGGATAATGTTTGGAGAGGGTTTTGCAGAGAAGTAGAGGTCTACTACATCGGAATATGCCCACAGGATGTTTCCGAATCACTCATCAGATTACATTTAACAGGTAAACAGTTGTAATGAGATCACCGCTGACCGCAAACTAAACGGCGGTATGTTCACTGGCGCTAGCCACTCCCTACCATTTGCCACCGCTCATTCACCTTCATACACTGTGTAATACTGTCTTAACTGCCTATTGTCAAACATATGTACAAAGGTCGGTCTAAAATTAATGCACAAGTAGTTCGATAATGTTGAGACGTGCTAAATGAAACTTAGTAAATAGAAACATTTATCTTCTATTACACAAGTGGTACATAACTTTCGTTTCCTATTGTTTCAGGTAAGCCAACACGGACGATCAACGTTTTGCCGTTCTACGCCAACGATTACTGGTTATATTCCTGCACAGAAGTGAAAATATCTCAGGAACATCCATTCATAGTAAGCTGTTATCGGATCAACTGAGCAAATTAGAGAAATGTGCTTCAAAGAGTTCATCATAGTGAAACCAACCATATTCAGTTATGCCAGAAACCATCACAAATTTGAACGATGATACTCTTCGACTCGAGCAATGATGCACGTTGTGTTAAGATCAAAGAAATCACACAGACAATGAGCGCTGGACCACCGTAAGGCAATACCGCACACCGCACTCATGGCGGTTTAGAAGGCTGGCCAACTGGGATGAACCGATATCCCACAAATCTGGCATCATCGTCTTGATTCTTATATGGAATTGTGGTTCCAAAGATCCAAACCTAGAAAATTTCATCTCTTGACTGCGTGCTACAGAGCATTAATTTTTGCCTAACTTTAGTAAACAGTAAAGACGTCCCTATGTCAAGCAGGGTTTCACAGACAATCCCGTAAGATGGTACTCAAAAAACAAAAGAATCGATTAGTGGCAGCAGTACGATGTAGGTTTTCTGCACTGCTGCCGTCACATTTTTGTATGCGACCAGTGGCAAGAAAGTGGGTTTTTGTATACTTTGCCCACATTTCACTGTATGCAAGCGGCATCATTTTCTGTGTTGCGTTGCTCTTTCTTGATTTACGGAAGAGTTTAAGTTTTGAAAGCAGAGTAAAACAGCAATGTTCAACAGTTGATATTTACGATGTTAAGAATCGTAAAGGTATGACAAAAGGACTTAATTCAACAGATATGAAACATGTTTTTTTGTGATACTGCAGGTGTGTTAGTGGTATTAGATGTTTCAGATTTACAGAAGTATACGATAAATGAGAGCAGTCGTGATGAGTAGAAGCAAACTTCTTCACTTTTGTAGTCGAAAATGGGAGATATTAATTTTTTCTGATGTTCTATTCCTTGCATTACCTGTGAAAGCTTTGCTTCAGTACAGCTATGTGAATTACTGCGGTTTCGCTATGTAATCAGTCACGCGTGGTTACTGATAGTCTCGTTTTTCTGTAAAAAATACAGCGATCAGTCATTTAGGAATACCAAGGATATTCATATTGGCAGTATTAACAAACTCCTTGTCCCCCTCGAAGGCCCAAGAGATGTCGACCGACCGCCGTGACATCCTATCCCTTGAGGTGTCGCGCAGACGCGGTATGAGGGGAGGGGGGGCTGTGGCTGTGGTCAACACGCCACTGTCCCGACCGTTTTGCGGACTTTCCAGCCGTGGAGCCGCTGGTTCTCATTCTAGTAGCTCCAGGGTTGGCATCACGAGGCTGAGTGCATTCCGTACCAGTCCTCCCACCAAGGAAAACTCCTTGGCAGTACCGGGAATTGAAGCCGGGTGCCCCGCATGGTTGTCATCTAAACTGGCCACTCAGCTACGAAGGCGGACACTGAGACTGTTAGGTCCGCCTTAAATGAACGTCAAGAGCCGAGGTCGAACGCTGTGATGTGGTGGAGCTCTATTACGGAGATTAGCGATTCGAATTGTCGCGATAAAGGAATTTAACCGTAACACCTCATTGGCAGATGGAGGCGACGTAGCGGTGCTCTGTTCCTGATCATCTGGTGTTCTCTGGTGGTAAGTGGTCTGACCGACTAAAGGCGTAAGAAGCTAGTGGTGATCAGTCCATTGACTGGGTGCGTGAGGCTCGGCAGTTTTCTCTACGTTTTTCCAGCTGCACTGGGCTTCACTGTCCGTTAATCTTTGGTCCAATATCGGGAGAAACAACACGGTAAAAGCTAACCACAGCCGTATATACGCTTCAGCTGCGCATCGGCTGCATTATCTATAGAATGGGAATGGCAATACTAGAGCACATGCACTACGACATTAGTAATAAACCAATCCTTGATCCGTGTTGCCCTATTAGTTGGCGATTTACCTTGGAGTAGTTGTTGCTGTGGTCATCAGTCCTAAGTTGGTTTGATGCAGCTCTCGATGCTACTCTATCCTGTGCACGCGCTCGGGTTCCCGGGTTCGATTCCCGGCGGGGTCAGGGATTTTCTCTGCCTCGTGATGACTGGGTGTTGTGTGATGTCCTTAGGTTAGTTAGGTTTAAGTAGTTCTAAGTTCTAGGGGACTGATGACCATAGATGTTAAGTCCCATAGTGCTCAGAGCCATTTGAACCATTTTATCCTGTGCAAGCTTCTTCATCTCCCAGTACCTACTGCAGCCTACATCCTTCTGAATCTGCTTAGTGTATTCATCTCTTGGTCTCCCTCTTTGATTTTCACTCTTCACGCTGCCCTCCAATACTAAATTGGCGATCCCTCGATGCCTCAGATCATGTCCTACCAACGGATCACTTCTTCTAGTCAAGTTGTGCCACAAATTTCTCTTCTCTCCAATTGTATTCAATACCTCCTCATTAGTTATGTAATCTACCCATCTAATCTTCAGCATTCTTCTGTAACACCACATTTCGAAAGCTTCTATTCTCTTCTTGTCTAAACTATTTATCTTCCACGTTTCACTGCCATACATGGCTACACTCCATACAAATACTTTCAGAAACGACTTCCTGACATTTAAATCTATACTCGATGTTAACAAATTTTTCTTCTTCAGAAACGCTTTTCTTGCCATTGCCAGTCTACATTTTATATCCTCTCTACTTCGACCATCATCAGTTATTTTGCTCCCCAAATAGCAAAACTCCTTTACTACTTTAAGTGTCTCATTTCCTAATCTAGTTCCCTGAGCATCACCCGACTTCATTCGACTACATTCCGTTATCCTCGTTTTGCTTTTGTTGATGTTCATCTTATACCCTCCTTTCAAGACGCTACCTTAGAGTAAGCGCCCAAAAGAAACAAAGGTAACCTCTACCACAAATTAAAAAAAATAACGTACGACATGTCTAATAATTGATGGGAGCCTAGTGACTGTAGCATCACATCTAATAGTGAATGACTTGTGGAGAAGACCAGTGGGCAGTTTTTAAAGAGACTACATAATGCACTGTCTAGCCCAAGACGTGGTGCCGGGCAATTGCACCACAAGGAAGCGCTGACGCAGCGCTGCTTCTCTTAATGCAGTCAAGAGGAGAATTTAATCGAAGAACGTGAGCCGCAAGCACAGGAAAAGTGGTCAGCATACCGCCAAGCCTGCAACGCCACTTCCGCCAGCAATTACAATTGAAGGTAATGACATGAAATGATCGTATGGCATTATTGGCCGGGTGACCCCCGTCTGAGGTAATACGACCGCCTTGTGCAAGTCTGACCAACGCCTACGTTCCATGTCATCGTGCAACACTCGGTCACAGATGGCAGGTGGCAGCACTAGCGGTGGAGAGTATGTAAATCCTGTCGGGAGGGGTACTATCCTTCCTTCCTAATAACACTCTTTATGACATTGGTTCTGGTTGTGTGTCCGCTTCAATAATTTACATTCACACCTAAATTTAATGTAATTTGTTACTTCCTACCTTCACGCACCGTTCCTTTGGTTATTTAATTTATTTACTTTGCATTTTCTCCGGACCCAGTCCGTCAGCAGGTTTAATATTCTCACTCTTTGCTATTTCCTTTAGCTCTGTACTTTGACTGTCAACAGAATCTGTACCCAATTAGAAAGAGCGCTAATAGTAAGTTAAAGAGTAATGCTCCATTGTTGTCTCGTATATATCAAGAGGTTTCAGGACGAATGGGAAAAGGATCCCAAAGTCAAACTACACACTGCTTCAAATCAAAATGTTCGCACAAACAATGCCCTCTTTTCAGTGAAAGTGGGGTTAGAAGTATGGCAGCTACACTGAGGTGACAAGAGTCATAGGATAACGATATGCATTGGTATCGAGTAAAAAAGGTATAAAAGGGCTGTGCATTGGCCGCGCTATCATTTCTACATATGTGAACCATATGAAAAGGATTCCGACGTTTATTATGGTCGCGCGACGGGAATTAATAAATTTTGAACGCGGAATGGTACTTGGAGCTGGAGGCACGGGACATTCAGATGATGAAAAACGGAGCGATTTATCTGACGTCCAAAAGGGCATGATCATTGGCTTTGAGGTCAAGGGTGGAAGCATACCTGAAACCTCTATGCACGTAAACTTATCGCGTGCAACTGTGGCTGAGTATAGCTACATGGAAAAAATGGCCAGGAAACAACCCGGGAACCCTGCGGTCGCTACACTAACCACTAGACCGCGAGCTGCGGACCTTGCAAGTCATAGTGTACCTACTTACATTACCTGTCTCAAAGTGCATCAAGTTTTCATAAAAGTGCATCAATGGGTGATTCCCTGAGTGAGAGACCCTGTAAAAGCAGATGGAGAAACATCCCCCATGCAAAAATCCCAGCACGACAACTAGCGCAGAGACGCGGAATGTATATAAGACAGTGTGCGAGAAAAATAAGGTAACTGAGAATACTGGAAAGTCATCTCACGAATATACTCTGTAATTTCTTGCGTCTGTTTTACAGTAAAACCATTAACATCTGGAAGCTACAAAATTAATGAGAGGTGAATCTGTGAGAAATGTGCCGTCGAGGACAATCTTTTTTTTTTGGACCAGGACAGAAAGATTGCGTGGAGTCATACCTACTGGGAGACAGTATTAGCGAACATCTTACAGCTCGCGCTGGGCGAATTACCACCAGAGATTAATGTTATTCTTATACACTGATCAGCCAGAGCATTGTGACCTTAGACTTACTATCGATAAAATCCCCTTGGGGCGATAGCAGCGTCATGTGACAAAAAATGACTGCTAGTGAGCCACACGCACGGTTCATGTATTGTCTGTGAACGTGCTGTCCGCGTGTAGAATGGGAAAGGCGCGCGATGTATCTCAGTCTGACGGAGAGCAGATTGCGATGGACAGGAGGATCGGGACGAGAGTTACGGAAACTGCACGTCTTATCGTGTGTTCGAGGAGTGCTGTGGTGAGTTTCTTCAACACGTGGCGACCCAAAGTGAAACCACGTCCAGATGTTAGGGGTTGTGAGGCCATCCCTCATTACAGGTGTGGGCAGTCTGGTAAAACAGGACATGCGGCGAACTGTGGCGGAACTAACTCCAGACTTTAATGATGGGCAGGGTACAGGTGTGTCTGAACACACAGTGTACCGAACACTCCTAACGATGGGCCTCCGCAACCGACGACCCATGCATGTGCCAAAATTAACACCACGACATGGGCAACGACGACAGAAATGGGCGCATGACCATCGGCACGGGGCGTTGGCGCAGTGGCAGAGCGTTGTTTGGTCTGATTAATCTCGATACCTTCTCCATCACGCCGATGGGAGGGCGTGAAAACCATCGTCTTCCAGGGAAAGAGCTGCTTAACACCTGTACTGACAAGTCTGTGGCGGCTCCATCATGCTCTGGGCAACATTCACGTGGTTATGCACGAGTTCAATAGAACTCATGCAAGGCACCATGACGGCCAAGGAGTATCGTACACCGGTTGCAGACCACACACACTGCTTCATGACGATCATGTTTCCCGACGGCAGTGGCATTTTTCAAAAAGATAATGCGCCACGTCAGAAGGCCATGAGTGTGGTGGAGCTGGTAAGGAACACAGTGGCGAGATCTAATTGATGTACTGGCTCCTCAGTTCTCCAGATCTGGATCCGATGGAACACATCTGGGATGTGGTCGAACATAGCGTCAGAGCCCATCGCTCCCCTCCTCAGAATTTACGGGAATCAGGTGACTTGAGTGTGCAGATATGGTGCCAACTTCCTCCAGCGACCTACCAAGGCCTTATTGCTTCCACGCCACGACGCGTTGCCGCTGTTATCCGTGCCAAAGGTGGGCATAAAGGCTGTTACGTAGATGGTCATAATGTTCTGACTGTCACTGTACATCTGTCTGTAGTCTACTTCTTGAAACAATATTTCCAGAAAGTCATTTACAAATTGGTGTTGACTTGAGCCGGCCGGTGTGGCCGAGCGGTTCTAGGCGCTTCAGTCTGGAACCGCGCGACCACTACGGTCGCAGGTTCGAATCCTGCCTCGGGAATGGATGTGTGTGATGTCCTCAGGTTAGTTAGGTTTAAGTAGTTCTAAGTTCTACGGGACTGATGACTTCAGATGTTGAGTCCCATAGTGCTCAGAGCCATTTGAACCACTTTTTTTGTTGACTTGACTAATGCACACATTATTACAGCGTGCGACGGACTGCTCGTTAAACCACTGCGCTTGGGCCGTACATTTCCACTGTCAGACCTTCAGCCTTCGTTAATAATCTGGGGCTCAACCTCGGTAGAAAGCTAACTTGTTCGACCTAAATAAACAAAGCACTCAAAGCGTGAAAGTGCCATAAATACAATGTACATTCA
The DNA here is from genome assembly GCF_021461395.2 of Schistocerca americana. Classification (NCBI taxonomy): domain Eukaryota; kingdom Metazoa; phylum Arthropoda; class Insecta; order Orthoptera; family Acrididae; genus Schistocerca; species Schistocerca americana. The sequence continues at coordinate 649,375,662 of NC_060120.1, read as the reverse complement.
CCGCATTTTTCACCATCAGCCTTCTAGCTTTCGTAACTCCAGCTTTGACCTTAAGTACAGCTGGGTGTCCATTAAGGCAGTGAAGCTGCATTTGGTAGGAGAGGAGTTCAAATCAGGTTGCGTCAAAAACTGATTTACGTTTTACGTGGTTTCTCTTAATTACTTGAAGTGAATGATGGGATGGATGGGTTCTTGAAAGAGCAGTGCTGATTTGCTTCCGTTGTTGGCTAATCCGAGCTAGTGCTCCACCTGTAACGAGGTCGCCAACGACGGAACGATGGACTCAGATGTGTCACCGCTTTCCTTTGCAATGTGGCGCCTCTTTAGTAAGATGACGGTAGAAGATTTCATAAATGACCATCTTCGGCGCGTACATTGTTATTTTCATTTCCTGTCGTCATGGTATATAGACCAAAAGTCCGACCACTGTTGCGAACAGATTTTCATTTATCATAACAGTTTACGAACATAATCGAGCTATGGGATATAGACCGTCTCAAGCGTTCAATTAGTTTTAGATGTTGTGAGTTTGGTTCTCGAGAAAATCAAGTTTGCGTCACTTTATTCGAACCATTATCGTGTACGGACCCCGTTCACGCATCATGTGGGATGGCTAGGACCGGTATCCTCCCGAAAGATGTCATCCCCATAAACAAAAATATATTCTATATTATAATTTGCATTCCGTGTCCAAGACCACATCATAGTGACGCAATGTTATGGCTAGAAGCGGTCTGAGGTACTGTCGTGCGGAAATGCTTCTGTTTCTCTTCCTCCGCACCATACAACTGTTATTGGCGGCCTGTGCTTTGGACATCATGCTAGATGGAAGCACAGTCTAATGTTTCTGGCAGCGCAGTTGCAAACGGTTCACTTCTTATGCTAATTATCGGTATAGCGAAATTTTGTACACCTATATGAGGTATAGTATTTGTAATCCTTTTTACGGGGCGAATTTGAAGTCTGTATGATTCAAGGCTATGAGCTTAATTCAGCGAGGCAGTTTCACGAAAAGACATTTTTTGTATGCAGTGTTGAGTTACGGGTGTACGTTTAGTGGTTTCTTTGTACCAGTGTAAGTCATATACTCTCGTCGACGAGACGTTAAGCACTAGTAACTCCCTCAGTCCTCTTAGTGTATTACGAAGATTTGCAGAATGAACCTACCATTTTTACTGTATTATTTCTGTTTTAGCATTTCATATCCTATGAGATATAATGCTTTTTCCTTCTTTATAATACAGGAAACCACTATTGCTTAAGTAAACGTTAAGATTTATAATAATTTACTCCTGTGACAGTATAGATTCGCTCTTGCTTTGTAAAAATTTTATGAAGCTATGTGTGTGATTCCCGAAGACCGATAGTAATAACTCAAACGCAGCAAGAAAAATAAGAACAAGTTCTAAGACTTCAGAACATAGATTTTCATGTGTATATGTACGAAACGAAACTGTCATACTGTAAACAAATTACATAAAATTTAGCAAAGTTTCAAATGGTTCTAAACACTATGGGACTTAACATCTGAGATCATCAGTCGCCTATACTTAGAACGACTTAAACCTAACTAACCTAAGGACATCACACACATTCATGCCCGAGGCAGGATTCGAACCTGCCACCGTAGCAGCAGCGCGGTTCCGGACTGAAGCGCCTAGAACCGCTCGGCAACAGCGGCCGCCTAGCAAAACCACAGCTCATATTTTTAAGTACGGGATATCTTTGTAACCCGATATGAACTGGACGTATGTTCCATTGGAGATGAATTTCCGAGTGCTGGATCTTGCTATCCAAGACTTCGACGTCGTATTTGTTTTTCTGGATCTTCCCCACAAAATATTGTGAAGTCGTTTAGCTTTTTCTGTCCTCCAAGCCCCTAAATTCCTTTCACATTTTCGAGCAGACTTAAGTGGTTATGTTTCCGAGTAGAACTTACGCTAATTTATCGCAAAAACTCTTGAATGCGGAAAGTGCAACTGGTTAACTGATTCTTCTATTACTCAGATTAACAAGCCATTTCGATCTCGGTGCCTTTGCGGTGCATTTGCATTCTTTACATCATAACAGCGCTTTGTACTTTTTAAAAATTAGAAGTAGTATCCACAGCAGACCAAGTTGACAGTTCAATGTATAGTTGACAGACACGGGGATAAGTGTCCTTCCGACGAAGAATCTGAGTTCAAGGTCAATGTTTCGCGGAACACAGTTATTGGGTTCGTGCTGAAATTTTGAGCTGTTATAAATTTGAGATACCCGCGATACGAAAATAAATCAGTAAAACATTTTCCGTAATTATCCCACGACTATCTCAATGTTTGGGTATTTCCCTAGATCACGTCGAAATAATTCTGATTCTTTAACGTGCAACATGTTGTGAAGCCGCGTTTGAGAAAATATCCTCTTTGTATAAGAAGTTATACTGGAAGATTTGTGAATACGGAACAAAGTGCACCAGATAGGTTGAGTATGGGGAGGTGGGTGTGGAATCCCGCCTCGCGCAGCTCTTGTGCACTGGCGTTGCAGCAGCACTTGAGGCAGTATTCTCGGTACTTTTGTGGAGCTTTACGGTCGCAAAGCGTCATTGTTGTCGGCGACAAATCTCGGAATTTATGGTTACGTTCCTAGGAAGCAGTCCTTTGTACATGTCGCCTCCTTTATGACACAAGACCGTAACATCTAAAAACTATTGTTGGAGCTTCGTCAATCCTTTCTTTTCTTGAGATGTGCCACTTTTCATATCCGACGAAAACTCCGAACGAATACATGCGATGGATGTTATTCACGAGATAGCAGATGACACGCAATCAGATGCACGCTACCGATCATCTCTTCATTATTTATACATGTAGCACGTGCTACGCGTAAGTAGAATGTTAGTCGCGCGGGAAGAATGACATTTAAAATGCCTGTGTTAGGAAGATTTGCTTTTTAAATGGCTGTGTTCGCGCTGTAATTAATCTCATCTCGTCCTTCTGATCCCAACGGGAACGACCATAGAAGGTTGTAATACATGTCTAGATTTATTTAAAGCTGCTTCTTGAAACTTTACAAGTAGGCTCTTTAGTGATGGTTTGAGTCTGTCTTCAAGTGTGTGCCAGTTCAGTCTTTCCAGCATGTCCGCGCCATTCTCTAGTGGATTAAACAAACCTGTGACCAGTCATGCATGCTTCCCATCCCTGTATATGTTCTATATCTCCTGTCAGTCCTATTTGGTACTTGTGCCAGACATTTGTATAGTTTTCCAGGGTGGGTCGCACGAGTGTTGCGTAAGCAATCTCCTTCGTAGACCCATTGAAGTTTTACCAGTATTGTACCAATAATCGAAGTCTGCTATTTGCTTTACCCATGACTAAGCCTATGTGATAGTTCCATTTCATTTTCTACAAATTATTACACCCAGGTATTTATATGAGTTCACCGATTCCAAATTGATATGATAGTCATGCGATACTACGCATTTTTCGTTTTGTGAACTGCACAATTTTACTTCTCTAAACATTAAAAGCACCACTTTGAAATCGTCTCAAGATTCGTTTGAATATTTGTGTAACTCTTGAAACGTCTCTGTGAAGTCGTTTCATAAGACGCTTGTCGAATTCAGCACAACTAATTCACTTTACTACCTGATTTTAGCTCAATTCATGAACTCTTCCAGAAAGACTGAGCACTGAAATAAGGTCTATTGATTATTATATGTGTGTTTTAATGTGGGGTTTCGGTTTTGTTTTGTGGGAAACGCTCTTGCTTCTCGTTCGAAGGAGAGCACAGGATGAAGAACTTAGGTTTCCAATACCTGAACAGAGAGGTTTACCCATCTTAGTCGAGGGCTGTCTCGAAGGCTGTTTTTGTGTGTGAGGTTGATGACGGAGGGCTAGCTCTCTGGTAGCTTCCGCTGCACGGGGAGCTAGGTAATCTCTAAAGAGAAAGGGGCACTCTTCGGTGAACGCTTGGTGAGTACGGATCGTAGCTCGTAAGGGGGGTTTCAGGTGATAGGAAGCAGGCTGAGTTATTGGTCAAATACTTAAACACTTCAGCGTAACTGAAGCGTGTGAAGCGAGTTATTTTTTTTAATGATTTTTAATCTTATATTTTGTGGAAATTGCTTTTGTCTTTGTGTGTCGATTTTGTGCCACGTGTCTGGTAATCAATGACCGTTCTGGTCCACCACGGCACCGCAATAGGCTTTAATTTAACAGTTTGCTTATTTAACGAGCTACAATTTCTGCGAGAATATCTGTTCTTTCGTGCGCTTTCTACAAAGCAGCACAACAGTTTGAGTCAGAATGCATCAAGTGCTCTCGTTCGGCCGTTTGCAAGCAGCAGACGCAGTTAGTATGTTAAATAATTATCGCACAGCCTTGTGTAATGGTTAAACCTCTGTCCAGAATAGTGCATGCGTAGAATGGTAATGCAAATCTCCCTGAGATATTTTTGTGGTATTAATGCAAAGGAGATGATAGTATAATTTGTTGTGTTGGCCGAAGAGCCAACACCGTGTTAATAGAGGAGGCCGAAATGCACGCGTTTTAGCTCACGCCGGCTGGCGTGAGGAGGGAAGAACTATACTGACGTTAAGTCTGGAACATGACAAGGAATTAGAATTCAGAAAGCGGACGTAATTAGTTCGATACTTAACTTTAATCCATTAATGATGAACGTCACTCTTGACGGTACATGATTCACAATATTATCTGTTCAGAATACATTCTTGTAACTGAATATGGCGCCTTGCTAGGTCGTAGCAAATGACGTAGCTGAAGGCTATGCTAAACTGTCGTCTCTGCAAATGAGAGCGTATGTAGTCAGTGAAACATCGCTAGGAAAGTCGGCTGTACAACTGGGGCGAGTGCTAGGGAGTCTCTAGACTAGACCTACCGTGTGGCGGCGCTCGGTCTGCAATCACTGATACTGGCGACACGCGGGTCCGACGTATCCTAACGAACCGCGGCCGATTTAAAGGCTTCCACCTAGCAAGTGTGGTGTCTGGCTGTGACATCACAAATTGTCTCCCACCCCCGTCTTCTGTATTTCTTCTTGCTGTAGTTAAATTGTGCTCTGTTTCATTTTCACGTAATTCTTACTTAAATATTTCGAGTCAGGCACCAGTTATGTGTAGTTAGGATGTGCAACCAAATATTTAGTTGCAGTAAATAACCTATGTGAAAGATAAATTCTTTGGTGTCGATCTTACCACCTTACTCCGATTTCCAATCCTGAATTAATCAAGTTCCTTCATGCACGACACGGAGTGCTATTTATCTGGCTACTTAAAGAAATTTGCGTACTTGTAATTAAATTACTAAAGTAATTAAACTAATAATTTTCCAGCTCCGTTTTTTTCTAAATGGTTAGGGAGGGCTTAGGCTGGTGGCGACTCTGAATTTCTGAATTTTTATCATTAATTGTGTGAGAGAAGCAGCTAGAAATGCGAGATAGCGTATATGGCTCGATGATAATCGGCGTAAACATAGTAATACGTTACACTCTTTTCTGACAGTACTTCATTATAGATAACTGCATCACCGGCAGTACGGCTTTCGGAAGACTTTCAACAAAGCCCAGTGGCCTACAAACTACTGTGTCGCTTATGTCAAGTTGGCGTTCTTTCCTAGATGACTAATTTTTTTTTTGCCATGACTTCATTTTTCCCGAAGACAACGGACATTTTTCTAATTGCCTATGTGATTTCTGTTACAATTAACTTAATATACACCGACAGTGGTAATTTCTACCTCACTTGAAACTGTTTCTTCAATGCGAATCTGCAAAAAATTGCTATTATTTGTAAGCATCTGATTAAAACTAACGAATGACAACACACAATGACTACCACTTTGTTAAAACACGCAAACAACTTCCGTGACACCACGATATTAGAATGATGTCTGCGATCTCTGCACCTGGTGTCTAATTAATATTTAAGAACCTGTAATACAGTAATATGCCATACAAAGAGGGAAACAAGCATAAAGTCTACCTCTAGCGGGCGGGATACAGAACTGTTTGAAAGGCGTTTACAGTTGACTGTACTTACACCAAGAAATCTAATTAGAACAGACATTCCCAGTGTAGTGAAAGAAGGCGAGTCACATGAACAATATAGAATGAAATTTTCACTCTACAGCGGAGTGTGCGCTGATATGAAACTTCCTGGCAGATTAAAACTGTGTGCCGGACCGAGACTCCAACTCGGGTAGAGCACTTGCCCGCGAAAGGCAAAGGTCCCGAGTTCGAGTCTCGGTCCGGCACACAGTTTTAATCTGGCAGGAAGTTTCACATGAATAATGTTTAGTGTGGCATCTTTTTACCTGTGGAATATCACTGTTCATCTAATTCACGGACAGGCTAAAGAATAACGATAAAAGCTGCATGAAGTTACAGGAAATATTATGTTACCATTCGACGAGAACTTGTCTTACAAGAGAGCCTAGAACGAAGTTGGTCTAGATATCATGGGAAGGATTCGTGGGACATGCGTGGCACGAACTTTGACAAAGGTCGGTGGTTTGTACCTGTCTGGACAATCTCTGCGTCTGTGAATATAACTAAACTGAGTGTAATCGATATAATGTGCACTGACGGACAAAATGTGTGCTGTTAACGTGCACTGTCATACGCAATGTCTGCCAGCATGTATCGTGCAACGTGTGCTAACTTCAAAGCGTACGTTCTTTCAGTTGGTTACGATACAAACTGACAGTGTTATAACACTTTAGTATTGTACGTAAGACTGACTGCCATTTTTGGGTACACATTCAACATCAGTTTGAGCAGACCAGCGACAGACGCCGACCAACAAGTTTAACACATTGACTGCCATAGAATACTTGGGTTACCGACCCTTAGGGCCATTTAGCTTTTTTCATTTTTTTTTTACACTAAAGAAACTGTTAATGTATGTATAAATAAGCTGAAAATATGTCAGTATAGTACCTTAAATAGCGGTTTTTTGTGTGAGTTACGTATGACTCATGCGGCGCCAGAGTAAGTATGCCAGCCAGGGGAGCCATTTACTATGTGGCTATTACTTTTAGGTTGGTACTCCTCACGCAGAAGTTATGAAGGTGAACAAAGGCGTGTGCAAAAGCTTTAGTTGAAGTCATGGATATAATTGATGAAGTTACTCCGTCATTATTTAGGTCTAACTCAGATGACAATTTACCAGCGGAGTCTGCAAGTGAAAGAAATTAATGAAGACGATCTTCCACCGTTGGTGAAGACAGGAAGAAAAGTTTTATATCGACATTCAGCTATTGAGGCAGGCTACACAGGTGTAAAAACCAGCCAACAATGCACCTCCAGCCCTGTTAGTGCAATAACTGACACAGATGTTTGATACTGCAATGAAATACTTGTAACACCAGGAATCTCCAAAGATGAAAACCCTACAAATAATGTTAATGAGATTGTCTGGGGGCGGGGCTTTCAGTTGTGGGAAAAGACATGAAACATTATACTTCATTCACACCAATTTTGGTGTAAAAACTTTTGTTACACCAAATCTCCAAGACCAGACATCCTACCATTGCTTCAGATATTTTGTACTAACGATATTTTAGAGTATGTGACGCAGCAATCTAACTTACACGCCAAAGAAGTCCTAGAAAATCATTCAGTTAGTGTCAATTCACGACTGAGAAAATGGACTGATGTCACCAAAATTGAAATTGGACGATATTTACGAGTTCTGTATGCCACTGAATGTGAAGTCAAAGTTTCCAAATTATTGGTCAAAAAATTTCCTTCATCAAAACCCAATGTCACGAAATCATTTCCAATTGCTGTTACGTGGGTAGCATTTTTCAGATGACAATAGGTGCCCTCGAGAAGACAGTTTGTTACAACTTCAACCACTTATTGAGAAATTACTGAAAGATTTCAAAGTGCAGTGGTACCAGGCAAATCTGTTGTACAGGCGAATCTGAGGAAGGACGAACACATAGCAAAAGAAAATAGCATAGATGTAGCAGTGACATGGAAAGATAAGTGGGATGTGTTATGTTAAGTACTATTCATGGGCAGGAGAACAATATATCCAAATCAAAAGATGCATAAAGAAAAAAAAAACAGCAATGATAATTGACTATAATCAACCAAAGTCGTTTATAGATCTCTCTGACCAGACAGAGTCTACTCCGATTGTCTACGACGGTTTGCGGAATACCGATACATCAACAATAAGAACATCTCAGTGGCTGGATTCAAAGTGAAGACGACTTTGAAACTCCGCACACAAGATGCAGATGAGCTTGAGACATCTCTCATTAAAGCCATCGCATTGCCTTCAAATGGCTCTGACCACTATGGGACTTAACATCTGAGGTCATCAGTCCCCTAGAACGTAGAGCTACTTAAACCTAACCAACCTAAGGACATCACACACATCCACGCCCGAGGCGGGATTCGAACTGCGACCGTAGCGGTCGCGCGGTTCCAGACTGAAGCGCCTAGAACCGCTCGGCATTGCCTTCGAATTTCGCACTTGTGAACATGGGAGCAGGCATACGTAGGTGTATAGTGTGCTGTGTGAACAAGAGCCAACTATCAAGAAATGCAAACAAATTGCACGAAAATGTATGAATTGTGACTCTTTTTTTTTTTGTGCAGAACGTATTTTCGTAAACCAAAGTGTATATAAGTGCTAGAGGTACAAAAGGACCACCACACAAATATTATCAATTTAATTGTGGTCACAATTCCTGTTTGAAAATGTAAATAAAAACTGTGTGTAAGTATTATGTAAAAATATATAATAAATTGTAAAAAGGAAGTCCAAGATGACTGAGTCCGTGAATTGTATGCAACTCACGATTACAGGTGCCAGTAACTTTTCTTCGGATCTTGAAAATCGTACGTCACGAACATGATTTGTGAGTTACCACGGAACTTTAAATGAAAATATGCCCTTGAGTTGTATTTACTTCATGAGGCAGTCAGTGTGTAAAGCAGTTTGTCGTTACATTTAATGCACCTCAACGTTCGGCGTCAGAGGCGGAATGTTTGGGGAGCACCTGTGTCTGTGGCGTGTGACTGCCACGCCTGGGTGGTCTCAAGCTGGTTTCCACCTCTGCGCTGTCACGCGTTTTTGAAGTTACGTGTATACGTTTTGTCTAAGTAAGAGGTTAAGCTAACTGACGCTCTGGTACGTACAGTTTTCATTTTCTCATCCTGTTTTAGTACTGCTGACTGTAACGACACTTCTTGGTATACCCTTCAGGGTCTACAGTTTTTAGTTGGTTGGGTTTTATCTCTTTTAACTATCTGACGATGTTACTGTCACGCAGATTTTCAACCACAACAAAGTCACAGACCCTGAAGCTGAAAATTCTCCTTTTCTCGTTCCACGAGGGACTGATGACTCTTTAAAGTCATAACAATCTTCATCATATCTGGACCCAAAAGTAAAAAAAATCACCATCCTAATTTTCACAAATCTAGACTGAAACGGTGAAGTTAAATTTTACGCAGAAAAAGGGACCGTTTCCCTGTGGGTCTTCCATTCTTATTCAGTAAAAACATTCCGTGATTTTCCGGAGTAATACAACAGCTTCACGTGGTAGGAATATCATGTTTAAAAATGGCATCCGAGTGGGGCGGGGAGGGGGGGGGGAGAGGGGGGGGGAGAGAGAGAGAGAGAGAGAGAGATATGAAATTCTACATCGATCGATCAAGGACGAGAGAAGGAGATTAGTTAACCATTGTAAAATTTGAGATTGCATTAGGGTATAAAACTGGATAGTTTGTACTAAATTTGGTATGTATCTGTCCGTTGGGGAACTAATGAAGGTAATGAACTAACGCATAACATATAAATTATGACTTCAAATGGTTCAAATGGCTCTGAGCACTATGGGACTTAACGTCTGAGGTCATCAGTTCCCTAGAACCTAGAACTACTTAAACCTAACTAACCTAAGGACATCACACACATCCATGCCCAAGGCAGGATTCGAACCTGCGACCGTAGCGGTCCCAGACTGAAGCGCCTAGAACTCCGGCCGGCAATCATGACTTCCTCAGAATAAATTTTGGAGTACTAAATTTGCCGTGGTTTAGTAGCAGCACAAGATTTTCCCCTATTTAGTGCTACAGTGTTAACGAACCATTTCGATATTTGCTTCCAGTGACTTTGGACAGGAATTCCGAAACTTGTCCTGCAACGGAACACTTTGAGAATCCTAGTACTTTGATGGAAGAATTTGTTTATTTTGAAGGTTAACAGATTTTTAAAAGATGAGAAAAATTGGTTTTCTGTGATTACCTCAATTGTAAATCATAACTAGTAACAAAGAAACCATAATAAAATTTTGATCCAAAACTATTATCGTCAGAATGTCGAAAAAACGCTATTTCATTAGCAGTTCTTGATGGAGCACTTATTCACTTCTTTCGGAACACAGTCTGGGAAACCCTGGTTAAGGAGCACGACGGAAAAGGTCGATCAGAATGACTGTACGAAGCCATGCTACCCTTGAATACGCGTCCTGTACAAGTGTTTCCGCGTTTCGTTGGTAAAAGGCCACAGTACGGATCCAAAGATCTTGAGCTTGATCTCCGGTCATTTCTGGGATTTTTATCTCACTCTTCTTTCACGTCAGGCAATGAAAGTTAATGTGAAAAATGACGAGTTGCACCGTCGTTCGGTGTCCACGGTGAACTGTAAGTCGTCTAATAACTAACTGGTGGGCAGGGTCTGAGGCAGGCGTTCGGATGTAAACTCCATTATGGCCATTCCAAGTGAGGTAGTGAGGTGTTAAAAAGAACTTTGAGGTGGATGAGAGCTATAACACACACACACACACACACACACACACACTCACTCACTCACTCACTCACTCACTCACTCACTCAACCAATTCGCTGTGTCGATCACTCTCTTAAAAAGGAAAGGGAAAAAATACTATACGTAAAGGCCACTGTCACCATTTAGTTACAGTCCACAACACATCACTGTCCCAATGTCTTTGTTGGACGTCGGAAAAAGAGTAGTTAGGAACACTGGACGGTAGAGCAGTGGCCGCACGCGCTGTCAGGACAAGCTCACCAGCTCGACGGCGATCATGACGATCCTGACGGACTGCAGGTGTCTGGTGGTGGTGGCGGGCCGCATCTCTACAGCAGCGACGCCAGTGGAGGGGAGCGATGCGTAGACGGCGCGTCCTGGCGGGCGACTGGCTGGTGAGGCGCAGCAGCGGCCAGAGCCAGGAGCTGTGGCGGCGGCGGCGGGCGGCGCGCGCATCGCTGCGAGGTGTTCCGCGAACTGGGTCAGCGCTCGCCGGCTCCTCCCGTCTGCGAGGCCGCGCCGCGCCAGCGCAGATTTTCCCGCGGATTGGTGTGCACACGGCGGGCGCTGAGTCACCTTGACCCGGGCCGCGCGCGCGCTCACGCAACGTCCGCGAAGAGCGACACCCGCGCACGTATGCCGTCTGCCTGTCGGAAGCAAATGCGAACCATGCGGCCCTGAGAGCAAACGCAGCCGTACCCTATCAGTACTGGGTCTTAAGACTGTAGAGCGGCGTCTCGTCAAAGCAACCAGCGTGCTCAGTACTTATGATGATTTACACTGAAGCGTCGAAGAAACTGGTATAGGCAAGCATATTCAAATACAGAGACATGTAATTAGGCAGAATACGGCGCTAGGGTCGGCAACGCCTATATTATCTGGCGCAGTTGCTAGATCGGTTACTGCTGCTACAATGACAGGCTATCAAGATTTAATGGGGGAAACCACATTATCAGGCTGTTTGACACAGATTTTTTGGGATATATTTTGGGTGGGAAGAATTAATTATAATTTAATCAAATTTTGACAGCATTTCATTCATATATCGAACATCTTTTGTGAATTTTTTTGAATAATTTCAACCAAAACTAACAAAGTTACTCTTTGATGTCTGCTGAAGTTTTTGAGTACAGTTCTCCAATTGCGTGCAGTGTAGCCATTCCGATTTTCATCTGAAATCAAAAAGGTTTTGATTTTACATTAATAACTTATTTTCTAAGAATATGAACCTCGATGCAGGTGAAAATAATGAAAATTAAAAATGTTGCTGGCTTTAGAACAATATACACTACTGCCCATTAAAATTGCTACACAAGAAGAAATGAGATGATAAACGGATATTCATTGGACAAATATAGTATACTAGAACTTACATGTGATTACATTTTCACGCAATTTGGGTGCATAGATCCTGATAAATCAGTACCCAGAACAACCATCTCTGCCCCTAATAACGGCCTTGATACGCCTGGGCATTGAGTCAAACAGAACTTGGATGGCGTGTACGGGTACAGCTGCCCATGCAGCTTCAACACGATACCACAGTTCATCAAGAGTAGTGACTGGTGTATTGTGACGAGCCAGTTGTTCGGCCACCATTGACCAGACGTTTTCAGTTGGTGAGAGATCTGGAGAATGTGCTGGCCAGGCAGCAGTCGAACTTTTTCTGTATCCAGAAAGGCCCGTACAGGACCTGCAACATGCGGTCGTGCATTATCCTGCTGAAATTTAGGGTTTCGCAGGGATCGAATGAAGGGTAGAGCCTCGGGTCGTAACACATCTGAAATGTAACGTCCACTGTTCAAAGTGCCGTCAGTGCGAACTAGAGTTGACCGAGACGTGTAACCAGTGGCACCCCATACCATCACGCCGGGTGATACGCCAGTATGGCGATGACGAATACACGCTTCCAATGTGCGTTCACCGCGATGACGCCTAACACTGATGCGACCATGATGATACTGTAAACAGAACCTGGATTCTTCCGAAAGAATGACGTTTTGTCATTCGTGCACCCAGGTTCGTCGTTGAGTACACCATTGCAGGCGCTCCTGTCTGTGATGCAGCGTCAAGGGTAACCGCAGCCATGGCCTCCAACCTGATAGTCCATGCTGCTGCAAACGTCGTCGACCTGTTCGTGCAGATAGTTGTTGTCTTGGAAACGTCCCCATCTGTTGATTCATGGACCGAGACGTGGCTGCACGATCCGTTACAGCCATGCGGATAAGATGCCTGTCATCTCAACTGCTAGTGACACGACGCCGTTGGGATCCAGCACGGCGTTCCATATTACCCTCCTGAACCCACCGATTCCGTATTCTGCTAACAGTCATTGGATTTCGATGAACGCGAGCACCAATGTCGCGATACGATAAACCGCAATCGCGATAGGCTACAATCCGCAGGCTACAATCCGACCTTTATCAAAGTCGGAAACGTGATGGTACCCATTTCTCCTCCTTACACGAGGCATCACAACGTTTCACCAGGCAACGCCGGTCAACTGCTGTTTGTGTATAAGAAATCGGTTGGAAACTTTCCTCATGTTAGCACGTTGTAGGTGTCGCCACCGGGGCCAACCTTGTGTGAATGCTCTGAAAAGCTAATAATTTGCATATCACAGCATCTTGTTCCTGTCGGTTAAATTTCGCGTCTGTAGCACGTCATCTACGTGGTGCAGCAATTTTAATGGCCAGTAATGTACTTCGATTTCACGATTTTTTTCTCTAATTATGCAAAGAAAAATACCCTTAAAATTGTATCATCATCTGACAAGTTGGTTCATATAATTTGTAATTTTATAAAGAATCATAATATCAATTTTCGTAATGAGGCTTCTATACTTTTTGAGTAAGATAGCACGCAAATGTGAAAAAAAGTCATTTCGCGATAAACGCGTTAGAATAATGAATTGTCGGAAACTAGAAATTCAAGTTAACAAATAACATATAATGCTTACCGATTAATCTGCGATTCCAGCACCATATAGTAATCCTCCTCCCTCATAGGCTTCCTTTTGCGTTTGCAGCAGTGCTGGTTTCCGTGGAACTTTCTTTTGCACGGCCTACTGCGCCGTCCTTTAGACTCATTGTCGGCTTTCGAATGCGGAGACATTTCTCAGTCTCAGTTACAAACACACTCGTACAAGGCTGAGTCAGAACTGACTCAAAGTAGGGTACAGCGACGCTCTAACGTAATATAACCGAAATAATCCCTTATCTTGTTGCTTCTAGTACCGTCTATACCGTTATTTGAAAAGAAAGATACAAATGCGGGTTCCGTTTCAAACCTACCTTAATGTACAAAGCGACTGTGCAGTTGAACCGGTCAAGCCTCTAACTCTCCGCCCTATCTGCGCTCGAGCCTGCACCCGATGTGCACTCGGTTCTATGCTCATAAAATCTAAACGAATGCGAATTTCGCTTTGAAATTTTGACAGCGTATTCTTGGATAGTTAAGCTAACGATTTATGCGATTTAAAAAATCGGATTTTTTTGAACCTCGTAATGTGGTTTCCCCCCATAAGTATGTGTGAACGTGGTGTTGTACTCGGCACACGAGTGACGGAACACAGCATCTCCCAGGTAGTCATGAAGTGGGGATTTTCCCGTGCGACTATTTCACGAGTGTACCGTGAATATCAGGAATCGGGGTAAAACATCAGATCTCCGACATCGCTGCTGCCGGAAAAAGATCCTGCAAGGACGGGACCAACAACGACTGTAGAGAATCTTTCAACGTGACAGAAGCGCAACCGTTCCGCAAATTGCTGCAGATTTAAGTGCTCGGCCATAAAGCCTCAGGGTGCGAACCATTCAACGAAACATCATCGATAAGGGCTTTCAAAGCCAAAGGCCCACCCGTTTACCGTTGATGACTGCACGACACAAAGCTTTACGCCTCGCCTGCGGCCGTCAAAACCGACGTTGGACTGTTGATGACTGGAAACATGTTGTCTGGTCGCACGAATCTCGTTTCAAAATGTATCGAGCGGATGGACGTGTACTGGTATCGAGACAGCCTCATGAATCCATGGACCCTACATGTCACCAGGGGACTGTTCAAGCTGATGGAGGCTGTTCAAGCTGATGGAGGCTCTGTGGTGGGTTGGGGAGTGTGCAGTTGGAGTGATAAGGTACACCTGATGGGTCTAGATACGATTCTTACAGGTGATACGTACGTCTGTCTGATCACCTGCATCCATTCATGTCCATTGTGCATTTTGACGGACTTCGGCAATTCTAGCAGGACAAAGCGACACCTCACACGTCCAGAATTGCTAAAGTGGCTCCAGAAACACTGTTCAGAGTTTAAACACTTTCGCTGGCCAGCAAAATCTCCAGACAAGAATATTATTGAGCATATCTGGGATGCTTTGCACTGTGCTCCCGCCTATTACTCTTTTCGATTTAGGGACAACCCTGCAGGATTCGTGGCGTGAGTTCCTTCCAGCACTACTTCAGACAATAGTCGAGTGCATGGCACGTCGTGTCACGGCACTTATGCGTGCTCGCGGGGGCGCTACATGATGTCAGGCAGGTGTACCAGTTTCTCTGGCTCTTCAATTTAGCACAAACGTTTCGAAGATATGGTTTTCTACGTTACCCATTATTGCCCAGCGTTGCAGATAGCGAAGCCATTTTCATTACTTCAAGAAAGTAATGTTTATACCACATAAATAACTGCAGTTATTATACCTAGATCAGAATATCCAAGTGACTGATAGTTGAGAATGGTAGGCGCTACAGCAGCAAATACGTTCCCCATTATGCTGCGTATTGAGTCCATTTTTTAGGACGTTCATAGTCATACCACTTTCACAATTACCCTGCTTTAACAATTCCCATCAAAGAAACTTATCGCAGAGGGAAACAAAACATGTAAGAACAAACCACAAGTATTGTAAGCGTAGAATTTTATCGCTAACCTCTCGTTAGTCGCCTCTCTGGCGACTGTGGAGCACAAGAGAGAGTGTCGTAGTAGTTACTGTGGACACGGGCATCGTGCTGTGTTGATGCCGTGGCAGCAGCACACATTTCTCAAGTTATTGTGATGTAATTAAAAAATGTTTGCCGCGCAAGTTGTACTATTCATATGATTATTCATGGCTCGATGTTAATGTTTACCTCAGAGGTGACGATTTTCGATCTTGTGTGTCCTGTTGGCAGGTCATTAATCAACCGCGTCGGGATGGTTACCGGAAGATATCGTGGACTGGACTGACACTGATTACAAGTTCCAAGTGAAAGAAAAATGTGTGGTTGGACTGTGTGAATGTCAGGAGCGTAGTTACTTTCTAGTTTCGGATGTCGCACTTAGACCTTTTGAAGCTCATGCGTCGCGATTCGGTCACGCTCACGCTTGTGTAATGAATGAAGGAACTGTTTGTACCAACTGGAAAGACTGTGGCGTTCGTCGACTTATACAGCACTTTTTGAATAGTGAACTTTATGCGTGTTGTGTCTTGCATTTATCTGAGTTGCATAATATTACTTCGACAATAACCCTTGTACGTCACAACGGATTACTCGATTGTAAGGCAAGTAACTGACTACATCAGCTATGGAATGATGGTAATTGTGAACAGTGCAGTCCAACACTGTATGTGTGTTTAGCAGAAAATACTGAATTCTACAACATTAAGTTGGCATTGTTTGTGTGATTGGGTCCTCCCCCTTTTAGATAGTAATTATTACAGGATACGTCGAAGCAGGCAGTGCAAGGAGAGAAGAGTAACGGCTGCGGGAAATCAGGTAGGTGGGACTGAGGCACGCGGTTGTCAAATATCCAGCTGTGCAGAACAAATACACCGCATTTTCGCCTGACGCGTTACAGCAACTTACGGGCAACAGTTCTCGTCCACAGGTGACGTAACCGGCAGTTGAGGCAGCAGAGCAATAACTTACAGGGTACTGACAAAAATATGGAAGTACCGCGAGAAGCGCATGTGCCGGCCGAAGTGGCCGTGCGGTTAAAGGCGCTGCAGTCTGGAACCGCAAGACCGCTACGGTCGCAGGTTCGAATCCTGCCTCGGGCGTGGATGTTTGTGATGTCCTTAGGTTAGTTAGGTTTAACTAGTTCTAAGTTCTAGGGGACTAATGACCTCAGCAGTTGAGTCCCATAGTGCTCAGAGCCATTTGAACCATTTGAAGCGCATGTGTGAACGTAGATGCAGATGCTGGCCAAGCCTGCAGGTTGCGCTGCTGTATTTAACCGCGAACGGCACCTCTGGAATGCCCTCAACACGTTGCAAGTGTCACTCATAGTCAGAACAGTGTTCTGTGTAGTTTTGAGGGCATTGTGTCGGAACTAAGTGAATTCGAACGTAGGCAAATTGTTGGTGCTCGTAGCCAAAGTGTCTCCTATTTCAAGAGGCACCTATCGTGGATTTATACTGCCTACAGAGAAAACTGAAAAACATCACCCGCTAAATCACAGTGCGGACGAAGGCGTGTGTTGAGCGTCCGTGACTGACTATCATTGCAGATGATCGTCATGAAAAATAAGAGGACAACAGCTGCAGAAGACACTGCAGTACTGAAGGTCACACTCGCGAACCTTGTATGCTCCAAAACGACACGAAGGGAGTTCTACAACCAGTGAATTGCAGCAAGAGCCATTCATCAGGGATGCAAATACCCGTGACAGGAAAACGTGGTGCCGAAGCTGTAAAACCTGGACAGTGAAGCAACGGAAGTGTCATTAGGCCGTATGAGTCTTGTTTTACACTCTGTTCGACTTGCGGCCCAGTTTACTTCCTAAGAATGAAACATGGCGTTGGTTCGTTGATGATTTGGGCAGCCGTATCGTGGTATTCCATGGGCTCCATCGCTATTTCGCAAGGTCGCAACTGCCAAGGATTACGTGATCATTTTCGTTCATCAGGCCCATCCCTCGGTACAATTTTTGTTTTCCAGTGGTTATGCCTCCGAATTTGACAGGGTGCGTGTACACATAGCTCGCATCTACAAGGACTGGTTTTGTCAGCAGGAAGATGAATTTTCCCGCCTCCCCTAACCGCTGCACGCACCAGATCTCGGTATCATTGAACCTTTGTGGTATATTTTGGGGAGAAGGGTGCGTGATACTTATCCACCTACATCTCCGTTTCCAGAACTTGCCACTATTTTGCAGGAACAATGGTATAACATGATCTTGATAACCTTACAGCACCTTTATTTATCTAATCCGAGACGGCTGAAGTTTTCAATGCCAGCGGTTTCCATATACCGTACTAGGCATAATATCGTGTTGTGTTTTTGGTCTTTCATTTTTGTCCATTTCATGTATAACAACTGTGCACATGACAGAAGGTGTGTCCAAACTCTTGCTATGATTGGTTAATGCTGTGCTATCGGTGTTGTACAGAACTCGCTGTCGGTCACTTTTTTTTTTATTTTGATCCACATACAAACATACAATATGTTTAGTATACAAAATTGGAGCAAAACACTAATTCTCATCACCTTTGTTCAGGTGGAGACCTACATCTCCTATGTATTTTTTTTTTTAAATCATCTTTCAGAACCACTAAGAGCTGCTAATAAATAAACTAACTATCAGTTTCAGTTGTCTGATTATCCTGAGGTATGACAGAATTATTTACAACGATGTGTGTGGCGAAGTTTTACTATGGTGTCACAGACGTCAGTCATAAAATGCTTCATAACACAGTCAACAGGAAAATGCATATATGTAGTTTATTAATCTTCGTACACTGTCATAATGATGATCTGTCCTTCCGTGTGAAGTGCAACATTGCGTATTGCTCAAGTGTTTGTCACCCGTATCAGATAAGACTAACACAGGACACTGAACGTTTGCGGAGAAGAGCATCGCGAGTGGTCTTAGTTTTCACTGGCCCATGGGTAAACGCCACGGAGGTGCCGAAGAAACTTATTTGGCAGACGCTTGAAGATGACGCAAACTATGCCCAGAAGACCTACTTACAAAGTTTCAAGAACCAGTTTTAAGTGATGAAAGTAAGAATATACCACACCCCTATCGATCGTTCGCTTAGATGTCACGAGGACAATATTAGACTAATCACAGTGCACGTAGAGGCAATTCAGCAATTATTTTTCCCGCTCCCCATACATGAGTGAAATGACAAGAAGCCCTGAAAAATAACTGGTACAATTAGAAGTGCCGTCTGACAAGCATTTCACAGTCGTTTGCAGAGTATGAGTATAGACTTAGATCACCAAAGTATGCAGACTGCTCTCCTCACAGAGGGACGCAACCTGATTATGGCAGTGTACGAAGATTGATAAGTAATGTCCGTGCGTTTCACTGTCGACTGTCTATAAAGCATTTCACTGTTAACGTAGCGATCTTTTTTGTCGTACTCGACGTCACAAGAATGTTGAAAATTAGGTGCACTGATAAGGTAAGGAACGAGGAGGTACTCCGCAGAATCGGCGAAGAAAGGAATATGTGGCGAACACTGACAAGAAGAAGGGTCAAGATGGTAGGACATCTATTAAGACATCAGGGAATAACTTCTATGGTACTAGAGGGAGCTGTACAGGAGAAAAACTGTAGTGGAAGATAGAGATTGGAATACATCTAGCAAATAATTGAGGACGTAGGTCGCAAGTGATATGAAGAGATTGGCACAGGAGAGGAATTCGTAGCAGGCCGCATCAAAGCAGTCAGAAGACTGATGACTCAAGAGAAAAATATGCAAAAGGGGACCACAGCCAAACCACGAAAAAGACCCTCATATCGTAAAACCACCTTTTCTGTGGGCACTGTACATGATGGTAGGTATCATTCTCCATGAATTCGCCAAAACCAAACCCTTCGTCGGATTGTCACTGGGTACAGCGTATTTGTGAGAATGTGCGTTTGGAGCACAACATTTTATGGGAGTGATACGTGGTCTGTGGGAAACCCGGAACAGAAGATAATTGAAGCATTTGAGATGTGGTGCTACAGAAGAATGGTGACAGTTAAGTGTACCGATAAAGATATGCAATGAAGAGCTTCTCTGCAGAATCGGCGAGGAAAGGAATATATGGGAAACACTGGCAAGAAGAAGGGACAGGATTGTAGGACATGCGCTAAAACATCACGGAATAACTTCCATGGTACTAGAGGGAGCTGTAGAAGGTAAAAACTGTAGAGGAAGACAGAGACTGGAATGCATCCAGCATATAATTGAGGACGTAGGTCGGAAGTGCTAATCTGAGATGAAGCGGTTGGCACAGGAGAGGAATTTATGGCAGACCACATCCAACCAGTCAGTTAATTTGCATGATCGTATGGGTTACTTCCCTTCTCTGTACGTCGCCAGAGATCGGACTGTAGAACCTAGGTGTATGCCGAACAGCACAACCGACACCCCATACGGCCTAATGCCACTTTGCCCACAAGAAGCAGACATAGATACCTGACATATCAAATACTGACGTTTGTAAATTTATACATGTGTAAAATAACTTTATATATGACATCTAAAGTAATTTTGTCGATTGTTTCCGTGTTACTTCCGTAACTGTATTAATTTCGTAAAAAAGGCCTTCAGTCACAAATTGTGATCTGTATTTAAATACATAATGACTGTCGAGCGTTAGGGGCTCATCTTCAGGTGCTAAACGAGAATTACTTAAATCTTACCAGCAGCAGTTACATAATTTTTAGGCACAGTATAAGCAGATATATTTATATAGGCCTACATGTAAGTACTTTCACTTTCATAGAAAATTTTGCAAACAAAATTCAGACAAGTTAAAGAAAATAAAAATGTAAAGATGTTACAGTTCCACATATATAGACGTTGCTGTTTCTAAGATGATAAAAGCTGTTGTATTATTGCATATACACATATGTCATTTGCGAAAAAGCTTTT
This sequence comes from Schistocerca americana, assembly GCF_021461395.2. Classification (NCBI taxonomy): domain Eukaryota; kingdom Metazoa; phylum Arthropoda; class Insecta; order Orthoptera; family Acrididae; genus Schistocerca; species Schistocerca americana. The sequence goes on along the minus strand of NC_060120.1, from coordinate 649,355,023 downwards.
CTTCTGCAGATACCAGATGCGACTGAGTGTTGTAAAATGCTTCAAATTATTAAATTCTGGCTTCTTCAGCAAAAAGTAAACGTTTCACGTTGCTGAAAAACTGTGGCTTGAAGGGGTGGCTGGATACCCTTCCTGGTGCCACCCCGTTACTCCTCGAACGGAATATGTGTGTACCCCCAACTACTTGCGTGTAGTGTTACTCGTATGAAAGTGAGCGAAAGGTTTCTAAATGTTTGATAATCGTGTAATTGAGAGAGAACTTGGGTAATGGCCCGGTATTCACGTAGTGGGATGAGGGAAACCGCCTAAAAAGCAAATTCAGGATGGCCGCCACACCGACCCCCGTCGTTGTTCCGCCGGGCGGATTGGATTCGAGGCCGGCGCATGTCCTCGTCCCGGAAGCGGCGCTTTAAGACGCGCGGCCACGCAGACGGGTCCAGAAACTTTTTCACTTTGTAAGATCATTTATTTTTGTTCTAGCAGATCAAGTTTTCTACCGTTGCTTTTTATGTGGAGTCCAGTTAGGCTGTAGTGCTTGACATTTACTGTACGTCTATTCTAGTACATATGATTAGCTACTGAATATCTGTCGTAGTAGTTGATTCTGAAGGCATCAGTGTGTTCTTCGTAGCGTGTATGAACAGTTCGTGCTGCTTTGGTTACATAAAATGCAGGGCAACTGTTAAACAGCAACATTAACACAGACACCGTCATTGAAAAAGTTTCATACTAAATTAAGGCGAAACGGGAATGGCAAAACATAGATTGCATAGTTATTCACTTGTACGTTAGACGTAACTTCAAAATAACTAATACAATAGCCTGTAACTATTCGCGCTGCACTATACTGTATGCGATAGACGCCCCTTTGCAACCTGGTGTAGAATCCGGACAGTTGAGTAGTATTTGGGCAGTATCGTACAGATGTTTTGTAATTACCGTCTTTTGTTGAAAAACTGCATTTGTGGATTAATTTAAAATATTTTCTGTTGATTGTGGTGTACAGCTGTGATAAACTTTAGAAATGAGTTCATGTAACACCGTAATCTGGTGTTAAAAGTATTCTTCGGTCGAAGACCATTTTCTAGCACCTGTAGTACAAACGTCATTGATGTAAATTGGCACTGCACACATAATGCCGGACAGGACCGAGCCCATACGGGAATACGATGTGACACTCCCCGTAAACTTCCCAACAGCACTGCACACTACAGCAGTGCAGCAATGTGACTGCCAAAGCTCATAAGCAACATAAAATCCCAAAGATACATCAAGGTCGACCATGCAGCAGTAGCCGCATGGTTGACAGCAGTAGCCGCATTGTTGAACTTGTATCTGTTTATCGGCTCGACCATGTTTGGTACGATGTATGGAGCGGCAGTCTGCACGTACAAGCCTCTAAAAACCGAGCGAAGTGGCGCTGTGGTTAGCACACTGGAATCGCATTTGGGAGGCAGACGGTTCAGTCCCGCATCCGGCCATCCTGATTTAGGTTTTCCGTGATTTCCCTAAGTCGCTTTAGGCAAATGTCGGGATGGTTCATTTGAAAGGGCACGGCCGACTTCCTTCCCCATCCTTCCCTAATCCGAGAGATCGATGACCTCGCTGTTTGCTCTCTTCCACCAAATCAAATCATCATAAGTCTCTAAAATGCGAGAATCGTTCATTTATGTTATCATTTACCTATTCTGTACCATATAAGCATGTGTATTCCCTTATAGGTACTGTAATGTAAAATGGTTTGTTATTCCACATTTCATATTTGTACATACAATCTTCTGGCTGCTTGTTCTTGTTTCCTGTCTATCTTCCAGATCAATTTCTGACCTTTTGTTCCATTTGTAATTCCAATGTGACTCTTGGCCTTAACGGAAACTATAAGTATTCCTTGTATTTCTGACACAATATTGAATAACGTTTTTCAGGTACACTCTCCGTGTTCATTGGGTTAGTACTACCGATGCTGTAAAATGGTCTTCGATCGGAAGCGGTGGCATATTAAAGAATGAATGTAACAAGAGCTTTCGATGTTACAGGATACAAATTTTAAAGTATATTTTTATAATTATCAGGAGCTCTGCATTCAGGTTGACAGGGTCGCATTAGCAGAAATCAATCGTTAGGCAAGGAATCACTTTATTGTTCATATGATGCGTTTCGGAATTTACCCATCATCAGATATCCAGCAGAGATTTCTGCACATAGATATAACGCTTCCAGTTGTATGTGAAACAAGCTAGACTAATCTGCGAATGTTTGTTTCACATCCAACGCTACACCTACGTGCAGCAATCGCTCCTGGATATCTGATGATGGATGCATTTCGAAACGCATCACATGAGCAATAAAGGCATTCCTTGTCCGATGCTTGACTTTTACCGTTGCGAACTATTGATCATCATTATAATGGTCACCTCCTGCTTGACTTCATGTCACATCTATATTTCTTTTAGCAGTAAACTGAAGCTTGCGCGTTAGTTTATTTAGAAATGACCCTATGTGTTCGTTCCATTTCTAATCTCCACATTTTGTTTTGCCTTGGCATCCGCACGATAGAACGTTTTGTAGTTGTGCTTCGTTAATCGTGAGAGACTAGTACTTTCTCCATTCGTCTAGATTAAGAGTTAGGCTAGGTTTTAGTTTATGGACTCGGAAGTAGACGTCACGAGTGGCAGTGGTGACGAGGGCAGCCTGTGTGGCGGTACCCCGCACGCGGTGGCCCTGTGAGCGGCGGAGGCGCTGGCGTGTAGCGTGCTGTCCTTACGGCTCGGCAGGGCTGCGCTGCGAGGCTCCAGAAGCGGACCAAGGCCAACCAGGTCGGCGGCCGCGAGCGCCAGCCTTGTGCAGCCGCGCGCTCACGACCGCCACGAGTTCGACTCCCGCTGCGGTCACTTCCAGTTGTTCTTCCTTACAGGACACTACCGGGCTGCTTCCTACAGTCGGGCCACTAGTTAACCCTCCTCCGATATTGGTCCTACTGTGTTGTTTCTCCATTCCAACTGGAAGTCAACGTTTGTTCTTTCTTTCTCGCTTGTACCGAGCGAGGTCGACTCTCATTCGGGAGGACAGCGGTTCAAATTTGCGTTAGGCCATCCAGATTGAGGTTTCCGTGGTTTCCCTTTGGTACATACCGTACTTGTGCTCGAACCTGATGACCTGTATGTCGACGGGACGTAAACCCTAATCTTCCTTCCTTCTCCCTTACTTCTCTTTGAGCGAGAGATGCGTAGCGGCTTGCAGGGCACTCCCGTTTTGCAAATCTTCTTTCAGCCATCCTGACGGATGCTTCCTGGTTCCTGTGTGTCGCAGGAGACGAATGCTGGAGTGATCCGTTAAGCAGGTCACGGCGAAATCCAACCAAATCCTTCTCTCACTAAATTGGTGTGCCGACCCTCATCATCCCGATGTCTAAACTGCCACACTCCTCGGACACCGTCTTTACTAAGATCATTTGTCTGCATTCTCTGAGCAACTTTGGGCGTCAAGGGCGTCACCATTGTCTGAAAGTTTAATACAGTACTTACGCACGCAAATGTTGCTTCCATTAGATACTTTCGTTCTGCTGCAGTTCAGTCTCTGTAAAGGTTTTCAGCGATGACTAGTGAAGTTAACTCTAGTTTTGACAATATCTTTCCAAAACAAGCTGTTTTTACTAGGCACGGATGTTTCTCATGCGACAAATGCACTAGAACGAAAGAATTGTTGTTTTTACACTATCATTTGACACTAGTGCTTGTAAATAAAATAGCTCGACCATCTTCCGTAACGCCTGAGATGACATTCTTGCGTTCTATTCTTGTCAGCATGTTGCTGCGTGCTACTCTTGCCACAGGGCGATGAACTTTGATTTATAACGGAAATTTCCGAATAAGCCAATAACTTCCGGCGTTCGTTACATTTCAGTCCGAAACCACAACGGTTAATGGATTTTCAACTTATTTTCCATTCTGTGTGGTATTAAATGGTTTTATCAGAGTTTAAATAATTTTTGCAGTTGACTGACACTATTTATTGCAGTGCCTGTGTTTTTACTATGTATTCAGCGATGCATGCATGTCTGAAGGACCAGGCAGTTGGCTGACAATCTTCAGTCCAGTAATGGAAAAAGCATTTCGAGCGCACACATTTTGATACACAGCTGAATAATGTTCGCGAAGGATATTGGTCATAACCCTTTTTAAATCTTTCATCATCGTTTTGCAACTCCACAGGAGAGGTTGAAAACATGTTCCAGTAAAGGAAACCGCGTACAGAATTTGTGTAAAAGTCTTCTGAAGCTCATATTTGCCTTAAGCAAGCTGAAATACGTTATCAACCCTTCTGAAACTAATAGCTTTACGCAGAGCACACTTCCTAAAATACATAAAAGATAGTGATGAAGCTATACAGTGTTTAGGAGTGTGCACCATCAGGACTCTACACTGAGGTGACAGAAGCCCTGGGATATCTCCTAGTATCGCGTCCGACCTACTTGTGCCCGGCGTGTTGCAGCAACTCGACCTAACATGGACTCAACATGTCGCTGGAAGTCCCCTGTAGAAATACTGAGCCTCGCTGTCTCTATAACCGTCCGTAACTGCGAAAGTGTTGCCGGTGCAGGATTTTGTTTACGAACTGACCTCTCCATTATGTCTCACAAATGTTCGATGGGATCCACGTCAGGCGATCTGGGTGGCCAAATCATTCGGTCGAATTGTCCAGAATGTTTATCAAACCAATTGCGAACAATTATGGCCCGGTGACATGGTCATTCATAAAAATTCCATCGTTGTTTCGGAACATGAAGTCGATGAGTGGCTGAAAATGGTCTCCAAGTAGCCGAACGTAACCATTTCCAGTCAGTGATCCGTTCAGTTGGACCGGAAGACAGCCCACACCATTATGGAGCCACCACCTGCTTGCACACTGACTTGTTGACAACATTCGTCCACGCCTTTGTGGGGTCTGCGCCACACTCGAATCCTATATTCAACTCTTACCAACTGAAATCGGTTCTCATCTGACAAGGCGACCGTTTTCCAGTCGTCGATATGGTCACGAGTTCAGGAGAGGCGCTGCAGGCGATGTCGTGATGTTAGCAAAGGCAGTCGCATCGCTCGTCTGCTGCCGCGGCCGATTGACCCCAAATTTCGCCGCACTGTCCTAACCGATACGTTTGTCTTACGTCCCACATTGATTTCTGTGGTTACTTCACGCTGTGTTCCTTGTCTGTTAACACTGACAACTCTACGCAAATGCCGCTGCTATCGGTCGTTAAGTGAAGGCCGTCGGTCACTGCTTTGTCCCTGGCGTGAGACAATGCCTGAATTTGGTATTCTTGGCACACTCTTGACACTGTCGATCTCGAAATATTGAATCCCGTAACAATTTCCGAAATGGAATGTCCCATGCGTGTAGCTTCAACGACCATTCCGTGTTCGAAGTCTTTTAATTCCCGTCAGGCGGCCATAATCACGTCCGAAACCTTTTCACATGTATCACCTGAGTGCAAATGACAGCCCCGCCAATGCACTGCCCTTTTATACCTTGTGTGCGCGATGCTACCGCTATCAACATATATGTGCGAAACGCTATCCCATCACCCTTTTACACTTCAATATAATGTCAGCTTTACCAACAAACATTAAAATTCTTTCAGCAGCAGAAGACACAGAAGTATATAACCTTTTATACTGTTTTATAACACAGCGTCAAATAAGAATGCAAATAAAATGATTTACGGTCAGTATATATGGATGTGACAGATAGTTTTTTTTTTTTTTATGGTTCCAAGGCGGGCTTTATGGGTGATTCCCAAAAGCCATTAACAATTTTTTTTAAAGTCGCCTGCCGAGCCACACACTGAATCCTGGGTGCTAATCTAAGGCCAGCAACTGCCAGCGGCTTGTATACAGTACGTCGTTCACGTAGACGACTAGCCCATACTCAAAGTAAATACAAGCAACATATTGCGCATAAGGAGGTACAGAGAGAGAGAGAGAGAGAGAGAGAGAGAGAGAGAGAGAGAGAGAGAGAGAGAGACCCGTTGCTGTTCCGTTACACTACTGGCGATAGATCACTGGAAACAGTAACAACCGTAAAATGCCTAGATAGTTGTAGGAAAAGCAGATTCCTGGTTGCGGTTCATTGGAAGAATCCTAAAGAAATTTGGTTCATCCACGAAAGAAATGGCTTTTGGAACGTGCTTTCGGCCGATTATTGAGTAGAGCTTGCAGTCTGTCGCTTCCCAGGTTAGATTAACACTATGCCGTCCGGCGACACCATAGTGGTATCGTGCGCGAAATAGCGGTCAATGGCCGGCGACACCACAGTGGTGTCGTGAGCATAGTATCGCGCAATGGCCGCCGACAGCACGTTAGTATCTTTTGCATTCTGTTGGCGTTTTGTTTAGGTAACAATAAGTTACACAGGCCAACAAGTGTTTTGTTTTTATAAGTACCTGTGCCCTTTCATCATGGCGGACGAAAGAGGCAATAGGATTATTTACGATGAATGCGCGGACGTCTTGTCTGATGTTCCGGACGACTTGGCCGATTGGGAAGAAGACACTGGATATCAAAAAAATGAAAGTGAAGCAGAATTGTAGGAAGATAGTGAAATAAGTCCAAGAAGAATTCAGCGAACACTACGGCTGCCAACTGATTCGGCTGAATCAGACGAAGAAGACAGTGCACAGTGGTCAGACTTTGATTTACCGACGACCAATAACTAATTTGTAGGATCCCTGTGTCCAAACATATTTCCCAAAGATACACAGAGCGTCGAGGATATCGTACAATTGTATATTGGGAACGATCTATTTGAATATGTGAGCAACGGAACCAAAAAGTATTACAGTCAATATTGCAATAGAAGGAAACTGGATTTAAAAAATGCCAAATTTGTCGACATTACGGGACCCGAACTTAGAAAATGGTTTGGGCTTGCTATCCTTATGGGAGTCGTAAGAAAAGCAAGAATCAACGAATTCGTTGGTAGACACACAGCTATTTCGCAAAACGATGTCCCCCAACCGATTCAGACAAATATTATCATTTTTACATTTTCCCGACAGCAACGATAAACTGGATAATGCCGACCGGCTTGTCAAAGTGCAATTCGTAATTGATCATTTTTCCAAAAAGTTTAAAGAAACGTTTGATCTAAGTCAAAACATCTCGATTGATGAAGGAATGATACCGTGGCCTGGACGGTTAAATTTTAAAGTTTACAATCCGTCGAAAATTACGAGATACGGCAAACTCATTCGGATGCTGTGTGATTCGAGTACGGGATAGATTTCCTCATTCAAGATGTATTCCGGCGCTGGACAGCCTTTAGCAAAAACAGTGATGGAACTATTGACACCTTCTGATGGAAAGTGGCATCACCTCTGCATGGATAATTATTATAACAGTGTAGCACTTCCAGAGAAGTTACTTGAAAAGAAAATTCGAGTTTGTGGTACGATACTGCAAAATGGAGGATTTCCGGAAAATTAAAGCGCGCAAAAGTCTTGTATTTGAAGCTTCTCATCAACGGAAAGGTGACAAGCGGCCGTCGACAAGCCAAGTAATCCGACTTAGCGCTGCCGGCGACAAGCGAATAAATTTGTACGAGACATGCGGACGGCAAAGTATTAATATAAGAGGCAGCGAGGAGCGACTCGTTGCGTTACCAGTTCATTTAAGAAGAGCGGGAGCTTTTAATAAGAGCTCATCAAATTACAGTGACAGATGCTATAGAAGAGGCGTTGTGCATCACGGAGAGATTTGGTGCTGAAATTCCATGAGAGTACGTGTTATATAGAACCGGCCATGGACGTCTAGCGAAATGATACTGAAGAGAAAATCAGAGAAATTAAAGATCATACAGATTCTTACCAACAGTCATTCTTCACTCGCACCATTCGCGAATGAAATAGGAAAGGGGAAGGGGTGGGGAGAGGGGATAGTAGTGGTACCAGAATTAATCGCTCAACTCATCGTACGGTGGATTGCAGAGCACACAGGGTGATTTAAAATTCGTGACCCATAAACAGATGGAGTGAATCGGAACTCCATCGAAAAACTTTCGGAAGTGGTAGTATGGACCAAAACAATAATAAAAACAAAAAAGTCTAGTGGGCTCTAAAATACATACCTGAAGAGCTATGAGCACATGTTCATCTTCGTCACTGTGTGCTATGAGCACATGTTCACTTTCGTCACTGTGAAACACGTCTCATTTACTGAACAAATGCTGGTACCTCATAAAGTTGTCACTTTATAGACCTTTGTTTACTGGACATTTTTGTCTTGTTTTGGTCCATACTACCACCTCTGAAAGATTGTCGGTGGAGTTCTGGCCCACCCTGTTTGTATGACCTTTTGAGTCACCTTGCATATGTAGATTCAGATGTAGACGGGTCTTCTCGTCACTTGTAACTAACTTCTCCCCAATGTAGAGTGAATGCACAAACAGCTTTCAGGATAAACTTAACTGTTACATCATTTACGTTATTATCGCCGAAATGTCATTATTTTCGAAGGGGTCCATATCAACTGCGGCCGAAAACTGCAGTCATTCTACTATCTTCAAAGCGCTGCAAATAGCTGCTACCGAAAAGTGCAGTCATTTAACTTTTGCTCCCTTCGCCGAAGTGTAAAAGAAACGGGGCGATACTCGTAGACCAACCAAGTGCGTTGAAGTGCGTTGGGCAGCGCTTTGTGACGTACTACTGTGATAGTTCGTCATTGAAGAACTGGTCCCGTTTAAGGCTCGACCACCTTGTGTTTCCAGCATTTCCTTGTACAGCGAGCCAGGCGTCCAGAGAATGGTAAATGCAGACGCCCTTCCGCAACTACGTGCGTGAGTTGAACGTGCGAGACGGTAAATCACTGTAATACGTTTTTCCTTCATGTGCGAATACTTCGCTGCCAATTTCGTCATTCACTACGTTCTCGATGCTTCCCCATGTCACTACTGGCAAAAATAGAAATGGTTTCTTACACACCTTCAGAGTTATTTCTTGTGCGATTCTTGACTTTTGAATCGGTGCCCCTTTGCTAAGATTCACTGCTGATGAGATGATGCAGCAGTCTGTCTTGAACTATGAACAGCTGTTAAGTTGCTAGGAATGTTAATTCAGTGTGCGAGACCCAATTCCATCGTCTATATTTTTACCGAATATCCTAATGGGATTCTTTATACAAATATGGGACCGTCTGAGACACTGATACGTTGTTATCGACCGAATAAGTACATGCGTAATTCGCGTGGTGCTGATTAACAAACACATCGGCAACAAAAAATTTCAAATTGTATATGAAGATACAGTGAGATGTTACGAACTATTGCGAAAATCACATTAAAGAACTCAAGGAATGTGTCGTTACGACATTTTACAACATAAATTTGAAGTATCTCAGATTACCATCCACATTTTTAGTGTTCCATTCATCAATCGGTAAAAAACGGAACCCTTACAAAGGGTCACTGTGTTGTCTGTTCCTCCGTCTGTCTATCCAGCTGTGAGAAACCCTTCTTCTAATGAGCGGTAAATGATATTTTCCAAAGAGCTATTAAGTGATTCTCTGAAGATACTCCCCCTAAATTTTGAATAAGCACATTACATTCAGTTCTGTACAACACATAGTCGTACCAACAGCTGATGTAGCACATGATCATGGGTCAGTAAATAGGCCGAATTCTCCAAATTTTTGGGTATACGTGCTGATGAAAACTTGAACAGGGGGGAGCGTATTACTGAGCTTCTCAAACAATTAAGTTCAACTACTTTTGCTCTACGCGTAAGTGCTAGTCTTGGAAACAAACGGATCAATTTGCTGACATTTTCCATATTTCCAGAAGGAGCTGTCGTACGGAATAATTTTCTGAGGTAACGCATCACCTAGAAAGAAAGTATTGACTGCACAAAAGCAAGCAGTAAGAATAATGTGCGGTGTCCACCCACGGACGTCATGCATGTACCTCTTGAAGGAGCTAGGCATTTTAACTGCGCCGTTACACTACTTATATTCGCTGACGAAATTCGTCATAAATAATCCATTACAATATGAAAAGAACAGTGATGCTCACACCTACAACACTAAGAGGGAAAAAAATGACCTTCATTACCCACTGTCAAAGTGTCAGTGGCTCAGAAAGGAGTTCAGTATGCAGCAACAAAAATTATTGATCATTTACCCAATAACATAAAATGCCTGACAGCTAGCGAAGCCAGTTTTAAATCTAATTTAAAATAATTTCTCCTGGACAACTCCTTCTATTCCACTGAAGAATTTTTACTTAAAAACTGGCAGCCAGTATATATATAGTCCTACTCGTATGACTACGCTTTTTATATAAGTGTAGTTGCACGAGTAGGACTAAAAATAATGTGGTCATTAATGTTAACAGTAATCATGTATGCACATCCTATAAACTGACACGTTCTACATGATTTTGATAAAACAATCGTTCAAATGATTTGTGGAACATGTAACTAACTAACGGGTACACGTATCAAGTTGAAATTTATGTCATATACTAAGGTCGACAGTTCCTTGGAAGTGTCATATTTTGAGTCTTTAAATCAGTGAAACGAAAAGATACCGCCATGTGTCACATGTTTTGAGACTCGCAAACTCATTCGTCAAAACTTATAGGGTACTTCTCGTTGATCCAGAATCAAGAAATTTGGCAAGAGGCAAGATTTTACAGGACAACTAAAGGAAAAAATAGGAGAAGTGTTAATTTGTAATTACATCAAACGAAAACAATTTCTTTTCCACCTTTGTTACCTTACTCACTGCCTGCCTGTCCGTCCGTCAAGAGTCGTTTTTGTCAGGAACGTGCACATTTATCAAATTTACATCTGCGTCCAATTTACTTCTGCGTCTCGTACAAAGTCTTATGATCCCTTGGCAGTGTAAAAAGCGTAAGCTCCTATGTAATTGCAGTCAAAAGATACGGCCTGCTATTTCACATATTTTGATACTCGGAAACTAACTCACCAAAACTGTAGGTTACTTCCCGTTGATCCTCCATCATGAAAGTTTGCAATAAGTGTGGTTTCACAGTGCAAGCCAGTACAAGCAAAGAAAAAATTCTAAAATTGTCAATTTGTAATTATATCATACGAAAAAACTTCTTTTGTCATTTGTTATCCAATTGTCTGCCTGTCTCGCCATCTTTCAAGCATCCCTTTTGCTCGGGAACAGTTATATGTATCAAGTTGAAATTTATGTCACATACTAGGTCTATAGTTCCTTGGCGGTCTAATAAACATAAACTTCTAAATCAATGCAATCTAAAGATACGGCCGTTTGTGTCACATATTTTGAAACTCTCACCCTCTCATCAAAACCTATAGAACGAAGTCTTTCGCGACAGCACTGTTATATAAAACATTCTCGGACTTCCTGCCACGTCAATTGAAGATGAAACCTCGAGCATTAGACGATTACCTCCATCATCTTCGTTAAGAGCAACGGACTGTGAAAACTGCTGCTGTAGTGTCAACTTCTGCGCTGGTTTTGCCACCGCTCCCATCGTAGCGCAATCATTTCGACGAGTATCTGTGGCTCTTCTCTGCAATGAGAGTTCGCTTCCATGCACCGCAAGACTATATCCGCTCTCACGGTTGAAGATTTTCTCACAGTTCTGATTTCTACGGCCTCTTTTATTACGGAGTCCCAGTATGTGGGAGTTTGGGAAAAAACTTTGGTTTCGTCGAACAGTATGTTATGTTTGTTTGTGAACCTGTGTCCTACAACTGCAGATTTCTCCAGCTGACAACTTTTAAGATGCCATTCTGCACAGCAGTCGGTGTATAGGGCACTTGCCGTTGGCCAACAATCACGAAATTTGACAAGAAGCGAGGTTTAACAGTACAAGTAAAAGAAAAAATTCGAAAATTGTTAATTTGTTATTATATACATCACGAAAAAATATTTTTTTGTCATTTGTTATCCGTCTTTAGACTTAATTTAAAATTAAAACTTTCTCAAAAGTCTTGGAATTTCCGGGACGTACGGAAGCGTGACAGCCCGAGTCCCACTCGCACCTCATCAGTTTTTCCCGTTTCTGTTGGAAGCCTATTGACGCTGTCACTTGAAACGTAGGGTTGAACCATTGGAATACCTCAGGAGCGCGCTCTAGCTCTTCCGTAACGACTATCACTGGAGTTCGATGAGAACCTCTTTAGAGATGAAGATATTGTTCTGAGTATGTTACGTTTTGAAACCGTCACCCGGACTTGCTGTTGTGGCAGAAAATCCGTGTCAAAACGCGTTATCCGCGAAGCAGACTTGCGCATGCTGATTACGTGTTTCCCTACATGACGAGGCCGCCATTCCACTTGCGCTTCGTAGTGCTTGGCTTCCAGTAACGTGCTAGTCACAGCCTGCTTCCGTCCCCCGTCCGTAATGGGGACATCGCCAACCGCACTCTTCCTGAGCGATCCCGCTGCTCACCTGATGCGTCGTACACAGCCCAGCAGCCTCTGCTGCGTCACCCTTGAGTCCTGCCTGTAGACACTTGTTCTCTGTATCTGACCGCGTTGTAGACGCATTACTTGTCATCAACAAAATGTGATGCGAATATTTTCTAATTCGTGAGTCAGCTGCTTTACTCTCAGCTAAAGTTCAAAGATACTTATTAAACCTCTGAAGCGTAGAAATTGTGAGTGTCGCTTAGGAGTCATGGTCACAGATATGTTCGCGGCGCACTCAAGTCACTACTTCGCGAAAGGAAATATTCAAATGAGTGCGTAGAAAGAAATACTTTCCTTTCGGCGTTGAACCTGCGCTTCGAAATTTGCCAATCTACTATAGGGATTAGACCGATGTATGGGAACACTACGAGAAATGCTTGCGCAGATACTCATCAAGCCTGCAAGTTGCTCTGCTGTATTTGACAACGAACGGCACTTGTGCAGTAACCTCAGTACCTGGGGCACGTTATTGGTGCACATATAGCAGCGAGGTCCATGAGAAAGACACGCCGTGGCGCTTACGTCGCATCACGTGACACTGCAGATCTTGCGAGTGCCACCAACCGCCTCCGGCAAGAAGCGAGTAACTATTTCAGACAAATTTAATGATTCTTAACTGTGCGTTTAAATGCATGCAAGCTCTCGATAGCACACGACAGAGTCAACACCTACAGTGAGTACCTTTCAATTTCTCGTGGGCCCTGCAGCGAGCTGAACATTTGTGAAGTACGACGGGCGAGGCGCAGATCGAAGCGAGGGCGGGGTTGCTGCCGTTTCCAAGTGACAGTTGCGGTACGTGATTTGCGCTTGATCAAAGCTTGTATCTTGCAAATTATGTCTCGCGCTTGCTTGTGTAGAATTTGTCGCGTACCACCACCATCAACCCTGACGATTCACAACAAGTAGAATGAAAATTCATTAAATAACTCACTGCGATCACATATAATGCTCGTCTTTCATAGAACACTCGCAGCAGTGCCCTCAGAGCACTACTGGACGCTCACTGGCTGTCGAAGAACGCGTGACGTAGGTGCGCAGAACAAGTCTAAACTCGACTGCCACCTTTCGTGACTCCAATTTTAATGTGACGTCACAAGTTCATTGCGGACCCTATATTTCTTGTAAGCCCAGTGTAGTGGGTGCTTACGTAACCAAACGAGGCAAAGTGTTTGGTGTTTCAAGACGCACTGTATCGAAGCTTTGTACCGCACACATGAAAAGCTGAAAAATGTCATCGGCTAACTCACAGTGCGGACAAAAGTGTGTGTTGCGCGATCGTGACCGACGATCAATGAAGAGGATTGTGACGAAAAATAAAGAGGAGAGCAGCTGCAAAAGTCACTGCAGAAATGAGTGACGCATTCGCGAAGCCTGTCAGCGCCAGGAAGGGGAGCTCCATAAGCAGGGCTAGATGGAATTCCAAAACCGGTGATTCAAATGCCCGTAACTGTAAAATGTGATGTCGAAGCCATAAAACCTGGACTGTGGAACAATGGAAGAGTGTCATTTGGTCGGATGAGTCTTGTTTAACACTGTTTCCAGCTGATGGCCGGGTTTACGTCCCAACATTGGAACATTGCGGGGGTTCGGTAATGATTTGGGCAGCCATATCTTGGTATTCAATGGGCACCATGGGAACTCTGCGAGGTCGCATTATTGGCAGATCTTATCCGTCCTATGATAAATGTTTCTCCCCAACGATGATACTGTGTTCCAAGACGACACAGCCCGTGTTCAGACGGCTTGCATCGTCCAGGACTGGTTTTGTGACCACCAGGATGAACTGTTGCTTCTTTCCTGGCCACCAAAGTCACCAAATGTGAATGTTATTGAACCTTTGCGGTCTACTTTGGGGAGGAAGGCACGTGATCGCTATCCACCTCTACCGTTGTTACCTTAACTTACTTTCCCTATTTACCGTTTCCAAAACGATTGGAAGCTGTTTTGAATGCCAATGATTTTCCTACGACGTTTGTGGTGTTTCCATATTTTTATCCACCCCCTGTGCGACGCAACCCCCTTTTTTACCAACGAAACTTTATATCACTATCAATTCAAGTGAACATTAAAACATGCCGACAGCTCATTACAAAACATTTCAATTCCTCACGTTAGCTACGATGGTAATCGTGGCAGTTACACAGGTTGGACGGAAAATAGCCCAGCATACGAAAATTGGAAAATCGGTGCAAACCAGCAGAGTGCCGTTATGGCACTCTACTGTTACTGAAACGAAGAAAAGAATTTCTGAGTAAGCGTAGCGACGAGGAAGACAGGCCGTTACTCTTACGTTACAGCGCGCGACACTAGTCACTACAGGTCTTACGAGTGCCAGAAGCCATTCCCGAAGGGGAGCAGGTAACTATTTCAGACGAATTTAATAATTCTTGAATGCGCGTTTAAATGCTTGGAAGTTCTCGATAGCACACAACAAATTTAAGCCCTCTACGGAACGGAGCGTTTACGAAGTGTGGTAGACAAGCCGACTAGTGTTCCGTCACGAGTTCGTTGCAGGGTCCGTATATCTCGTTGGTTCCGCGTACCAAGCTAATGACGTAAGCACGACGAACAAGTGTATGGAAGAATATCGAGATATACGATGAAAATTATCAAATGCTATTCTTATGTCTCTCCCATTCGTTTTTTCGTAGACCGAACGATTCTAACACACGACGTCACAACCACGCTTCGCGCAGAGCGAGCAAGGCTAAGTAGGTTCCGACCAGCCAGCCGATACCAGTCGGCCCCACCTCGCCACGCTCGCGCGCTGCCCCTACCCGCGTTGTGCCTCGGAAGTGCGTAATGAAGAATTTTTTAGGTATTATTGATACTGGCAGAATATTACTTTTCTTTCATAAGCGCCCAATGGACAAAGAAACACGATAAAGTGCAAACCGACACAGTTGTATGTATGTTGTACGTTAACCGGGGACCCAGAAACGACGGAGAAGCTGCGTCCCCGCCGCAGCCGCAGTGGTCCACAACCCCACGACACCTACCGCAGTCCACTCACACCTCCGCCGCCCCACACCGAACCCAGGGTTATTGTGCGGTTCGGCCCCCGTGGACCCCCCAGGGAACGTCTTACACCAGACGAGTGTAACCCCTATGTTTGCGTGGTAGACTAATGGTGGTGTACGCGTACCTGGAGAACTTGTTTGCGCAGCAATCGCCGACATAGTGTAGCTGAGACGGAATAAGGGGAGCCAGGCCGCATTCGCCGAGGCAGATGGAAAACCTCCTAAAAACCATCCACAGACTGGCCGGCTCACCGGACCTCGACACAAGTCCGCCGGGCGGAGTCGTGCCGGCGACCAGGCGCTCCTTCCCGCTCCGGAAAGCCGTGCGTTAGAGCGCTCGGCTAACCGGGCGGGCTACCGACACAGTTACGAAGGTGCTGTATAATTTAAAATTATACTGCCGAGAGTTCCGCGACGTGATTTCCAAGAAAAATAACGTTCTTCATAAAGTGGGTCCAAACCAGAAATATTGATATTTAAGTACAGATTATTGTTATTTCTTTATAAGTCTAATTGAAATGACCAAAGTTGTTGACTAGCTGTCCTTATTCCCTTCCAGTAGGGTAGATAATTCTTATTGTGAGTAATGAAGGACTTTTACTTGAGTTTTTTTGCAAGATTATTTTACGAAGAAGACAGCGATTAAGAAGAGTGAGCAACTAGTCGCTGTCATAGTTGTCAAACTATAAAGCTGTTTACAGTTGTTTTAAGCACGCTTAAGGTTGATCACGCAAAAATCTGACTGTAACTGATTATTAATAAACAACTAAAAATACCCAGCTGATTCTATTTTAGGGCAAAAATTCGGCTAAATATAGCGCCGAGTCTGGCTTTTCTATTTTGTGGCCTTGTCAATCCTAGCACCAGATGCAGACAATACAGTAGAGCGTCGATTATTCGAACATCGGTCAACCGAACGACCGCTTAACAGAACTGTGTACTCGCTCGCTCCTGTTACTCTCCCACCCTACCGTCCATCATCCCCCTCACTCCCAAACAAAGTTTCCCTCAGTAGTCGCCGCACTGGGCCACCGCTGGCGAAACATTGCTTCCAATGGGGCCTTCACAAAGCGCTGCTGACCGGCCGGAAGCCGCCAGTGGCTGTGTTTCAACAATCAGCACACTTCTGTCGGCTTGGCACTGGCAGTAGAAGTAGCGGCAGTATCAAAGCTGTTCACAGCAACAGCTGCGCCAGCTTAGAGTTGAGGCGTGCCGCTCCGCGCAGTTTGAAGGATTGCGCGCCCCCCAAGAAGAGCTTCTCACGGTGCAGTCACCTTCTGTTCTCTGTCACGACCACTTGTGTGCTGCTGCGTGAAGAAGTGAACTTGACTATACATAATGCTTAAACGTAAACGTGTTGTCCTCTCTATGAGGGACAAGTACGAGATTATTACTATATATTCCTACTGAAGTTGCCTTTGTATGTTACTTTGTAATACTAAAAGAGATGCCTGTTTTTATGGATAAATTTACTGTACAGTACTTCTTTTTGGCAAATAAACATGTACAGTTCGATTATCCGAACAAACCAATTTTCCGAACACCCATGTCCCTCAATGACTTCGGATAATCGACGCTCCACTGTAGTTCCATTTACGTAGGCGACCGGTCAGTACGTCTGTATCCAGAACACGCATCCACAACTTGCGAAGCTGCCAGAAAACGACAGATTTCATAAAAAAATTTACTGCATCTCTACATAAATTCACGGACCTACCGCGGCGAAACATCTCCTTTCGTCCATTTGTAACCTTCTGGTGTGGATTGTATCGGGCTGTTATATAATTGGTACCGTGACTCAGTTCTTTACGTCCGAGTTTCGGGGTTCTCAAAAATGCGAGAATAGTTTCTACGAATCTTGTGCGTGGCCTTCTTCTATGACTACCTACGCATTCCCGGAATTCGCTCAACATGCAGGAGTCTTACGTTTTCCGTGCCTAGTATGTGTATAGCCTTATCAACCACGACATGTTTGTGAGTTGTTTCACCAGTGGTGATGTTCTCATCCTTAGAACTCAGAACAAACACTTTTGTCTCTGATGCGCACAAACAGTTCTTGGCCTATTCAAGACTGAAGTTTGTGTGTGACAGATAAGCTTGAAGAGGACTTTAGTGTAAGACTTATACGGGACGATAATTACGACATACGCTGAAATAAATGTAAATACACATTTGGTGACTAACGAAAGTGTTGCGCGATAAAAAGCAGCCTTTCGAAACGGAATCAATGGTTTCATGAAATGAAACAGACGTGGTATCGTGGAAATGCCAATTTCAAGTTAGATCGGGTAGTAAGACGTCATTCGTCACGGTAGAAAAGACCTATGCACAGCTATCCGTAAATGCAGTAATAAACAACTAAAAGGATCCATGTGTCTCAGCACTGTAGAAAATTTCATGCCACCACTGCAATGCTTTTGAAACAGTTCGAGCTATTGCAAACACGAAACCAATGATCCGTTCATCGAACTGACGTAGCAGCCATAGTGAAATGAGGTGACGCATGAGGCAAACGGGAATGTCGCAGAACAGTCGAATGATGAACACCTGGTCCTAAAAGCAACACCAGACGTAGGGAAGACTGGCCTATTCATCGGCGTTCGGCAGCAGACAAAGACAACATATTGAGAGGAAGCTTACAGGTGTTTCAGCTCTCGTACATGTTTCTGAACGACAGTAAGGAAGGTCAGGGTTCAACGACTCGCCGAACAGTGCGATCATACTGACGGGACACTAGCTCAGGCAGAGTAGGATGGGGAAGGACATCGGCCGTGAACTGGTTGAAGAAGTCATCCAGTCATTAGCGCCGATTAATTTGTGACGATTAGTGTTTTAAGATAATAGGTGCTAAATTATCAGCACTTACGAGGGGAGGCCACGGCATTGGGATCACAGATTTACTTCAGACTTTGTACACCTTTAGGAGGCCATTAAAGCAACGTAATGTGAAAGTAGTAAGGTACACTACTCTAACAATTCTGAGAAAATCGTAAGTTTTACGCGTTTATTATGTAACTGATGTATCTGTCCGTAGGTGCTGCGATGTTAGAGCTAATGGTGGTCAAGTGGTTAGCGTTCGAACTACGGAAGACGAGCGTGTAAGAGGCGATGGCCCGATCCCCCAAAAACTTAATTTTTCACCTATTTTTCGTCACTGGTTATATTTAATTTATATTACATTTGGTAGATAATAATATTTTTAAAAAACCACATGTACACTGCTGGCCATTAAAATTGCTACACCAAGAAGAAATGCAGATGATAAAAGGGTATTTATTGGACAAATATATTATACTAGAACTGACATGTGATTACATTTTCACGCAATTTGGGTGCATAGATACTGAGAAATCAGTACCCAGAACAACCACCTCTGGCAGTAATAACGGCCTTGATACGCCTGAGTATTGAGTCAAACAGAACTTGGATGGCGTGTACGGATACAGCTGCCCATGCAGTTTCAACACGATACCACAGTTCATCAAGAGTAGTGACTGGTGTATTGTGACGAGCCAGTTGTTCGGCCACCATTGACCAGACGTTTTCAATTGGTGAGAGATCTGGAGAATGTGCTGGCCAGGGCAGCAGTCGAACTTTTTCTGTTTCCAGAAAGGCCCGTACAGGACCTGCAACATGCGGTCGTGCATTATCCTGCTGAAATTTAGGGTTTCGCAGGGATCGAATGAAGGGTAGAGCCACAGGTCGTAACACATCTGAAATGTAACGTCCACTGTTCAAAGTGCCGTCAATGCGAACAAGAGGTGACCGAGACGTGTAACCAATGGCACCCCATAACATCACGCCGGGTGATACGCCAGTATGGCGACGACGAATACACGTTTCGACTGTGTGTTCACCGCTATGTCGCCAAACACAGATGCGACCATCACGATGCTGTAAACAGCATCCGAAAAAATAACGTTTTGCCGTTCGTGCACCCAGGTTCGTCGTTGAGTACACCATCGCAGGCCCTCCTGTCTGTGACGCAGCGTCAAGGGTAACCGCAGCCATGGTCTCCGTGCTGATAGTCCATGCTGCTGCAAACGTCGTCGAACTGTTCGTGCAGATGGTTGTTGTCTTGCAAACATACCCATCTGTTGACTCGGGGATCGAGACGTGGCTACACGATCCATTACAGCCATGCGGATAAGATGACTGTCATCTCGACTGCTAGTGATACGAGGCCGTTGGGATCCAGCCTAGCGTTCCGTATTACCCTCCCGAACCCACCGATTCGATATTCTGCTCACAGTCATTGGATCTCGACCAATGCCAACACCAATGTCGCGATACGATAAACTGCAATCGCTGTAGGCTACAATCTGACCTCTATCAAAGTCGGATACGCGATGGTACGTATTTCTCCTTCTTACACGAGGCATCACAACAACGTTTCACCAGGCAATGCCGGTCAACTGCTCTTTGTGTATGAGAAATCGGTTGGAAACTGTCCTCATGTCAACACGTTTAGGTGTCGCCACCGGCGCCAACCTTGTGTGAATGCTCTGAAAAGCTAATCATTTGCATATCAAAGCATCTTGTTCCTGTCGGTTAAATTTCGCGTCTGTAGCACGCCATCTTCGTGGTGTAGCAATGTTAATGGCCAATAGTGTATTTGCGTGAAGTTTTTGTGGATTTCATGTTATTTGGCTACTTACTATTTTTAATTAAATTTAGTTATTAGAACAAACATATTTATAACTATCGACCCCGTTTGGCAGTTAACCTGCGTAGCCGTGAGACGTTGCTCATGTATAATAGTGTACGTGGAAATTTTTGAATATCACAGAATTTACCCTTGTAGTACAAAAATGAAGGTTTGAGGGGCAGTCGAACCGTTCGTCTTACGAAGCTCCAACGCGAACCACTTGACCACCGTGAAGTCTAACTTTTGGTCTCTACGCACTCACAAATATAAATCATCACCATTCGAAGATTAGGGAAATAAGAGCTCGTACTGAGGCGTTCAGACAGTCGTTTTTCCCTCGCGCGATCCGCGAGTAGAACAGAGGGAGGAAATATGACTTTGGCGCGAATTGTGCCCTCCGCCACACACACTGCTTGGTGGCTAACGGAGTATATATGTAGCTGTAGATGTAGAAATACATCAGTTACGTAATAGCTGCGTAAAACTTCCCTTGCGATTTTCTCGGAATTGCCAGAGTAGTGTACTTTAGTACTTGCACATTATATGGTTTCAATGGCCTACTAAAGGTGTACAAAGTTTGAAGTAAATCCGTGATCCGAACGTCGCGGCCTCCCCTTGTTTGTCAATTAGTTTAGGAAAAACAAGAAAATTGCATATGAGAACGACTTTTGGTGCAGGATGAATCTGAACCTTCGTTCCTTCTGAGTAAGTGTTCACTGTATTCAACAACTCGTTCGAGGCCTCTGAATGGGTCCGGTCTACACATTGAACGTTCTCGCTCTTGTTTCGCATTGGTACCCAAGTGGGCTGCTTTCGGCTTCTCTCTCTGCAGTTGCACAACTTGCAGAGAGGGAATAAATCAGACTGAACAATGATGGCCCGTAAATCAGTTGTGCTACGTTTTCCAGGAACCACCACAGTATTAGCGTGGAGTGGAACGATTCAGAGATTACACCGTGACCTTTAAGGATGTAATGGAACATCGATGAAACTTCACACCACGGAATGCTTTACATTATTGTACATCTTCGCCAACATACTGTTAGGTAGTTACCTGAGAATGAAGATCTTTGTCTTACTTTCATTGTGGCACTTCTGTGGATTATATAATCCGGATCGGTCCTGGTGTCGTTTCGCCACGAGTGAGGAAATTTCTTCCTTCTCCATCATCAGCCAATGATAGCGAGATAAAGAATGAATCATTCGTAAATGTAGAAGTATTTTCTTATCCTCTCTTTGCTGTTCTCCTGTGGCCGAGCGGTTTCCGGCGCTCCAGTCTGGAACCGCGCGCCTGCTACGGTCGCAGGTTCGAATCCTGCCTCGGGTATGGATGTGTTTGATGTCTTTAGGTTAGTTAGTCTAGGGAACTGACGACCTCAGATGTTAAGTTCCATAGTGCTAGGAGCCACTTGAACCATTTTTGGCTGTTCTCCGACTGAGTTTTCCGTTACGTCATTTGTAGTGGACACACACAGTTGGTGCACACTGGATGAAGAGGGTTGCAACAGGTTGCTCACGTTCTGTGCGGCTATTTCAAGCAAAGAGAGTGCTCCCGGCTGCGGAGCCGACAATAAGCGCAGAGCCTCTCTGGAAAGTGACGAGCAGCATATTGCACGTGCTGTTCCGTTGCTTTGTTCTGCGTCAGGGTAGCGGACTCGTGGTGGAGCTGTAACTGTTTCTGGGAGGACGCGCTGCGCTGCACGCACAAGTGGATACAGTGGGGGACAGCGGGGCTGCAAACGCCACGGTCGCCGATAGCTAAAAAGCTGGGGAGAAAAGAAGAATCCTAGCAGTGACCCTTTGTCTTGCTGAATTGCAGGCAGGTCACCATTGCAGTCACCGGAACACCTAAACGGTTGTGGCGTAATAAACGTACCTGAAATACAGCTGTGGTGGTTTTGATTGACGTTTGCATTATTCAGCTGTGGAGCGCGAAGTGATGCAGATTTTTATTCTCTGAAAGAATTACAATGCCATCGGCAAACCGTTAAAGTTCGTATTTCGTCTCTTTGCACTATTTAATTGATTTGGGAGACAATGCGAACAGTCCTATTAGATTAGTTACAAATGTTGCTGTCGTTTACCTCTACTAATGTCATAAGGAGATCAATACGAATTACAAAATTTTTTAGATAAGATAACTGTTTGGTGCGAAAAGTGGCAATTGATTCTGAGCAATACAAAAGGGCGAGTCCTCCTCATGAGTGTGAAAAAGAATCAGCTAAATTTGTTACACGGTAAAATCACACAAATCTTTCGAATCAAATTAAATTGGAAACAAAACATAGAAAATGTTGTGGGAAAGGTGAACCAAAGACAGAGTTTTATTGGCAGAACCCTTAGAAGATGCAACAAATCTTTGAAGGAGACTGCCTAAACTACGCTTGTCCGTTCTCTTTAATTGTGCTGCGCGGTATGACACCGTTAACACATAAGGCTGACGGAGAACAAAGTTCGAAAGGAGGGCACCTATTTTTGTATTATCGCGAAATAGTGAAGAGAGTGTTACGGATATGATACCGGGGATGGCTGTTATCCCTGAAACAACCGATTTTCGGTTACACAGGGTAAACTCAGTGCCAAAGTCGCTCAAAATAACCGGCTTCCGGTTTATTGTTTTTTTTCAGTAATAAACATAGACTTCAAACACAGACTGAAAAATTCTCTTGGATGTGATGGAGTAAGAGGTCACGATCGATGTGGGCTGAGGCTGCAGCAGAAATCAGTTGCCATTGTCTCCAGCAAAGATTGTGAAAGTGAAGGAGACGGGCGCAGCGACAGCGAGAACGAAAGGCCCCAAAAGTCGATGACTTCCCTTCATTGTCACTTTTAGATGTTATCAGTTTTTCACCCTGAAGTAACCAAAAAAATTAAGGGATCAGTTACTATCCCAAGTTTATAGCACGTTCTACTCATCTTTTGGATTGGCAGCTCTTGTATTTTTCCGTGTTTGCACTTAAAATCATTGGACGTAGGTTCCGCCTTTTTATGGAAAACAGTGTTTTTTCTTGTTACCCAAACATGTTTCGGCACTTCTGTGCCATCATCGGTGGGTTTTGTTTATTAAAAAACTGCAAAAACTGAAAATATTTTAGGTTGTAACTGATCTAACAAAATGAGGGCTAAAGACAGTTTTTTTAGTTTTTGTTGTTAAGGAAATATATGATGATGGATGTTTGGTTGATAATGTTTGGGCAGTGGAATTGTTGACAACTATATAATTTTTGGAAGTGGATGTCACATGAAAAAGGTAAAATTTCTAAATACGTAGTTTGCTCTTCAAAAACTCTTTCGTTAGTTAACGATAAGCCTCCTAGTAGTTAGTCTATAGTAGTTAGAATCTTTTTATTTAGCTGGCTTTAGTAGTTGCTACTTGCCGTAATTGATGTAGTTCGTGTTATGAAGATTTTTCTGTGAGGTAAGTGACTTATGAAGAAGAATGGGGTTTGCACTGTTGGGATTCGTGATTGAAATGAGTTTAGGCAATTAATAGAGTTGGAGGTAGTTTCGTATTTCTTTAATATATTATTTTTTGGATTTGTATTATTGTTAGGATTTCTTGGCCATTCTTTTGTGTTGATTATTGGAAGTCATGTTGTCAATATATACCAGTCAGATTCCGTTGGGCTTGTATATTGTAGGTAATAAATGAATAGATTAAGTTTGAGTTGTCTTTGTCAGGAAATATTCTGTAGGCCAGAGTTTAATAAAAATAATTAAGAGTTAGTTTCAGTGTCTGGGTAACAAGAAAAAACAGTTTTGCACAAAAGGCGGGACCTATATCCAATAATTTTAGAGCAGATCACTGAAATTATGGGTATATCAACCGAACTTGTCTTCTCTTCCAAGGAAGTTGGGGATGTTTTCTCCTGATAATTATGATGTCGCAAGTATGTTGTGCCGCCTCCCGCTTTTAATCTTTTAAAGTAAATGCAGCATTGTGTTTCACTGCTGCCGCACTTCGTAAAATACTTCCGAACTAGGGATGGTGTCATTCTGCAATACAATACTACTGATGCCCGATGACGACGGGGAGAAACTACCGGGGGGGGGGGGGGGGGGTACTGCAGACTGTTGCACGTACACGCGCGTACCGTCGAGCAGGCGACGCCGCACGGCAGCAGCTACATTATTCTCTCTGCTGTGCTGAAGCGATTCTTATCCCATGTATTTGTTCCGATTTTCAAACTGCAGGCGTTTTTTATGAAATTAGTAGTGATCGCTCTTCCCAGTTTCAATGGAAATTTTACGGGTAAATATTACTCGATTTTTTTTAAAGTGTTATTTAGTAACCAAAAATTTTTGCAGTGCTGCGATGTCAAATTGGTATGTCGGTTCTGTTACCCTGTAATTAGTAAAAATAAAAGAAACTTGTTACAACCGAGAGCTAATACCGAAAAATATCGATTATTCAGAACGAAAATACCGGCATCGCTTATAACCGTTCGGTTTTCCCCCTCCCTATATGATACGCGGGTTGGGCGGCAGTGATTAAAAGAAAGGCACTTTCCATTGCGACTGGACCTGTCCATGAAATGTTCCTACTTTCTCCGCCGAATGCGAAAACATTTTATTGACTCCCACATAATAAAGTAAGGGAAACCAGAGCTCGTTTTTCCCACGAGCTACTCGAAAGTGGATCGGTCGAGAAATAGCCTAAAATGTACTGTGAACCTTGTGCCAAGCACTTAATTATGAATTGCAGATTGACGTAGATGTAGGTGATGTATATAGTTTCCTTTCCAAATTCCTACTGTATAATACCTATTGTGGGAAATTGTAATGACATGCAGCACGCTAGCATGACAAACTCGGAAGTGCTGTCCAAGTGTTTGGGGTCCTTATCAACTAGGCTTGACAACAGACGTCGAAGGAATTCAGAGGTGCATATCTAGGATCCTAACAGGTCAGCAAAATGTAATAGAAACGCTTGTGGAAATTAAATAGTAATCCTTGGGAAAAAATGGCCCGGTTCTCGCGAAACGCTGTCGGCTAAATTTCTTGAGCCTGTATTCGAAGTGGAATGCGACCTTATTGCTGCCACTAACGTATGTCTCGCATAGGGACCATGAGAATAAGATAACAGACACTAAAGTGCGTACAGAGGCTCTATACGAGAATGGAACAGGAAAGAAAATCCGGTGATTTGGTATGACTTACCCTCCGCCATGCTTTGTTGAGTGGATTACTATATGTATATGTAAATGTAGACGAATAAATGTTTAGGACAGCGAGAAAGGCTGTTGGTGATGCTCTCACCAAGACCAGAGAGAAGATCGACTAATGGTGTGCCGCGTGGACGGCCGATGTGGTTGTAAGTCGGCGATCGTGCTTTGTGAGTACCTTGCGTCCTTGGAGTCACCAGTGGGCTCTTCTGCGGAGAGAGTGTTCCTTTAATGATGGGCCCAGGGGAGGAGGACTCGTCGGCGAGAAAGCCCCCAGCAGGGCCGGCGGAGGGAGCCCTGGGCGGAAAAGTACCCCAAGGACAGTCGGCTGCCGCCCCGGGACTCCCCTCCACCTCAGCGCTCCTATCACCTCTCGCCGCCGGCTTGAGCCCCTTTTACGACTACTCCTGGTAAGTTAAGTTTACCGAAGCGTCCCTGGCGTTTCATTCCTGTACTGATTCCCGCTAGTCATGAGTGACCATTTAAAAAAAAAATGGCCCTGAGCACTATGGGACTCAACTGCTGAGGTCATTAGTCCCCTAGAACTTAGAACTAGTTAAACCTAACTAACCTAAGGACATCACAAATATCCGTGCCCGAGGCAGGATTCGAACCTGCGACCGTAGCGGTCTTGCGGTTCCAGACTGCAGCGCCTTTAACCACACGGCCAATTCGGCCGGCGACCATTTTCATTTACACATCAGCGACAATATAGCGTGCGAGCTTCCTGTTGTCCAGTTTGACACCTGAACCTTGAAAGTGAGTTTGCGAGAGACCGTGCTTTCTACGGAAGTTGGGAGTATAATTACAGAATGTAGGGACAAGCAATGACAATGATCAAAGTGAAATCCATAGTAGATGCTCTTGCCATATATCGTATGGTAAACTGAGATCCGAAAAAATAGGGGAAGTGTCGTCCAAACATTTCACAACATCCTCATTTATTTGTCCTCATTTATTTGCTCGTGAAAATATACAGGGTGGTCCATTGATCGTGACCGGGCCAAATATCTCACGAAATAAGCGTCAAACGAAAAAACTACAAAGACGAAACTTGTATAGCTTGAAGGGGGAAACCAGATAGCGCTATGGTTGGCCCGCTAGATGGTACTGCCATAGGTCAAACAGATATCAACTGCCTTTTTTAAAAAAGGAACCCCCACTTTTTATTACATATTCGTGTAGTACGTAAAGAAATACGAATGTTTTAGTTGGACCACTTTTTGCTTTGTGATAGATGGCGCTGTAATAGTCACAAACATATGGCTCACAATTTTAGACGAACAGTTGGTAACAGGTAGGTTTTTAAAATTAAAATACAGAACTTAGGTACGTTTGAACATTTTATTTCGGTTGTTCCAATGTGAACTTATCATTTCTGAGAACGCATGCTGTTACAGCGTGATTACCTGTAAATACATTGCATTAATTCGGACACGTCCGAAAGAACAGATACCATCATAGTATATATATATATATATATATATATATATATATATATATATAGTTAAGGCTCACCAGCCTCTTGACCATCTTCTTCTGTGCGAATGCACAAACAGTGCCCGAACTCTTACGGGAATCGGCAACGCGCCGCGACTAATGAGTATAATGGGCGGGGGCACTACGAATGTAGTGCGGGACAATACGTTGAGAATGTGGGTTTCGCGGGAGGCGTGCCAGAGATAAATCCCTGCAGTCGCGCTATCCTCTGTGTCCTCGGTGGCTCAGATGGATAGAGCGCCTGCCATGTAAGCAGGAGACCCCGGGCTCGAGTCACGGTCGGGGCACACATTTTCATCTGTCCCCGTTGACGTATGTCAACGCCTGTAAGCAGCAAAGAGTCTTCATTTCATTGTAATTTCAAAGGAATTACTTTTGCCGCGCGGGATTAGCCGAGCGGTCTCAGGCGCTGCAGTCATGGACTGTGCGGCTGGTCCCGGCGGAGGTTCGAGTCCCCCCTCGGGCATGGGTGTGTGTGTTTGTCCTTAAGATAATTTAGGTTAAGTAGTGTGTAAGCTTAGGGACTGATGACCTTAGCAGTTAAGTTCCGTAAGATTTCACACACATTTGATTTGAATTACTTTTTATGCAAGTACAGTTTACATGCATAAACATAAAAAAAATATGTATAACTGTTCTTGTTTTGTACTCAGTAGAACGTTCTTCATCATGACCAAAGGCAAGAGTTTGCTATTATTATTGGTAAATGCCAAATCTGTCTGTAATTACAGAAACATATTTTATTTAAGTTCAATGAAGGATTGAAACGATGTTTGATATTTTTTTGTTTTTTAATCTTATTGTTGAGGGAATTGCATCTTATAGAGCCATATGATAAATTTTCGTTGTTTTCCTCATTTTTACTACAACATCCCTCCGTTTCACTTCACAAACCAACAATTTTCAAACAAAACCTAAATTAAACATCGACATTTCCAGTTCAGGTGTTGTTGTTGTTGTGGTCTTCAGTCCAGAGACTGGTTTGATGCATCTCTCCATGCTACTCTACCCTCTGCAAGCTTCTTCATCTCCCAGTACCTACTGCAACCTACATGCTTCTGAATCTGTTTAGTGTATTCATCTCTTGGTCTCCCTCTACGATTTTTACCCTCCGTGCTGCCCTCCAGTACTAAATTGTTGATCCCTTTATGCCTCAGAATGTGTCCTACCAACCGATCCCTTCTTCTAGTCAAGTTGTGCCACAAATTTCTCTTCTCCCCAATTCTATTCAATACCTCCTCATTAGTTATGTGATCTACCCCCCTAATCTTCAGCACCCGTCTGTAGCATCACATTTCGAAAGCTTCTATTCTCTTTTTGTCTAAACTATTTATCGCCCACGTTTCACTTCCATACATGGCTACACTCCATACAAATACTTTCAGAAAAGACTTCCTGACACTTCAATCTATACTCGATGTTAACAAATATCTCTTCTTCAGAAACGCTTTCCTTTCTATTGCCAGTCTACATTTTATATCCTCTCTACTTCGACCATCATCAGTTATTTTGCTCCCCAAATAGCAAAACTCCTTTACTAGTGTAAGCGTCTCATTTCCTAATCTAATTCCCGAAGCATCACCCGACTTAATTCGACTACATTCCATTATCCTCGTTTTGCTTTTGTTGATGTTCATCTTATATCCTCCTTTCAAGACACTGTCCAAACACTGTTTATTCTTAAGTTACAGGCAGAAGGATAACTATGTAGAACAAAAATGTTATGTAAGTTACCTGGCCCATTATATATCCTCATTCAGTTTCTAGATGCTTCATCTCTCCCGGTTTCCTGATCGCGTGTGGAAAGAAAGCGATTGCTATGAGATAACGCCCGATAGGTATGCAACATACCCAACGTACAGGTAACGCGGGTACGGCCATAACCGACCAAAGCTACTAGAAAAACCACCGTAGTCCTTGGTTACTTATGGTAGCTTACGGAAGCCTACGGTAGTTTCACAACTCCAGTCACAGAAAATAAGCGAGGAGAGGCTGTTTCCCTGTGACGCCGTGGCCGGGGCGCCTGGGGTGAGCAGCGAGCAGACCTGCGCCGGCCTCTGCTCCGGCTATCAGGAGGCGCTCAGAGATAAGGAAGCACCAGACGCGCGGGCCTTCCCTCTTTCCTGTGTACGGCTCGCACGACAGCAACCGCGCTATCGCCAACCTAGGGTCTCCTCCGCAATTCTTCCTCGTACGTATTACCCACGTTTATCAAAGGGGAATGTGTGATTAGCTAAGAACGTCTTCTCTGAAGAATTACGATCGTGGGAATTCCAATTGGCAGCAGAAGCAGCTTTTAGTCTTGGGGCTTCACCTTCCTCCAACTGTTTCCTGGTCCTCGTCTTCTGTTCCTACCAATATGGAAGCGATTTGAAATATACTATAGCGCATCCGTTGGATGGGGACGTTAAGCTCAGCAGTAACTTTGGTCGATATGTAGCAAGGTATGTGCCAGCACATGGTTTACTCCTCTCCCTTCCCTTGCAGGTACATATCTGACATCTCTGACATGTTAGCAGCTGAAACTCAGTCCAGTGGAAATATTCCATCCGGCAAGAAGCCATACCAATGTTAAAAGCGCATTGGAGAGGTTGACAGTAGGTGTACTTTAAGGATTCCGTGCGTTTAAATCACAAATCTTCCTCCTACTCGTACAGTACTTCTCATTTTCATGCAGACGACCTCCAGATTCACTGAGGTCCTAATACCTGGAAACTGTGTTGAATGAACTATACCGGCCGTAGTGGCCGAGCGGTTCTAGGCGCTACAGTCTGGAACCGCGCGACCGCTACGGTCGCAGGTTCGAATCCTGCCTCGGGCATGGATGTGTGTGATGTCCTTAGGTTGGTTAGGTTTAAGTAGTTCTAAGTTCTAGGGGACTGATGACCTCAGGTGTTAAGTCCCATAGTGCTCAGAGCCATTTGAACCATTTGAATAAACTAACTGTGGTTCAAATGGCTCTGAGCACTATGGGACTTAACAGCTGAGGTCATCAGTCCCCTAGAACTTAGAACTACTTAAACCTAACCAACCTAAGGATATCACACACATCCATGCCCGAGGCAGCATTCGAAACTGCGACGGTAGCAGTCGCGCGGTTCCGGCCTGAAGCGCCTAGAACCGCTCGGCCACCGCGGCCGGCAAACAGTCTGTGGTTTCAAAGGTACAGACATCATGTGTCATCGTCAGAGGCCTGTTTTATGTTGGAGTAGTCAAAAGACATAATGAGCGGTTTCAAAAGGAACATGATTGTCGGGAATTGTAAGTTCAGTAGGAGTGGTGGCCTGTGGCCATTTTAACGATGTCACTGTGAATGGAAGCATTATGGGAAATACTAAACTCAATTATCGTTATCGTTCTTACATGCCTAATAAATTAACTGATGGGGACTGCTGAACTATATAAGGTACCATACGAGCCAATCATCAAATGGCATTGTCGACTGTTGCGCATAATTCATCCGCAGCTACGTTAAACAGTACAGTGACAGAGTCATCTTTGCGGGATGTCGATTGATACTGTGCAAAAAAATGTCGTTTTTGTTTTGTGAAGCAGAGGAAAATTTCATGAAGTGATAAATCCGTTATATATAATCTGATACATAACATCATGGTTATGGCATACGTCAAGTGAAAGGCTTTCGCTCATCTCTGACTTTGTTGGGCAGTAGACAAATCCGAAGTAAATGGCGCTATGGTGCGACACTATTCTCCCTGTTTTGGGCTCGGTTCACTGGTTTCGAACGATGCAAACCGAACACATATTTAAGAATACGTTTGGCAATACTATGCTTTCAACATTGTATCAGCAGTTTGCAATTGGGTTTTGTCTACGTCAGTGTTAATATGTTCTTGTCTACAAAGGCCTAGCGACGTGAGGCAGTGATACACTTTTCACCCTCATCCAGGAGAACAGCGGTTCAAATCCCCGTCCGGCCATCCAGAATTTTTTTTTCTAAACATCTTTAAGCAAATGCTAGGGTAGTTCGTTGAAAAGGCACACGGTTGATTTTCTTCCCCAACTTATTCAGAATGAGAGCTTCTGCTCCATCTTTAGCGGCCTAGGTATCAACGGGACGCTCAACCCTGAGTATGCCAATTTCATCCAGAGGTCACATGATACGTTACTTCAACTAAAATTCTTCAGGAAACGGAAGAGTACGATTGTCAGTTTAATTTCAAGAGAATGGGGCGAGCTGCTTATTTGAGCGACGCTGACAATTGAGTAAATGTCACGGAAATGGTCACACGTCGCGTGTTCAAGTGCTGCAGTTCTTATCTACCCAAAAGTGGAACCGACATACTGTAGCCGAAAACGCATATAACGAACAAGTGTTAACAAAGCGCCAACAGAAAGGCATACCCTATGCCCCTGTAGAGGCAAGTCTTTTAGCGGAGGCATGGACATCGTGGCTGGAACAAGCAACAGTAGAGTCGAGTTATCCAGTAAGATGTTCACAATGTGTATTACATTGCAACTAAGTTGCCTCTGAATATGCTGTTCACTTGTCCCCCAGTACAATTTGTGGTCACGTGCCAATACTGAAGAGGTGGCGCAAAAGTTAAGACTGGATATGCATTCAGTAGGAGGCTGCTTTGATGTAGGTCTACCGTTGTCTCCCTGAATCTCTTCCAACAAACGCCACGACGGATGCTTCCAAAAGCTCTGTACCTGTAAAAACTAAACATCATTATAGTACGCGGAAGCCATTGCATAGAGGAGACATGTCACATACTGTACAACTTGTGCACGGAGTAGTATGATGGTCGTAACCGTTTCCCGAATGATACTGACGGCCATATATATTGTTGTTCGTTTTGGTGCTACGAGACGTTAATCCTTTGCTTTTCTTTTGCTAACTGAAGTTAAGAAACTACAATAGTTCCAAAACGATACTATCCAAGTGTGATTAATGGCTGTATGTCAATGACCAAATATTGAAAAGAAAGATAGTGATCGATGTATTTTAATGTTCTGCTTTTGTTCAAGGTAAATTGGTACAAAGAGCAAGTTAAGTTATATTTTGGATTAACGGTGGTACACGTGTCTACTCGTTAGCTGCTCTCGTCAATGTTTTAGACAGTTTCAGCGGGACGTCGGTGTTGGTTACAGTGTGTACAAAGTGAATCTTAACTCCACCGACAAAATTTCGAGGGTTTTTCAGGAATATTTTCAAAGTATTTGGCTTTTTCACTGTTGTTAAGTTATTACAGAAACGAAGGAATCGTGCTAACAAATGGAACTGAACATAAATATATTATTACTCTGTAACGAGCCACCGGATACCAAAATACTCAGAAAATACCACTGAATAACTTCCGAAATTTTGTCCGTGGAGTCCGGATTATGATGCTCCGCACTGTCTTCCGGGGGGACATACTGTTGTGTTGGCAGAAGAGCCAACACGGTGTTAGTAGTGGAGGCCGAAATGTACGCGTTTTAGCTCACGCAGGCTGGCGTGAGGAGGGAAGGACTATACTGACGTGAGGTCTGGAATATGACAAGGAATTAGAATTCAGAAAGCGGACGTAATTAGTTTGATACTTAACTTTAATCCATTAATGATGAACGTCGGTTTTGACGGTACATGATTCACAATATCAATAGTAACTGATAATGACGCCTTGCTAGGTCGTAGCAAATGACATAGCTGAAGGCTATGCTAAACTATCGTCTCGGCAAATGAGAGCGTATTTGGTCAGTGAACCGTCGCTAGCACAGTCGGCTGTACAACTGGGACGAGTGCTAGGAATTCTCTAGACCTGCCGTGTGGCGGCGCTCGGTCTGCAATCACTGATAGTGGCGACACGCGGGTCCGACGTATACTAACGGACCGCGGCCGATTTAAAGGCTACCACCTAGCAAGTGTGGTGTCTGGCGGTGACACCACACATACAGTATGTGCAATGGCGGCCTCGTCACCATATAGTCCCAACAACGTGTCAGTGTCTAGAAAATGCTGAAAAATAAAGAAGAAAACCTAACACTTTGAAGTCGATCGATAGTCAGATGCTAGGCCTCCTGATCCGTATACAGTACATGGCAAAATACAGCTATGCAGAAGCTTTTATTGTTACGCAGTATTGCGCCATTAACTTACGATGCAGCTCGTTGACAGTTCTAGTCGAGGCTGGTGACAGGTCGTTAAGTGCGAAGCCTCACGTAAGACAGCGAAGCGCGACGATATGATGCGACGCTCCAAGCGAAACGTACGTGCTGCAGCACGGGGCCAGTTCCGTGTACCGGGCAGGCAGCCACAGCTGGAAGACGGCGCTACGTCACTGGAGGCAGGGCGACCAGCGCGCAACAGGCTGCGGCTTAGGGTGGGGGGGAAAGCAACAGCTGCGGCCCTAACCCGGGCCCAGGTAGCCGTGTTGTCTGAGGCGAGACTGGGCGCCTGTGGAACGCGGCCGCCAGCTGCCTCGTGCCCAGCACCTGACGGCTCAGCTGTGCTTCTGTTTTGTTTGGGTCGAGCGTTGCAGGAAGCGCCGTAACGGGCGAAATGGGAACACAGCGGTGTCGCACAGCACGTGTCTGCCTGCCACTGCTTTGTTAGCCCAGTGCATTTGGTGCCATCCAAGTGTCAGACCCGCCTATGACTGTAAAGCGATGTGTCATAATACACAGTTAAAAAAAAAAAAATTGTCAGGCAAAGAGAAAAACGGAAAGATGAAAAGAGCAATCACTGTAAATTTAATTTCCGGAATTGCGAGACTTTCATAGCAAAATTTCCTGCTTTAAATAGGGACGTAATGAAAGGGTTGAGGCGCCTTGTCACGGTTCGCGCGGCTCTTCTCGCCGGAGGTTCGAGTCCTCCCTCGGGCATGGCTGTGTGTGTTGTCCTTTAGCGTAAATTAGTTCAAGTTAGATTAAGTAGTGTGTAAGCTTAGGGACCGATGACGTCAGCAATTTGTCCTATAGAACTTACCACGAATTTCCAAAAATTTCAAAGGTTAAGTAAAAGCGTTGGATTGGCCCTGTGATGTCTCAGTTGTGTTTACAATTCCTTGTGAGCAGGGTGTAGTCTCTTGATAAAGTTTGCAACGTGATGCCACAAAGACGCCTGTGGATTTTCTATCGTTGTTGTTGTTGTTGTTGTTGTGGTCTTCAGTATAAAGACTGGTTTGTTGCAGGTCTCCACGCTAGGCTGTTCTGTGAAAGCCTCTATTAATCTTTGCGTAACTACCACAACCTACATCCATTTGAATTTGCTTGCTGTATTCAAGCTTCCTGTCATTATCAAAATGACAGTTCCTTGATGCCTTAGGATTTTTCTTATCAACTGCTTCCTTCCTTTTAGCCGGCCGGAGTGGCCGTGCGGTTCTGGGCGCTACAGGCTGGAAGCGAGCGACCGCTACGGTCGCAGGTTCGAATCCTGCCTCGGGCGTGGATGTGGTTGATGTCCTTAGGTTAGTTAGATTTAATTAGTTCTAAGTTCTAGGCGACTGATGACCTCAGAATTTAAGTCGCATAGTGCTCAGAGCCATTTTGAACCTTCCTTTTGTCAAGTTGTCCCATAAATGTCTTTTCTCCCCAATTAGATTCAGTGCCTCCTCATTAGTTATTCATCTACCCATCTAATTTTTACCATTCTTCTGCAGCATCATATTTCAGAAGCTCCGAGACTGTAACGCAGCCACCGTCTTCTCTCTTACAGTGTTTATTACTTTCCCGCATTTATCACTCAGTATAAAAAGGCAATTATATGTTCGCTGCTACAGAAGAATGTTGAAGATTAGGTGGGTAGATCACGTAACTAATGAGGAGGTATTGAATAGGATTGGGGAGAAGAGGAGTTTGTGGCACAACTTGACTAGAAGAAGGGATCGGTTGGTAGGACATGTTCTGAGGCATCAAGGGATCACAAATTTAGCATTGGAGGGCAACGTGGAGGGTAAAAATCGTAGAGGGAGACAAAGAGATGGATACACCAAGCAGATTCAGAAGGATGTTGGCTGCAGTAGGTACTGGGAGATGAAGGAGCTTGCACAGGATAGAGTAGCATGGAGAGCTGCATCAAACCAGTCTCAGGACTGAAGACCACAACAACAACATATGTTCGCATGGCAAAACGTTCGGGAAAATTTTCAAAGGTGTTGAGGAAGGAATAATGAGACAGCTGGTATCCCGCTTTTCAGATTCTTTTAAATAAAAGGGAACATACACGCATTTTTTGTATTCCAATAGGAGCATATTTGTGCTGGTTCCCGTCTTTTCTCTGCTGCAGTAGGGCATGTTACTAATATGGAAATAAATGTATTGGTCATTAAAATTTAGAAAGTTTATTTACGTAAAACTGAAATAACGCAAAAGTAATTTTACACCTCAGACAAGAATTTACGTGCAAATAACTGTACATGTGCTACAGTGCAACATGGGGTTCCCAGATGTTAACGGAGACGCTTTACAACATATTCCTCCGTGCTCTGGCACTTTATAAACTACGTTTTCGCCTACATAGGATTTTAGGTGCGTATTTTACGTGTACAAGTAGGGTAATTTTGAATCTCTGTATCTCGCAAACGGATAAATATATGAAGAAAATGTTTGTTCGAGATCGGGATCTTAAGAGTATGTCGTATAAGTTGCAGCCATTTGCTGTGCATAGCGTCTTGGAATCATCGGCTGGGTTTTGGTCCGCTGGAACGTTGAAAATATAGTAAAAAATCGTTTTGTGGGAGTTTTCAAGGAAACACCCATTGAAATAGGGTTCCTCCCGTAAGTCCCATCAAGCCCAGCGTAGACCACATCAAATGGATAAAGAAGCAACGGATTTCCTCCATTTCCCTAAACAGAAAGAAATGTGTAATATTCATATGTGACCGTGTAGGATAGTGACACTAAGTCTATGTATCTGCTGGGTGTACAAATGGTCCCCTAGCCCAAGGGTTATCCAAAACACTTGACGCAAACTTTTTATCACCAATAGAACCCGAGTAATCAACACCAGAGAATCACGTTTGTATGCGCGGCGATTTGGAACATAGTGATGGGGAAAAAAATAACGACACCAAAAATGGGTTGTGATAAACGAAAGTTGGTAGGCGTGTTTCTATAAATGAAAGGTGATGCCTTTTCTGATTTCGCGTCAGCCGCGTGAGAGTGGCGGTAGTAGCACTATGAGGATGCAAATCAGGTACGCTATAGCAGTCGTGAGCCGTAGTTGCTCTTGAGATTGGACGTGGTGAGTTGATGTTAGGCAAGAATGCGTTTAAGGCGACAAAGTGGCCACTATCAGCACATCTGAGTTGGAACGAAACCGTGTAGAAGAGCTACGAGAAGCTGGATGTTCCTTTTGCAATTCTGCAAAACGACTTGGCAGGTTGCTGGCAGCGGTAGTCACGAGAATGTACGGTCGCAAGAAGACCGGGCTCCGGACGATCACGTAGCACTGCCGAGAGGGAAGACCATTGTGTTCGACGTGTGGCTCTGTAGCATCGTACTGCATCTGCAGCAGCAATTTGAACAACAGTTTGTACCACATTGATGCAAGGAACTGTTACATTTCGGTAACTTCAAAGATAGCTCCGAGTCGGACGCCCTGTGGCGTGCGTTGCACTGAACCCAAATCACCGCCATTTGCGACTTCATTGGTGTCAAGCGAGAGGAGGGCAAGGTGGAGGTCTGTTGTGTTTTCCGATGAAAGCTGGTTCTGGCTCGGTGCCTGTGATGGCCGTGTGTTGGTTACGAGGGGGCCAGTTCAGGGCCTGTAAACAACCTGTCTGCGTGCTAGACAAACTGATGTTGTGGTCTTGGGTACGATTCCTTATGACAGCATGGGCACTCTCGCGGTTATCCCGCTCACCCTGCTGGAAAATTTGTAAGTCGTTGTGGTGATTCGACTTGTGCTGCCATTCATGAACAGTATTCCAGGGGGTGTTTCCCAACAGGATAACGCTAGCCTACCTACCACTGCTGTAATCCAACGTGTTCTAGTGTTGACATGTTGCTTTGGCAAGGTCGCTCGCCAGATTTGAACCCAAAGCAGCACATATAAGCACCACCGGACAACTCGAGCGTCGTCCACAAACAGCATTAACCGTTCCTGCATTGCCCGGCCAAATGCAACAGACGTGGTACTCCGTCCTACTAACTGAATCCGACACCTGTACAACATAATGCAAGCAAGTTTGCATGCTTGGATTGAACATTATGGTGGTTACACCGGTTATTAATGTACCTACATTTCACATTTGCAATGGCTTATCTCACGCTTATATTAACCTGTAATATTGCAATGCTATCACTTAAATGTGTTTCCTAAACAAACGTATTTCATTAACCCACATTAATTATTTTTTGTTACAATTTTTTCCGTCAGTGTATTAGGCACGCATGCGATAGCATGCATACCGATATTTTCGCTACACTTGCGAGGTGTTGGCGGTAGGTGGGTCCAACATTGGCCAGTAGTAACAACTCTACAACAGGGCCGATACCAAGCCTTAACAG
Organism: Schistocerca americana; assembly: GCF_021461395.2. Classification (NCBI taxonomy): domain Eukaryota; kingdom Metazoa; phylum Arthropoda; class Insecta; order Orthoptera; family Acrididae; genus Schistocerca; species Schistocerca americana. The sequence continues at coordinate 649,317,781 of NC_060120.1, read as the reverse complement.
CACGACGAACTCCAATGTCAGTAACATAAGCTGCCTGAAGAGTTTGTTTCTCGATAAATGTTGTTGTGAACGTAAAAATTACATTTATAATTTATGTCTGCTTCTGAGTTCAGCTACTGCCCTAACAAGAAATGGCCTTTAAGCTCTAGATTTTGTGATATTGATTTTCCATGCCAGTGTGGAATAAACTTCAAATGTTATTCGTTCGGCAAAAAAAAAAAAAAAAAAAAAAAATTGTAACTGTTGTCTGTCGGTCACACGCCACGAGTATTCAGAGTCTCAGCAGAAACTACTGATATTTTAAAGAATATATAGCGAAACTTATTTTTACATTAAACAAAAGATTTTCCATGGAAATCGTTCATGTATTTGAACCAGTCTTATACGAAGAATTACAGAAGCTGATAGATAACAGCAATCCCACAACAAGATGATGATGATGATGATGATGACTGATTTTCATGTGAAAGTAGGATGGGAAGTAAACAATGACTTTCGCTGGGAATCTTCGGTTACGATACCAGAAAAGATCATTCGTCAATACTAGTTGCCCAGAACACCATTCATGTCCTGAGCACATTCTACCTGAGAAAAAGAAAACAAGTAGAAAATAGACTCGACAAGAACGAAAATGAACTTAACACTTTTAATGAAACGATAAGGAATTGTACAGGTTGTGGCGGCTCACGAAGTGATAAGATGCAGAATACAGGTACAAAGCTAGAAAGAACTGATCACATCAGGCAGGAAATCAACAAAGTATATTATAACAATTTATTTAAGAGGGAGTGTAATAAAATTAAATTAACCATAAGATTCAGTATCTTAAAATAGGTTATGCGGGCACAGATGAAAGGGACTGTCATTTGACAAAAGTTTTTTACGGTAAAGGAGAAAGATGTTAAAGGTAAAAAAGAAATCAGAAGTAAAGATAATATAACGTTGGAGCTATTAACATGAAGGTGATCGATTCGAACAAACGCTAAAGTGAGCATGTAGAAAATGTTGACTTAATATTATTGGGAAATTTCATCGACAGGACGACAGAAGATGAAACAAATGACGATAATAAGAGTTCGGAGAAAAATAAAACAGAAAATTGCGTGCAATAGACACAATTTTTTCATCAGACAAGGTGACAGTTGACACATTAAATACACGGAGAAAATTATACAAGAATTTCACAACGTCTTTAAATGTCTACATAGTTCAAAAAGCTAGATAGTTATCAATGAAAATAACTGTCAGAAATAATGCCAGGTGAGGTGCACAAAGCAATTGTAGTTAGGAAGAGAGGAAAGGCACCTGGAGATTGTGGTCTTCCAGTAGAAAACCGGAAGCAAAAAAATGCAAAATAAACTTCCAAAATTATTAACAGAATGTCTGTGCACAAAGACTGTTCCCCAAGAATGGAACAATTCTGTAACTAATGTATTTCATAAGAAAGACAGAAAGACGTTGAAAACTTTTAAAATGTGTTAGCCTCAAAAGAATGTTACTATTATTGGCACCAACAGCGCAGGAAAAAGAAAGTAGCTTTCAAATGGGCAAACTAACAAGCTAGCTTTGGAGGTCCGTATGTCATAGTAGATCACTTGCAAGTTGTGAACAAAATTATAAAACGTAACCATGAGTGTGAATTATCGTTTTGTTTGGGAACAAGCTTTTAGCGTGGTTTCAGCGGCATCTTTGCAGCGGTACTCAAAGAAGGATTGCTTCAACTTATGTGATTTTACTGAAGAATGTATACGTTGTTGTTACAGTTTGATGCGTTACTCCCCTATCTCTCAGTATAAGTTAATTATTGCTTTGCTTGAGCGTAAGGTTATCAAGTGAGGAGATCAGCTTAATTTAATGGAAACTGACAGTCCTGGAATTTTTCAGCAAAAATGCAACCATCGCCAGAGAGATTAACATCAATTAGATGGCGGAAATATGGTCTTAATATCGCACGCTCACTAAAATTATAGATGTATTACTAACAAATACTTAAGGTAGTTTTCATCAACCACCAGCAGTCAGTATTATTTAGTGGGGCCTGTATCTGACGGGATCGAAGCCCACCAGCATCGTTGATCAGAGACGATTGATGAATTCATTCGCAATAATTTCTTCCCCGTAATAAGCTCAAGACACATTAAAATGTTCGGTATCTAATTTCAGAACCGTGATTTGCAATGATCAGTGACAAATTAAGGACTGAACAGAATGCGCGTTCCGCCATTACTTCTGTCCACAATGATCTGCGACTTCGCTGTCTCAGCCAAAGCGATCAGAAACAGTTTTAATTAATACATAAAAATGTAAATATCCAGACTATGAGAGCTTATGACAAGAATAATTACAAGAGCTTTTTTTTACATTTGTTTCCTATTTAATTCTAAGAAGAAAACTAGCAAACATCTATACACCTATAATATGCATCTGCTCACTAAGCCAGACCGAGGAAGGAGACATATGAAAAATATGCAGAGCTATGCTCTTACAAAAGACGAGAGAAAGCCAACTTCATATAAGTGTTTTGTTTCAGCCACAGGCTGATTTTATATCGCTGATTTTCTAGAATGTACTACTGCGATTATATTTACATTGGGTGGTTCTTGACTCACAAAGATTTACGTAAAACTTTCATGTATTCAAAGAAAACACGTTCGTGAAACAGGTTCATACTGGATGTTACACTAAAGATAAAACTTTTATAGAAAATAATACTTCAAACTTCCATTTTATTTCATCAAACCAGTGAGAAATTCTCCAGGCAAGGAGAATCCATGTAACCAAAAACATTCTCAGCCATTCAAGGAGTACACGTTATTGTGATGTACCTGAACCACCTTCTTTTCGATGAGGACCTTGTATCCTTCTTCTGGTGCAGATAAGATTAAACGGTCAATGAAGAAACTGCACGGAGCAAGCCTGAAAGTAGGCTCGAATATCAGTTACAATAAGACTAACATTATGTTCAATGAACACATGAAAAATAAAACTGTACAATGTAATCATAGAACTAGTTGACGAGTGTTTGGATTTAGGGCGTTTGAAGACAACGATTGGATGGAAAATAAATATGCGTAAAAAAAGGGGTGGAGCGATATTAAAACTAAGCTACCGATGAATCTAAAAACTTTGGCTTGTACCAGTGGCAGTGGGCCATCAAAAAGTAGGTGATGGACAGTGAACAGTGAAGAGATAACTATTGGGAAATAGTAGGAGGGAGTAGAAAGCAAAGTAGAAGACACAATGACTGAAATGAAAATAAAATGGATGTGAAAAGGGGGGATGGGACTAGGCGAATGGGCGATAGACAGACCAAGGAAGTTCTCTGGTGGAAACTACCTCTACATCTACATAGATACTCCGCAAGCCACCGCGTGACAAGCCACCGCGTGGCGGTAGGTACCCTGTACCACTACTTGTCATTCTATTTGCTGTTCCACTCGCAAAAAGAGCGAGACCAAAACGACTGTCTGTCTGACTCCGTATGAGCCGTAATTTCTCGTATCTTATCTTCGTGGTCCTTACGCGCAATGTGTGTTGGCGGCAGTACAATCTTCCGGCAGTCAGCATCAAATGCCAGTTATCTAAATTTTCTCAATAGTGTTCTTAGAACAGAACGTCGCCTTCCCTCCAGGGATTCCCATTTGAGTTCCCAAAGCATCTCCGTAACACTTACGCCTTGTTCGACCCTACCGGAAACAAATCTAGCAGCCCGCCTTTGAATTGCTTCGATGTCTTCCTTCAATGCGACCTGGTACAGATCCCAAACATTCGAGGAGTACTCAAGAATAAATCGCACCAGCGCTCTGTGTGCGGTCTCCTTCACAGGTGAACTACTCTTTCCCAAAATTCTCCAAATAAACCGGACCATTCGCCTTCCCTACGACGATTCTCACACGCTCGTTCCACCTCATATCGCTTTGCAACGCTATGTCCAGATATTTAAACGACTTGACTGTGTCTAGCAGAATATTCGTAATACTTCATACGAACATTGTAGGTCTGATCTTTCTATTCATCCGCCTGAACTTACATTTTTCCACATTTAGGGAAATCTCGTCTAAGTCGTCTTGTATCTTCCTGCAGTCACTCAACGTTGACACCTCACCGTACACCACGGCATCATTAGCCAACAACTGCAGTTTGATGCCCACCTTGTCATCCAAATCAATTTTTTTATATAGAGTACAACAGCACCCCTATCACACTTCCCTGGTGCACTCCTGACGATACCCATGTCTGTCATGAACACTCGCTGTCGAGGACAACATTCTGGGTTCTATTATTCAATAAGTCTTCGAGCCACTCACAAATCTGTGAACGTATTCCGTATGTTCTTACCTTCGTTAGCAGTCTGCACCGTGTCAAATGCTTTCCGGAAATCTAGAAATATAGAATCTGCCTGTTGCCCGTCATCCATAGTTCTCCGTATATCATGTGAGATAAGGGGAAGCCGAGTTTCGCACGAGCGGTACTTTCTAAAACCATGCTGATTCGTGCACATAAGCTTCTCAGTCTCAAGAAAGTTTCTTATATTCGAACTGAGAATATGTTCAAGGATTCTGCAGCAATCAGAACATATGGATATTGATGTGTAATTCTGCGGGTCCGCTCTTTTACCTTTCTTGTATACTGGAGTCACCTGCGCTACTTTCCAGTCGCTTAGGACTTCGCGCTGGACGAGAGACTCCCGATAAATGCAAGCTAGGTAAGGGGCCAATGCCGTATAGTACCCTTTGTAAAATCGAACTAGGATTCCATCCGGCCCCGGTGATTTATTTGCTTTCATATCTTTTAGTTGTTTCTCTACGCCAGGTACGATTATTACTATGTCGTCCATACGGTAGTCTGTCCGATGGCCAAATAACGGTATGTTTGGACGATTCACCTGTGTGGACGTTAAAGTTAAAACTTCAGCTTACGTTTTGCGATCTTCAATTGACTGAAGATAACGACCTCATGGAAAGGGTAAATTAAATCAGAAAATCCACAGGAGCTACATTAATGCGTGGAGCTGAGGACCGAAATGCTTGGGAAGGTCTAGGCAAGGCCTTTATCCATCAGTGTATGTTAAATGGATGTTGATTATGATGGCTCGAGTACCTAAGTATTTTGGCTTTTAGTGGTTACTGTTCACTTTGAGAGATTACTTGTAGCCTGGTAATTGTTATTCTTCTAATCAACTAGCTAATAACGTAACAAATCGAATGCTTACCAGAGTTCTTATTGTCGAACTAGGCGCGGATAATCACTGGAAGACTTAATGAGCAATGTGTTATGTGAACATCATTCCTAACACTGGGTCCCGGAACCACAATACTGTCTTTGTGTGTGTGTGTGTGTGTGTGTTTTTTTTAATTTTTTTTTTTTTTGCACACTGAAAGAGACGGAATGGAATCATTTTTTACGTTTGTTCGTGGATTACCGAAAACTGTCATCTGTTGTATAGATTTTCACGATATCTGTGTGAAGTTTGTTGTTGGTGAGAATATTATTGACAAATCTTTTCTTTCACATTTACGAGGCTGAGCACCTGTCCTTTTGGGCTAAATTCATCAAAGACTATCGTTGTTACAGATGTTGGTATAAATGGCATATGGAAACTCTAAAACACAATGTCTGCACATCTGAACCGTATTCCACTAATGTAAGAGTCAGTTGCTAGGAACATGATGCCATCTCTCCCTGTCAACATTTTCAGTGAGATACGTTAGCATCAGTAAATTTTAATTCATCATGCTTCAGAGACAAGGTAACACCTTTGATCAGAGTATAGGTAATGGCTACGTCTCTCAACGTCTTAAGTGTATCAGATTGCAAATGTTCTTAAATAAAACAGCGGTGTAATTTGGGTCTCTAGGCAAGATAGGTAGCTTTACGTGTTTACCTAGCTTCGGGTCTGGTGCTAACAGCTGGAAAGAGACGCCTGTGTGTGTTTTACTGACTGTTGCCATTTTCCTTATTGACGTTTTGCCAAGTCGAGCTATCTCTTCGTTGCGTAGGTATGAGTAAGTGGCACGTTTTTCCTTAAGGATACCGTTCAGTTTCAGCTTGGAAATAAATGACAAGGAAGAAGTGCACTAAATTTTTGCCTGTGTAACAAATAGGAAAATATGAAGTTTCAAGAAAAATTTATAGACACAGACATCAGCTGCCGAGCTTCTTCCCTGCGATCAAGAGAGAACTTCAACTTGGAGCAACCGGTTCTGAACCATGTGAGCTGCCCTTCTTCTGTGATTCGAGTTGCACCTGTCTTGGTCGAATGTTGAGAAATGTATCTCGTTTTTGTCGTGAGAATGAAAGTACATAGGTAACAGCGAAGTATAAAACATAAGAGAGCTGATGGAGCACAGTCAGGATATTTCCAAACTTCATTGTACCCATTCCGACGCTTTTTTGGCACTGGAGTATGGATGATGTAACAAATGTATCTCGCAAAAAATACCCTTCAGTGTTGCTCGAATAAATATCAGACGGTTTGACGTACTTCGTTTCTTAAGAAGCACGGCAGTCGACGCTCTCAGGTTCAGCATCCCTGATCTTCATAATACACTGCTGGCCACCGTAAATGCAACACCCTGAAGGAAGCATCCGAATCAAGTGAAATTTACACCATGGGTTTGCAGCGATGAGATATGCAACTGATTAGAATTTCAGCGCAGGCGCACATCACTCGCGCCTGTGGCGCCACCTCATAGCGCCATTTAAGGCTTGGCGATCTCGACGAGTGTACGTTCGGCACGTGTGTTTACCTTGTGGTTGTTTCACAAGACGATCAGTTATGCCTCGTAGACAACAGCGAACATCGTTTGATCAAGTATCCGAGTTCGACAGAGGAAGGATAGTGGCTTACCGAGATTGTGGATTATCATACAGAGAAATCGCTAGTCGTGTTGGACGAAACCAAACAACTGTAATGCGGATATGTGACCGTTGGATGCAGGAGGGTACGACGGACCGACGTGGTCGATCGCATTCACCTCGGTGCACCACTGCACGTGCTGATAGGCAAATTGTGCGCATGGCAGTGACGGATCGCTCAGTGACATCCCGAACCATAGCACAGCACATTGCGTTTGTAACTCATCATCCAGTGTCTGCGCGTACCATTCGACGCCGTTTACAGCAGAGTGGTCTGTCCGCAAGACGTCCATTGCTTCGTCTACCATTGACGCAGAACCACAGACGTCTCCGTCGCCAATGGTGTGATGACAGACGGATGTGGACGGCAGAATGAAATGACGTTGTCTTTAGTGACGAGGCACGCTTCTGTCTGCAGCACCACGATGGTCGGATTCGAGTGTGGAGACACCGTGGAGAGAGGATGTTGGACAGCTGCATTATGCACCGCCACACTGGTCTTGCACCGGGTATTATGGTATGGGGCGGTATTGGATATTACTCTCGCACGCCTCTAGTACGCATTGCCGGTACTTTAAATAGCCGGCGCTACATATCCGAGGTGCTGGAGCCAGTTGTCCTTCCTTACCTTCAGGGCTCGGCCACAGCCATATTTCAACAGGATAATGCGCGACCACACGTGGCACGCATTGTCCAAAGGTTCTTCGTCAATAACTAGATTGAATTGCTTCCTTGGCCGGCTCGCTCTCCGGATCTTTCGCCGATAGAAAACATGTGGTCCATGGTTGCTCAACGAGTGACCCAGATTACATCCCCAGCTGCCACACCAGATGATCTTTGGCAACGTGTTGAAGCTGCTTGGGCTGCTGTACCCCAGGAACCATCCAACGTCTCTTTGACTCAATGCCGAGACGTGTGGCAGCAGTGATCTCCAACAATGGCGGCTACTCCGGCTACTGATTCTGGCAGGAACCACATGTCACAGACGTCTGTAAACGTAATCATTTGATACTTGGTCAACATGTTATCTACAAAATAAATTGTGTTGTGCTACCTCTTGTCTTTCTTGGTGTTGCATTTACGGTAGCCAGCACTGTATTAAGGTAAGCCGTGCATGCAGCATACTTCACTCGTGTCTTACAGTTCCTGAAGAGCGGTTTAGAACGGGGAGTGAAAATCGGCTTAGCAGGAATCTGTATCGACGAGATGCACTGTCTGTAAATGCATTTTTTTTATTGTTTGAAATGATTGCCGCTCGAGTGCTCATACTAAGTGAACTTCATACCATCGACTCTTATATATTCAAGATTCTTCATACTTGTTCTTAGGTATCGCTAACTACTGCTTTGAAAATAATGTTACAGATACGAAGTTTGTTGGCAGAAACATAAGACATGTTAAACGTACGAATCATGCGGAAGTGGCAGACTCATGTTGTAACATGAATAGGAATTATGTGTTCTCCGATTCTGATTCTTCATATCTATCGGATTACTGTGTGATGTTTTTGTACAAGCCTTGTTCGCCCAATTTCATTAATTAATTTTTTCTGTATTCGTTCGTATCGCCGAAATACCTCACCCTTGATTCTTGCATTGTTTTTACTTCTTTAGCAAACTGTAGACATTTTTTATCCTTGACTTCTACATATTTAGAGAGCAAGTTTTTGTAGGTACGCCGGCCGGTGTGGCCGAGCGGTTCTAGGCGCTACAGTCTGGAACCGCGCGACCGCTACGGTCGCAGGTTCGAATCCTGCCTCGGGCATGGATGTGTGTGATGTCTTTAGGTTAGTTAGGTTTAAGTAGTTCTAAGTTCTAGGGGACTGATGACCTCAGAAGTTAAGTCCCATAGTGCTCAGAGCCATTTGAACCTTTTTTTTTTTTTTTTTTTTTTGTAGGTACAACGTATTCCTTAGTAGGGGTTGCCCCTTACTTTTCTGCATTTTATTCATCGGATGCATTAGGCTGAATCGGGGCTACACTTGACTAGCGCTACTGCAGGGAATTTGTGTATATCCTCATGTACATTATTACAAGGTATGGGGTCATCTTTCGTTACTCGGTCCCATATCTTTGTTGCACGCATGAAGAAGTTAATCCGCCACGAAAACATATTTGTATGCACTGCAGTCGTCACTGTATCATTTCATGAGAAAGTGTTGGTTTGCTGCAACATACAGTTATAATGTATACCTTTTTGCTTTAGCCGGCCGAAGTGGCCGTGCGGTTAAAGGCGCTACAGTCTGGAACCGCAAGACCGCTACGGTCGCAGGTTCGAATCCTGCCTCGGGCATGGATGTTTCTGATGTCCTTAGGTTAGTTAGGTTTAACTAGTTCTAAGTTCTAGGGGACTAATGACCTCAGCAGTTGAGTCCCATAGTGCTCAGAGCCATTTTTGAACCTTTTTGCTTTGGTTTGCGGCGTACGGCATATTATCTATGAGTGTCTTTTGCTTGTCTACCTGGATTCAGTTGTGTTCAGTTGTGCATTGTGAGCCGCTGGTCTGTATAGTTCGGATTTTAATTTATTTACTGCCACACATGTGGGAAAACCTCAGCTAACCCTCCCCCATTCCAAATAAATCGTCAGGTGTCTTAACTACTTGGTTAAGTTAAATAGCAGTTTGCTTATCGAGAGAGATGGCTCCCGCCGTACTGTGTGATTCATAACTTAGCCCTTGGCACTAATTCCCAATTATTAAACGAGGCATTATAGTTCGTGACAGAATACGGTAAACACGTTGGGTAAAGTGTTTGCCCGACAACAGTGATCGAAGCTGTTCATTAAGAAGCCAATAGATAACTCTCGTGTATACACTGGGATTGATGGCGATATTAGCACGAACGGTGATGCAACTGTTTTCGCGAGTGTCGTATCCTGCGCTCTCGTCACTACCACAGGTAACGGGAGACAGCGAACGAGTGACTGCCACCTAAATAAAGTATCCAGTTGCATCAGACTGATCCAGTTTTGCGGAAAGGCACTGGGTATATCTTTTCTGCACGCATGGAGAAACGAATTCATGTACTTATATACTGATGTTATCCTTCTATTTGCCACTCTGACCGAAAAAATGAAATGTGTGAGCTTGCGTATGTAATAAGGCTTCGTTCTCATCAAAATCGTACTAACTCCATAGATCTCGCGACTGTTTCACTCGTTGGCCATTTTCAAAATGACAGGGTCGTGGCGCTGAAACTCCTACCTGTGTAGCTTTCGGGCTGGATTTAATTCAGCGGAGGTGTAATATTATTCCGATTTAACTTCTTAGTTTTATTTGACTGTTGCCTTGCATGTGGCGGTAAAGAACTACTTCTTTTGATTGACTAATTCTTGCTGAAGAAAATGTTATATAAGACCTTTTTTTTTAATAATTACTCGGACACTTTTAGTATATATACTCCATATTTTGTCGACAAAGATGTTCAGTATTCTTCAGAGAACATCAAACTTCATTCATAATATCCAACTCGAATCAACTATATACAAGTTTCTACAGAGAACGAAGGACACACACCGAACTTTCAATCAAAATTTCATTTGATTCAATGTAATTACATTCATTGCTGTCGTTTTATGCATTTGTTCCTGGGACATCACGTTTCTCCAGTGTAGGCCGGCAATTCACGGAACTCTCATATCATGCCCGCATAGGAATTTACTCTCGCGAACTTCACCACGATCTCTGTCCCATGTTGAAAATACACGTTGTCCCATAGCGTCATTCTCCACGTGCAAATAAAACGATAAATCCGAGCAGTAGTTAAGCTCTCATATGTAATAACTCGAATTGTAATTTCTCGTTCGCAAGTATCATTCGTCGGTAAGAATGCATAGGGATACACAATACTCTCCCCGAGCAGTATGTAACACCACGCCTGTTAGGTTACACACAGACAAATTAATATATCTACTGCTGGTTCTCTAAAGTTACTCAGTAGAGTGCTATTAGTATATCTTTTTTCCAAACTGAAGCACCCTACGCATATAAACAGCACTCTTATCCTAACGATGCGATCATACACAGCTGTTGTGTCTGAATTCATTCGAATTCTGCTTTGAGTTGTTACAGTGAGTATCATAATCACACTAGCAGTAACTAAGGGTTACTTGCATGAGAATCGCGTGTGCGCCATCGTTTGCACATAGACTGCGTTCTCCCGGAATGTTTACGATAAGTTTGCCTTCCCTTCATCCCCTTTACAACCTAATAGACGTGGTATCTCCACTTCATACCGATTCGTAATGAAAACCTAGCCCTTTCATGGTTTCCCAGCGAAACGTAAGTACCGTAGTCGAAAATAACAGGCACACCAGCCCCGGGAAAGTCTTGATGACCTTTTTCTTTGATTGGATGGGTCCGTCGCTCATTGACTTTCTGGAGCACGGCGCCACAACTAACGCACACTTCGCAAAAATTGAAGCGCGCGCCAGCAAGTTCAAACGCCCATAATGGTGACGGATGCCATCGTTCTCTTGCCAGATAGTGCCCTCTCACGTGTTGCCAGGGTTGTTTCCACTACACTGCTGAAGTTTCGCTGGAAAGCCCTTACACATGTTCCATACAGTTCCGAGACTTTCGTACGTTTGGAGCCATGAAGAAAGACACTAGTTGTTGTCGATTTGCTTCGATCGAAGAGGCGCACGCCTGGGCACAACGAGGTTCCGTAGGCAGCCGCAAACATTTTTCCATGAAGGCATTGACCATCTAGTCTCACATTTAGATAAATGTATTAACAGTTACGGCCATTGCTTTTGAAATAATAAACAGTTAACTTACTTTTTTCCAGTCTGTCTCGATTTTGTTTGTTAAGGATCGTCTGCCAATGCAACTGATTTTAAAGGTCAGTTCGACGGAAAAACAGCCAGAGTAGCATGTTTAAATTTTATTTACATGATGGATAGTTACGAGTCACCAGGACACATTTTCAAATCATCCTGTAGGACAGAAAACCAAAATTACAATCATGTGCGGTACAGCTGTTACCAAATTATTAAGCGCACTTCGAACGTACGGAACGTGTCGTTTCAAGATGTACTTACCAGCAAAATGGTTTTTCCCAAAATATAAGAACAATACCAAGAAAACACATACGTATAAAAGAAGTGCAAATGAACAGTTACAGAACATACAGATGCCTAAGTCTCCTCCTCCCGCTGCCGTAAGGTTGGTTGGTTGGTTTTGAGGAAGCAGACCAGACAGCGAGGTCATATGTCTCATCAGGTTAGGGAAGGACGGGGAAGGAAGTCGGCCGTGCCCTTTGAAAGGAACCATCCCAGCATTTGCCTGGAGCGATTTAGGGAAATCACGGAAAACCTAAATCAGGATGGCCGGACGCGCGATTGAACCGTCGTCCTGCCGAATGCGAGTCCAGTGTCTAACCACTGCGCCACCTCGCTCGGTCTGCCGTAAGGAGCCGGCCGCTGTGGCCGAGCAGTTCTAGGCGCTTCAGTCCTGAAATGCGCTGCTGCAGGTTCGAATCCTGCCTCGGGCATGGATGTGTGTGATATCCTTAGGTTAGTTAGGTTTAACTAGTTCTAAGTCTACGGGACTGATGACCTCAGATGATAAGTCCCAGAGTGCTCAGAGTCATTTGAACTATTTTTGAATGGTAATTCCAAGAACAGAACTACAGACGATAAAATATGCAACATATTATTACGAAAGGGAGAAAGGATGATGTGGTAAGGGGGAGGGGTGGAAAACGCGAAGGAAGGAACGGGAGGATACACGATTTGCGGGCGGTAGGCAGATGGATCAAAAAACCGAGAACTAGACTCGGTACATGTCCATCAAATCAGTAATAGAATGTCATTACGAACGTATCAGAAAAGGATAGGTTGGCGGAGGGGGGGGGTGGGAGAGGAAATGGGGAGGTGAGGAGACCTGTATACAGGAGCGTGTGGTCGAAGGGTTGACGGAAAGGACAAAGGGTTGGTGGAAGGGGAAGAGAGTATGAATTGTACTGCATTTTGGAGCAGGGCAAAAGACCGACTAAACCGAAAATCGACTTGTTCGTTCAAAACTGTATCCGGCTCCTTAATTTTGCTCATAAAAATGTCAAATCCCTCCAAAATATCCAGCTGAGTAATGCACAAAACCTTCAGTGTGGTATGGTGATCTTGCGACCCAAGATGATGCACACGGTGTAAGTGTTAGGGATTAAGTTACTGCCCGAGAAGACTATATCATGCAAGTAGGATGTTTATGCATTCCGCAACTATAATTCTTTGCACACCTGTTTCAGGATCATCTCCTCCTTGTCGTATAGATCCAACACGCGAACTCTGCGAGGTCTACCACAATCCCTTATCACTGCTGCGAAAGGCTTCGTGTCTGCAAGTAGATGGCAAAAACTGCTGCATTTTATTGTTAGGGATGTTAGGCGTACGTGACACATGCTTGTCGAATAACGCATCTGGTTAAACCATAGTAGAATAATAAGTCTGCCATTTCCCGCGTCAAACAATACAACTCCATTTCACACCAAACGGTGCAAAATGGTTCAAATGGCTATGAGCACTATATGACTTAACTGCTGAGGTCATAAGTCCCATAGAACTTAGAACTACTTAAACCTAACTAACCTAAGGACATCACACACATCCATGCCCGAGGCAGGATTCGAACCTGCGCCCGTAGCGGTCGCGCGGTTCCAGACTGTAGCGCCTAGAACCGCTCGGCCACTCCGGCCGGCACACCAAACGGAATCAGCTAGTTCTGATAACGACACAACCTCAAAACGATGCGTGCGGATGGTTGATTTAGGAGATATTATTAAGTTGTGCATCTGACAGAAGCTACACTAAGCACAGAGAGAAACACAAGACATGAGAAACTAGCAATGGACGTCTAAAGGAAGATGGCGTACACCTCCGGATTCTAGCCTTTGTCGACAAAAATAAAATGGTTCATAGCTCAGCAAGTGTCGGTTTCTGGGGATAATTTATTGTTTCTGGGGATAATTTGTAGGATGTTTCTCTGTTTTGGACTAAAACTCTCTCCTGTAAGAATATGGAGCACTTTTTTTTACCCCAGTATAAAGTTAACCAGATGAAATTCATTTGGCTGTACTATATGCTTATCTCCGAATGGTGTGGCTGGAAAGTTACTAATGTGGTATGTTCTTTGTGTATTGAGGGACGAGGACTTCGCCCAAAGCCACATCGCCGGTGAACAACGCCGTGGTGCAGTCTGAGACGGCTGTGTTTCAACCATTCGCTGAGAGTGAGAATGTCTGCAAAGTTCCAGAATGGAATACTTTTTATAGACATTACAGCAACAAAGCTTGTTCCACACTGAAAAAGGAGCTTGGGGCTACTAGAAAATATCGTACCAAAGGTAACAATGGGAGATAGCAGCACAAACATCAAGATTTTTCTTCTCAGCTTCAGTCCCCGAGGCAGTTTGAATACGCTTACAGGATCACTTAAAGCAACACACAAGCGCCCTGCTACGCTGAAAGCGCACTCGAACCCACTAGCCACGTTGCTGTTGGTGTTTCGCAAGATTTGTTCCATTATTGTCTAGAGCGATAGACACGGTTCGTGTCTTGGTTTGACACGCAGTTTCAATCTCTCCGGAAAATTAAAATAAGCATAGTCATTGTTCTATTCTGGAATCAACTCCTAGGCTCTCGTTACACCACCATATACTGCTATTTTATGTTTCTAGGGATGCTTATTAATTCAGCAGCGTGTGCTGGAAGCCTTCTGTGGAGTTTGGGAAGTATTAATGCGGTACTCTTAGACAGAGAGCAGCAGACTGAAAGTCTGTCTCGAGTCTTACAGGCCAGTCAGTTGGAAAACGTTGAATGCGAAAGACATACTGTAGGTCCGGGTGCGACGGACCGTTTAAATGTGTTTGTAGAAAGCTCACCTCCAGTTAATGTCAACTGCTGATGCAGCGTGCAGTGCCCCTCCATCTCTGCGTCTTTACGTAAGTTTTTCACTTCTGGAAATATTTACTCATTGAGTTCTCAGAGATTTTGTGATTACATGAGTGGAACTGGTGGCTTCGTGCAATGAACTACTGCGAGAAGAAATCTGCAATTATTTGTGAATGTCCAGGGAAAACAAAGATCTTTCCTTATTCTGACTCAAAGAACGTCTTATTGCTGCGCTCTCCTTTCTCGTGATGTTTTTGCTGTTTGTGACAAACGAACACTTTATCAGCGTTCAGTAAAACGTTCAAGACGTTTTATTGAGAAATTGTCTTCAGTGTGCAAGGTAAATAATGGCCGCAGACATGGGACGATTAAATCACGTAACCGTATGGTCGCCTACGTAAGGATATTAGAAGCAAGACTATCGGTTCCAAGTACTGCCGAAGCGAAATGTGGAAACATATACAGCCGAGAATGTTGGACACTGTTCGGATGCAGCCTGGCCGATGTGAACGTGTGAGACAGAACGTGCTACGGCGCGTACACACATGTCGAACTGTAACTGTGGTTGGGTGTTACAGCGCGCATTAGATCGCAGTCTCTGTAACATTGCATGATTGATTAAATGGTTCCTAGCATGGAAACCATGCATTTCCGGACATACGTTTATTAGACCTTCTTTGTTCCGTATCCTCTCATCGAACATTCCCTAGAGTTTGTACAAGATGAAAAAAATCATTCTGTATAGACACCTGTAATTGTTTGAAGTACTCTGATAACCGTAACACTGAAATGTCCTTGAACAGGGCAAAACATACACTCACAGCAGACTAACATGTACCGTCTCGAATTTATTTCTAGCTGAATTAAACAAAAGAGAAAAAAAAAACTTCGAAACCACTGTAGCTCTCTGTGAAATATAAACTGTTGAAACAACGGTGAAAGCTGGTGACCAACACACAATTTGGAAGCAAAATAAAATTTATTTCGGAATTTAACTTAGTTTAGTGCTTGTTTCATATTCAGTTAAATAACTGGCTTCAAATAAAAGATTCCTAGCTTAAAGGCTTAATTTAGATTTATTCGTGAATCTTTCAGAGGAACAATGTTTGGTGTAATTGTATTAAATTGCGTTACAGATTTATGATACTCGGTCATGTAAATAAGAATCTTGGAATCAGGGACCTATCCCAAGTAATAATGATGTAGATCAATAATGTAGTTAGGGGCGATCAATAAGTTATGCAACACCGTTTTTTTCTGAAAGTACGTTGGTTTGATCCAGGATTAAAATAAACTACATTATTATTCCTCACTCTTTTTGCTACAAAACCCTGTTTTGCAACATAATCTCCGTTTATTGAGACGGGCTTAAGCCACCTTACTGGGAGGACCTGTATGCCCTTCGTGGTACCGCACCACTGGTCGACGTTGAAGCCAAGGTCTTGCTGCAAAAGTAACATCCCCACATCCATGTACTACTTGCCGCGGAGTACGTGGCAATCGAAATCTGCGAGGTCTGGGCTGTAGGGTGGCTTAGGAAGAACAGTCCAATGAAGTTTTCGTTAGCACTACCAGCAGAGACGTCCATTTGAGTATCGAGGCGTTTGATTGTGACCCGCCCATCACGTCAAACGAGAGTGTCCGTACGTTCTAACATTGCAGGAGTCACAGCTGCGTGCGGCCGGCCATCACAAGGGAGATCGGACAGGTTTGCACGACCTTGTTGCGATGATGACGGACGCCTCGCCAAAAGACTCACCGTGCTTTTGTTCACTGCCAGGTCTCCGTAGACGTTTAGCAATAGCCTGTGAATATTTGCGACGCTCTTGTTTCCTACCAAAAGAAATTCAGTGACAGCTCTGTGCTTGGAACGGACGTCCGTTGCAGACGCCATTTTGGAAGATACGTATAGCGCCGCCATCTGTCGGTACTATATGAAACTACATTCCACCATGTTCCACAGATTGCGCATTTCTTCAACCTAAATTAGCCGAGAAAAATCTGTGTTGCATTACATATTGAAGGCCCCTCATACAATGATACCAAGATGTGTATTATAGGAAAATTATCGTTTTCAAAAGAGTCGCAGGGATTTACAATTTAAATCATTGATCATTCAAAGCGGCAATCTTACAGTCTCGAGATGCTGGCGTCGTCGAATGTCCGTAATCTCGTGGTGAGGTTGGTCGCTAGCGACAGTAGCGCAGAACTGCGTCATAGCGACGGCTGCGACAATCCGTTTATGTCGTGCAGTGACATAAACTATTGTTAGAGTTTTCTTCCCTGCCCATGCTAGCCGCCAGTGGCACGATTGCGAGAAACTAGGCATGTTTTTAAGTCGCGCCTCACAATAGAAGGTGAGCGCAGTCGTCCCTTTACGAGCTCCACCCGTGGCTCAGATCTGCTGCTAACGACGCGTACAGCGGCCGAACGCTCCATCACACACCAGCATGCACTCGCGCACGCCAAGTTTAAAATCACTGTTAGGAAGACGTACCAATCCTAACCTTCACAACTCCCTTTGCGCTGTAGTCTCCCACTGATCACAGCTTATGCGTTATAAGTATTGAATTTTTTAATTAAAGTGCGCTTGTCCTACATGTCACAGGAAACGAAAAAAGGACCACGTTATTTTGTATTTGAGACAAAAAAATATAACTAACGCTGTGTTGGGGGGCGTTACAACCGCTGTGCTATTTAGCCTTACTGGACTGCCTCAAATACTTAGGATAAAAATTACACTCTTGATATAGGGCCCTAAACTCAGTAGTTTTAAGTAGTGAAATGTTTTGAGTAGTGAAAGACCAAATTGTCGGGAAGTCACACACATCAAAAAAAGTTTAGCATCACCTCGGTTCCGAGAGTTACGGAACCTGTACAGAAAATTGTAATAGACATTAACATAAACATCATTTCCGCCCTTTTTATTGTTTATGAAAACCACACATTGCATGTTGTATCACCAGACAGCGAGACCATCACAGGTCGTGGTCCAGATTGCTGTACACATCGGTACCTCTAACACTCTGTAGCACGTCCTCTTGCATTGATGCATCCCTGTATTCGTCGTGGCATACTATCCAAAAGTTCATCAAGGCATTTTTGGTCCAGATTGTCCCACTCCTCAACGGCGAGTCGGCATAGATCCCTCAGAGTGGTTGGTGGGTCACGTCGTCTATAAACAGCCCTTTTCAATCTATCCAGGCATGTCCGATAGTGTTCTGTCTGGAGAACATGCTGGCTACTCTAGTCTAACGATGTCGTTATCCTGAAGGAAGTCATTCACAAGATGTGCACGACGGGGGCGCAAACTGTCGTCCTTGAAGACGAATGCCTCGCCAGTATGCTGCCAAATATGGTTGTACTATCGGTCAGAGGATGGCATTCACTTATCGTACAGCCTTCACGGCGCCTTCCATGACCACCAGCGGCCTACCTCGACCCCACATAATGCCACCCGAAAACAGCAGGGAACCTCCACCTTGCTGCACCCGCTGTATAGTGTATGTAAGGCGTTCAGCCTGACCGGGTTTCCTCCAAACACGTCTCCGACGATTGTCTGGTTGAAGGCATATGCGACAATCATCTGTGAAGAGAACTTAATGCCAATCCTGAGTAGTCCATTCAGCATGTTGCTGGGCCCAGCTGTACCGCGCTGCATGGTGTCGTTGGTGCAAAGATGGACCTCGCCATGGACGTCGGGAGTGAAGTTGCGCATTATGCAGCCTATTGCGCACAGTTTGAGTCGTAACACGACGTCCTGTGACTGCACGAAAAGCATTATTCAACATGGTGGCGTTGCTGTCAGGGTTCCTCCGAGCCATAACCCGTAGGTAGCGTCCACTGCAGAGTAGCCATTAGGCGGCCTGAACGAAGCGTGTCGTCGACAGTTCCTGTCTCTCTTTATCTCCTCCATGTCCGAACAACATCGCTCTGGTTCAGTCCGAGACGCCTGGACGCTTCCCTTATTGAGAGCCCTTCCTGACACAAAGTAACAATGCGGACGCGATCGAACCTCGGTATTGACCGTCTAGGCATGGTTGAACTACAGACAACACGAGCCGTGTACCTCCTTCCTGGTGGAATGACTGAAACTGATCGGCTGTCGGACCCCCTTCGTCTAATAGGCGGTCCTCATGCATGGTTGTTTACATCTTTGGGTGGACTTGTGACATCTCTGACAGTGAAAAGGACAATGTCTGTGATACAATATCCACAATCAACGTCTGTCTTCAGGAGGTCTGGGAACCGGGATGATACAAAACTTTTTTTGATGTATGTTTCAGCCGATAAAAGATTTTGAATAAGCAGCGAGTGTCATGGAAATGTTTTTTAACTGCTTATATTTGATAATTAATGTCTTCCTCTCCGTATTAGTAAAATTATCTTGTATATCACTAAAAAAAATCGTCTGTGCTGTTTCCACGTTGGCGTTTACGACTGTATATAGTTAGAGACGGGTTACCGAAGACGAACGTTACTCGTTATATGATTTTCCAGACGCTCATTTAATTCTTGACACAAGCCACAGAGATCTTAGCAAGGTTCTTCAAAAAATGGCTCTGAGCACTATGGGACTTAACATCTGTGGTCATCAGTCCCCTAGAACTTAGAACTACTTAAATCTAACTAACCTAAGGACATCACGCACATCCATGCTCAAGGCAGGATTCGAACCTGCGACCGTAGCAGTCGCGCGGTTCTGGACTGAGCGCCTAGAACCGCTAGACCACCGCGGCCGGCAGCAAGGTTCTCGACGAAGAATTGGAGAAGATGGTGATAAGGAGAAGACTGATCAATAAGCAGCGCTCAACTTGCCTGTGAAATGCACTTTTGTAAAATTACGGTGTGGACTACTGGCGGAGCAGGAATACATCCCTATCATAGATAATACGCGCAGACGGTGGGATCTATCGATTAAGAATTCTTATTGTGGTAAAATTTTATGTGCCAGTGCAGTGAGATTGGCCATCATCACATTGAACAGTTCTTTCTATAAGGTGTAAAACTGTTTATATCGACCAATATTAAATATTAACTTCCGCCCCCTTTGTTCCTTGCCTGAAAGTAGTCAGTTTATGGTCATCTGCCATCTGCAGCGAGGTAACAAAAGTCGTGGGATAACTTCTAATATCGTGTTGGACCTCGCTTTACGGGCTGTTGCGCAGCAGCTCGAAATTGGATGGTGTCCCCTGCAGAAAAATTGAGCCAAGCTGCCTCTGTAGCCGCACACAGTTGCGAAAGTGTTGCCGGTGCAGGATTTTGTGCACGAACTGATTTGTCGGTTATGTCCCATTAATGTTCGATGGGATTCATGGCAGGCGATCTGGGTGGCCAAACCATTCGCTCGAATTGTGCAAAATAGTTCAAATGGCTCTGAGCACTATGGGACTTTACATCTGAGGCCATCAGTCCCCTAGAACTAAGAACTACTTAAACCTAACTAACCTAAGGACATCACACACATCCATGCCCGAGGAAGGATTCGAACCTGCGACCGTAGCGGTCGCGCAGTTCCAGACTGAAGCGCCTAGAACCGCTCGGCCACACCGGACGACTCGAATTGTGCAGAATTCCATCGTTGTTTGAGAACATGACGTCCATGACTGGCTGCTAGTGGTCTCCAAACGGCCGAACATAACAATTGCCAGTCAGTTATCTGTTCATTTGGACCAGAAGACGCAGTACACTCCATTTAATATAGCTTACACAATTATGGAGCCATTACCAACTTAAACAGTGCCTTGTTTACGACTTGTGTCCATGGCTTCGTGGGGTCTGCCCCACATTCAAACCCTACTATCAGGTTTTACCAACTGAAATCTGGACTCATCTGACCAGGCCACGGTTTTCCAGTAGTCCAGCGTCCAACCGATATGGTCCCGGGCCCAGGAGCGGCGCTGCAGGCGATGTCGTGCAGTTAGCAAAGGCACTCGCGTCAGTCTGCTGCCGTAGCCCACTAACGTAATATTCTGCCTCACTTACTTAATGGATACGTTCGTCGTACCTCCCACATTGAATTCAAAGGTATTTTCATGCAGTGTTGCTTGTCTGTTAGCATAGACTGGGTCGTTAAGTGAAGGCCGTCGGCCACTGCGTTGTCCGTGGCGAGAGGCAATGCCTGAAATTTGGTATTCTCGGCACATTGTTGACACTGGATCTTGGAACATCGACTTTCCTAACGATTTCCGAATGTCCCACACGTCTAGCCGGCCATTATGGCCGAGCGGTTCTAGGCGCCTCAGTCCAGAACCGCGCTGCTGCTACGGTCGCAGGTTCGAATCCTGCCTCGGGCATGGATGTGTGTGATGTCCTTAGGTGTAAGTAGCTCTAAGTCTAGGGGACTGATGACCTCAGATGTTAAGTCCCATAGTGCTTAGAGCCACTTGAACCACTCGCCTAGCTCCAACTACCATCCGCGTTCGTACAGCCATAATCACGTCGGAAACCTTTCCACATAGTTGGTTGGTTTGGGGTATCTAGCGACCAAACTACAGGATCATCAGTCCCTTTTCCACATGAATCATCTGAGCACAACTAACAGCTCCGTCAATGTACCGCTGTTTCATACGTTGTTTGCGCGATACTACCGCTGTCTGTATACGTGCATATCGCTATCCCGTGACTTTTGTCGCCTCAGTGTATTTTGTTTTCACCCCAAAGGTTTGGGACAAACTGCATATTACCTTGTGTCGCTATTTTTATTTAGCAGTTACCCACATCCGTTTGTTATAAAATTATGTTCTTACGACAAACAGATGTGGTGGATTTGTATGTCTTTTAACGTAGCTTTTATTTTTACAGGTATGTTCCAGGTTGCTGTTTTTCTGGACTCGATTTTAGTACGTTGGTAAGTGTGGTAGTATTTGTAGTAATACTTTGAAAAACTGTGCGCAGCTGATTGCAGTCATCAGTATCTGTGGATCGTTCCGCAGTAAATTAATCAGTGTAGTTGAGCAAGGTAGTGCTTCTGTATACAGATTACAGTGCAATACAAGCTCACACCCCAAAGTAGTAAAGTCAAATTTAGCACTTTGTTTGCGCCATCATATATCAGTAGCAAATTAGAATCAGAAAGTGTAAGTTTAAGACGCGTAATATGCGCGTATCATGCAGCAACAGTAATAGAACGTTGTAACCAACTCGCAGTTGCTGGCAGGAAAACTGAGCTACCATGCAGTCGTGAAGTACTGCCACGTGCGTCCAGCAGTGTCAAAAAAAAAAACGATAAAAGTATCGGACAAACACAGCCACAATATTGACACAAGATATGCATTTTGTGGATCCGCAGCAACTCCGATAAGAGCGGTTGTACATACTACTATCACATCACAGAAAGATCATATCTGCTACTGGCATAATGGCGCCAAGCAGCAGCATCTGTCACTACTCCTCACACATGGAAGGGGCCGGCTGGCGGGTCACGTAATGCGAAACACTCGTTAAGCGGAACAGTTTATCCTATATACATTAATGCAGAATGCGATAATGGAGTTCATGTAGAAAAAGTACTAAAAGTTTTATTTCATTCATGCCATTTATTCAAATAAAATTATACATACAGTATTATGTAGTTTATTATTCACGATACATAACTAATTCTTTTTTACTAGAAAGCTATATATAGTCATTATTTCTGATCACGCTTCAAGACTTGGCGAAAATGCGACACAGCATTATTGTCAAATAAATCTGTACCGCACGTAGCCACTGCTTTACTGGAGTGATGATTTTCCATGTACGATGCAACCTATTCCCACGCTTTCAGCACTTCTCGTATTGCTGCTTTGCTGTTGCGACCTCCTCCCCCTCTGAAGAACTCCTCTCCACAACTTTCTGCTGTGAAACACACTGCAACTCTATAAGCTCTTCGGTGGTCATTTCTTGGCTGCTAGCTTCCACATTGTCGATATCATTGTTATCCACGTCTAGTCCCATGCTCTTGGCCAAAGAGACAATCTCGTTGACTACAGGGTCCTCAGGCACTGACTCAAATGCCTCTAAAGTCACATTCGACAACGCGCTGCGGCCATAACTTTTTCCAAGCAGAAGTGAGAGTCTTGGTAACGCTTCCCACACCTTCTCGATCATCTTGACGCAGGCAACGATGTTGAAGTGATGTTTCCAAAACTCTTGGAGAGTGAGACTGGTAGCTTCAGTCAACTCGAAGGAATGCTCGAAGAGCGGTTTAGTGCAGAGCTTCTTAAAGCTAGAAATAATCTACTGTCCACATGCTGAAGTGGTGTTGGGAGGCAGAAATTGGATCCTGATGAATTCAGACTCTTCAAGGAGGTGTATGATAGTTAAGTATGGAGCCATTGCATCAGCATACTCTGATAGGAACCTAACTGGTATACAATTTGGACCGGAAGATTTGTTTTTATTAAGTGATTAAAGTTGCTTCACTACTCCGAGTATAACTGGTACTGAGTTACTCATGTTGGCAGCTGTTCTTGATTCGAATTCTGGGTTATTTACTTTGTGAAGGAGTTTCGGGAGGCTGTGTTTAGTAACTCTTCCTTTACAGCGCTGTAATCGATAATATTTCCATTGCTATCGCTCAGAGAAGGCATTGATTGTGTCTTGCCGCTAGCATACTCTGCATACGACCAGAATATCTTTGGATTCTCTGCTAGGTTTCGAAACAAAGTTTTACTATGGAAACTGTTAAAAGCATCTCGAATTGAAGTCCGCGCCAAATTTCGAACTTAATCTACCTTCCACACGGAGCACGTCCATATCTCACCACTGACTTCTAGTATCAGCCGCACGCAGTTGACGTCAACAAGTGTATGGGCCTGAAGATGGCGTTGTTACAACGTTGAAACTAATTGCCAAAATAAAATCGACACCTTAAATACAACTGGAGGAATTTCTTCATTTTTAATGTATATTTATACCAGCTGACGTCCCACTGTCCTCCATTTCAACTATGGATGTGCGAATATTATGAGGAGGAAAGTTGCTACTCACCATATAGCGGAGATGCTGAGTCGGAGATAGGCACAACTGGTTTCAGTTGCTTGAGACCGCAGTCGTGTGTGTGAGTTGCATTTGCATGAGTGAGTGAGAGAGAGAGAGAGAGAGAGAGAGAGAGAGAGTCTATTGTTGACAAAGGCCTTAATGGCCGAAAGCTATAATTGTAAGAATATGTTTGTTGTGCCCACCTGCAAATTACATTGTGTGGGGTATGCATGTCATTTTGATTTTTGTGAGTTATCTATGTGCACGTCAGAGAGAAAGCAAGTTATGTTGCTGTTCAACAATCTTTGGTCTTGTTGTGGTACAGTCTTCCGCTCTGAGCAGTTTGATTCTTTCTTTTTTGAAGTGTGGTAGGTGATGGACGTATCCAGAAGTAGTGCCTTGTCTTTTGATTGTGTCTGTTAGATGAAGAAATATTTATTTTAAAGGACAGCGTGGATGAATGTGATATATGTACTGAAAGGCGAAAAGAATATAAGTAAATAACTTTTTTAATAGAAGTAGTTTAAAATAGAAGTAGTTTAAAGTAAGACTGCAGCACTGCGCAGCTAGTTTGTCGGAATAATTATTGTCAGCTAGTTAATTTAGTTCACTTGCTCAGAGCTGAGAGAAAGACCACCCAGTGACCCCACTTCCCCGAGTCATGCATTAACATACCAACTGATTAAGCTTTTTGGTTTTTATATAAATTCTCTGTTAACTCTGTACCCTTTTTAAATCATTGTTCACTTTTTGTTACGCATAGTACTGTTGAGACCAATGTTATGTTCGAATATCACGCGAAAGTTTACTCTTTGTGAATACATACTTCATTCTAAAATTGTTGTCGTGAAATATCATTTCATAGGAATAGTTACACTCCCCATCCCACTGTTTTAATACACTGCACCATGTGGTGTGCAACAGTTTGAACAGTATTTGGAAATTTTATTTAAAAGAAGAAACCTAACTTAGCCACTGCGTGCTTGCTGTTTGCTGATGTGCTTTCGAGGAATCTGCAACAATGTTGTCAAGACGTTAGGTTTAAAATGGTTCAAATGGCTCTGAGCACTATGGGACTTAACTTCTGAGGTCATCAGTCCCCTAGAACTTAGAACTACTTAAACCTAACTAACCTAAGGACATCACACACATCCATGCCCGAGGCAGGGTTCGAACCTGCGACCGTAGCGGTCGCGCAGTTCCAGACTAGCGCCTAGAACCGCACGGCCACTCCGGCCGGCGCGCTAGGTTTATGTAAATTTTGACTAGGACCAGATAATTTTTTTACTTCAGTTCCGCATTTCATGTAAAGACAAGTTGTATTCAGACTAGTAACAGTTCGATTAAGATTAGATTCTGTTTAGTCAAAGGTTAGCAACGAGTGTAAGTTGGATAACAGTTTGTGGGTTCATAGTTACTTTTTGTAGAGTGGGACGTAAATTTGGGCTAATTTTTATACAGAAACACATAGTGTGGAACTTACAATTGTGAAGTTGGAAGGAGGGGAGATTGTGTTTGAGGAAGGCATCAAGCGAATTTGTATCAGCTTTTTTTAATAGATGTATTTTTTGTTTATTTTGGTTGGTAGTTACAGTGTTCAGTCTCGCTGCGACAACCCTGTATTCACTAATCCCTGAATCAGTTTTGATTCTCATCATTGGCTCAGGATTCAGCCAGCAGCTTGTGGCGCAGTTGGTCGTCAGCCTCTCCCAGGAGCAGTCCGTTGTTGTTAAATCGTTGGTTACATATTGTTCTTGCCTTTGTTGTTTCACTTCCTGTCACATTTTTTTCCAACAATATCCAACTCCTGGTCGTCATAGTTGTAATCTACAATGAAGCAGTATTCATAGTCATGTTGCGTTGACACACTGAACTTTATGAAAAGAAGTTCAGGTCAGTGGAATTAACGCCAAAGAAGAAATCTGCTGCACTTGCTTAAGCGTCATCTGGTCTCTGAACAAGGGAGCTGTACTGGAAGGTAGGTTGTAAACAGTGTACAAAATGAACTGAAATGATCGTATGACATTGTTGGCAGGGAGGCCCCATGCGGGGAAGTTCGGCCGCCATATTGCAAGTCCTTTTTAGTTGACGCCACTTCGGCGACTTCCGAGTCAATGATGATGAGATGATGATGAAGAACACACAACACCCACTCATCAGGAGGCAGAGAAAATCCGTGACCCCGCCGGGAATCGAACCCGGGACCCCGTGCGCGGGAAGCGAGAACGCTACCGCAAGACAACAGTGTACAATTTCGAAGTTACTCAAAAAGTATACAGAGAAAGGGAATGGTGCTCGTGAGAAAAGATTATGTCAAAAAAGGGCGTCTACTGTAAGACGAGGTGGGGTGTTGGAAACAGTTTATCTCGTGGAGCGTCGCCTGTCATCAGACGAACCAAAGCGGGACTGGGAAGAAAATTCTGACGCCTCAGTAACCAGCAGAGATGTTAGAAACAGACTTCTGGAAGCTGGATTCGCTGCCCGGCGACCTAGAGAAAAGCCTTTACTGACTAGAACGATGCGACAGCGGTGGCTAAAATTGGCAAAAGCACATGTGACATGGACGCCGGCGATGTGGAACAGGGTAATCTTTTCAGATTAGCCAAAATGTAATCTACAAGGCTCCGATGGTAACGTGTTCGTGGGTCGTAGAGTAGATGAAGAATTTTGTCTCGGTATATAACACAAACAGTCAAACATGCATCAGGACAGACGGTATGTAGATGCATTACTACCCACAAAGTAAGTCGTTTGGACTTCATAAATGGCACAGTCAATGCAAATGTATACATCAACTCTCTTGAAAGGAAGCTTATAACCACAATACGAGACTAGTTTGGAGATATTTCTAGTTGTACTTCCCAGGATGATTCTGCTCCTTGGCGCAGAGATTAGAGAAAATGGAGTTCGAACGTTAGAATGGCCTGGAAACAGCATCGATCTCAGCCCTACTGAGGGCTGTTGGAAGGTTATGGGAAATGTAAAATAAATAAATAAATGATCGACAAGAATTGTTGGAGAGCCTTGTGTGCTTGTGGTTTCATGAACTGAGTGAGTAATACATTAAAAGGTTAATCCTCTCAATGTATACACGATGCAAAGCGGTGGTTAAGGCATCTAGAGGACCGACCAAATATTAATTGGCAACAGTGGATTCAAATGAGTTAACTGCGTGTGTACAAACACTAAAAATTATCATTTTTATGTCGTAAAATTAACATTGAGAGTTTCTTCTGTGAGAAACCCTCATAGCCCAGAAGAAGGAGGATACTCTGCAGAAGTATAAGAAAAAACAGATCATATAACATATAAACAACTCACAACTCATTTTTACATAAATAAATCAAGAGGATAAAATTGATAAGCATTACAGTGTATATTTGCTTTGTATAGAAATAGAGGGTAATCAAGCCAGTTTACCGTAAGATATTCAACGATCATAACAAAAGTATTCAGTTATAGGAGGGGAGGTAATAAATAATTCCACTAATGTAGTGTGGCATTCTATTCTTTTCAAAGTGCGTGCGGTAAATGCAGCAGTGTGAGCTATAGCGACTGTATTACGAAATGTGTCTAAACAGGGCCTACGTCCTGTTGTTTTCTTGGCTGCTGAAGGACAAGGACTGGAGAATGAAGAATGTGTGTGGGGCGGCATGTCTGTCGAAAACCACCATTGTGGAATGGTGCACCAAGCTCCGTGCTGGTCGTGGTTTGACACTAATGTCGGTCGATCTGGAATAACTAGTGGGAGACACTCGAGCACCCGCCCTGTAGTCCTAATCTCTCCCCATGCGATTATCGCATTTTCGCTTCCTTAAAAAGACCTTGAAGGGTCGATGATTCCAGTCGGACGGGGACGTGCAGCAAGCAGTTACGGATTTCTTCCCGCAGCAGGCCACGGTGTTTTACCAAATGGGTATCTTGAACCAGGTGCGTTAGTGGAATGATTAACTCAGTGCTCACGGTGATTTTGCCTGATTGGCATACCGGTTTTGGACTGTACGGTCTTTGAGTAAAAAAAAATCAAATGTGTGTGAAATCTTATGGAACTTAACTGCTAAGGTCATCAGTCCCTAAGCTTACACACTACTTAACCTAAATTATCCTAAGGACAAACTCACACACCCATGCCCGAGGGAGGACTCGAACCCCCGCCGGGACCAGCTGCACGGTCTTTGAATAGAAACTTTTTCATCGACCCTTATACAGTGAAATAATTTTTCATGCTCGTGCGGGTGTGTGTATCGTGGGGGAGGGGGGTATCGTTAACTGATTTGCTAAGAAAACATCTTCGCTAATTTTGAATAATGGCGATCTAAGCATATTGGACAAAAAGTTCTTCAGTTATGCCATACCCAGCTCGAGCCATTTATTAATGATTCGATGCGTAGAACTGCCGTCCTGCTGGGATGTAGATTTCTACGTTTGATCCGCTGTCTCAAATAGCCCCAGACTGTTTCTGTGGGGTTAAGATTGGATGTTACAGCGGCGTAATGCAAGTGCGATAGGGTGTCTTGATTATTCATATCCTTGTAGACTTGTGATCACGGCTGTTGTCTTCTTTGAAGACGGAAGTGTCCACAGCACATACTCTATGAAGATGTAGAAGGAAGCGCTACACATGGCCACCGATAATGTTGAAATACACATCCTTGTTAATGTTCACGGTAACGCGAAAGAGTGGGCGCAAGTCACGGTACGAAAAACACCCCGGAAACGTCACAGAACCACCTCCGGTCGGAGAATTCTGTTCTCCACACATTCCGGGCTTAGCGCCTCATTGGTCGTCAGTGCAATAGACGCCTTATGTCATTTGGAAGAAGGAAAAACTAAGACTCGTCGTGCCACATTAAACGCTACGTGTCATGCAAACAGTTTAGGCAGTCTCCAACTACGTTTGGTTCTCGCATTGAAGTTAACGTCTACTGTTTCGTTCATTTTAAATCGGTCGCCAGAACTCTAAATATTTTGCACAAACTACCTTCCTCTCGGTGATGAATCCGATTATTGCAATAGATTTTGTCATTATGGAGACTATTCCGCATTAAATTCGTTAACATAACAAACTAGCTTAATTTTAAAGCTAAACTACTAAAACTGACCGTATCACTTTTTGTCTTTGATAGGTCTGAACTTGTAGGGGTAAATTTATGATTGTCATCAACTAGTGAGGAATTGAATTCTTGAGTGTAAAACTCAAACAAATTACGAGCCAGTCTGTCGTTTTTTCTACGTTGATGGAGTTCCTGAAGATCTGATCCCAGTAGCATCGTTATTAGGTACATTATTTAGGGGTGGGGAAGAGGGAGGCACGTGCTCCCGTGTAGTCGTTTTTAACGGTGTGCGGACATTTGCCACTCCTCTCTCTGTCTTCGTGTTCTACAGTTCAGACATGGGCGCCTATGACCCTAGTTGTTTTTGCGTCCTAAAAAAAAAGGAAACAACAAAACGTGCTCCTGTGCCCTCCCCTGAATCCGCCCTTGAATATGTGTTTATGACTTATCAGTTGTGATTAGAATACTGCTACGGAATCTGAATAGTTCGAAAACTTTGTAATCTTATCGATTCACAGGCTAAAACTATGAAAATACTGTCATTAAAAATATTATCCTCACAGATTGAGCAGTTGAAGGTATCTGTTGTACCCCGATAACAATGGTACCAATTGATTTATTCATTCATTTTAAGCGGTTTCCATTCCCAGTCAAGGTTTCGTTCACAATAACAATAATCAAGGCTAGTGGTTAGAGAGGGGAGAAGAGATGGTGGATAGAGAGGGGAGAGGAAAGGAACATAGAAGGGGGAAGCAGGACATGGTCAGATAAAGTGGGGAGAAAGAGGTGGACAGAGAGTGAGGGGAGGAGTCGATGCAGAGAGAGAGAGAGAGAGAGAGAGAGAGAGAGAGAGAGAGAGAGAGAGCAAGGAGGAGGAGGAGGAGCACGAGCAGGTGGACGGAGGGAGTTGGAGGAGATGGGCAGAGAGAGGGGAGAAGGCGTTTAGGATGTATATCCGATTCCTATACAAATTTAACAGTTGTGGAGCATTGCGTGCATTGCCGGGTTCGCGAGGTTGCGTATAGAAACAAATCAGCTGCTAGCTTCTCGTCGAGAAAGATGTCCGCAGCGACATCAGGTGTCAGAACGAAGAACTGCTGACCGTAAGAGATGTAGGCGAGGGCCATGAGATGGCTCTAGCGTCAGCGCCGTAGCATTGTGTTATCGTAACTGCCATGTAGTTCGCGGTAGTCAGTTGGAAAACGTATTGATATATTTTTACTGTTTTGGAAGAGACGTAGCAAAGTAAGATGCGAAAGCTTGAATCAGATCTTACCGAGAATTGCCATGAAGCAGTTCCGTCTCTGTTAATTAAGCTAAGAAAAATGCTATTGGAGGGAAACTCAGTCGTCTAGTACGTGATTACGAGGGAAGTCTGAGTTTGCGTCATGCAACAAACGCGTAATTCTTTCCAGTAATGTGTAGGGTAAAGTGTGATCGGGGAATCTTGCGTTACCGAATATCTTCGTAGTACACGACAACATCATTGCGACATAGCGACAATAATACTATATATATATATATATATATATATATATATATAGTTAAGGAATTGAACCACCGTCTTCTTGGATTATCAAAACTTCGGTAATCGTAAATTTAATTTAGTGCGCGTGCAAGTTTTTCAACGTATCAGGGGATTAGATTCTTTTACGTTCTACGAAATAATCCATTCTATTGATTGAATCCCCAATCTCAGATCAACGCGAAAGTTCCAGGGAATAGTATCTACACAATTCCAGACCTGAAAATGTCTGTCCATATCCCTCTCTTTAAAAAAAAAAAATTACTAATTGCGACGCATGTTTTGAGAAAAAGTTTTGTTCACGCTTTTGTGAAGGATACTAGTTTATTTGATGATATACACATTGTATGAACAATCTAGCGCACATTTGCAGATTGTGTGCTCTTCAGTTACCAAGAGCTTTTTTCTTAATCTGCTGCGTGACGAGCTCGCGTATCCTACTGGAACATCCTTCAAGGTCTGTAGGCTACTTCTATGGCGACGTTTGAGCTTACGAAGTCATAAATAAATTGTGTCAAAACCAGTACAGAGAGCACATTAATGTAATGAGTCGTAATCTATGCAGCTGTCGAATTCTTCAAATGAAAATTTTCAATAACCGGCCGAAACTCTTTTTTTCTCCACCTTCAGTTCCACGCGTCACCGTAACATCATCAAGTGGCTGCCAGTTAAGAACGGCGCATCGTAATCATTTGAACATATGGAGGCAAGCTTAGCAGAGTAGTGATTCTCAGCACTAACATGGTTTGACGCACTCTTATGATCTTGCATATAAGTTTATGTGATTTTTTATGGACAGCGAGTAGCCGAAAATGTCTTCAGCAATGCTGCAGTTTTCTTACGTGAGGGCCTCTCTTTCGTAACGCTGCTGAAGATCAAATTCTGGAAACGCTTTAGTCAAAATGAGAGCAGCATTTAATTGTGAAGTGGAGCATCTATGTTATGTATATTATCTATGATTATGTATACTGCCCAGATCACTGTGAAACGCATGGCGGAGAGTAATTCTGATTGTGCCATACGTCATATTAAATGGTCTTCGTATTGCATTTACAGATGAAATACCCAAGTAATGACTACAGAGTTCCTTGCTAGCTGTAGTTTAAGTATAGTTCCTGCGGGATCATTGGTGTGTAGTCGCGTGATACGTGCGGATTTGTACTATCGAAATAATAGTAGCAGGTTTTCCTGAAGTATCAGCATGAATGCATATCGAAACAGGGTCCAGTGGACATATTTTCCAAATCAAACGATTCCTTTTTTGTACGCGTTTGATATCCCTGTGAGCCAAATCTAAAAGAGTCTGTCTGTTGTCCTGATAAACTTTCATACCCCGCGCGCCACATTGCTGTAGCACGCCGCGAGAGGGCCCAAAACAAAATGACGCTAAAGTGCAATATCGAGCCGTAAATCGTGTTCTGCATTTGAAGGGAAGAACGCGGCAGCAAATATGCTGAGTTGGCGGAAGTGTATCACAACAAGCACTGTAAAGTGAGGACAACGATGTCTGACAGTTACATCTTGAAGACACGTGTTAGCCTTGAAAATTCCTGGCAGATTAAAACGATGTTGCGGACCGAGACTCGAACTCGGGTCCTAAGCCTTTCGCGGGCAAGTGCTCTACTGAATGAGCTACCCAAGCACGACTTCACAGAACTAGCATTCCTGGAAGAAGGAGAGCTTCTATGAAGGCTGGAAAGTAGGAGACGAGGTACGGGCGGAATTAAAGCTGTGAGGACGGGTCGTGAGTCGTGCTTGGGGTAGCTCATTCGGGCTCGGGCATGGGTGTGTGTGTTGTTCTTAGCGTAAGTTATGCCGGCACAGTAGCTCAGCGTGTTCAGTCAGAGAGCTAGCTGGTCTCTGTAATAAAACAACTGAACGAAGGGATCAACAAGGAACTTCAACGGATGTCATGTGACGTCCGTTACGACCAATTACAACGAACGATAAGGGGAAAAAAAATAGCGCAACGGCCAAGCTAACTGGCTGGGAAGCGGATAATCGGTAGAGCACTTGCTCGCGAAAGGTGAAGGTCCCGAGTTTGAGGCATGGTCCGGCACACAGTTTTAATCTGCCAGAAAGTTTCATAACAGCGCACACTCTTCTGCAGAGCGAAAATTTCATTCTTGTGTTAGCCTATTATAATTTCTTTGAACTGCCTTAGCGGATATGTGTAATAATGATGTAACGAGGTTTAGGATTTTAGTTGATAATGGTGTAAAAGCCGAAACCGAGATAGAACAGAAGGTAAATGTAGTAACACACGGTCAGATGGCGGTTTACTCTTTTTTAAAAAAATATTGAGTAACTGGCTGTCTCTTGCAATAAGCGGTAATCTAAGAAAGCTACATAAAATATAATAAAATTGAGTATTACGGACTACATTAAGTAAGAAACGGTGTTAAACTAAAGATTACACGATGAGAAGCGTTACTACCCAGAGAAAGTAGATGCTTGTCGAGAGTGGTGTAAGTATTCGAGATAAAAACAAGCTCCACACAATATAAAAGCTCTGCTTTACACCGCCACAAAAGTTCTTTGCACTGCCTGGTCCCGCCACACGCGGCTCCGGCATGTAAACGCCTGGAGGCGACACGCTGTTGGGTGGCCATCACGTCACCCTGCACGCCCACGCCAGTTGTGAGCCTGCACGTAGGCCAAGAATCGTCGTCTTACTGATGAAGAGAGTGAAAGGATGTAAAAATGCGCGTGCGCGGTATAGAAGACGGCTCATACGACGGGCGTTTGAAAAGTCCGTGCAAAGTCCGAGAGATGGCACCACCGGCGCGTTCTTTGGAAAGAACGCACACCAAGTGTCAGCCATATTGGTCTATTTGTTTGTATATGGCATTCGTGTGAGTCAAGGAAGTCGATTGATTGTCAAAAAATGGACGAAAAAGAATGTCGTGTGGTGATTAAACATTACTTTTTGAAAGGCAAAACCCCTCAGGAGATTAAAGAGAAGCTTGATAAACATCACGGTGACTCTGTACATTCGATTAGAACAGTTTATAAAGTGGTTTCAATATTATAGGAGTGGCCATATGGGCACAAGTGACGCTGAACGTTCTGGACGTCCTGTGGAGGTTACGACTGCAGAACTCATTGATAAAATCCATGATATGGTGATGGATGACAGAAGAGTTAAGGTGCGTGAGATTGCTAGTGCTGTGGGCATCTCGAATGAACGGGTATAAAATATTTTGCATAAACATTTGGACATGAGAAAGCTATCCGCAAAATGGTTTCCGCGATTGCTCACGCTTGACCAAAAACGGAATCGTGTGAAGTGTTGCAAGGATTGTTTGCAGCTGTTCAGGAAGAATCCGCAGGATTCAGGAAGAAACGTCACTGTGGATGAAACATGGGTACATTACTATACTCCTGAGACCAAACAACAATCTAAACAATGGGTTACCAAGGGAGAATCTGCACCAAAAAAGGCGGAGACCATTCCTTCGGCCAGAAAGGTTATGGCGACTGTCTTTTGGGATTCGCAAGGGATAATCCTCATCGACTATCTGGAAAAGGATAAAACTATTACAGGTGCATGTTATTCATCGTTATTGGACCGTTTGAAAACCGAGCTGCAAGAAAAACGCTGGCGATTGGACCGCAAAAAAGTTCTTTTCCATCACGACAATGCACCAGCACACACCTCAGCAGTTGTGGTAGCAAAATTAATGGAAATAGGATTCCAAATCGTTTCACATCCCCCCTATTTTCCAGACTTGGCTCCCTCGGGCTACTGTTTGTTCCCCAATTTGAAGAAATGGCTGGCAGGACAAAGATTTTATTCAAACGAGAAGGTGACTGCAGCAACTAATAGCAGTTTTGCAGACTTGGACAGTTCCTACTATTCGCAAGGAATCAACAAATTAGAACAGCGTTGGACGAAGTCTATAAGTCTAACAGGAGACTATGGCGAAAAATAAAAAAGGTTTACCCCAAACAGGTAAGTAGTTTTTATTTTTGCACTGACTTTTCAAACGCCCCTCGTATTGAAGCAGCAGGCTTACGACGCGCCCTGAGAGCGTATTACCCCCGATCGAACGCGCAGGTCCTCTAAAAGAGCTTATCACGTGGCCTCGGTGAAAAAAGTTTCAAGTTTGAAATCAAGTTCAGAAAAGACCAGGAAAACATAATGTACATAACTCTGTGGAATCATCATGTCTAGATAATTTGGTATATATCCACCGCTGTATCATCACCGTTATGCGGCGTCGAAACAATAGCCAAAAGAAATTTTCAACACAGTTGCACTGAGCATGATTCCAAAGTGTCAGCAATTCGTAGACCCATTCAGCCAGAGCGTTTAGATTCCATTTAAGGATGACACTCCCAGTTTCTTTCAGTTCCCTATACGTAGTAATGGTACTGGAACGGACAGCGTGTTTGCCAAACTTCTTGTCGTGGAAGTTCTTATCAAGTATCTTCTGGTCTTGGATAACACTAATCCTCCGTATCAAGCTGCGTGCGTGGCTCAGCTAAATATGGGAATAGTTCGTCGAATGGAATCAACTGCATACTTCGTATTACTTCAGGAGTAATCAATGTTGCAATGCGCTGTCGAACAACAGCTGTTGAAGGCACTCTGGAATTGAACGTCTCGTCGACACAGAGGTCATTAAAGAACGGTAACTGCCTCAAGTGGATAAGGATCAGGCAAGAAATAGATTATGACTTGGTTGAAGGAACTATCGTGCCTTTCTTACGACGGAATTTAGGGAAACCATGGAGCCCAGAATCTTGATGGCCATTCCAAGGCTTGAACGTTCCTTTTTCGCGAACATGGTTTCAGTGTCTTTACCACGGACCCATGTAATGCGGTTTTCTCTTTTGAATTATGTTGTAGCGGCACCACAGCAGCCATACCCAATGCTATCGTAGAACTCACCCAAGTAGTTCCTTGCATAATCCACTTCTCGTATTTGGCATCAAACAATACATATAATATAATAACTATTATCTTTCATTTGAAAACTGATATGATAGAATAGCAACGTCACCCACCGAATTTGTTTCTTCAAACGCTGTGTCTAAACGTTCTCCATTGGCTTCACATCCTAGAGGAAAATATCTAGTAGCAGGAAGCAGGTGGTGCGGGTGTCATGTAAGACAACAGTTTTTCAACAATTTTTCCCCGTCCCTCGGTTTTAGTTTTTAAGAATTTCGTCTACAGCATTTTTAATCTTTTTCTCTTGCATGGATGTTATGGGTAGCTGCAAAGATAATGTGTCCAATGTGAAGATGATACTGTACCTTGAAATACTGTTTTCATGTAACATAGTGAGGAGAGAGAGCGACCCTGATTACTGTAAATTACCCCGCATAAATGATGGTTTCCTATACAAAACAATGTCTCCTCTACCCTTTTGTAGCCGGCCGGAGTGGCCGTACGGTTCTAGGCGCTACAGTCTGGAACCGAGCGTCCGCTACCGTCGCAGGTTCGAATCCTGCCTCGGGCATGGATGTGTGTGGTGTCCTTAGGTTAGTTAGGTTTAATTAGTTCTAAGTTCTAGGCGACTGATGACCTCAGAAGTTAAGCCGCATAGTGCTCAGAGCCATTTGAACCGACCTTTTTTCTCTGCCTCGTGATGGCTGGGTGTTGTGTGCTGTCCTTAGGTTAGTTAGGTTTAAGTAGTTCTAAGTTCTAGGGGACTGATGACCATAGATGTTAAGTCCCATAGTGCTCAGAGCCATTTGAACCATTTGAACCGACCTTTTTGTGAGAGTGCGCACTGTATGCCTGTTGACACCTCATGGCAGTGTGATGTTGAATCTCTTATTCCTTCTGTGCTGTTTCCTACTTCTCCAGATTTCATTGTTTTCTCTGTAGGGTAG
This sequence comes from Schistocerca americana, assembly GCF_021461395.2. Taxonomy (NCBI): domain Eukaryota; kingdom Metazoa; phylum Arthropoda; class Insecta; order Orthoptera; family Acrididae; genus Schistocerca; species Schistocerca americana. The sequence continues at coordinate 649,281,648 of NC_060120.1, read as the reverse complement.
ACTTAGGACAGCATGGGTTGATTTCTTAATACTGTCTCTCGTATCCCCGCCTGACGGTACAATTGATACCGGTAACGTCTGCGAGCTACAGCAGTCTAGATGTTACATCGACTCGACTGTTCGCCTGGTTTTTCTTTCTGTTCACTATCAGAGATCAGTGTGTGGCATGCGAATTCTTCAAAATGGTGCTCCGTACGGTGCTCTGGGCACTGACGCAGTCCACCTACGAGTCCGGTGTTTGCGTTCATTATGTTCTTACCTCCTACTGCCCACGCTCGTGAATCCACACTTTCTAAGTGCGCGCCCAAGTGCGCTGCTGAAGTGTCTGTGAGGCTAGGGCTGTTGATAATATATCGATATTTTCTCCAGAAATATCGATATTTGTAGAGGTTAACTTTATTCTCGATGTGGCAATACCGAGTGCCGTTATTTTAATTCATATTATATTTTTTCGTAGTGTTCTGTAAATATTTGAAATTGTAGTAGAACATACTTTTGCTTTAACCGAGTGAAGGAACCTCACTACTTCTTCAGCTTTCACCAAGTCCATTCTTTGTCTCTGACTGTGTGAAGCAAGTATAGGTGGCACAAAGAGTGCACTGGGGAGCGGCGGTGTGAATGGAATAGCAAGATTTCCGATGTGAAGAAATCGCAAATCAGGTGCGTTAAAAAAACAATTTTTAACGCAAGTCCTGTGCTATTTTTTCACGTGGGCAATCTTGAAGCTGAAAATCATGAACAAAAATCTAAATGGTAGGACTCGTCTTTGCGGTGGGCGGAGACATGCGAAGGGAAATGTTGACGTAATTGGCGCTTGGCAACGTTTAACTTCACCACGCAATTTTGACACTACAACTGCTAGGTGGCTGACGTTTCAGGGAAGGGAAAAAAACAAAAAAAAACAAAAAAAAAAAACGAGAGGTCGACATGAAGCATTCCGGACAAATCCATTTTGTGACGAAGCCGAACGACAAACCATCAGGGGACTAATGACCTCAGCAGTTGAGTCCCATAGTGCTCAGAGCCAGCCACAAACCATCGGATACCTTTTATTGTGCCACTTACAAGCATTTACCATTGTTAGCAAAGTGATTATCGCCAAGCGTGACCGTGCATTGTTTTCCTTTAATTTTTGCTCTAAGGGGGGATAGGCAGGCTGGTATCTTATTCATATAAAGAACATATAATAATAAATGAATACTTTTTAACATACACAGCTCTAAGACCGGCAGTATATTTACAATGCGCAGCGGATAATTTTATAGGTCGGTATATCAATATTATGTACGGCGGTGTATCGATGCCCTTTTAGATATATCGAGAGCCGATAACGATATTTTTTAAATATCGATGTATCGGATTCCAGATATTTAAAAAATATCATCAGTCCTAGGCGTGAGCAGATGAATTTGTAGGAGTTATGGTCGTCTGCGGTTAAAATAGATAAATTAGCGTTGAACAGTAACAGTCGTTGTGAGAAAGGATAACAGAGTTGTCTTACCACGCAGACTTGACAAAGAAACGTGCCTAGGTGGAAAGGACTGCGTTATAGAACTTTATACTAGATAAGTCTGTTCGGAAACCAGAAAACACATCTGTTGCACGAGCAGTGGTATTTAGTAAACTGATATACTGACAGTAACAGTAAAGGTAACTTGCTATTAAGCATTGAAAATAATCGTGCATTTTTCAGAAATTTTTACTTGCTGTCAACGATGTTTTTTGAAGATTCCCCTTTCCTTAGTCTGAACTGTCCATTAAACAACTTTATATCTTTGTTTTAAGATGATATTCCTAACAGTTTCATAGTTTATGCAGTAATTTCACAGAAAATTACCTTATCCCATTCTGCTCTGTGGGTGGGGTAAAACGGGAAATGTGCACGCATTTCTTTGAAAAAATATAAAAAAATACATAACATACAGTTCTAAGTAATTTTCAAGTAAATTACATTACCTTATGCTACAAGGTGGTTTCTTGTGTTCCCTTATTTTACAAAAATTGTTAAACATTAAGTATCCCATCCCGCCCAGAGTTCTTCTATTCGTGCTTTAATAGTGTAGGAAAGGGGAGGGAGTTGAAGTATGAAACTTGCACAAACCTGTAGTCTACATTTTGACGCATTAACATAGAGGAACAAAGAATAGCAACTAAAGCTGTCGTTGACTGTCTTTTGAGCTCGACAATTATGAGGAAAGACTAATTATCAGTCAAAAGAAATATGCCCCCTTAAAGCGGCAAGAGTAAACTGGCGCAGATCATAAGTGTTCAGCCGCAGTTTAACCAGCGTAGACATTACCTATGCTTCGAAAATTTTAAAACAGATTGCATTTGCTGAACTCTAGTAGGTTTCTCACAGAAGCTGGACGTATGGATTACATGTTTGTTTCAGAGAAACGTAAGCCCTTTTTCGTTGAGAATGTCACTGCAAAGTGCTAAGAGCAAATTCTTAACAGAATTTAAAGTGCATAGAGGCAGCCGCACCCGAGGGTGCAGCGCATCCGTTCGCTAAGGCAGGCTAGTTATTAATTTTTACTCAAAGCTGCTATATTGCTAGTTTATAAAAATATAAATACAGGCAACAGATGCGTCTTATTTGAGAGACAGGATTCTAAATTACGCTTGTGATTCACCTGTTTGATAGGACTCTCCTATCGGGTGAATTGAAATTAATGATATTGCAAAGAAGGTTGCTTGGAAGGTAGATTTTTGTAAATATTTTTGTTATTTTCAAAATTTAATGGCTAATTATAGGCATTAGTGCTGTGCGTGTGATAAATGAAGGTTCTACACTGTGTGATCTTGTGTAAAAAAACCATAATTAATATACCAATACAGTGTTAAATGTTACTGCTGAATTACAATAAAATAACCTCAGCATCAACTAGTGTCGTCAAGGTAGTGTTCACACCCCAGCGACGGATAGGCTACAGCAAAATAACCATGAAATTATGTCTCGTAAATAAAGATGTTGGGTGGATGCCTCTGCTGTCAGAGATGATCCCTCAGTCCTTGAGGATCTCTTCTCTTCCTACAAGGAAGCAGGTTAGTACTACTACCCTCCGTACCTAGGTGCCCCGTTGAGACAGGAAGGGGAAAAACAGACTTACCCTCGGGCCTCGAAACCTAATACCGTTGGGGTCGGAAAAAAAAACAAGAGTTGGCAAAGGGAAGCCGATAGAGATTCTCCAACATTTCAAGATAGCTGAAGATGACAGTTTACAAAATGATTATAAAACCAGTTGTGTATAGCTCCTAAAAGTGCAGAATAACAGAGCAGATTAGACATGCCTTGGACGAATGGTTCAAATGGCTCTGAGCACTATGGGCCTTAACATCTGAGGTCATCAGTCCCCTAGACTTAGAACTACTTAAACCTAACTAACCTAAGGACATCACACACATCCATGCCCTAGGCAGGATTCGAACCTGCGACCGTCGCAGTCGCGCGTTTCCGGATGCTTGGACGCTTGGGAACGCAAAGTACTGGGCAAGATAATTGGGCCACTCTGTGAAAATGGTGCTCGGAGAATTGCATGAACTCTATAAAAAATCAGTCAATCACCATGGGTGCAAAGGCAGAAAGATTACAGTGGTTGCCGGCCGAAGTGGCCGTGCGGTTAAAGGCGCTGCAGTCTGGAACCGCAAGACCGCTACGGTCGCAGGTTCGAATCCTGCCTCGGGCATGGATGTTTGTGATGTCCTTAGGTTAGTTAGGTTTAACTAGTTCTAAGTTCTAGGGGACTAATGACCTCAGCAGTTGAGTCCCATAGTGCTCAGAGCCATTTGAACCATTTTTTGATTACAGTGGTTGGGGCATGTGCAGAGAATGGAAGAACAACGAGTGCCAAGGAGGGTGCTAACTGCAAAGCCAGAGGGTATCCGCTCAGTGGGGAGAGAGAAATTGCGATGACTGGATGATGCTTAGGAGTACGTAACTGGAAAAGGCTGGCGAAGTCAAGAGAGGATTGGAGGAGACAGGTGGTTGACAAGGCCCGGGCCCTTCCTGGGCTGTAGTGACGGAAAAGAAGAAGAAGAAATAAATAAAGATGTAAACATAATTTATATGAATCAGTAGGCATCTTACTTTCAGCAGTGCTTACGTGTTTTTTCTCAGTAGTTTATAATCTTAAAAACGTAAGTACGAGGGTTGGAACTTAAATAGTGGCAACTACTTATTCACAATTGATGAAAATGAGTTACATGTTTGCACCTGTTACTGTCCTTCAGAGTAGTCACCAGCGTTGTGGAGAACAAGTTGACAGCGATGTTCAAGGCGTAGTATACCGTTAGCAGAGCCTGTTCTCCTGATGGTGCAAATGGAACGGTCTAAAGTTACGGTGACTCGTGTACGACTGTGATGGTGTTACCCTAACACATTACATTCCTCCACGGTAGACCGTCGATGCACAGTATTACTGTTCGTTTTTGGAGCATCACCTGCGACCAGCTTTGCGAAAGAAGCAGCGACACTTTCTGCGCAACCCACCCATCATTTTGCACGACAATGCGTGGGCGCCAACGGTGTAAGCTGTGGCTGCTCTGTTCGGTCGATGGGACTGGGAAGTACCGTACCATCCACCATACTCCCCGGACTTAAGTCCTTGTGACCTTGATTTGATTCCGAAGGTGGAATCACTTCGTGGCATTCGCTTCAGAACTGTTCCATTGATTCGACAGGCAGTACACAGCTACATTCGCACCATCAACAGGACAAGCTCTGCTGACGATATAATACGCCTTCCACATCGTTGGCAACGGGTTCTACACAACGCTGGTGACTACTTTGAAGGACAGTAACAGGTGCAAACATGTAACTCTTTTGTATCGGTTGTGAATAAATAGTTGCCACTATTTAAGTTCCAACCCTCGTATTTGTTTTCCTACTTACCTTCTTCGAAAAAGCTTCCTCTCTTCGTCCTTACCGAAACAGTAATTCATTGTTGTCGAACATTAGGCAGGTCAGAAAGCAAAAAATGTAAATTCTTTTAAGTTCTGGACATTTGTTAGAAAATTTTCGTGGTCGTAAGTACTCACATGAAACTCGAGGAAATGAAATACGAAAGTTTACAAGTGAAAAGAAATGTGTAAAAATACTTACGAAATTGATAAAATCAACCTTGATAAATATTGTACGGTGATAAATGTACGACTGTTGTACTGTATGATGCTAAAATACTGAAGCTGTGTTTCTGAGTTAGTATATTCTTAAATATTTTTAGGGAGATCCATAAGAACGTTAACAGAATAGAAGAGCCATCACATTTAAATACCACTGCGGCTGCTTGTCGCGTAGCCATAGTATACAGTTACGTGTACCAAGGCTGGAAGGTGCAGCAGTATTCTCAACGAGTGTAAGCGCGTGCGCGTGGAATACAAGAAACAAAGAGTTAGATGTCTGCAATAGTGCTAAATACGCGACGTGTGTTCTGTAGTGTGTCCCTGAGTAAACCCACAAGGTGTAACTAACTGCGCCATCTCCTAACTAAGAGTCGTGAGGCGCATTTTCTCTGGTGTTTCATCAGGTATTTACAATTTCGGTTTTGCATCGTGTAGCTGGAGTCAGCCCACGTGTTACATGCGAGGCGCAATGTTGACGGAAAGCGGCAGTTTCTTTCCCATTACAGACAAAATGATATTTAAAGTGAATCTTACGTGACAACTCGATAGAGCGATCACATATTAGTCTAGTGCGATACTCGTCTAATCGATATGTATTGACAGGGACAGTAAAACGCGAAGAAAAAGCACAAATCCAGTAGCGACTCAGTAGCGCAGCATGCTTGGCGGTAGCTGTCAGCTTGGGCCAGGGCAGTGCTGTCGCTGCCGGAGTACTGGTCTTTCTTCGTGTTTTACTGTCCCCGTCGATACATACCGATACGACGAGGATCGCATTAGGCTAAACTGGGACCGCTGTATCGAATCGGCAGGTAAAATTCCGCTTTGAAAATAATTTTGCTTGTAACGTGAGACAGACACTAGGCGTCTCGCGAAACACGTGACGAGCGCTATTTATGTGGGCTGACTCCAGTTACACGATGCAAAACTAAATTGCAAATATCTGCTGAAACACCAGAGCAAATAAGCTTGACGACTCGTAGGTGAGACACCGTATATAGGCACGTACTTACAGTGCGAAGAGAGCAGCTATACCTGGTCGGATGTTACAAAAATGTATCCAGTTGAAAGACTAAGCTTGATGCACTTAGTTTTCTTCGCTTTTTTCATTTTGATTGAAGTAACGTTGTTGGAATTATGGAGTAACATATACTTCATTTCATTTGTTGAACACTGCACCAATGAGGAACAGGATGCAGAAATAAGAATCACTGTAGTGAGCTCTGTGTTTTGTTACTAAGAGATGCGACAAAATTCTGGAAGTTTTAGGCGGGATGGCAAACAAGTAGTGAACAGACACAGACAAGTAGTGAATAGTCACATCTCTGTTTTGCATAAATAACTTCAGCCTCAGTTGGAATTCTGTAATATTCGTGTAATCTAAAATTGCTGGTACAGGATTCTGAACTTAACAACTGAGCACCGTTTTCACAATACTCAACAACTACGGTGTTCGGCCAGAGTTGCGTTGGTACTCATGTACTTATAAATGAGACAGTTCTATCGCAGTACACAGATTTTATGAAAACTATTTGGCTGTTCAATCTACACACAAAACTGTGAAATTTTTCTAGACTCGACATCTACATAAGATGTGAACATCTACTGCTTGTTGTAGACATTTGTTGTTAGTTTTCGACAAAGCAGCTACCTACTTCCCAGTTTGTGGCCACAGGTACGTGCCCCCCCCCCCCCCCCCCCCTGACAGGGAATTTCATAGCATTAAAAAGGAATTGAGAAAGCGTCAAACCATAACCTTACCATCATACTATCATGAGGTTCTCAGTCACCATGTTACCTATATGTTTGGTGGCATGGACTGGCACGTGTAGGATTTTGAGACTATTGCTGAAATGTAATAAAAGAGAAGCTACCATTCAAATTGTCTTAACTCATAGTTGTTACTTACTTAAAAAAAAGGTAGTCCCATCTGCAAAGTCGAAACAGCATACTTACCTTCTCGGATCATGGTTGAAGTGAGGAAACTAACGTAGTTAGTTTCAAAGACACTTATGAATCCTGACGATTTAAAGGAGCTAAAGGGTCAAAATAAACTAGAACATTATATATTGTTTGATTTGTGACGGTACTCGCCGGTACGCCTTACCGGTACCTCTGACGAAAAAAGGGCTAAAATAATGTTTTATGAGTCTAAATTAAAAAAAGTCCGGAAGTTCGCTGTACCGGGAACACTTCTTCTTGTCTCTCTTTTTTTTCTTCAAATGCATACACATTGATCAGCCAGAACGTTATGACCACCGACATACCATCGATAAAACCCGTCCAGCCGACAGCAGCGTCACGTGACAAGAAGGAATTACCGCTAGTCAGACACACGCACGGTGCATGTAATATCAGTGAGCGTGCTGTCCGTGTGTAGAATGGGGAAGGCGCGCAGTTTATCGGAGTTCGACAGATGACAGATTGTGATGGCCCGGAGGCAGGGCACGAGCGTTCCGGAAACAGCACGACATGTCGGCTGCTCGAGGAGTGCCGTGGTGAGTGTCTTCGACACTTGGCGAAACCGAGGAGAAACCACGTTCAGACGTTGTGGGGTTGGGTGGCAGCCCCTCAGTACAGGTGACGTACGTCGTAGGTTGGGGGGACTGGGAAAACAGGGCAGGCGGTGAACTGTGGCGGAAATAACGTTAGAATTCAATGCTGGGCGGAGTAAAAGTGTTCAAATGGCTCTGAACACTATGGGACTTAACATCTGAGGTCATCAGTCCCCTAGAACTTAGAACTACTTAAACCTAACTAACCTAAGGACATCACACACATCCATGCCTGAGGCAGGATTCGAACCTGCGACCGTAGCGGTCGCGCGGTTCCAGACTGAAGCGCCTAGAACCGCTCGACCACACGGGCCGGCGGAGTACAAGTGTGCTTGAAGACACAGTGCACCGAAAACTCCTAACGATGGGGATCCGCTGTCGACGACACGTGCATGTGACAATGTTAACACTGTATCGGCACTGGATTTTGGCACAGTGACATGGGTGTGATGAATCCCGATACCTTCTTCAACATGCGGATGGGAGGGCGCGAATCGGTCGTATTGAGGGGAGCAGCTCACTGACACCTGTACTGCGGACGGAGACAAGCTGGTGGGTCCAGTGAAGCTCGTGCAGGGCACCATGACGTCCGAGGAGTATCGTACACTGATTGCAGATCGCACACACCCCTTCATGACGAAGATGTTTCCCGACGGCATTGACAATTTGCAGTAAGATAGTGCGCCATGTCGCAGGGCAAGAGTGTGATGAGTGCGCCATGTCGCAGGGCAAGAGTGTGATGGAGTGGTTCGAGGAACACAGTGGCGAGTTTCAGTTGATGTGCTGATCCCCCAAATCGCTACGTCTGAACGCGATCGAACATATCTGGGATGTGATTGAATTTGGCGTCAGATCTGATCGCCCCCTTTCCGGAACTTACGGGAATTCCGTGACTTGTGTGTGCAGATGCGGCGCCAGCTCCCTCCAGCGACCTAATAGGGCCTCATTGCTTCCGTGTCACGACGCATCGCCGTTGTTATCCATGCCATAGGTGGATATACCGGCTATTACCTAGGTGGTCATAATGTTCTGACCGGTCAGTGCATATTTGCAACTGAACGCTGAGGTAATATTGTATTATGTATCTAGAGTTTATCTACGAGATGTAATTTTGTAAGGCATCAGCAATACGCTGCATACTGTTAAAGTATAAAATGATTCCTGAAAATTTGGTTTTTTGTAGATGTTGATTTTTGAGAAAACGATCCCCACTTTAGGTCGCGAATAAATAAACAAATCTAAAAATAATTGTGGTGACTAAGAGATTTAATTTCCATATTCTGTTTGGCAAGTGATGTCATTTGTCGTTAGAACATGAAATAGTGTCTGACCGACAGGTGTGAGACATACAAAGAACGAGCTGTTATGTTTGTAGGCACTGAAGAACAGTGAGTAACGCGCTCTTCGAAATACGCCGCCATCTCGGGGACTCGGCGAGGAGTTTCTGGCTGCACGGAAGTGCACAGCAGACAGATGCACTCGCTCACTCGTCCTCGTCGTCGTAGTCGTTGAGGCTGCAGAAGCCGATGACAAAGTCGAGCAGGAAGAAGAAGGCGCTGAAGATGGCGAGGGAGCCGCAGGCGAGTCCGCACTGGCGGCCGTTGTAGAAGGCGGCGGGCCACACCCCTCGCAGCCGCGTCGAGTTGATGAGCGCGCTGCCCGCGGCCAGCTGCAGCACGGCGCCCATCCCGCAGAACAGCATGTCCTACGGCACGCCCACTCTGTAAGGGGCCCGCGCTGCGGCCTCAGCTGACAGTCAACGCAGCTGCTGTGTCAACTACAGGGGTGTGCAAGCAACAAGGCGGGTGCGTCATCCACTGTGCACGAGAGGTACGGGCATCTGCAATGTGCTCTCTCCTTCTCCCCCACACCGTACTCACACTATCCGTTGACTACAGTGATAATTGGCAATTTTGGGGTAAACACCACATTTAGACCTTGTTTCTGCGGAGGACTACGGTTCAAATCCCCGTACCATGTTTCCCTAAGGCCCCTAAGGGGATGGGGCGGGGTAGGACGTCAAACGGGCCGACTTGGAGCAGGAGAGGCAACACTGTCCACACTTTTACAAATAAATTATGAAACTTTGTCAGTATAACCAAGAAGGATTCAGGATTCACACTCATAGGAGTGAAAGTTAAAAAAACATTACAAAATAAATTTTTTTACGTATGAAATTTCATCATTTTTTCACTTACTATTGGCTGCATTTGTTGCTGTAGATACACTTTTCTTCATAAGTAAGAGAGATTCTTCTATGAATTTTACACAGCGTACAAAACATACTTCCAGGTGTATGAAACAACGCCATATTGGCCTTCAAGAGACACCTAAGCTACAGCGCTTGCGTGCCGTGATTCTGAATATCTTCTCTCGCTCTTAACCAGCCTACTCTGCCAGACTTTAAAATTTGTGTTTCGTTAACACTGGCGATTTAAGCTTTTGTGAAGTTGATAAAATTGTGCTGTCACGGATCGATGCCACACTCACTGGCGTCTTGCAACTGGCAACGGAAACGAACATTTCCGATGGACGACGACAGCGGTCGCGTGCGGACCCGCCGCATCCAGTGATGCACGCCCGCTGAGCCACGCCTTCAGCAGCTCCACCTACAAGTGCGCCTTCTGTCCGCCGCTATATACTTACATGATGGCCAGCCAGTGTTTGACAGTCTTCAGTCTTGGTTAGCCTTCGACAGTTCGCTTGCGCACTAGTAGTACCGGGAGCCTATTGCTGCACGATACATTTAGTTTTCTTCCTGTAATAGCTGTATTTCATTACTGTTCGTTCTTCTGTAAAATTTCTTCGAAACCTTCGGAGGAAGCTGTAAGTTAAGTAAAACTGGTGTCTATTGTATTTACGTGTTCTTTAATCATTTCTGCTGTTGTCTAGTTTCCTTACAACGACAGCTCCTACCACTATGTAGCCCACCTCTCCTTACTGTTGTATACAAAACAGTACACAGCAAAAAGAAAACAGACTTACGTAATCGTTATGCATAAATTATGTCTACAATTGGATCTAAACTTAACGCTGACAAGCAAAGTAGGCTCATAGCAAGAAGGCACTGTTAATTTTACGCTGCTAATGTTCACAAAATTTTGTGGTAAAGTTTACAGAAACGTCAATTTCATAATTTGTAACTGCAACAATAAGCTGTGTTTAATATTCAAGTACTATTTTAGTAGGTCGGGACTGACTAAGCGTGTGGCGTAAGAACGCCGATAGGATACTGAAAATAAAGTGCGGCTCGCATGCGCTGTATCGTTGGGGGCTTTTACAGACCAGTTTGAAGTTATTTCCCAGGCTGACAGACCATATGTGTTCTGTATCAAATTGTTCGTGTTGACTTACCCCACGCTACGTAGTACATTGTAAACAGTTATAGGTGACGCCTTGTAGGATTTCAATATGGTTATTGCGTCTGCACGCAGCACAGACCACATCAATGCCCAGGCATTAAGTGCACGAACAGTACGACGTTTCGGCACGGCTGTCTTAAACAAGGTCCTATGAGAATCATTTGCTGTTGCGGTCTGTCCTGTAATGTGATAATGTGAACTAATGCAGAACAGTGTTCGTATTCTTATGCATGCACATTTTTTCGAATGGTTCAAATGGCTCTGAGCACGATGGGACTTAACATCTGAGGTCATCAGCCCATAGAACTTAGAACTACTTAAACCTGACTAACCTAAGGACATCACACACATCCATGCCCGAGGCAGGATTCGAACCTGCTACCGCAGTGGTCGCGCGGTTCCTGACTGAAGCGCCTAGAACCGCTCGCCCTCTCTGGCCGGCCATTTTTTCGGCTTCGTATTTCTGTACCTACACCCCTAGACTTTTTTCCCTTTGTAAGAAGAATTTTAAGACTATTTTGTTGAGATTGAAGACTGGAACTCCTGCCGCAGTGGCCCAGAGGTTGCGCCATGTCATTACTTCTTCTGTATTACTGCTTACGGGTGTGCTTGATTGCCATCATACTACAGAATGAAATTTTCACTGTGCAGCAGTGTGTGCGCTGATATGAAACTTCCTAGCAGATTAAAACTGTATGGTAGACCGAGAGTCAAACTCGCGACCGTTGCCTTTCGAAAGCAAGTGCTCTAGCGACTGAGCTACCCAAGCACGACACATATGCCGTCCTCACAACTTTACTTCCGCCAGTACCTCATCTGCTACCTTCCACACTTTACGGAAGGTCTGCTGTGAAACTTGATAGACTAGCACTCCTGGAAGAAAGGATACAGCCAGACATGGCTTTGCCACAACCTAAGGGATAAAATTTTCACTCTGCAGCGGATTGACGAGTTCACTTCAGTCAGGAGTTAAGTATAGATTTAGATTTCCTAAACAAGATTCCTTTTTCTTTGGATTCAAACACTTTCTGCTTTAGTGCCAAAGAGGCTAAGAAAAATCTTCAGGTGGCAGACTGTTTGGCGGAACGTGGAGTTACTGTAAGATTTCAGTGGAGTATTACACCCAAAAGTAGTCAAGCGCGCGTGTAAGCTATAGTAAACAACACGTAGTGACATGACGCAACTTCCCGCCTGCTGCGACATGGCTTCCTCGTCTTCAGTTTCAGCAAAATAGTTCGTAACACTCTTCTTAAAACAAAAGAAAAAAAATTGGGGGTATGCGTGAAGAAACGCGAAATTCGAAAAACTGCGGACCACCCTGGTGAACATAGCATGATAGGACAGAAGAGATTAAAATGTAACGGCGTCACATAGCCTGATCGTCTGGAATAGCACGATAGACAACGCTGGCCTTACCGCCCCATGTGACGGACGGATCTTCATAAGAAATTACAGAGCTATTTGGAATTTAGACCAGCATTGGACCAGCAAGGTCTAGCGATTACGAACTTTAAGCTGCTTCTTTCCTTCTCCATGAAAGCCAAATAGGGCGTGTTGAAGAAGAACGTTTGCCACGTCGTCGGTATTCGAATTAGCTTACTCAGGCTCGAGTGCCACAACACAAGTTTACATTAGCGACCTCAACAATGGAGACACGGTTTCAGTGGTTGATACTCTGAAAGCTGGCTTTCATTGCTGAGGATACGAACGAGTGCTCTTGCCGGGTTCTTGACACGAATGTTGCCAGTTCGCATCCTGATCACGGAATACATTTTGAATACCAATGTTCGGCCAGCAAAGTACGGAGAAGTGATAATGTCGAGTCCCTGACCAGCATACTATCTCCCACTGCCTTTGGTTACGTTGCATAGACCTGCAGTCTCTTGTGGAGTAAAAGTATGTTGAGTACCTGGCCAGGAATGTAGGGGAAGTGCTGATTTACGTTTCTTCATCAGACTGTACGCAAGCCTCCTGATTTAAATCCCAGACATAATATGTAGTGTCTCATGGAGTGAGGGCATGTGACCTGCCCGTCAATCGGATGATTAAGCTTGGCCTCGGTGGGGCTGTTCGAGAGTAGCAAGTCTTTTGCTCGCAACTGGCACCGTTTTAATTTTGATACTCCATTGTTGTTTTGGTCAAGAGTTTACGTGAGCGTTGTCATTAACATGTATGTACAAGTAAATAAAGACTCTGGAAAAAATAACGAGTCAGAGAGTAAATTCAGAATAGAAATATTAAGAACTAGTATAGAAATTTGAAGAGACCTCCAAAATGATTTTTTTTCCAAATTTTTGGCGGTTCCGACTAGCCTTTTAAGACAAGTACCCATTCCACCCGCTTAGTCTCTGTTTTCATGGAGAAGTCTTTCGGAAAAATTTATGATGTATGTCATTCGTTCCATGTAAACACGAACAGCAAGCCAAACCATGTGTTGCTCCGCCACAGAAAATACCTCTTCACTATAAGTTACGCTAACAGATTCCTATAGCCAGAGAAGGAAAGTAGTGTGTCAACGGACAGCTCCCTAGTCATAAGCCTCTTACCAATACCTCGCTCGGCTCATAGGGTGCAATAATTGTCGTCATGTCTGACAGCAGTTGTCCATCACTCCCAGCCCCTCGTTCCCCCACCGACACATGACCATGTGCCACAACTGGGAGAGAACGTCTACAGCTACATCATTAAACTTACAGCCCTCTTTGACCTCTGCCAGTTCGTTACCGCGCAATTCCAGCGTTCGCTGCTACTCAACAAAACACCTCTTTCCCTAGTTTTTATAGTGGAGAAGGGAGTCCTCGATGGTCTTGACTTGTTTAGCCCCTCGGCACTTGCCACGGGTGGATTGAAGTGTACTCAGATTATCGAAGACACTACTATACAATAACACAATTACAAGGGATGATCAAAAAGTTTGCGATCGAAGGCCACACAGACTCCTTGCCTAAATGTTGGTGTGGACATACCGCATTGGAGTCGCGCTTGGTTGCATATAAATTGCCTCAACATCCTCAGACGGAAACTTTTTGATCACTTCTTAAATAATAATGCACTGCACAAGAACTTATTACACAACAAGTATACACATGTGACGCACTTTGTTTAGGAAATGAGAGGTAGTTCCTGCGTTAGTCCAGTTTATTTCAAAAATAGCTAAGAAAATGGATCACATCATTCTCTTTCAAATTAATGGCTAGGCTTCTGAAGTTATACTGGATTTTTATTCTATGGCAGTACTATGTTTACGTTCAACATAATTACCAAACGGTACATAACGCCTGAAAACTTTCCGCAGGGAGGTATAACGTGGCCCCAAAGACTTCTGCTCTTCCTCCTCTTCCTTACTTTTATCAGTAATTAAACCTATACGGTTTCAGTTCTGCTTCTGTCTGACCCACCACCAGTTTAGCCTGACATAATTTCTTATTTCTCGTAGTTGGTAACTGAGTATTCCTTGAAATCGTCTTTAATTTGATGCCCTTTGTACTTGGTTTCTGTACTCTACAGTATTTTCTTATAAGCTCTAGATGTTGTATACTTTACAACAAATCCTACTCCCACGTTTAGACAAAAATGCTATATCGACTATTAATTAGTACCAATACGATACTACGGTGTACATTTGCATAGGACGTCGTGTTTTGTTACATCAGCCTCGTAATAATAAAGGAAGTGATTGGGTCTTAGCGTTAAAAGGATCAAGTAGCTGCACATGAAATTCCAAATTGTTTCGTATCGTCTCAACCGGTTATTCTTGAGCGATCTGGATGAAGTCGGGAAAAACAAAAACATATACGGATACGTTATCACTGAAGCAGAGTCGCGTGGCTTGTGCTATGAGACTCATTTACTTGCTGCATATATCTCGTCAACCAATCCTGTGTTTGAAGCATTTAGCTAACATATTTAATCAGAAATTGGATGACAATTGATGCCTATCAAGAATACGTATGAGTAGCTTCTACATTCCGTAAAGATGTAGAAACTGTATTAAGCCTCTGGCGTCAAATACGGCGTCTATAGTGTAACAAAAGATTACTACTGCTTACTTACCGTTATCAGGAAAACGACTTTCATATCCTATAACATGAGATTCTGAATGAAAAAGAACTGACTTCTCGAAGCTGTGGGGCCAAATCAGTTGTGTCACAGTGAAAACGACGGAAAACGAGTTCTCTTTTCCCTTACAATGGCTTCGAGCTGGAACAAAAACATAGGCAGCGGGGTGGTTTGGAAATGTCTTTGTTATGGCAGTATTATGAAAAAAAGCTTAATTTAAAAGTGAATACACTAGAAGAAGAGCTATCAATTTGGTAGAAGTGTGTAGCATGTCGGAAGTACACAATGTAAAAGTAAAGAATACGTAAGTCTGAAGTTGAGGGTCAAACTGCAGGTTTTCTATAACAGACTTGCTTTAATGAGGAGTAGCGGAGTTTCTTTACCATGGAAGGAAGGACTCCGAAACCTTTCATTATCTGGCTTGTGAGTGGCCAGCGTAGGAACACTGTGGTCAGCAGAATCGCTAAAAGATTGCGCAACTGTTAAACGACATGTTTGTCACTTAAGGAAACAAAGTGAAGAAACGTGTGGCAGTGAAATGGTAATTTGGTATGCTTTGTAGCGAATACAAGTGGCGATTTCACGAAGCATTCGACGTCAGCCACTTGTACATTTTTGAGTGTACAGCGCTGAAGAGGACCGGAGGAAGTCGATTGAAACGACGACAATTTAGCTGTTTTAGTAGTTACGATGACGTGGCCCAAAACCCGAAATTATTTTATCCAAAATGACACCGGCCGTGGAAGCCTATGAACTGTTATCAGTTGTACGTTTGCTTGTACTTCGATGAAAGTAAGGGTAGTAACATGTTCACCGATTGACGTATTCATGTTTTACCTCACCCACACAAAATTGCATTCCTCCAGCTACATTGGGCCTAATTTCAGTTACTTAATGTAGAACAAACCAGCAATTTATAGCGCATAGTATCATTGTGGAAGACCGGTTATATTACTACACTTTCTGTACATTTATAAAAACTTCCTTGTCACTATCAGATATTTTCTTTCGCTTGTGTCGTCTGCAACGTGTTGTGTAAGTTGCAGCGTTAGTGGCTTCCCTGATTTGGCATCGACCCATCTTGTATAACTCCAGTTACGTTTTTCTGGTGTGGAAGATCTACCTTGCTGTGAGACTTCTACAATTTTAAATTAATTAAAATCATTATTAGAAAATCGTAACTTAAGTTTCTATTAACGATATATGACAGCGGTATGGCTTAATTTTATAATTTACTGGATTGAGTACCCGGCATTGCCTAAGTATTTATTTATCACATTCTTCCATTTAACTATTAGACCACCTTCTCTGTTCCTCTCTCTCTCTCTCTCTCTCTCTCTCTCTCTCACACACACACACACACACTCACTATCACTCTCCATCACATCCTTCACCTTCTCTCTCTTCATCTTATCTGGCATCCTCTCTTTGTCCACCTCCTCCATCCCCTTCTCTCTGCCCATCTCCTCCTCTCCCGCTATCTCTGTCAATCTGCTCCTCCCCTCTGTCCATTTGCTCCTTCCCCTGTTCATCTCCTCTGGCCCCCTCTAATTCCACTTCCTTATCTCCTCTCTTCGTCAGTCTCCCACTCCTTCTTTCCCTCTGTCCATCTCCTCCTCCCCCTCTCTCTGTCTATCTTGTTCTCCTCCTCTGCCTGTTCATCTCCAATCCTTTCCTTTCTGTTCCTATTTCCTCTTCTACCGTCTCTCTGTTAATTTCCTCCTCTGCCTCTGTCTGTTGACCACCTTCTCTCCTTGTCCCTGTTCATCTCCTCTTCTTTCCTTTCTCCGGCCAGCTCCTCCTATCCTCTCCCTCCCTCCTTCCGTCCCCATCCATTTCTCGCTTACCTTATTCTGCCCATTTCCCCTTCCCCCTATTTCTGTCGAGCTCCTTCTCCTCCTATCTGTGCCTATTGCCTCCTTCCCCCACACTGTCTGTCCATCTCCTCCTCCCCTTGTCCCTCCACTGTAACACGTTCCAATCAACAGGAGGCTGATGGCTCTAACCCCCACAATGTTTCTTTCCAGAATGTAATTAATATGTGTACCAAATTTGACTGAAATCTTTCCAGGGGTTTTTGGTGAGCTTTTTAGCCATGACTTTGGCCACATAAGTACAATTGTTCCTAACTTAACTAATCATAAACAGGAAACTGGTAATGCGATAGTGGTTACATATTTATCGATGTTTAGCGAAACCTTACCGATGGCCACAAGTGTTACTAACAGCATGAGTGATAAAAGGTAGGAAAAAGTAGAAGTAACAAACAGAGTGGTAGGTACAGTCAAGAGTCGACTTGACTCATCAGAATCAGTACTTACTACACTTCCAGTTACCTCAGAATTTCACTGTGCATACCCATGAGTTAAAAGCTTACTTGTAAGCGAAGAGTTGCTGCAAGTGACTTACATCAAAATTACATTTACGCTGGTGTTTTAGCAAGAGTGGACAGCATTCTGAAAGTAAGTGTACTTCAGACCCCAGCGTGCATAGTCAGATGAGTTATACCCATGTTCATAACATTTACTTTATGAGAGACAAATGGTGTCTTAGTTGTCCGGGTGCTGCCACTTATAATACGGAGAAGAATTAGCTTTACATTCTTATCAAGTTTGCAGGAGTAATGGTTTTCTCAGCTGGGAAAGTTAACAGTGTTGATATTGAAGTGTGTAATTCTTTGGCTAAGAAATGATGTCTACCATAGCACATGTCGCTGCGAAAGATATTGGAGCCGCTGGTATTTAAAATGATAGGATGACTGAGGGGGAACAGCCGCAACAGACACCACTACACCTCCGGTTACAGAGGAAGACATTCGCATCCGTCTGCGTCAGTTACCGGAGGGGACGTGGCAAGGTAAACTGCGACCACTGTCATGTCACATGTCATTAAAATACCCTAAACAGGTGTGTGGACTACTTGTGCAATATTTTACTCCGTGATTTTGTTATTTTACTGTAATCCAATAATTTTTCGAATATAAAATTTAATTTGGGTGCAGAAATTAATGTTAGCCTTTCAAGTTTACACTGCACATTTTGATGCGAGATTAAAAAATTTAGGAATGTATGTAAATAAACCACCAACGTGTTGCCTCATTTCTGGAGTAGGAATACACTTCATGGGGAGGTGATGGAGATCTGCGACCTGATAAACTAAAAATATTGGTGCAAATCTTTTAACCAGCTACATTAAGGTTTTTCATCTGAGAAAATTGTGTGTTTACTCCTTAGGTACCAGTAATGGTACGCCAGAATGAGGAGCAAGGAGGGGGTGGTAGGGAATTGATGGACGATAACTTACTTAGATTTAATCAAATGACGTGGTTTCTATAGAGATGGTTTGAACGGCGTACAAACTACACTGAAGTGACAAAAGTCATGGGATTCCTCCTAATATCGTGTCGGATCTCCTTTTGCACGGCGTAGTGCAGCAAATCGACGTGGCATGGACCGAACAAGTGCAGACATATTGAGCCTTGCTGCCTCTATAAGCGTCAGTAATTGTGAAAATGTTGCCGGTGCAGGTTTTGAGCACGAACTGATCTCTCGATTATGTCCCTTAAATGTTCGATGGGATTCATGTCTGGTGATCAAGGTGGCCAAATCATTCTCTCGAATTGACCAGAACATTTTTGAAACCCGTCGCGAACAATTGTAGTCTGGTGACATGGTGCATTGTCATCCATAAAAATTCCGTCGTTTCTGAAACAAAGTCCACGAAAGGCTACAAATTGTCTCCAAGTAGTCGAACATGACGGGAGGACTCAGTTCATTTCACGTAAACATAGCCCACACCATTATGGAGCAACCATCAGCTTTCACAGTGCCTTTGTTGACAACTTGGGTCCACGACATCGTGGGGTGAGCGCCACACTCGAACCTTGCCATCAGCTGTTACCAACTGAAATCGGGACTAATCTGATCAAGCCAAGGTTTTCCAGTCGTCTAGGGTCCACCGATAAGGTGCAGAAGAGGCGCTACAGACGATGTCGTGTAGTTAGCAAAGGTACTCGCGTCGGTCGTCTGCTGCCATAGCGCATTAGCTGTAAATTTCGCTGCTCCGGCCTAACAGGTAGGTTCGTCGTACGTCCCACATTGATTCCTCCGGTTAATTCACGCAGTGTTGTTTGTGTGTTAGCACTGGCAGCTCTACGTAAACGTCGCTGTTCTTGGTCATTGAATGAAGGCCATCGGCCACTGCGCTGTCCGTGTGTAGAGGTAATGCCTGAAATTTAGTATCCTCGGCACACTCTTGACACTGTGTATTTCGGAATACTGAATTCACTAACGATTTTAATACTGAATTCCCTAACGATTTTCGGAATGGAATTTCCCATGCGTATAGCTCCAACGATCATTCCGCGTTCAGAGTATGTTAATTCCCATCGTGCGGCGCCAACCCCATCGAAAACTTTTTCACACGAATCACCTGAATACAAATGACAGCTCCGCCACTGCACTGCCCTTTTATACCTTGTGTACGCGATACTACCGTCATCTGTATATGCGCATATGACTGTCCTACGTCTTTTTCACCTCAGTGTATTTGACAATCGTGAGTTTCACGAGAGGTTACCTTAGGAATGTGCCTTCTGTGGAATATGTTCAGCAAAAAATAGGGATTTACTTGTACAATCTTACACATCGAGGTTTATTTTATAGTACAACAAAATTTAATTTATTTTAAAAATGAAGTATAATACTGTTGTTAGTAGCTGATAAGGAGTGACAATACACTAGTAACTATTTGGTAGGAAATGACGTGTACAAGCGAACACATAATTTTAGTGACCAGTAACAAAACGTCGTATAACAACGATTTTTATTTTCACATTAATACTCAGCAGTATTCAGTGAGGTAGCTTCAGCACCTTGAAATTTCTTTTGTTGCTGGCACAATATATACTACACCAGATCGGAAATCGAAGCAAGATCTGTCGAAGTAAATATGACGTCTCGAAAGTGCCACGAAGAGAACTCGGATTTGTCGCGAACAACAAGTTTCCTCGCATTCGATTTCCGGCCCAGTTCACAACTGTGATACAGATTACATGTACGCCTGGTCTTCAAGGAACGCGCAAATGTCTGATGCAGTCATTGCCATGGGAAAGAGGAGACAAAGAGACAAGAAGCTGCCTGGCTTCGTAAGGTAGAGTAGTGAAGCAAGTTCCGGAGTGCGGCGGACCGGCCTAGCCGCGCTGCGAGGCGACGCGGTACTCCTCGTCCTCGAAGACGGCGAGGACGGCGTCCAGTAGGAAGAAGCCGGCGTTGATGATGGCGAGCGAGCCGCACGCGTAGCTGACGTCGCGCCCGTTGGAGTAGTGCGCCGGCCACGAGGTGCGGCGGCGCGCGTGGTGGATGCAGCAGCTGCCCGCCGCCACTTGCAGCACCACCGCCGTCAGCAGGAACACCAGCTCCTGCGGCCGCCACACCATAGCACACCACACCACAATACAAGACACAAGGCGGCCACGGCACGGCAAAGGCCGCACTTGCTCTCCGTACAGCATAATCTTCCCGAGGGGTGTATGTTTGTGACGGCTTTACGTCTCGTACTTATAGCTAAGTACTGGTGAGGCTATCCGACAACACGATGTGACACAGCGTTAAAGGGGTCGGGTTTTTATTTGAAGGAAATGTGTGTGGGATGAGAAAAGAGAGAAGGTAGAGGGTGAAGGATTAGAATGGAATGTGATGAACAGCAGGAGCTACATTGAGTACAGAGTTAGGCGACCAGAGAGAAAAGTTGATTTAGAAAGAGATTGGGAACAATGTTTAGAGGCAAAGAGAAGTCAAGAAAGAGAGAGGCAAAGTGAGGGAGATGAAGAAAGATGGGTAGGGAGATTGTGGGAGAGGGAGAGAGGGACAGGGACGGGGAAGTTTGAGGAGAGTAAGAGAGAGCAGGGAAGGAGATGGAGAGGTTAAGGGAGAGGAAGAGGGGAGGACTGGGAGGTTGTCAGAGAATAAGAGAAAGTGATGATGAGGTTGAGGTGGAGTGGGGTGGAGGTTTAAGGGGAAGGAATGGAGCTGGAGTTTGAAGGACAAGGGAAAGCAAGATTGAGGAAGAGAAAAGTGGTCATATTGGAGGTCGTATACCCTCTTCTTCCTCTGAAATTTGAACTGATTGACCTGGCTAATTTTATGTGTATTCTGGATTGCAATTTGGCATTTTCCACTTATTTAGATCCTTCCTAGGGGTGAAGCACACACAAAGTGACAAGGGAAGATTGTCCCCCAAACATTTCGATCTGTAGTTCGCCACTTACCCACTTAATCACGCTGGTAAATATGGGCTTGAGCCAAATGGGCATAGAAAAAGTGAACTGTCGGGAAACATGTCGTCTAGGTCTACCTGGACAAAATGTATTTTACTTCGTCACATATAAAGCAATTCTGGTCGCACTCCTCGGTATCACGCCCCATGCAGTAGGAAACAGTTCTGCTGATCTGAATATGGGATGTCAAAAGGCCTTGACAGATTGTATCGTGGTAACTGATACTAGCTGTTGAAAAGAAATGACTGAGAAGTGCGTTTAGAACACATTAACGTGTTTTTACTGAGCAAAGCATTCAACATGCTTCCCTTTTACTTTACCTAGAACTAATGCATCGTTGGTAGACATTGGTGACAATGATGCTTGATGCTTTTTTGGAACCCACTAGCTGTGCAATCATTGTTGTCATATTTTTGTGCCGACTGTAAATGTGCTGTTTTGTGACCAATACCTTACATGCTGGCCCCTGTTCATTGCTGTGTTATTGCTTTTTATGGACTCTATTTTCGTTTGTCGTATCCACGTCAAACTTCGTACTAGTCGGCACGGTCGTAAATGCTGGAATCGTAATCCAGAGATGCCAGATTCATGCCCCGATCCAGCTATTCCGATTTCAATTCGTGGGTAATTTATTGAGATCATAGGTGGCAGTTCTGTTAGCGCTGTCAGAAGCGTTTTTCCACCTTCGTCAAAACTGAGCCAGTGTTGGCAAGAAGGAATGCTGCAAAGAAAAAGCTACCAACGAGCGTCGTGTTGCTGTGCCTGCTGGAATACAGTCAACAGTCAAACGAATCTCGCCTTTACTCATTAATGTTATCTTTACCTTTGATGGTACAGTTTTGATAGAAAGATTCCAACAAATTGCACTATTGATCAAGAAAAAGTCTTGTTAATCAAGTAATGGATTCGCTGCAGAACAGTACAGTGGCATAAATGAGCATTTTGCGTAACCACTACGACCTGCACTGAAAACTTTCGTACTGAGGCGCAGAATTACATAAACACTGCGCCTGTTTCCGATGTACACATGTGCAATGAACGTCCCATTTCTTGTGTAGTCTACTCTGGCGTGCACGTAAAGGTTACCGGCTCCCCTTGTGTGAGATGTTTTCATTTGAGGACGTCTTTGGTGTACGAAAAAGCCAAGGATTGGGCTTTATCTACCAGTGCTACGGACATGACGTACAATATCTTTAGCAACATGTGAGTGCCCTGCCTCGTTGTGGATCACACAACCAGAATATACCGGAGGAGGTGTGCAATTTAAGCTTGTGAACCTTTCCCCAGATAGCGACTAGTCTTGGCTACAGCCCCAGTTCTTTACAGCTGTGGCCGCCGACGGTAACCAATAACTCGTATCATCGTCCCTGCCGTGTCAGTCTTTGTGTCCAAAACACGTTCTGGAACGTGATACTCTCTGTATACAACATGGCGCCAACCACGTGCCACTGTCTACAGGATGCCGAAAAACTTGGTTTGCAAACTATGATACAGTTCACAAAAACAAACGACTTACGTAAAATGCGTGGATAGGGAACGCTAAGTTATTTCTGTGGGCGTCATAGGTGTTGGAAATTAGTACCATCGAAAGCACCTGATTCCTCAACAAAGATCTATTTTTTGTGGATTCAGGTGTAGAACTAGGAGCATTCCGACGGGGGGAGATAGCTAAAGATGTCGTAGATAGCACGTCATATGTTTCCGGCATCATCAACTAAATAGCAGAAGTAGTCGTCTGGAACTCCCTTCCCAACAAATACCTTTTCCGTTTGGTAAGTCGTGCCATTGCTATTGTAACAGCGTGTCAGATTTGAAAAGTGTTAAAAATTTAACGGATATTGTTACTGTTAACTTTTGCTACCAGTTTGACATTTAGGCCACTACATAAAAAAAGTTGTAGTATAGAACTCTTACCACTTTTGTGGAAGTGGTTTGTTTACATGTGCTCCACAATGTTTTTAAAAGTAGTTTCTGCAGACCATATGCATTCATATGCTAGTTACAGCCCTAAGACTGGACGGTCCGTCGTCATTTTCCAACACAGGATTTATAGGATTTTACTGGGCTGATCCATGGTATGCTAGTAAAGAGCGAAATAATTGCATCACGGGAGATTTGTGCTGTGAAGAATTGTGGTCACAGCTGACGCAACCCCTTCCTCACTATAGCGGTAAACGCAGATGTAGCGGTCTTTCTTCGGTGCACACATTGTTAAAAAAAAGTAGGTGCTTCATTGCTACACAACAGCCATATGCCACTCGTTGTGCTGATTATTGAGGCAGATACCACATGGTAGTAGCAGATATCACGTCCTCCCTGGCGTGACCATTCGCAAGGCATGTGTCTGTGTGAAAAATAAACCCATAGTGTCCTATAGCAGCGAACCTCAACGATGTGTAGACTTCCATCGAATCTGTGTGCTGACTGATATCCCGGATCATTTTCAGCACCTCACATGCTTCAATATCATGACGCTCAAAAATTTCTATAGGTCGTGATACTCGGAAAGTTGATGATAATTTTGCGCTAGTAATTTGAGTTTAGCAGCATGAAACTTCATTATTTTATCTTATTTAGATAAATAATTTCCCGCGCTATTCTGATACTATATTGTTATTATTGTAATTAGTAGTAGTAGTAGTAGTAGGAGCATCATTACTAATGAGCAATATAGTACTCATGACAGCGCGGCAGCACTGTTCGCAACGTAATATCTTAATTAGCAGAATCAGACAAGCCTACAATGAAATGTTGCAGTTCATTACTCGCCCTTTAAATATTTATGTACAGACATGTTCTTCAAACCACTGAAAAGTGCATGGCGGAGGGGTACATTGTATGAATGTTAGCTGAAGCTTGTCTTATTCCATTATCGTAAGAAGGCAGAAAAAAATGGCTGCATGTATGTCCCAGTACGAGTCCTAATCTCTGTCACGTTATCTTCATAATCCGTTTTCGACATGTATGATGGAGGCTGTAGAACTGTTCTATAAGGAGTGTTCAAATGATAAGGTACGAACCATCGTAACAACCAGACCGGTTGAAAATTGGATATGCCGCTTTGGCATAACGGATTGATGCAGCTAGGGACGCGAATGTAGTGTCGTAACCTTCGCCTAAAAAATTCGAAGCTGTGCCCTCAGCAGGCAAGTTGGTGATCATCGTATTTTTCAGCGTCCGATTTCCGACACTCATCGAATTCTTCGAGCGTAAAAACCAATAACATTGCCGTGTACTGTGAGACACTCCGAAGCCCGAGCTGGTCCATCAAGACCGAACAATCTGGGCTGCTCACGGTGGGATTGATTCCGCTCCACGGTAACGTGCGTGCGCACTTGGCTGTAGTCACACGAAGTGTAATGGCCGCGTCCAGGAGGGGCCAGCTAGAGCATCCGCCCTGCAGCGCGGACACGTCGCCCTGCGACTTCCATGTTTAAAAAAAAAAAAAAAAAGTCTCAGAGGGAAGCGCGTCCACTCGGATGACGAACTGAAGGACGTAGTGGAGGGCTGGTTCCTGTCACAGCTTCAGCAACTGTGCGAACAGGGCATCCTTCGGCTCGTGGAACAGTTGGATAGTTGTGCTCAGGCCTCTGGTGATTATGTTTGAATAAAGACTTTTTGAATAAATACCTACAGTTTCGTGCCTTTTCTTTTGAACACCTCTCCTATTTTCTCTCAGATACGGATTCTGTAAATTTACCCAACAACGTTTCACGAGTCCAACGTCGTCTTTCTTTGAAGGATCCCAGTTAAGAGTCCCTTGAACGTCTCTGTTGCTGCTATGTCGTCCGAACAAGACACAACCAGGGCAAAAGGGCCACAGGCGCAAACAGTTGAGCTGCTGGCAGTGTCATGGAGCTTCACCACTTGCGCAGGTTCCGCCAGCCCCACGGGCGGCGCTGAGGATGAAGATATCGACTTCGCCTCGGCCAATTGCCACCTGTGTACACGCCGCGAATGACCAGACGACAACGGACAGAAACCTACTCGGAAGACAGAAGAGCAGCTCTCGCCCACTTGGTTATACAGCATCGTCTAGGGCTGACTTAGAGAGGGAACGTCGTTTAGTGAACTCTTAGAAGTGAAGACAGCTACTGTAAAATGTATTTGCTAGCTACTGTGAAGTTTACCTACGATTATTTGCACTTAACCGTTGAGAACCTTTTCGTGTTATGTTACAAGCAGTGCTGTAGACTTCATTATTCGACAAGTCACAAAGATAAGTAAACCTGTTTAACTCATTTTTGTGACTTTGTTACTATTTCGTTGGAGTGTTGTAGAACCTTCGTTATCTATCCTGTTAACTGGCACTGGGGAATAGCTGTGTAATAGTGGCAGGGAGAAATTGTCTTACCGGTGTACCGCACCAGAAACCGTTTCACGAACTCAGACTCGACCTACCGTAAAAACAGTGGCAACTCGGCCTCCACAGCAGTAGCGAAGAGGCCATTACAAAACTTGTGACGAGAGTTTACAAAAGTTACACTTCTGCATAAGATGCACCAGCGTGTTAAGAGCATGGCTTAGAATTCCGTCAACATAATCGTTAGTGCTACCTAATTTGGGCCTGAATAAATTGAGACAGTACTTTCACAATGCGGAACCTGGTTGCAGCAGTGTACTTGGCATCCACTATCGTTTGCAAACACTACCTGGACAGTTCAAGGAAGTCGCCGTGACTTTCATTGGAGAATTAATTATCAGCTGCTTCTGCAAGGAAGTTAAGAAAGTTTTGGTTACAGATGCTGTATTTAAATACTGGAGAGTCCACAAAATTCTGCAGCTGATTTTGTAGCACTATTTATGTGCATGCTCTTTGCCGTGTCGTGACCGCCAACATTGATAGACAAAAAATTACATCATTTTAATTTGCAATAATTGTTGCTACATTATTCATTTGAACAGATGTATAGCGTTTCGCACCAGTCAGATGCGTTTTTTTATCCACCATGGTAAAACATGTGCAAAGTAATAAAGGTTTTCAACAACATGCAGTTTAATAAATGTTTTGTTAGTCATGCATTCATGCAATAGCTTGTGCATTACAGTTGTTAACAATTCCTTGAGTGTCTTAAATTAATTTCTTATAGTTTCGGTCTTACATGCGTATATGATGCGCAGAGTATAATGCTTCTGCTGGAAGCGTAATACGAAGCAAGAGGTCATTCAGGCAGTCGCATGCTGACCAGGTAAACTCCCCATCGCAACCCCTCAGATTTAGTGGTAAGAGAGCCCTTGGACAGCCCGTCAAAAACTGAACACAGATGAAGCAAGAAAACGGGAAGAAGGTGTGAAGGAAAAAAAAAAAAACGAAATAGAAACAGTGAACGGTCCAATCACAAAAAGTGCAACATAGGGCACGTACAAGAGTCACATCGTCGTGGTTCAGTGGTTCCAGTGTTGGACTGCAAAGCAGGCGAGCTGCGTTCAAAGCTCCCTTGTGCCAACGTTTTTTTTTCTTTTTTTTCTCGCTGTATTCAGTTTTGTGCCTTTGTCGTGGTGTAACTTCCGTTATCAACAGTGAGGTGTAAGAATGGGACCTATAATGAAACTTGATTCCGCACAACTACTCTATTAGCAGCTGAAAGTAAGTAGCTTTCGAATGGGAACCGCAAACGTTTAATGACTAGGCGACAATTCAACCGAGTCCTCCACCGAAAAACATGTTAGTTGTGTCAGCCACGGCATTAGTGACAGTACGTGTGTCATGTGATAGGAATCTTTATCGAAGCACGTAACTTGTACGCCTGGTAAGTCAATAGGATATGCCTCCTTGCCCAGTTTAGATGTTCGTATGAATGTGAATGTGATTACTCCCGAATAAATAATGAAAACGTAATAGTTTGTCACATAAGCTACAAAAAATGAATGCAACAGTTTCACAATCTCACAGTTTTCCCTGTGCTCTATCAAAACACACGTTTTAACGTTTTTGAAGTTACTTTCCGTTTTGGAAGTTTTTACTATTGAATTCCTTTCATGTAACATAGTTCACACCCGTTTATTTGTTTTTTTTTTTTTTATTTTCATTTCTGTGAGACGTCTGTGTGGTATCTCGCCTGTTCTCACTATTCATGACGTTTCCTTGCGGTGGTAATGTATTCTTACCACATGACTCATGTTCTATAATCAGTGATAGTATGACAACAAGTGACCGGAAGACAACAAGCATATCAATGACCGGATGTACAGTTCATAATTTTGTGAAAAACAAAATAAAATAAAGGCCACGAAGGAGGTTTGAACACTGCTCGTCCGCATTGCCGTCCAACACCGTGACCACTTAACCTCTACACTGTGACTCTGCCGCTTCACTCAACCTTACATTTGTTAATCTTTCTAGTTTTTATTTCGTTTTTTTTCCAGAGTTCAATAAAACATCTTCCTGTTTTCATGCTTGATCTGTGTTCTGTTTTTGGTGTGGTTTCCACTGGGTCATCTTACCATGAAATCTGAGGAGTATGTGATGGGGAGTTTCCCTTTTGAGCAGTTGTCAGGAATTCGATGGGCAGTACTTCAAGATGGAGCTATAAGTGCTTGAATTTGGATGAAAGAGGTAATGGGTCAGTACTGGACTTCAGGCGTTGAACGGCGACCGTCAGGTACGTGCATCTTAAAGGAAAAAGGTTAATTAAGGGCTGCTGTGGAATGCAAGGTGAGAGGCAACACGTGGTTCAGAATTAAGTGGTACTTACTTGTTTATTTACTATCCTCGTATTTAGAAGAAAAATTGTCGTGTCTTTTTCGTTTACTGAGAACTCGGCGGGTATCGATTGACGTGGACAATGGTACGATCTGAGAAGGCAGTTAGCGCAGACGGATATATGAAGTGACAAGAGAGTCCGCTGAGAACTACTTCTGAAAAACTCTGAGGACTTAGGTTCGGTGTAACTGGGCGAGTGTCGTTAATTGACCGAACGATAGTTTAGTTATTTAGAGAATGACATAAAATGTGTTACTAATGCCCCAGCGGTTCAGTGGAATCAGGCGTCTTCACTCACCTCAGTTACTATTCACACACAGCATATTTCAGTCACGTATCATTATCCTATGAAGCATAATGTACTCATCCTTTAAATAATCGTATCTTCAACATCAGTTTTGCTTAGGTCTTGTGAAAGAATGGCGTTTAGGGTGAATGAATTGTTTGTCAAGTGTAAGATGTGTGGATAACAGATATGTGACGGTTCAGCGTGGACAGCAGGGAAACGTGTAACACGAGAGAAACTTCACAAGCGAGCAGAGATCTGTGTATTTCCTCGGAGTCTTTCGCGGCGGCGTGTCTGAATAAAATCTTCTCGGTTTTCAAGTCGCGTCAATTCGAAAATACACCGCAGCACTTCGTCGATCACATGAGCGGTGGCCATCCCAACATTAAATTTAGCATCGAGCTGGAGAAGGATGGCAAGCTACCGTTCTTGGATGTTTTAGTTGTGCAGAAGGCAAGAGGCCGGCTTGGTAATTTAGGGTACAGGAAACCGACGCATATTGACCGATACTTGAACGCCGATAGTTTTCACCACTTGTCCACAAGACAGCGGTCCTGAACACGTTAATAGACAGAGCAGAAGTTATTTCTGACGACTACCGTCTACAGTCTGAACTGCCGCAGTTGAGACAGGTGCTCAGAGAGAATGGTTAAGCCGGCCGTTGTGGACGAGCAGTTCTAGGCGCTTCAGTCCGGAACCGCGCTGCTGCTACGGTCGCAGGTTCGAATCCTGCCTCGGGCATGGAAGTGTGTGATGTGCTTAGCTTAGTTAGGTTTAAGTAGTTCTAAGTCCCATAGTGCTTAGAGCCATTTGAACCATTTTTGAGAAAATTCTTATAGCAAGTTAGGACGTTCAAAATCAAATGGCTCTGAGCACTATGGGACTTAACTTCTGAGGTCATCAGTCCCCTAGAACTTAAAACTAATTAAACCTAACTAACCTAAGAACATCACACACATCCATGCCCGCGGCAGGATTCGAACCTGCGACCGTAGCGGCCGCGCGGTTCCAGACTGTAGCGCCTTTACCTGCTTGGCCACCACGGCCGGCAGTTAGGACGTGTACTGCAGAGACAAAGACTAAAACCACTGTTTCGGTCCGCCCTCAGGATACGAGATATGCTGCGTCCTGTTAAAGACGACGTAGCTCTTCGTGTGCCCGGTGTGTATGGTGTCGTTTGCGAGTGCGGCAATATCTGTATATGTCAGACAATTCGTAGAGTTGCAGAGCGTTGTGGCAAGCACAAGAGACACATTAAACAAAAGAAGCTTGACAAGTTGGCTATAGTTGAGCATTGCCTGGAAAACGGACACAAAGTACAGTTTGAAAACACGAGAGTCTTGACTCATGCATTGATAGATTGGGATTCCTTTATAAAGGAGACGGCTGAGGTCAGAATGAACAGCAACAATTTTAACAGACCAGGGGAACACACTGAGAAGGTCGTACGGGGGGGGGGGGGGGGGGGCGAGCTTTGGATGTCGAAAGGAAGCAACGACGGTGCTTAACCGTTGTAGTAGGGCGGTAGCGCCAGTTTCATGCGTGGCGCCGGCATCCCGCGTCACCTGACGTCACTCAGTCCTACTGTGGACTTCTGCGCACGCGTCGTTTCGACCCTCTCTGACTGATAACAGCGGCCTTAATCGTGGCTATATAAGCAGAAAATATCAGTACCTATGTAGTTGTGGTACCCATTGCCTGCTACCTTGAACTTACGCTATCGAAGTGTGGTATGGGACTTCAAGCCCCACAGGGACATCATCAACGTGCACTCCAATGATGTCATTGGAATGACATCATTGTAAGATAGAACAAATCTACCCTTTCATCAAGACAATAAGACAGAGATCTACCGGTGACATTGTACCTCAAGCTTAGCTCCTGACTACGACGACGGAGATAACCGTCGAAAGCTCGAATTTTATTGGAATTGACGCGGCTTGAAAACCGAGACAATTTCATTCATATCTGTTTTTTTCTAGCTATCCAGCATGTTGCGCAAGACGCAGTTCTTTTCGTAAATTATAGTACGTTGATTATTAGTGGGACTCCTAGTTTGCTTGTGACAACGACTGGAATGTGTACAACTATAAAAATAGCCTAGCTAACATGTGTGTATATTCTTTGTTCTCTCCGTCTGATACATATGTGCTATTTACGTTTAATTTTTACGCAATTACAAGTAGAGCAGTTTCAGATATACTATTTTTAATCTACAACATTCCACATCCAACCCAAAGCTCTCTATACGGGAAAGTAATGGTAACTATGTTTAACCATAATATAAATTTCCTTTGGTTATATTACTTTCAACAGTAATGTAAGAGAAAAATGAGGATGATTGTGACACCTACGTATTCCTTATTCTCGTGGCGGCGCTGGATGTAGAGGGTGTCCAGCGAAGGAGTCCTTGATTTCAAGATGAAATATGTCGAAAACTAAGATGAATACAGGAGTACAAAGAAAGGTATTTTTGTCGTGAAAGTTGTCAGAATTTTATACAGAAGTTTCGAAATAATTCGAAAAGCTGCTAACAGATGGCGCTGTAATCGCAATACGTGGTGCCTATAAGCAGTGCGCCAGAGTTCAGAGCGATCAGCTCCATCGTTGGAACGTGAAAGGAAGTCACCGTACCGAAGAAAGAGGTTGAAATCATCTATTCCACTGAACATGTTTTTCTGGTACTGGAACACTGCAGGTAAGATCAGTCCTACGGCAACAAGGCGCGGCTCTAAAACACGATTTAATGTTCCAAACGGACCCGATGCGAAAATCAGTCACGAGATCTACGGCAAATTCCAACGGACAGGCAGCGTGGCCGATGATCTAGCGGTGAATGTTAGCTCCAGGGAAACTAAAATTCATCCTGAAACTGTCGCCACGTTTTATAGAAATTTTAAGGCGAAATCCAAGGTAATCGGTTTGAAGAATTACAGCAGAGACTGGTTTGAAGCGTTCCAGCACGCAGAATATACTGAGAATGAGCCTACACTTTTCCATTCAAAATGCAGAGCATTGCAAGTGTGGCCAGACTTTGGGAACCAGATTCTCACCGTGAAGGAGTTGATGTTGGCTGCATTTGGTAACACGGATGAAGCACACTTCCATCTGAATGGAGTCGTGAAGAAACAAAACTGGCGATTCTGGCGTTCCAGTAAAATTCCCATTTGTGTGAAGCGCACTCAATGTGTTCTCCCTAAATTACTGTTTGGGCTGCGGTATGCAATAGGGGTATTACTGGCCCTTTGGCATGCGAGAAACGATCACCAGTGATTGTTACGTTGGAATTTTGAAACAGTTTGTCGCTACAGAGTGAGCATTGGATGATAGACCAGACATTGACTGGTTCGTGCAAGATGGGTCCACACCAATCGCACCGAACAGGTGTTTCGCTTTCTTGGTGAATACTTCGGGAATTGAATTGTAGCACATTTAATGGGGCAGGGGTGGATTGGCCTCCATATTCGCCCGATCTAACTTGTTTTTACCTCCTTTGGTGGGGCACATGGAAAGATCCTGCCTACGGGAACCACGCCACCGCGCTGGACGAGCTTGAATCGGCGGTCTGTGTAGTATCTGAACCCAATTCCATTGAGACACTGTTGCCAAATTTCGTTGTTCATTAGCGCCATCTAGGCCCTGTGAGTGGCGGCCATTACGAAAAGACTGTGATGTGACCGCACAGACTGCTTGCAAGTTATGGACACTGACACTGCACGAGTTGCGCAGCGTACAGCGGCATCTCTCAGCAGCTTTTCGAACAATTTCGAAACTTCAGTATGGTATATTTATTAGATTGTTACAGCTTTCACAATAAACATAGCTTTTGTTGCGCTCGTGTGTCGGTCATAGTTTTCGAGACTGTCTGAAATCAGAGACTTCTTCATTTTCCATGTAAGATGGTGGGGATTCAGAGGAGTTCTGTTGTTCGCGCCTAAGCTGCGGCTGTAACTGCCATTGTAACTATGTCAAACACATCAATAAGAGGAGCGATATAGCTCTTCTCATTGCCGCTACCGACCACGTACCGTTGACTGAATAAACTCAAATTTACAATGCCTACTCTCTCTTGATGCTGCAGGTAAGCCTAATGCTGCGTTGCACCCATTATGCCGAACAGTATGTTGGAAGCGGTGAAAATAAATTAGTGGACTGTTATTCTTCGATTAGGTACGTCAGACGTAGTTCAGTGGAGCGGAGAGGCTCGCAGCTCGAAATTACCATGACTCATCGTCCATTATGCACCTGTTATGATAAATCGAACTCAAGTTCTCCCCGTTGTAGGCCATTATTATAAGCATAAAAATTAAGAGGGTTGTAGCGCACTCCTCTAATCAATGTAGTATTAGTATGCTAGTAAGGTAACCGCAAAGACAATTCGTACGGTGTGGTACGTGTGAAATATCCCACAAGAATTTGCAGTGAGTGTCGAGACTGTCCCTACGCTCAGGCTATCGAATCGTGCGATAATAATGAGAGAAGTGTAATGCTTTGTTAGTCGGGAGAAAATATTCCCTAAAAACAATTGCCGGTAATTGCGGTTAATGATTATCGAAAGATGAAGGATAAATTACTTAAAAATTATTTCAAGTGCTCCATGCATTTTTTAGACCACCAGCAAAAATGTTACCAGCTGGACCAGCATTGGTGTTTAAGTCCCCGAAATATTTC
The DNA here is from genome assembly GCF_021461395.2 of Schistocerca americana. Lineage (NCBI taxonomy): Eukaryota > Metazoa > Arthropoda > Insecta > Orthoptera > Acrididae > Schistocerca > Schistocerca americana. Next base: position 649,248,617 of record NC_060120.1, on the reverse strand, counting down.
ATGCAGACATGCCAGCTAAGAGTATACAGTAACAAAAGCCTTATCCAGTACCTTAAGTTAACCCCCCTCCCCACCCCCCCGCCCCTCAAAGATAAAATGTAAGTTACGGACCACACAGGTATAGCGCCATGCCGCGTGGAAGCATGAATGTTACAGCAGAGTGACTGCTGCAGGGAGGTACGGCATTGCTCAGACACTTGGCGTCGGGTGGAAGCACTCACCACTTTCTTTGGTATGGGGTCCCTGGTGGCCAGGCCGACGATGGCACCGATGACGATGATGATGTAGCCGCCGTACGTGATGTATTGCAGCACTGACTCTGAGAAGTTGCCCGGGATCGTGTAGACCACCAGCGCGATGCAGACGCAGCACAGCATCTGGAACAGCGGAGAAGGGCTCACTTCGAGGCGTAAAAGGATTTCTGTGACGTGTGAAAAAGTAAGAAGAAAGGAGGATGTATTTTGGACCAGCTGTGTTCTCACGTAAAGTGACTCTCAGTACCACTACTGTTACCCTCTGCTGTTTTGTATGGTAACGGATCCAGTATGTTCGTGATAAAATGCATCTTTCTGCATTGTTTCCGCGGGGGAGGGGGGACGGTGGGGGGTCGAAAAGCAAGCTAATTGTTGTCGTGGAACTGGTATTTTGTCATAAATGCATTGACGGAAAATAAAATTGGAACACCAAGAAATAATTAAAGTAGATTAATGAAATTCCGGGAACATATTTGTCTTGGTAACATATGTAAGTGATTAACATTCCAAGATCAAAGGTTAATAATGTAAGCGCGAGATAAGCCATTGCAGATGTGAAATGGTGATAAATTGATAACCGGTGTAACCGTCAGAGTGCTGAACGCTAGCAGGCAAAAGTGCATGCATTGTGTTGAACAGGTGTCTGATGTCAGGTTTGTGGGATGGAACACCATGCCTGTTGCACTTGGTCGGTCAATCAGGGACGGTTAATGTTGGTTGTGGATGACGCTGGAGTTGTCGTCCGATTAAGTTGCATATGTGCTCGATTGGAGACAGATCTGGTGATCGAGGGGGTCAAGACAACATGTCGACAGTCTATAGAGCACGTTGGGCTACAACAGCGGGATGTGAACGAGCGTTATCCTGTTGGAAAACACCCCCTATAATGCTGTTCGTGAATGGAAGCACAATAGGTCGAATAACCAGACTGAGTACAAATTTGCGGTTATGGTACGTGGGATAACCATGAGAGTGCGCCTACTGTCACACGAAATCGCACGCCAGACCATAACTCCAAGTATAGGTCCAGTGCGTCCAGCACGCAGACAGCTTTTTTGCAAGCTGTCAACTGGTCTCTTTCTAACCAACACACTGATTTCCGCAGGGAGTGGTTGGGCTAAAGCTCCAGCAAAGTCTCCGTTGCAAAACTTAGTGGCAGAAAAGGCGCGAAACGGGTTCCGTAGCTAGGAAAAACCGCAACCATCCGAAAATAGTTCGAACGCCAGTAAATATTAATCGAGTGTAGGAAAACTTGGAATAGAGTGTGACGAAATGTCAACGCCGTTCACCTGTGCAAATAAGAATTAAGAGATCGTCCCTTCGACAGCGCAATAGTTAGAGACGGAGCACAGGCTCGGATTACGAAAGGATGGGGAAGGAAATCCGCCGTCTATTTTGAAAGGAAACATCCCGGCATTTGCCTCGAGGGATTTAGGGCAATCACGGCAAACCGAAAACTGGATGAACGGACGGGGATTTTAACCGTCCCTCACTCGAACGCGAGTCCAGTTTGCTAACAACGCCATCTGGCTCGGTTTATCGAGGAGCAAGGACGTAATTACACTAGGTGTTAGTACTCCACCGTCGGTTGTAGCTGTCTGAGTTGCGTATGTCGAGTACTCTGGAGGAAAACTTGTGCAGTTTCTACAAGGGTTAACCACATTCAGAGAACTGTAAGAGTAGCTTTTTTCGTCTGCGTTCGTGTAAAAACACACAATAAATTACGAAGATCCTTTTCATGAATCGGTAGTTATTTGTCTATGTTGTTTTATGAGTCTGCGCTAAAATATACCAGACTTTGACACTTCAATGAAATGGATAAATGTTGAAAAACAGCAGTAGAAATTTTCGATTTTGATGAAAACCGACGGGCAGTTGCAACAGCAATCCACGTAGTCAAACCGTAATTACAACTTCATTTAGTTTTTTGGCCCAAGTGTGAAAGTGCCTGCTAGATATCGTACAAAAATTTACAATAGTTTGGCTGCACATTCGCTTAACCGAATTGTTAACGCGCCTACATAGCCGAAGTCGCTAACGCATGCCTGCGTGGAGGCTCTAGGCTCTGAGGTAAGCCGATTCGAATGCTCGTGGTGTCAGAAATTTTCGCTGTCAGTGTTTGGACAGAAAGAGGAAGGAGAGAAGGTAGTACAAAAGTTCATCACCTGTCTTTGCACCTTTGCCATGGATTAAATTCCAAATCTCCCCGCCGGCCGGAGTGGCCGAGCGGCTCTAGCGCTTCAGTCTGGAACCGCGCGACCGCTACGTCGCAGGTTCGAATTTTGCCTCGGGCACGGATGTGTGTGATGTCCTTCGGTTAGTTAGGTGTAAGTAGTTCTAAGTTCTAGGGGACTGATGACCTCAGATGTTAAGTCCCATAGTCCTCAGAGCCATTTTGAACCAAAACTCCCCGTACTGACTTATGACTGAGGACAGGTGAGCTGTTGATGGTGATCCGTCCGTCCGGATGGGCACGTGAAACACGGCGGCCTCCTGAGTCCTGTCCGAGACGGCTAGGATACGTGCCGGCACCGCAGCTCACCCTCTCCTTTCTCTCATCCTAATCATACAACGCAGACATAGCACTACACTATATAAGCATCCATTACACTTACTTAAACTCTGAAATACATATGCCACACAACTTTCACATATCCACAACGAAAAGGTGTGATGCGCGCGGCGGAAGAACACTCTTTCCGACAGGCGCCGAACCCACCCCGTGGGGTATCCCACGCAACAGTGCCACACAACATTTAGCTTTTTCTCGAATTGTTTCATACTTAAACTTACTTGAAGCGAGTGTACGATTAAAAACAGATAAATATGGCTGTTGATGAACAAGAATGGCATATACGAAAATTTGTTGGGAAAATGGAAGTGCCCTGTTCTTAACTGCAGGAAGTGTACTCGTTTTATATTCGTTTGAGTGAATTCTTGGACCGTAGCAGTACGACGTGCTGTCTATATTTGCAAAAAGATGTGGAAGAACATCTGTCAACACGTCGCCAGTGCTGGAACAAGACTCGGGAGATAATGCGGCTAGAACAGTATCAGCAGTTTTTACTGTTTTGGGCAAGGGCGATATTCCGTTATGGAGTCTGTCAAAACACATTGTGTTTCTCGACAGCTGTCACCAGAAATGGTAGCAAAAACGGCGACTGGGCTGGGTTTGTGTTATCAAAGAGGCGGCGACTTGAAGTCACATATGGCGAGCGTAACGCACGTAATCCTTGTGTGACGCACTCGCGTGGTTGTCCGAATGACTAGGCGCGCTTTTCGTTTCTATAAACTTACCCACTGTTTACCAGACTGTCTGTTTTCTCCCCAGTTTTGTTATATCCACATTTATACTTAGCGAGCGTTTGAGCCATGCTGGCTTCACACACGCCACGACTGATTCTGCAGGATGCCCGTGCTAAAAGCGACGTTGTTTCTCTGAGTCAGTACGATAACTTGTCATTTTACTGTGTCGCGATGAATGTATCTCGAGGAGCAGCCAAACGACAGTCAGAGATTCTCTAGATGCCGTCCATATGAGACAAGGTGGTGATTAATGGGAGAGAAGTTTTCGAGTACGATAATGTAAAGGCTGTCACGTAACGACACCGTCAAACTTACAGACGTTGTAGAGGGCAGAAACCTATCGATATAGAGTGGCAAAATTTTGGGGGCACACCCTTTCGGCAGCAAACTTACATTTGTACACCGACGGACCGCAAGAGCAACTGTTCCCAGTGGGCCTGACGGCGCTGGGAATATTAGGTGACGTCGGTTGCGTCCTCGGTTGTCACAACAATGTAGAGAACGCTAAACGCGCTGGAGGCAGAGGAGGAAACGGACGAAGTCATGTTTTCTGCTGAAGGGGTTTTCCAGTGGTGGGAGACCTTGGTCCCTCTAACTCCAAGGTTCTGTACCATCTTTGGATGACGTTACGATACACTGATCGCTATAGCTATGCATGTGCTACCTAATATGTTCCAAAACATCGCGCATAAAAAAGGGGTTTTCCTGTGGCTCATACCTTGCAGTTCTATTGGTGATAGAAAGGTAGGGTTCAAGTGTTTCGGATACTCCTTGGAATAGGGTCCATTTGTATACTCAACAGAAGGATCGTCTTATCCCACAGTACATCGTCAAAGTTTGCATATTACACACTTTTTCAGCTTAGGCAAATGGAGCAAATCCGTTGGTTCTTTTTGCTTTATGTGTGGTCGATAGTATGTCTCAAGGGACTTGTGCAGGTGTCATTTAGTTCCTGCGCGGTTCTTGAGAAAAATCGAAAAATGGTTTTTGGGTACAAAAAGCGAGCCGTGGATTCCTAGACGCTTCTGCACAGCAAAAAGCTGAAATATTTACTATATATTTCTAAGATTCCAACCTCGAACAGCCTTCAAAATTTTCTTGATATCTTTGCCCGTTTACGAGATACAGAGATTCAAAGTTTCCCTACTTGTACTTTTAATCCGGTGTAAGGCGAAATCTACATAATACACACATAAAAAAAAAAAGTTTTGCTTCACCCTGGTTCCCAGAATTCCAGAACGTAGACGTTGACTGTGGATATTGTATCACGGACACAGTCCTTTTGACTGTTCAGAGATGTCACTAAACCCGCCCAAAGATGTAAACAACCATGCATGAGCTGCGCCTGTTAGGCGGAGGGTTTCCGACACGCGATCAATTCCAGTCATTCCACCAGGAAGGAGGTCCACGTCTCGTGTTGTCTGTAATTCAACCATGCCTAGACGGTCAATAGCGCGTTTCGATCGCGTACGCATTGTTACTTTGTGCCAGGAAGGGCTCTCAATAAGCGAAGTGTCCACGTGTCTCGGAGTGAACCAAAGCGATGTTGTTCGGACATGGAGGAGGTACAGAGAGACAGCAACTGTCGATGACATGCCTCACTCAGGCCGCCTAAAGGCTACTACTGCAGTGGATGACCACTACCTACGGATTATGTCTCAGGGGAACCCTGACAGCAACGCCACCATGTTGAATAATGCTTTTCGTGCAGCCACAGGACGTCGTGTTACTACTCAAACTGTGCGCAAGCGCAACGTCACTCCCGACGTCCATGGCGAGGTCCATCTTTGCAACCACGACACCTTGCAGCGCGGTGCAGCTGGGTCCAACAACATGCCGAATGGACCGCTCAGGATTGGCATCACGTTCTCTTCACCGATGAGTGCCGCATATACCTTCAACCAGACAATCGTCGGAGACGTGTTTGGAGGCAACGCGGTCAGGCTGAACGTCTTAGACTCACTGTCCAGCGAGTGCAGCAAGGTGGAGGTTCCCTGCTGTTTTGGGGTGGCATTATGTGGGGCCGACGTGCACCGCTGGTGGTCATGGAAGGCGCCATAACGGCTGTACGATACGTGAATGGCATCCTCCGACCGATAGTGCAACCATATCGGCAGCATATTGGCGAGGCATTCTTCATGGACGACAATTCGCGCCCCCATCGTGCACGTCTTGTGAATGACTTGCTTCAGGATATTGATATCGCCCGACTAGAGTGGCCAGCATGTTCTCCAGGACATGAACCCTATCGAACATGCCTTGGATAGATTGAAAAGGGCTGCTTATAGACGACGTGAGCCACCAACCACTCTGAGTTATCTACGCCGAATCGCCGTTGAGGAATGGGACAATCTGGACCAACAGTTCCTTGATGGACTTATGGATAGTGTCACGTCAAATACAGGCATGCATCAATGCAACAGGACTTGCTGCTGGATATTAGAGGTACCGGTGTGTACAGCAGTCTGTACCACTACCTCTGAAGGTCTCGCTGTATGGTGGTATAACATGCAATGTGTAGTTTTCATGAGCAATAAAAAGGGCGGAAATGATGTTTATGTTGATCTCTATTTCAATTTTCTGTAGATGTTCCGGAACGCTCGGAACCGAGGTGATGCATAAGTTTTTTGATGTGTGTATATAACAACAAACTGCTTAAATTTTAACGGTATATTCTCTAGGCTTTCACCTAGAAGTGTCATCTTCACGTTTCCAAAAATATTTATTCGTTATCGAGAAACACCCATGGTTTTTGGGTAACAAATTCAAACCACGGATTCAAAGACTACCATACAAAACAAATGGCTTCTATTTTTTCAAGATATTACTAAGATATACGAGGTGCATTCAAGTTCTAAGGCCTCCGATTTTTTTTCTAATTAACTACTCACTCGAAATCGATGAAACTGGCGTTACTTCTCGACGTAATCGCCCTGCAGACGTACACATTTTTCACAACGCTGACGCCATGATTCCATGGCAGCGGCGAAGGCTTCTTTAGGAGTCTGTTTTGGCCACTGGAAAATCGCTGAGGCAATAGCAGTACGGCTGGTGAATGTGCGGCTACGGAGAGTGTCTTTCATTGTTGGAAAAAGTCAAAAGTCACTAGAAGCCAGGTCAGGTGAGTAGGGAGCATGAGGAATCACTTCAAAGTTGTTATCACGAAGAAACTGTTGCGTAACGTTAGCTCGATGTGCGGGTGTGTTGTCTTAGTGAAACAGCACACGCGCAGCCCTTCCCGGACGTTTTTGTTGCAGTGCAGGAAGGAATTTGTTCTTCAAAACATTTTCGTAGGATGCACCTGTTACCGTAGTGTCCTTTGGAACGCAATCGGTAAGGATAACGCCCTCGCTGTCCCAGAACATGGACACCATCATTTTTTCAGCACTGGCGGTTACCCGAAATTTTTTTGGTGGCGGTGAATCTGTGTGCTTCCATTGAGCTGACTGGCGCTTTGTTTCTGGATTGAAAAATGGCATCCACGTCTCATCCATTGTCACAACCGACGAAAGGAAAGTCCCATTCATGCTGTCGTTGCGCGTCAACATTGCTTGGCAACATGCCACACGGGCAGCCATGTGGTCGTCCGTCAGCATTCGTGGCACCCACCTGGATGACACTTTTCGCATTTTCAGGTCGTCATGCAGGATTGTGTGCACAGAACCCACAGAAATGCTAACTCTGGAGGCGATCTGTTCAACAGTCATTCGGCGATCCCCCAAAACAATTCTCTCCACTTTCTCGATCATGTCGTCAGATCGGCTTGTGCGAGCCCGAGGTTGTTTCGGTTTGTTGTCGCACGATGTTCTGCCTTCATTAAACTGTCGCACCCACGAACGCACTTTCCACACATCCATAACTCCATCACCACATGTCTCCTTCAACTGTCGATGAATTTTAATTGGTTTCACACCACGCAAATTCATAAAACAAATGATTGCACGCTGTTCAAGTCGCCATTTTAAGTATTTAAAACAGTTCTCATTCTCGCCGCTGGCGGTAAAATTCCATCTGCCATACGGTGCTGCCATCTCTGGGACGTACTGACAATGAACGCGGCCTCATTTTAAAACAATGCGCGTGTTTCTATCTCTTTCCAGTCCGGAGAAAAAAAATCGGAGGCCTTAGAACTTGAATGCACCTCGTAGATTTTGGACAACCTTGAACCTTTTCTTGATTTCTTTTTCCGTTTTCGGGATACAGTGTTTCAAATTTACCCTCCCTGTACACGTAAAATACGTACATAATAACTGCTGTGAAGCGAAAACAAAGTTTATAAAGTGGCGTACAACGGAAAAATATACTGCAAAGTGTCTCCGTTAAAGAAGGGTTCTGGAAACACCATTTTGTAGCACTGAATCACATGCAAAATTTTTGTGTGTGTCAAATCCGGTCTGCAGTGTAAAATTAGTTTTGCAATATTTCAATTGCACGTAAGTAAACTAGCAAAATTTTAGTGACCCATGAAGTTATTTTCCTACGAGTGAAATGCCTTGCTGTAGCAGGGAAACGAAGGGGCCAGCCGGAGTGGCCGCAGTGGGAAGGAATGAGTGAGATAGTAGCAATAAGAGAGAGCAAGCGTGAGACAGGGACACTGACAGGGACAGTGGGAGGAGACACTAGAACTGGCGCAGAACGAAGGAGAGTGTGGATGTGAGATAGGAGACAGTGACAGAGAGACACAAAGACGTGATGACAATGAGTGAGTGAGTGAGAATGGGCAAGTGGGAGTACTTTACACATATTTTCAAACCTATTCTTTTTTGTCACTTGCATGTTTAACGTCAAAATTAAACACATTAATTAGGTTGTAAGGTAATCAAACGTTTGAAACTGTTTTATACGTTGGAGCTCCATTCTTGAAAGAATCGGGCTTGGGACGTTTGCTGGTCTTTCTGATAACAAACTTTCTTAACTGTTTGCTGACAAGCTTTTTTTGGTATCATTTACGTCCAACTGAGATGGCGAAGTTTATGTCGTTATTACTTCTCCTGTAGATATTCTTAAGTTTTCGAAAGAAATAACAAATTTTAATTAACTTCCATTAAGCACCGAAAAATTATCGTTTCTCTTATTACATATCTAGTACTGTGCGCCGAACGGTGGCTGCCTCTGAGTATGCTGGATGGCGACTTGTATTGCACGTTTGAAGTAGTAATCTAGCGTGATGGTTCACGGAACTCTGTAAATGCGAGAACGGAAAACCGAAATATTCACTGGCTGTCACCGTGATCAACTCACTGAACCAGTATTCTTAAGGAGCGACACTGAAATTGCCTTCCACTCATCTTGATACAGAGCCGCGCTGTTCGTTTCGCTCGCAGTGGGTCGTAAGCGCGGCCTATAAACGCCCGTTGAGGACATCGAGATGTCGGCTTCTGAGTGAAGTCCGTTGTGACGGCGTTTGGGCGTTGGATGTGACATCAGTTATATTGCGGAATCAGGAAATGGCACGCGTTACGACAGCGCCTACACACCGCCGCCGCTCTCGAGTTCTCTGTTGGCTACTGCGCCTTAAGGAAGGCACTCGCCGACAACAGCTGGGACCAAGCCACGGTGTGTCTGTTTTTCTGGAAAAGTATTGTACCAGCTGCCTTGAGCAGCTCGTACTACATATATCTGCTTTAATTTACTGAGATAGTTGTCCCTGCGTCTTTCCGAGAAATTTCTTTTCTTGCAAAGGGGCCCAGTTAATAATTGCAAAACTACTAGTATAGGAATTGTAAATTTAGCATAGCAAAGGGATTTTTTTTGAACTGTCGGCTGTGATTAGGATTCTCTACAAAGCAAACGTGGTCATTTGTCCGTGTGATCAAAACTAAGCTTTCTCAGAAGTAATTTATTCTTTTAAGCATGTGTCTACGCAGATGCACACACCTATGCCGTATTCTGAGGACAATTGAATGAAAAGCTATTTTTACTTCTAAAATCGCTCTAGCAAGGGATTCTAATACTTCTAGTCTATAAATGATAATTAATTGAAACACTTAGCTGCCGACAGGTGTTGTTGATATACCTCGATGGGGACAGCTGAAAATGTGTGCCCCGACTGGGACTCGAATCCGGGATCTCCTGCTTACATGGCAGACGTTCTATCCATTTTTTTTTCCTTTTTGTTCGATATAGTTCGTTGCGTTTGGTCTGAGCGGACGTCACAAGACATCCATTCAAGTTGATCGTTGGTTCCTTGACTCAGTTTTTTTATTACTGAGAGCACGCAGCCCTCTGACCGAACACGCTGAGCTACCGTGCCGGCATCCATCTGAACCACCGAGGACACAGATGAATAGCGCGACTGCATGGACTTAATCCCTTGCACGCTTCCCGTGAGAACCACATTCCCAACTGTCCACAATCTACATACGTAATGTACCTAATAGTTTAAACGGCGCCGTACTGAGGAAAAAAGACAGGAGTGTTCCTTCGACGACGAGGCTATTGGAGACGGATTAGGAGGTCAGAACGGACAGAGATGTAAAAATAAATCGGTTTTATCCTTTACACAAGAACACCCTGGCATTGGTCAAAAATGATTTAGACCAACTACGGTAAACGTAACCTGAAATGGGAGACAGCGGTTTGAACACTGCTGTTTCCGATTGCGATCTCAGTGCCTTAATCCCATAACCTGCAACCATGTGTGAGACTCGTGGTCCGGTATTCGGCCCAAACGTGATTATTACGAGCGCGGCCTGTGGTAAGTTGGTCGGGCGAAACGTAAACGTCACGGGAGTGGTCCGTGGTACATCGGTCGCGACTTGGGATGCGTCCACCACGCACTCCGCAGACTAGGCTCGTGATAGATTCTTCTCTCTTTGTATCACACTCAGTTACACGTCATTCTTGGCCACGTTCACTCGTCGAAATATATGTTCTTATATATTAGGGGCGTTTCCCCACAAAATGTTTCAAAACTCAAATGAAGTGGTTACATTGAGCGCTATGTTGATATTTCTGCTGCCGACAGTGACAATAATGACATCATACGTCCTGTACGACAAAAATGCAAGCGATTAGTTATTGAGGATGATACAGCTGACGGAGATCAGCTACGGAGAGCCTGGATATGGAAAGAAATAAGTAGTAGTCAGAAGATTTGGAACTGTACAGTGATTACTGACGTGAAAGGGGGAACCGTGCGTCAAGTAGGAGTAAATAGAACAGAACTAGATATATTTAACATAGGATTTGATAACATGTTCTGGGAGAATATTGTAAACGAGACTAACCGGTAAGCAGAACAAATACGAACCAATGCAAACAGAATATGAACAATCGACAATAGGTTTCCTGTGGATTGTAATGAAATTAAAAGATACTTAGCATTATCGATAATAATGCCGCAGGTGAAAAAACCAAAATTCAACTAAACTGGTCGAAGGGAGTTATTATAGAAACGCCCATATTTAGCAAAACAATGCCGCTAAAAATATATCTACAAATTACAAGATGTTTGCACTTCGACGGCATTATAAGATGCCTGCACTCTGCCAATCTGGTTGCCAATACAGACAAACTGAGCAAAATAAGACCTGTGACCAAGTTCTATATTTGAATTAGAAATTCAAAAAAGTGCATACAATGAAACAGGACATTACTATCGATGAATCGCTCATGCAATAGAAGGAATGCATATCTTACAAACAGTTCAATCCACCCAAAAGGGCACGATTCGGTATTACATACATTTTACAAATTGTGAGAGTCAGATTCAGGTTATTGCTGTGTCGTCACAACATATACAGCCATGATAAGATTAAGTGTGGTGACACCAAAAGACTATCACAGTCGGTGTTGTGCACAGGACAAACCTTATACCTAGGTAATTAGTAATCTTCGCCAAAATTATTTATGACACTTTCACATAATTGTAAAACAAATGCTATTCGATTAGAAACAATACGCCAAAAGAGTTCTGTAAAATAAAATTACAGAAGAGGGAGTACAGAATGAGGAGCTGCAATCGAATACTCGCTTAAAATGGAAAAATAGCGTGATGTTCATAGAAATGGTTACACAAGGATCTAATCGTACTTCTAAAACAAGTTGCGTCATTGGATACAATAAGGGAATGACTGTTATTGATCGACAAGACCAAGTACCAGTATGCTTCCCAAACATGAGAAAATATATGAAAGGATGTCGAAAAATTTTATCTGTTCGATGTCGATCTTCTCAATTTGTACACATATTGCAGTAAAATAAAAAAACGGGAAAAACAGAGTTACATTGATTATAGGATTGAAATAGTCGAAACATTACTGAAGAATACAACAAAACCAGATTATATATAAAGGACGGGGACGAGTATCGTGCGGAGATTTATCAGAGAGACTATATGCGGAGCATTGGCCCTGTTTTGCTGTGCATATTGACCCAAGAGCATCAGAATCAAGATCATGAAAACTGTAAAGTTTGCACGAGAAATAAAAAAAAATTATTGAAACAACGTGACAGTGCAAAGTTCCATTAGATGTACCCACATGTTTCGAACTATACCCACTCCCTTGAAGATCGCTGATTTGTGTTTTACTTTTTGTAAAAGTGTTAATTACTTGAACTATGAATGTATTCAGGAACTGAAGATAAATGGTATTGGTTTATATTGTACTGTGCTGATTGATATTAAATTCTTTGTTGTATCTCTTACACAATTATTATTTGAGGCTGTAATTACTTATCAAATATTTCACAAAATTAAACCAGTTGGATATTACACATGTACTTATTCCGTAAGTCGTGCTCGATTGCTGCAACATCGGACCGATTTGCTGTACCGTGGGATGGCTCGGAGGTTGGGCAGTAGTGTGCACATTTTGTGCCAAGGCCGTTGGAACTTAAATCGTAGGTTATGGGGTCAACCACTGCGCCACGAAGGTCTGTTTGGTAAGAGAGGAAACAGTAGCACGAACACGACCGTTCTTTACTAGGTATTCTCCTGTTGGATACACTGTGGTCTCAGTGCCTTACAGAAGCTCTTACAAGCTGTACGATTTTACGTGAAATGTTGTAAACATTGGAACCTGAAATAGTTCACGTCCACAAAGCTTGACACCATTGTCTCCAACACGCACAGTCTTAAGCGAGAGAAATGGAAGGTAAAATTTTGTAAATAGCAGTAAACGTGACAGGATGAACCTCATTGATTCTCTTTTTCAGCAGCAAAACTATTCAAGATGAAAGAACTAAATTCAAATAACACTCAGTAAAATACAAGAATAAGGGAAGTATCTCACCAGCTTTGGATCATTTACCTTGGAATGAGTAATATTGTTTAGAAATGCCTGCTCACAATACATTATCGCGTAGAGCAACATTTCTGTACGACAGAGTGTCGTTTTGTACTTACAAGTGCGCATGTTGACGCTGCCCGACATCCTAAGCTATCCTCTTGCCACTGATGGATCGTCACCAAGTATTTCATATGCAGACTTACTGGGGTGATGTTTATCCAGCAAAATTATGGAATAGTCTGATATTCTGGAACTGTACACCACCTACTGGACACCACTGCCAACCAAGTATTGTTTACCATAACGTGTTCTATCACGGCTACGCAGTAGGGTATTTAGAAGACGAGATTTTAAATATATTCCGTCATTAGTTTCCTTTACACGCTGTACGATATTTATCTGCAAATTTCGTGTCCCTGTAGGTGTTCCTTACGAATGAGGCAATACGAAATGATACCATCTGTCTGAACATGATTGTTCGGCGCTTATTTACCGTAGATCATAGTGTTCTGATCTTGTAGAAGAACTCAAATAATATACAAAGCGAAAGTTTGGGGGACTAATAAATACAAGGAACAAAATCTCTCGTATTTGGCATGAGTAGCTGCATTCGCAACTGTTCCGTTGGTTTTGAAAATACGACTTGTTGGCATATTTAAAACCAGTTGGAGTCTTGGAATCAATGGAATTACGCGGGGCATATACACTGAGAGCGAAACAAACCGGTACACCTGTTTAATATCGTGTAGGGCTCCCGCGAGCACGCAGAAGTGCTGCAACACGACGTGGCATGGACTCGACTAATGTCTGAAGTAGTGATGGAGAGAACTGGCTCCCTGAATCCTCAGGGCAGTCCATAAATCCGTAAGAGTACGAGGGGGTGGAGATCTCTTCTGGACAGAGTGTTGCAAGGCATCCCAAATAAGCTCAATAATGTTCATGTCTGGGGAGTTTGGTGGCCAGCGGAAGTGTTTAAACTCAGAAGAGTATTCCTGGAGCCACACTGTAGCAATTCTGGACGTGTAGGGTGTCGCATTGTCCTGTTGCAATTGCCCAAGTCCGTCGGAATGCACAAAGCACTGGAATGGATTCAGGTGATCAGACAGGATGCTTTAGTGGGTGTCACCTGCCAGAGCCATATCTAGACGTATCAGGGATCCCACACCATGCAGAGCATCCACCACATTGAAGAGTCCCCTGCTGACATGCAGGCTCCATGGATTCATGAGATTGTCTCCATACCCGTAAACGTCTATCTGCTCGATACAATTTGAAACGAGACTCGTCCGTCCAGGCAGCATGTTTCGAGTCATGAACAGTCCAGTGTCGGTGTTGACGGGTCCAGGCTAGGCGTAAAGTTTTTTATCGTGCAGTCATCAAGGGTACACGAGTGGGCCTTCGGTTCCGGAAGCCCATATCGATGATGTTTCTTTGAATGGTTCGCCGCTGACACTTGTTGATGGCCCAGCATTGAAATGTACAGCAATTTGCAGAAGGGTTGTACTTTTGTCACGTTGAACGATTCTCTTCAGTCGTCGTTGGACCCGTTCTCGCAGGATCTTTTTCCGGCCGCAGCGATGTCGGAGATTTGATGTTTTACTGGATTCCTGATCTTCACTGTACACTCGTGAAATGGTCGTACGGGAAAATCCCCACATCATCGCTACGTCAGAGATGCTGTGTCCCAACGCTCTCGCCCCGACTATAACACCACGTTCAAACTCATTTAAATCTCGATAACCTGCAATTGTAGCAGCAGTAACCGATCTAACAACTCCGCAGACGCTTGTTGTGTTACATAGCGGTTACCGACTGCAGCGGCGTATTCTGCCTGTTTACATATCTCGGTATTTGAATACGCATGCCTATACCAGTTTTTTTGGCGCGAATATGACACCTAGCGGAATGCTGGAAATCACGCGGTACAAGATAGCAAATGAAATAATCACATTATCGCATTATCAGTGGGAAATGTAGGCATACATCAGCTCTGGGAAGAAGGAAAAGGGGGGGGGGGGGTAGAGATTCGAAAGGGGATTGGAATTTGAAGACGATTCGTGAGATATCAGGGACCGTCAGAAAGCTTCGTCGTTGCTGGAGAAGCACTGCAAATAGCTGCTGAGTCGACCGGAACATGTGCCATTAGATGCGAGCACGCGAGGAATAGAAATATGAGTGCGTCATCGGTGGAGTGGCGTTGGCTGGCGCGGTGTAATACAGGTGATTCAACTTGGCGGGAACCCGTGCTGGGGCGGGCAGTGCTCCACCGCCGACGCTTTGTGCAACCTGTTTTGTCCCCTCGCTAATTGCTCTAACTGAAAACAAGGCCCTGCTCACTTAGCTCATTGTTCCACAACAGCCTCACGTGCTCCGCTTTCTTGACGTTTTTAGGTGACTCTCTCCTGCAGCCTCTGACGCGGCAAACTAATAATGATTCGGTACGGTGCATACGTCATCAGCAATTGTAGTCGTGCCGGTGAAATTTTATTGTGCGGAAAGATGCTGCACGGGAGACGAATGTTAATATGCGTTACAGGCTTCATCTTGCTGCAACCTCGCATGCATGGTGTGCCAAGAGGAATGGTCAGTTTTCAGGGGTCTCACAGGAATGCTGTTTCGGAGCAAAAAAGTCTAGTAAGCATGGGCTATAAAATGCATACCTTAAGAGATATGAGCTCATTGTTCAATGGAGAAGATGTGTTTCACAGTAGCGTAGATGAGCAAGTGCTCATAGTGCTGAAGGTATGTCTTTTAGAACGCATGTTTACTGGATTTTTTTTCCTGTTTTCATACTGCCACCTCACAAAATGTGGAAAGCAAAGAGCTTCCAGCAGAAGAGTTCTGATCTACAGTATCGAAGAAGAAAAGATTGCTGACAGCTCTTAAGGTATGCACTGTAGGGTCCATATTGACCAGACTATTTTGCTTTGAATTTTCGTTCCTGTCATGTCCCTCAGAATTGACCATTCTTCATGCGATTACCTGTATATTTATGCTAACTGAGTAAGTCGAGTACTGTAACCATATTATCCAGCTATATTTACCTGCTAAGCAAAAGAAACGTACTTAATATGGCTGTTATGTATTTTCAATTGATCTTCTTCTCTAAATAATGACGATCGTTGTTGAAGAGCAGTTATATTATATTATCACCGTACATCATTATTTACTGAATTTACCAGTTGCCACTGGCTTTTATTCCACTTATGATGCTCTGCAGATTTATAAATGTCATCTTTATGTCGAGTCCTCTGCTGATTCGAAGTTGAGCTCTCATGCCAGATTGCTGTGGCTGCGAATCCAGACATATTAGAAAAATGGATGTACGTATGTGCCAGACTTGGCACTCACATCTCCTACCGTCAGGTAACAATCGCTGTAAGGGTAAAAACCACCTACCTATCGTAGTTCAGGGGATATAACATTATAAAAAAATGAGATGCGTGAAAAAATGCATCATGCATGAAGTTCTAATACATTTATTCTTTGCAACTAAGACACTCCTACCTTAGAGTCAACTTCAGGAAATCCCTGATGCCTTGCAGGGCTTTTTAACAGTTTTCAACTGCGAAGCGTAAACGGATGTAGGCTGAAACAATAGCCCGCTGTAGAGCTTTGATGAGGCGCTGCCGTAGAGACGTTTACAAAATCAAATGGTTAAAATGGCTCTGAGAACTATGGGACTTAACATCTGAGGTCATCAGTACCCTGGACTTAGAACTACTTAAACCTAACTAACCTAAGGACTTCACACACATCCATGCCCGAGGCAGGATTCGAACCTGCG
This sequence comes from Schistocerca americana, assembly GCF_021461395.2. Lineage (NCBI taxonomy): Eukaryota > Metazoa > Arthropoda > Insecta > Orthoptera > Acrididae > Schistocerca > Schistocerca americana. The sequence goes on along the minus strand of NC_060120.1, from coordinate 649,232,037 downwards.
ACCGTAGCAGCCGCGTGGTTTCGAATTGAAGCGCCTAGAACCGCTCGATCACAGCGGCCGTCCGAAGAGGTGAGTCGTGATGGGAACCAACGCTGAGGCAGTTCGGCAGTGAGGCAATCACGAATGTCTGAAAGTAAATGTGGTCGAGCGCCATCTTGTTGCAAAATGAAATTTCTACTGTCTTGCTGTAATTTTGGCATAAAGGATTGCTAAAATATGTCCAGCTACACGAAATCAGTCGCAGATTTATGCGTAAAGAAAATTGGTCCGTACTTTTGAAGAGCATTGGCGCGAAAGATGTTAACTTTAGGTGAACCACGAATGCGTTTCACAATTTAGTGTGAATGTTCTATGTCCCAAATACGCAGATTATGACAATTCATCTTTCCAGACACGTGATACATGGCTTCACAACTAAAAACCAGCTTTTGTGAAGAACCGTCTTCTTGCAGTAACTGCCGCGCAGGTCATTGCAAAAACTCATGTGTCCCAAGTAGTCAACGCATCTAACAACGTCAGCCGGTATGGTTTACATGCAGACCCCTGTGTACAATGCACCAGACGTTTGACTGCGGTATCTACAGTTTCTGTTCGCAAGTGTGTAACGTAGCAAGTTATTACGAAATAACATTTGATGCAGTAAGGCACGTAGCTGTGTAGCAGGGTGGCTACAGGATGGCTACGTTTGCTCTTCGCTCTGACTCACAGCGCAGCTGACGCTACCAGCCGTGAGAACGGTCTCAAGTAACATTGTCGTTATGCAAATTCATACCCCCTACGAATCTAAATAAACCATAGTAAATATCATCCGCTCTTGTTCAAACTTGGTACCCAATCATTTGTTATTAAGGAAAGGATCCTGTCAGAATTTCAGATTTTATCTATCATAGCTACAGACATCGGGAAAATCACTTAAATATACTAAAACCGACTCTTATGTTTCAAAACTCAGTTAGGAACAATAACCAAATGTCTTTTATTATCATCTGAAGTCATAACAAATCTCACAGTATCTAAAATCACTTAATTGGAATTTTCTTTTCAAAACTTTAATCACTCTACGTTACGTAGTATAAAAATCATTCGGAATCATTATTTGTTTATTATTTTTTGTTGTGTGAGTACGTGGGAATGAATCAGAGAATGTATGTGGGACATACGTTAAAACTTAATGTCATTTTATGTAAAACCTTATAAAATTGAACCGTGGGAAAATTGTGTTGCAACCGCGATACTGATGACGTATGTCGATGTGTGCTTGCTTTTGTAAGAGAGTAAGTCTGAAGCGGAAAAAGTTTCTATATTAATTTAAAGAATATTTTACATTTTGTTCTATTTTATTAAACAATATATTAGAAATTGAAATTTTAATGACGTAAATGAATGTTTTGATTAGTGATTGGCTAAGGCAAGTTTTGTCGCGAAAATGATCTTGGAGAATCAATATGATTGGTCATTCAGATCAATAGCCAATCAGATTTAAGCGGTTCCCGCACGCAGAGAAGTGGATAGGCAGAGACGAGAGGAGCATCGAGAGAGTTGCTCGCTAACCTGCTTCGGGGTAACACCATGCTAGATATCTCCGTGAAAATGATATGTAAAATGAACTAGTGAGTTAATTGCGTTTAAAACGTGTCGTGACTAAGGCGGCTTAATTTACGAACATTTTGAGGAAAGTTTGATGTTTCTGAAAAAAATAGTTGAAGTTTTATAAGCGTGTGATCTTTTGGTCGTAGACACAATTCCGCGTGGCATATTCCGTGTTCTTTATGGAATACTGTGGCGAGCACTTCTGACATAGAAAACCACTAAAACGACCGAATGTTCAACTCGCTAATAATGATGAGTCAGTGACTGAAGATCGCAAAATTAATCAGGTCGGACTTGCAGGAATCTGGCTGCTTTTACGTGAGAAATATGTTGGATAAACAGTGAACTTGGAATGATAGAGCATTTGCATTATTAAACACTGACTTGATAGCCATTTCATGTGCTTCCTTATAAATAAAAAGACGTTAATAGAATTTTCAAATGCTTACTGCAATTAAACTGCATTCTCCTATCGCCCGAAATTTGTGAAAATGAACTTACTGGAAATGATTTGCAACTTGATTTACGCGGGCTCCGTGTGGTAGGTATTAGGTAGTGGTTTCATCAACGCTGCATTACTGTGCCTAACGTGTACCTACTACTGCAGAGTGAAGGGACGTCGGAAGGAAGAAATATAGAGCTAGGTAAACTGTTCGATGAAAGTGAGTGAGAGACAGAGTAAGGAGAGGAAAGGACGACAGACCGAGCTCGTCCCGCCGCCAAGTGTCGTCGATTTCTTCGGGTTCCTGGAGAAAGATTCCCGCTCACGGTCCTCCTCTGCTAACGGTTCCGAATAGTCTGCTTTCTTCGCACCACATGACCAGCGAGTCTCACGAAATGTGTTGTACCACCCATGGATAACTTTATCTGTTGGTGCTTTCACTTGATATTTGGAACGACATGCCGTCAGAACTGACTCACTTTCAGCGATTTCAATGACACAAAATGCAAGCATCGCTCCATTATACACCGTGATCTAACAGTAGTGTGTTGTCACGGCGCGTAGTACGAATGGAAACCTGGAGACACGCTCTGACCACTGGTATGTGTGTCTGTTTTATGTCGTGCTGTTTTAGTGCAGTCGTCTTACGAAACCGGAGAGGTATTTTATAACCTTGCATTATTATTGTTATTATTATTATTATTGTTGTTGTTGTTGTATAAAGATCTCCGTGAATTGTGGCGTACAACAATCTTTAGAAGAACTGCATTAAGTGTTTCAAAACAATTCACAGCAATCTGCGGAGCCGCGGCACGTTTGTGTTTTTGTTCGATTCGCCTACATGTCCAGGCGTCTGTGAGCGTGTGGCTTGAGTGTTCTGTCACGGCCAGACCCGACCCAGTTTCTCGGGTGGTCCATTCAGTCGCTAGCGTGAGCAGCGTTTTACGGCGTGTTAGGCCGCAACTGCAAAATACACCCACTTTCTGTACGCCACCACCATGGCCCACAAACCCGGGCCAGACGCGTACATTGGTGGTCTTTCTGCGTACTTGTGGCTGTATGTCGAAAAATTAAGACGCGGACACAGATGATGAACCGAACATTTAAGAAAGTGGAGGCTACAAGTAGGCGCCGGGACGTTAAAAAAAGAGGACTATTTAACCCTGTACGTTCATTGAGCACGAACACTATTGGAGCTGACATTAGGGAGAACCGTTTTCCTTTTCCTTAGGAGGGCCGTTGAATACAAGCATCTTCTGAATCCCTCGCTTGCCGACTAAACTCCTCTGCAGCCCGACTGCCTAAGAATCTCGGGCACCAGACCTGGAGGGAGTCATTTCGAATCCGGATGATAGAAGAAATGTTCTCTATTAGCATTTGGGTCTGCAAGAGTTGAAGAGCTGCTATTGTACTGTTCCTGATTTTCAGATTGTGCAGAATCGCCCAAATTAAAACCCAAACCTTTCCGCAAAGTAATGTCGAATGAGAGTACTTGGGACTGCTGTCGGTTATCCATTTGCCGGGACTGAGCAACGCGACGGGACAGTTAAGATACTGAGTTCGCATTCGGCAGTGTGGGCGTTCCAGTCCTCGTTCAGCCGCTCGTCGGACTTTAGCAACGCAACTGACTGAAGCCAATCACTGTATATTTTCGGGCCACAACTGATTTCGTGCTCGATCCTTATGCAATTCTCATTTTCGCTTCGACTGTCTTAGTCGTCGACGGAACATTAGGCGCCAATATTTCTGCTTTCGGTTAGTTCGAAATGTAGACTTAACTCAGAAGTCGCTTCCCAGAAATTACGCAGGAAGGATCGTGCGCTGTGACTGGGCACCACCCTCTTGTCCTCGTTTCAATTCCACCATTATACATAACAAGAAAACCGAGTGAGGTGGTTAATACGTTTCGACTCGAATTCGGCGAGACCCGGGGTAAAAATCCTAGTCCAGTCACCCAGATTTAGGCTTTTCGTGATTTATTTACTTAAAGAAAATATTGTGTTTGTTATTTTTAATAGGCCACTACTGACTTCCTTTCGCAGCCTTGCCCCTTCAGTGCTTGTCCTCCAGTTACATAATCGTCGACGGGACCGTAAAACCTAGACCTCCATCTGCTACGGTCGCAGGATCGAATCCTGACTTGGGCATGGATGTGTGTGATGTCCTAAGGTTAGTAAGGCTTAAGTAGTTCTAAGTGTAGTGGACTCATGACCTCAGATGTTAAGTCCCATAGTACGTAGAGCCATTTGAGCCTAGATTTCCTTCTTTCCTTTCATAACAACGAAAACACAGCAAGGACTGTTATGCCCGAGAAGCCACCATGTGGTACAAACGAGATAGGTACATGTTTAGCTCACTACACCGAGGGAAGTGTGGTCGTGATGGTATAGTGGGTGGAGCAGTAGAATCCGGCACTGGAACTGCAAATTAAGTTCCGAATACGAGCGTGGATTTTTCCTCTTTTGAACCGTTCCAGCCTCTCCCTCCTAGTCCAATGGTAGAGAAAGGCTGCACTCTAATCGCTAGATGACATTCTATACTGTGGTGGCTAAGCAAAAGAAAACTCCTTATTCGTCGCTATTATAGAAAATAAATAAGGTGAGAAGCAAGTAGCGAAATCTTTATACTTTTCGAGTCCTCGTGCTTCTAAGCTAGCTTCACAGATACAGAGATTTGCACTAAGAAATGGATAATTCCATCGTTGTTTCTGAACCAAGTTATGTCAGTAATTTTCCGAACGCGCTTAACTAAAAATGAACAGCAGTAGAATAAGCTGCAGTTTCTATGTGGTCCGGAGCAAGTTCCAGTTAGGTGTGTATAACTAGATGGGTTAGATTCTAGGCCAGAAGTCAGAGCCGTTCGACTTAGAAGCTGAATACAACGGTTGTGGTAGGAGCTACGTCGTCTGTAGGCTGCCGTGTATCACGAACTGTGGAGTGAGCTGGAGCCGCGGTGATAAAGAAATTCCAGAAGAACACACAGCAGCTGTTGCTCCAGCGGCAGTCTGACTCATACTCGTAAACCTGTGAAAACAAACGCTCTTGCTCGCGAGCTCATGTCCGCCGCGAGGCCAGTGGAGATGTAGACGTTCACTCCTCAAGGCAGTGTTGTGATGGACTCTGAAGTCAGTTGTTGGCCTAGGTTAGGCTCTTACCTATATAGGGGTACCATTATATGTGAGCAGCTGCGAAATAGAAAACTGCTTCAAAAGATACCTGAGAAGTGCGCGAAGATGTCACAAAGGTAACATGACCGCTTTTTAACTATTGGGAAAGCAGTATGGCCAACAGGTAACTGCGAGTCAAGGGACAAGTATTCCGTTCAGGAGGACCAAGGTTCAAATCTACAAGTGGCTGGCCGTCAGTCCAGTGAATTCCAGAATGATTCATTTTATGAGGCAAAGGGGAGTTTCTTTCCGCACCCTTGTGCAAGTGAACTAGTGCAATCAACGAAATCTGAAATAGAACACGTGTAAATACTGATACTGCGTTGACGCGGCGGGTACTTGTTTAGCAGTGGCCAAATTTTTTGAAGGCGGAGATCAAAGAAACTTAAATGCACTGTAACTTTACAAGGATTGCTTTTTTTTTATAAAAAAAAAAAAAGAAAGAAACCCTTACGTTGGCTGTCGCGGCAGGCTTGTCGCCATTAGAAATAAAACGTAACTATAGACACGGCACGCATTCAGTCGCCTTGAATTTTATAAAGAGGCATATATTCACTAAGAGACATAGTGAATTTTGGCCGGCTAAAAGTAATAAAGACGCAATAACTCTAGTCCAATGACAAAATTATATTTAACGAAAAATGTCTTTTAATAGTAACCTTGAAGCACGAAAATTTGCGAGTTGATACTTTTCTTCCAGGAGAAGGCAAGAAAAAGAGAATAAGCGTAGAGAGACAAGTAGATACCACATCCTGAGACGCAACGAATTACTTAATCATCTACCAAATGTTCCAAAATATGTTTCTGAGACGGATGCAGGGATTCAGATTCGTGGCAAATAAAACCCCTCTTGGTGTTGTAGCGACTTCCACTCTTGTCGTAAGCTGTAAATTTTGCTGGGTTTAACTAACAACACGCGGTTAGAAACGAGTGTGGCAATAACGAAGAGAATAAATTTCATCATTTGCTCCCAGTGACGTACTGTGCAATTACCCAAAATATCGTTCCTAGACGTAATGGAAGCCCTCGAGATTGTTGATTTGGACACTCAGTGGCAACTGGTGGAGGAAATTATTATAAATGCTGCTGACTTCAGCAGTAAAAATGGGTTATGGAAATATCGGTATTATTTGGAACATTCGCTGTAATTTTGTGTATGTATTGTATCTAAAATACATATTTCGAAACACAAGACTGAGTCAGTGCACTACAGCGGTCAGACCAGAATGTTCATATGCCAATGAGTACTTTACACTGTACAGTATATAGTCGTAGTGTATCCAGAACTTGAGGCATCAGAAAGAAGCGCTGCAAGAGACGTAATGGGTGCAATAGAGACGGAAGACGGCGGGGAAATTATAAATAATCAGAAAATTTAGTAAAGTATACAGAAAAATAGGACTAAATGACGAACTGAAGATGGACAATTTTTCACCATCGTTATAAACTGTATGAGGAGACAGCAACGAAACAAATAGTTGATTAATTTCTAAAAAGTAAAATAGTATCTTGGTTCAGGGCAGAAAGAAAAAAGTAACCGGATAGAAAAGATATTCTAAAATCTAAATTGAGAAATAATCTTTCAAGAATCAAGTATTAGGTGACAGCAGAAACAAAACGGTAAAGCTAGAAGAAAGTGAAATAATATTGGGAAAGCAGAAAACAGGAAGATGAGGAAATGAAATTAGGGTATGATTCTTGTCGGTTAGTGCGAAACGAATAGATAAATACGCATCCTGTACGTAGCAGGAGGCTGCCAGGACATGAGAATGAGGACGCGTGACACTTCCTTGGTGACGGCTCGCTCTTTGCACCGTGATTAACAGGTCCAGTGCGTTACACGGATGCAGCAACGCCCTTCTCAGCAGGCGGCGATGGATTCGGGGAGAATGAACTAGTCGCGTACTCACCAGCTGCATCACCTTGATGGAGACGCGGAAGGCGGTGTTGAGAGACATGGTCGCCGCGGTGCCGTCGCCACAGAGCCCAGAGCCGAACTGCGGCAGGGGCGTCCGTCGGCGGCCATAAAAGAGCGCTCGGCGCGTCCTTGCCGCCGCCGGCGCGTCCCGCCAGGGGGGCGTCGCTTACTCACCGCGGCCGCCAGAGGCGCGGCGTGCTTTTCCAGCGCTTTTTGGCAGAAATCCGCTAAACGCCACCCAAAGACCCCTCATAGCTACTCGCCACAATTGGCCGACTGTCAGGAGCAGCGAACTTTCCGTAAATGCCGTCACTGTTTGGGGTCGCCGTCACACTCCCGCACCGTGCTCGACACTTGGCGGGCTCACTTTGTCTTTTATCGTCACATGCTAGGGTAGAATCCAAGTCTACCGACAAATTTTCCTATGCTTTGAAACTTCTAGGCAGATAAAAACTGTATGCCTGACCGGGGACTCGAACCAGGGACCTTTACTTTCCGCAGACAAATGCTTTATCGCCTGACCTGGGCAAGCACCACTCACTACGCTATTGTTGTGGTCTTTAGTCCGAAGAGCACTTTGATGCACCTGTCCACGCATGCCTATCCTGTGCAAGCCTCTACATCTTCGAATAATTTCTGCAACCTACATCCATTTGAACCTGCTTATGTATTCATCTCTTGGGATTCCTCTAGATTTTTTACCCCCTCCTGTCTCCCTCTTAGACCGCTACGTCGCAGGTTCGAATCCTGCCTCGGGCATGGATGTATGTGATGTCCTTAGGTTAGTTAGGTTTAAGTAGTTCTAAGTTCTAGGGGACTTATGACCACAGCAGTTGAGTCCCATAGTGCTCAGAGCCATTTGAACCATTTTTTGTCTCCCTCTTATAATGCATGTCGGTAACCGTTATGTTGTGATAAGCCCAAAGTTACGTCTTCGCTGATAATGATAAATAGATCGAAGACGACCAAAGGGATCTGTTGCCTTAGGAATTTGGTCAGGTAAGCAAAAGATTAATTGATACAAGTGCAGCCGGCTGAGATGGCCGAGCGGTTCTAGACGCTACAATCTGGAACCGCGCGAAGGCTACGGTCTCAGGTTCGAATCCTGCCTCGGGCATGGATGTGTGTGATGTCCTTAGGTTAGTTAGGTTTAACTAGTTCTAAGTTCTAGGGGACTGATGACCTCAGCAGTTAAGTCCCATAGTGCTCAGAGCCATGTGAACCATTTGATACCAGTGCACATTAAATAAATATATTGTACTCAGCTAGTGGGTGAAGAAATGTTACGCTGTTGACAGCTCGGGGCTGAGGCCCGACAAGGACGTGCTCTAAGTACACTGAATGTTTGCCGGGACGTCTATCAACAACTCAATGTAACTTTCGGCACCAACTAGCAACAAAAATTAACCTCGACTAGAGGACTGGTGCCCAGGTGCCTGGCGGTCTTCATTGGTCGGCAGCCTTGAGGTTCTTCATCGGGGGCGATATTGAAACCGCCGGTCGTGGCCTCCGCAGGAATCTTCGAGGCACCGGCTCCGGCAGTGTCGATAATGTACGGTACTACACCCTCCAGTTCCAAATTCGTGATACCTTGATGTGTGGGAAAGTGTCCTATCAACCCACGCCTTCTTTTCGTCAAATTGTACTACCAATTTTTTTCTCCTGAATTCTGTTCAGTACCTCTTCATTACTTGCGCCCATCCATGTAATCTCCAGCATTGTTCTGTAGCATCACATTTCAAAAGCTTTCTTTCTCTTCTTGCCTGAACGGTTTATCGTCCATGTTTCATTTCCATACAAGTCTACACTCCGGACAAACACTTTCAAAGAAGGCTACCTAACACGTACATTTTCATTCCATGTCAACAAATTTATTTTCTTCAGAAAATTTTTCTTAGTATTGTCAGTCCCGATTTTACACTTCTCTACTTCGACCATCTCAAGTTACAGCGAAACTCATTTGCTACTTTTAGTGATGATGATGGTTAGTGTTTAACGTCCCGTCGACAACGAGATCATTAGAGACGGAGCGCAAGCTGGGGTTAGGGAAGGATTAGGAAGGAAATCGGCCGTGCCCTTTCAAAGGAACCATCCCGGCATTTGCCTGAAACGATTTAGGGAAATAACGGAAAACCTAAATCGGGATGGCTGGAGACGGGATTGAACCGTCGTCCTCCCGAATGCGAGTCCAGTGTGCTAACCACTGCGCCACCTCGCTCGGTTACTTTTAGTGTCTCACTTGACAGCCTAATGGCGCCAGTATCGCCTGATTCAATTCGACTACGCTGTATTACCTTTGTTGTACTTTTGCTGATGTTTATAATACAACATATTTCAAAGATGCTATGCACATCGCTCAACTGCTCTTCCAAGCCTTTTGCCCTCTGTGGCAGAATTATGGTGTCATCGGCAAAACTCAATGTTTACCTTTCCAAATTTCTCCTTGGTTTTCTTGGCAGCTTGCTCAATATACAGACTGATTCCGGATGGGCAATAACCCGGTCTCACCCGCTTCCCAAATACTGCTTCCCTTTCATGTTATCCACTGTTAGAATTGCTGGACTCGCATTCTGGAGGACGAAGGTTCAAACCCGCGTCCGGCCACCCCGATTTAGGTTTTCCGTGATTTCGCTAAATCGCTCCATGCAAATGGCGGGATGCTTCCTCTGAAATGGCACGCCTGACTTCTTTCCCCGTCCTTCCCCAATCCAAGCTTGTGCTCCGTCTCTTATGACCTCGATGTCGACGGGACGTTACACACTAAGATCCTCCTCCTCTTCCTCCACCTACACTGTTAGAATTGCTGTCAGATTTCTGTAAATGTTGTAAATAAAGTTTTCCTTCCTATATTTTATTCCAGAATTTCAAAGTGTGTGTCAACATCGCCAAATATCTTTCTTTAAATCTCCACTTGCTGTAAACATAGGTTTGGATTTCTTCAACATCACTTCGAAGGTAAGCCGCGCGGGATTAGCCGAGCGGTCTCAGGCACTGCAGTCATGGACTGTGCGGCTGGTCCCGGCGGAGGTTCGAGTCCTCCCTCGGGCATGGATATGTGTGTTTGTCCTTAGGATAATTAAGGTTAAGTAGTGCGTGAGCTTAGGGACCTTAGCAGTTAAGTCCCATAAAATTTCACACACATTTGATTTGAACTTCGAAGGTAAGTCGCGTATCATCGAAGGATTTCCACTGAAATACGTATTCTGATATGTAAATTCATCTTCAGAGGTTTCCATTTCCTTTTGTGTATCCTCCTTTTTTAAATTTACTTTATTAAGACATAGCCGGCCGGTGTGGGCGTGCGGCTTTAGGCGCTTCAGTCCGAAACTGCGCTGCTGCTATGGTCGCAGGTTCGAATCCTGCCTCGGGCATGGATGTGTGTGATGTCCTTAGGTTAGTTAGGTTTAAGTAGTTCTAAGTTCTTGGGGACTGATGACCTCAGATGTTAAGTCCCATAGTCCTCAGAGCCATGTATTAAAGACATCAGTAGTTCTTCTAGTGCAGTGCTGCTCAGCATTTCCTTAGATCTGGCACTGAAATTTTTTGCTTTTACATATCTTTTAAACTTACCATCTTCGATACCCTGTATTATGTATGAAGACCACATGGGAAAAATGGGTAGTCCATTTTTGTCATTCATTTTTTGTTCGATTGTATACCTTATGCTCCGTGTATTACAGTGCTCTAATGCTTTAGGGATCAAAGATGTCACAAAAATATTGACTGTGTTAATATAAATGTACAGGAGAGGAAGAAAGGGGGCGCAGCTCTCTCTGGAGGGACAGCACGCACGTCCGTAAACTGCGCTCTGCGTAGTACTAACAGTTATTTTTTGTAATTTTTAGTTGGCCATCGTGGTCTTACTTGTTACACAGACAGCTGTTTTGTTTTCCTCTTTGGTCGTAACCTTAAACCAGACGTTCAGTTTCATTTGTTTATCATTTTTCGATTCGTCGTGAGCCATACAGACGACCATGAATAACTTAAATGTCAACAAAACAGGAAAGAAGGTCTGCAGATAAGGTGGACAAAACACATCAAGAATAATAATTTCGGATCTGCATTGCAACATTGAAAAGTAATGCGGAAAGAAGTATGCCAGCAATGGAGGCGCATTTTTTCAGATTACGTTCCAGTATCTGCAGAGAATTCCGTAGACCTACAGAAACAATGCTCCTCCGAAACCCAACAGTATTAGCGTCACTACCGTACGAGTAATTTATTCTCTTCACTACCGCATAGTGCTTCCTGTATTATCAAGTAGAAAATACAGAGTATATCAAAAAGAATCATCCGATTTGGCACCTCTATATATCTGAAACTAATAAACATACATAATGAATTTTGTTTTTTTGATGAATCGGATCTCAAAAAAGTTCTGTTTCATACCTTTTCATAGGTGTTCAGTATGCCCCCCTTGAGATGCACGGCATATGTCAATGCGGTATTCAGATTGTTCCCACACTGCAGCACGTATTGAGTTATATTAACCCCCACAAGAAAGAATCACATTGTCATTTGCAGTGACCTTGGAAGTCAGTAATGTAAGGCTGAATCAGTGCGACGGATCCATCGTCCACTAATCCTTGGATTTAAAAATTTGCGCACTTCCATCTGGAAGTGCCAGTGTGGCGGTGCCCCATCCTGTTGGTAAATGAAGTCGTTCGAATCAGTCTCCAAACGTGGGAAAAAAAAGTTCTCAAGCATGTCGAGATATGTGCTTCCTGTAAGTGTTCTCGCAAAGCAAAATTGCCCGTTCACCTTTTCCCGTAAAACTGTACAAAACACGGTAAATTTAGGAGAGTCCCTCTAATGTTGTACAACTTCTTGTGGTTGTCCCGTACTACATATTCTCACATCATGACCGTTCACCTTTCCATGTAAATGGAATATTGCCTCGTCACTAAACACTAAGCGTAAAAGAACACTGTCATCCTCCGTCTCGCCAAGAACGAAATTACAGAACTCAAGACGTTGTTGTTTGTCTCCTTCACGAAGAGCTTGCAGTAGTTGAATTTCGTGTGTAAACGTGGACACAACACAGGCCAGATGGACATCGAGGGCATGCAGAACTGTCCAGCTGCTCGACGAACGGATTTCTGCGGACTCCATGTGAAACTATGGCGGGTGCATTCTACGTCAGTGTCAAGACACTCGGAGACGGCCCGACGATTTGCTTTTACAAATGGTTCAAATGGCTCTGAGCACTATGGGACTTAACATCTGAGGTCATCAGTCCCATAGACTTTTTTTTTTTTTTTTTTTTAAAAAAAAAATTCTTTATTCTCAATATTCTTATATCATACAAACAACCCACCACCTTATACAATTAGTGGGTCCTATTTGATACATTTGTATTTTATATTAGTACTACAGCTAACACAATTTGTTACTTTTCTGTTGCTCACACTATGGGCACTTCTGTCTATTTCCTACATTGTTATATTCTACTTATGCTAAGCTACTTCTACCTGCAGCGTTTACATTTGTGCCAGAATAGTATAAACCTACATTGTTGGCCTTGTTCACCGAGCTAATCCCGGTGAACGTGCCCCTGGCACCAGGCTGGCCGGAGTTTCGATACGCTGCAGCACTATACTAATGGTTTCTATCCTAGCTTATCCTACGTCTACTCTGTCTTAACCTAGTGTCGAAGTTGGTGAGTGTCTCAATCGGTAGTTGGGCGCACCCTACCTCCTAATCCCAGGCATGGCGGATTCCAGCCGTAAAGCGGCTGGCCAAGTCCTCGCCTCGGCGGAACAGGTTAGAATGCGCAGAGTCTAATTTGGGAATAGTTAGGTCTTAATTGTTGTTCCTTAAATAGTCCCTTATCACTTTGAGTGATATTTCGTTAGATAATTTATTCAAGATTGTAAAGTGGTCCTCATGCCTGAGCAGGTGATACGTGTCGTGATTTGGTAATTGCTGACGAAGTTGCGCGGCTACATCGTCGAAGAGGTGGCACTCATACACCACGTGTTCCGGGGTGCCTGGTGTGGCCCCACAGTCACACGCTGGTGTCGCCTGTTTCCCAAACCGGCATAGATATGCCGGGTAGGGTCCATGACCTGTGAGGAAGTGCAGCAGTCCTCGTGATGGTGTGAAGTGCTTTAGTTGTAACCTTTCCCTAATATTGGGCAACAGTTCATGTGTTCGCCGACCGGTTTCCTCGTTATCCCATTGTTCTTGCCAAAGTTCTTCCCCCCTTCGTTTGATTTCAATTTTGTTCCCCACGTATATCCCCATCAATTCAACTACTTTGTCCCTGTTTCCCTTTTTTATCCAGTACCATGCTGCCTGCTCCCGGATTTTAATGTCGAGCGGGCAGAGCCCCATCAGTACTGTTAGGGCTCCTCCAGGTGTAGTTCTGTATGCTCCCACTGATCTTAGTAACATGCTCCGCTGCACTCTTCTCACAGCCATGGCAGGCATAACCCTCGTGAGTCTGTGGGCCCAGATTCCTGATCCATATCCTACAATTGAAGTCAATATGCTATTATGATATAATTTGATTAGTTCTGGTGGTAGGTGAAATCGCTTGTGTCCAATTGCAATGAGATGATTTAATGTTTCCAAGGATTTTTGTGTAACGGTATCTATGTGTGATGTATATGTCCACCTCTCATCGACGACTACGCCCAGGTATCGCGCTTCATGGCGTCGAAGAACTGGTGAGCCGTCTATCCTCACAGTTGGATTTCTAACTAGTTGTCCTTTTAAGAGTAGATATGTAGATTTTGTTGGAGAAATCTTCATTTTGGACAGGTGGCACCATGTACTTAGGATTGTTATGGCCCTTTCAATTTTCGGCTCTAAGTCTTCGCGGCTACGGCCACCAACCAGCAGGAGGAGGTCGTCCGCGTAGGCTATGCCCTCTAGCACATCGTCGCTGTTCTGAAGGTTGTCCAAAAGAGGTTCCATATTAACATCCCAAAAGAGTGGCCCCAGGACTGACCCCTGTGGACACCCCTTGGTGATCTTTTTGCTTACTCTTCCGCTAGGGGACGATAGCCAGACCTCCCTATTCTCACAATAGCTCCTGAGACAGCCATATAGCGACGCTGGGCACTCCTTCTCTCGCAATCGAGAGAAGAGCGAGGGCCACCACAGGCTGTCAAAGGCGCCACTGATATCCACCATGATGCCGACCACGTATTTGTGCGGGGTAGAGGCGCAGACCTCAGCAGCCAGGGCGATGGCGTCAGACGCCGATCTCCCTGTCCTGAAACCGAATTGTCTGTTACTCATCCCGCACAACACTCGGTGTGCTGCCAGTCTGTCTGCCAGCAACCTCTCAAAAAGTTTCCCCAGTGTGTCTAATAGACATATGGGCCTGTAGGATTTGGGTTCTCGTGGATCTTTGTCTCGACTTTTCTTGATTATTACAACTGTAGCCCTTTTCCATATTTGGGGGAATTTCCCGAGCCGCAGACACTCGTTGTACAACTTTGTGAGAGGTGCCACCAATTGGGGAGCCAGGAATTGCACCACCTCTGCGGTGATGCCGTCTGGGCCTGGAGCCTTGCCTCTTTTAAGGGCTTTTATTTGTGTAGCTACTTCTTCCTCGGAGAAGGGATATACCATATTGTTGTTTCGGTATTCCTCTAGATCTTGTCTCCGAATCTGCTGTTGTGCCTCAGAGTCCTCATTTTCGCCATCGTCAGGCAGCAGGACACGGAGGAGGACCTCAGCAGTCTCCTGCCAGGTTTCCGTCATCCTGCCCTGATCCCTGACGGTGGACAACACCATGGGTGACCTGATCTTTTCCCGCACCAACTTATATGGTACACCCCATGGGTCTGTAGCTAGTTGCGTTTGTACATACTTTTCCCAGCTCTGTAGCCTCACGGCTTTGAGCTCTTGCTGGAAGTGCTCCTTGGCCTCTCTATATCTCAGCAGCCAACGTTGCTTTTCTTCCCAGACGACACTTCGCTGGTAGTACCTCCTGGCTCTCCTGACAGACTGGCGCATCTGTCCCAGCTCGGTTGACCATGGTGACGGAGAGGCCGCTACGGCTCTCCTCCTGGTTGGTACAGCGGCCTTTACCGCCCTTACGACTGCTTTCACCAGCTCCTCTGCGTATCCCTCGACATTTTCGTCACCGTCGGGCAATGTCGGTATTTCACACTCCCTTGCCAGGCGATCCCAGTCAGCTCTGTTGTAGTTTAGCTGTGTCTCCCACCCCATGTCCCAGCGGCATTCTTCGTCTCCCAATGAGAATGTGATAAGATTGTGGTCACTGGTTGTTACCTGGTCCCAGACCATCCAGTTTGTTACCTTGGTGGCGAGATTGGGCGTGACCAATGTAACGTCAATGTTGGTGCCCTCGCCCCCACCTCCTGCGTAGGTGGGCGGGTTTCCTTGCTTATTGGCGACCATTAGCTGTAGCGCCATGATGGTCTCTTCAGCCTTTTCTCCTCGGTCATCTCGTGTGCCGCTGAACCACAGGGGGGACTTGGCATTTATGTCTGCTGTAATAACACATCGACGTCCCCGCAACGCCGTGGTTACTTGTGTAAGCTTGTCAAGGAATTCATCTATTGTCCGGCCGTACTGGAAATACATGTTTATGATGTACAGTACTCCAGCTGGTGTTTGTAGTTCCACGACGTTGCAGTGATCGTCGGAAAACTGGGAGAGAACTGTGGCTCTTAGCGCTTTGTTGATAATCATTATAGCTGCTCTGGGTTCTGCTCCACTGTGAATGACCTGCCAACTTGCTGCCGCAAATGGGATTCGCCCAGCCAGGGAGTATGGTTCCTGCAAACAGAGCACATCCAGACTCCTCTCCTCCACGACTCTGCGGAGTTCCTGCATGACTAATTTGCTGTTATGTGAGTTAATCTGTCCTACGTTTAAATGGGTCTCGTGCATAATATGTTCTTATATGTGATTCGGGCCAGTTCTTATTCCAGTCGTGGGCTATTCTTCCATTTGTTATGACAGATTGACTGTAAAGTTCATCTAGATCAAATTTCTCATTTCGTCTGTCAAATACTTTTTTGATCAGGTCACGCAGGGCTCCAAAGTCGGTGGGGAGATTCATTGTCTTCAGCTGTATTCTGTCGACAGCCTCCATCACCGAGAAGGTGACGTCTCTGCCGTATTCATGACCGACACGTACCACATGCCTCAGGGCTGTGGTGAGGACCGCCGGCTCCTCCAGGCGTGCTAATTGTAGTGCATGTTCTAGGTTGGGGTATACCCTTTTGGGATCTACGCCCAAACCTTTTTGTATACCAGAGTTGGTAGAGGAAAATGTACTGTCTATTACATTGACTTGTATGTCTTGTTTCTCTGGTACGTTCGTCTGTGGTTTTGCCACAGGATGCCCTTTTGGTCGTTCTAGCTCTTTAAGCGACCCTAGTCCCCGTCTTGGGGGAGAGGAAGCACCAATGTAACCACAGGGGTCCGTTTGTACACCAGCATCTTTCGTGTCTACTTTCATGATTCGGATATTGGTAACTCCTTGTAAGAACTCCCTAAATCTGCTGGCCCTTAGTGCATCCCTCGCCCTTTTACTCGGAGACTTTCTCTTAGGCTTCCTGCCGCCTGATATGGACTCAGCCATAATCAGTTCTCGAGATAAGTCTCTGTTCTAATAACCTATATGTGGGGCAATTTCTTCCCGTGGCATTACAGTTCTTTTTTCCTCGTCTTGTACAAGGGATACATATCCCTGTTTTGCCACACGTTTTCCTGGTGTGATCTTCTGCACCACACCTGGAGCAAGCCGGCTTTCGCTCACAGTGTTTGTGAACATGATCGAGGTCTCCACAATTATGACACCGGGGAACTACAAGGTAGTCCCTAACGTTTATCGAGTGGAACCCCATGTAGATTCTGCCCATAGTAGTGAGCTTACGCCACATATTCCCCGAAACTTCAGCTACATGGTGTACAACATCGCGCTCTCTGGGTCCAGTTCTAAATCGTAATTTGAACTCTTTTTTGAAATCGTCCAGACTCATGTTCTCAAAATTTTGTTGATTTATTGTCTCATAGATGTCGTTTTCGTTTATTGCAGTGGGTACGTCGTATAGGATTACTAAGGGATTCCGCTTTTTGGGCGGTTCACACTTGACAACCTTTTTGAGTTTTTCATGTTTTAATATTTTGTCCCTGTCCTCTTCAGTCGCAACATCTACTATAACAACGTTTTTTGTTGCCTTTACCTTGTTTATTTTTATTTTGTCTGCTGCAGGATTTATGGTAGTTGTAAATAATTCCTGTACTTTTTTGATATCCTGGCCTGGCAGGGGTCTTAAGAAGACAGCCGTGTCAGGCTTTTTGGATACCTTTTCAATTGTCTCTTTTGTGGATTGTGCTTTGGTGGCCGCTTGTGCGACCACTCCTGCCCACGTTTTGGTGGGCTGTTTCCGTAGTCGTTCATTTTCCTTTTCCAATTCCTCGAGTCGTCCCTCGAGCTTCGCGCTAGCGATAGCCCAGGCGGCGAGCTCCTTCTTAATTGAGAGTACTGCTGTGTTACTAATTTTACCGTTTTTGATACTAGTGTCCAACAATTGATTTATCTTAGTATGCCATTCTGTCACGTTCTCTGCGTTCTGCCCCAGGCCCTCTTCAGGGGTGGGAACAGTAAGTGTCGAACACCTCGAAATAACACTCGACTCACTCGTCTCTTGGTCAGCCATGATTTATTTGACGAGTGAAAAAGTTGGGAGCCCGTCTCTTGCCCCGGACCGGCTCCTCTGGCATGGGGGGGGACTGTTGCAGCTCGCCCACCGACCTCGCCCCTAGGTCAAGGGCACTCCTGAGCTGCAGGGTTCAGCGCGCCGTTGCCAGCGCACTGGTCCCCGTCGAAGGCCTCGTCGTCGACGATTTCACTCGACGCTCCTCGGCAAGTGCACCCCGCACTCCGGAGAGGCGGATGCACCCCTCGCCCTTCGCCGCCTACTAGCCCGAGTTTCCACCTGAAGGCCAAGGACCCACTCCTACTCAGGTGGTGGGTCGGTCCCCCAGTCGTTCGGCGGTCTGGGCCCATCTAACCTAGCCCAGGCGATGTCACCACCTCCTGGGTTTGGCAGAACACGCCCCGGTTACCCAGGGGCGCGGCGAAGCACCCTTGCCGACTCGCGCCGCGATCCCGCGCCGACGAACGAGGTCGCCGGCATGCAGAGCACCTGCTGGTCTGTGCCCTGCGAACAGAAAGGGACTGGTGTTCGGTCCCTCGACACAGCTCCCCCTGTGCCACGCACCCTTCGCTTTCGCATCGGGTTGGGTCGCAGCTCTCCCTTTTGACGCAAGGCAGAATGCCGAGCTTGACGTCTGGCACCACGGGAAGGCGGAAAGAGCTACTTGGGAAGGAGAGGCTGTAAGAGACGCTTCACTTCCCCGAGTGAGGACTGCCGCGGCACGCCCGACTGGAAAGCGATACGCCCCAGTACGAGCCTCCGTGCCTTACGGCGCGCCGGCAACGGGCGGGCCCGCGCCGAAACGCGCCGTCAAGCGACTGACCTCACGCCAGACGTCCCATAGACTTAGAACTACTTAAACCTAACTAACCTAAGGACATCACACACGTCCATACCCGAGGCAGGATTGGAACCTGCAACCGTAGTAGCAGCGCGGTTCCAGACTGAAGCGCCTAGAACCTCTCGGCCACATTGGCCGGCCTCGTAGGCTCGATTCCCGGTCGGGTCGGGGATTTTCTCCGCCCGCGGACTGGGTGTTTGTGTTGTCCACATCATTTCATCATCACTCGGGAAAGTGGTGAGAATGGACACTGAAAAGATTGGGATTTTTTACGGGCGCTGATAACCAAGCGGTTGAGCCCCCGTAAACCAAATATCATCGTCATCGTTCAAACTCAGTGGTGTGTCGATAATGACGTGTCTGTCGTCTTAAATGGCTTCGTGACTAACACCAACTCACCATGTCCAATCTCAAAGGTAACTATCGTTCACGACCATTACAGCGTGTGTTTAAAACAAACCTGATTTGCATCCTCATAGTGGCTCTACTGGGGCAACTTTTATGGGACTGACGCGAAATTGGAATAGACGTCATTTTTTTGATGCAGAAACATACGTCTACCAACTTTCGTTTATGTCGCGCGCCTTCTTCATGGTTCTGCGATTTTTTTTTTTTTTTCAGTCAATGTAGTTGGTGCTACGCTTGCAAAGCCGGGCCGGGTCGCTAGTAGTCGATCACTTTCATAAGCAGTTTCACACTGCACTGAGAAACAAAACATATAACAACAAGTAAGAACAATTATGTCACGGAGGGCAGCTGTCGTCCAATGCTGTCTGGTAACCGGCAGCTGAGGCAGCAGAAAGATACGAGAACTGTGCACAGGGCAGAAAGTGTGACCCAACCCGTGCTGTGATTGGTTGTTACTATGGTAGCTATTCTGTAAATAACTAGCTGTCAGTCACTGTGTTATTCTGACCTAGCTGTGTCCACGTCATTTCTTGGCGAATCCATTTCTTCAATTTGTGCTCGACCGGTAGGACAGCCTGTGTGAAGTTTCGAAAGTAGCACTGAGGTACTGGCAGAATTTGATCCGTTAAAATGGGGACCACGAGTCGTGGCTGCATAGCTCAGACGGTAAGAGCATTTCCGCCCGCGTTCGATTCGAGTCCAGAACGCAGTTTTAATCTATCAGGAAGTTTGAAAAGAGCGTACATTCCACTCAGAGGCAATAATTCATTCTGGTTACTTGCAGGTATTTCCTTAATCTCAAGGAACAATGATCTTTACCGCGAACTAGTTACGTAGTCTTTCAATCGTCTCGGATATTGTGGAAAATTAAACAACCGTGTTTTAATCTTTCGGAGATGGTCAACGGTACATTCTCAGATTTAAGTAAAACAATTTCCTCCTTAGTCTCACATGTCAAGTTTCATTTGTTCCATTATGTTTCCTTAGCTGTGTTCGTATCGGAGACCATCACTGTACTTCTAAATGCATACTGTCCGACAAAGTCGGCGAACTAAGACATACAAAACGTGCAACGACTCATGTATCGACGAGAGGGATCCACGAAAGCGACCGCTAGTGAGTTTATTATTTTATAACGCGGAGGTGATGTTCAGAAAAGAAGAAAGATCAGTGTTTAACGTCCCATCGACGCCGAAGTCAATAGAGACATCATAAATTCGGACTGGGCGAGCAAATCAGCCATGTCTTTCGAAAGATCCAATTCGGCAGTCACCTTAACTGATTTAGGGCAATGGCCGGATGGAGATTTTGAACCACAGTCTTCCGGAATACGAATCCAGCGTATTGCCGTTGCACCATCTCGCTCCGTAGCGTTTTAGTTACGCGCACGACTTCAAACCGAGCGAGGTGGCGCAGTGATTAACACACTGGACTTTCATTCGGGAGGTTCAAAGCCGCGTCCGGCCATCCTGATTTACGTTTCCCGTGATTTCCCTAAATAGCTTCAGACAAATGCCGGGATAGTTCCTTTTAAAGTGCACGGCCGACTTCATTCCCCATTCTTCCCTAATCAGTTGGAGCCGAAACCTCGCTGTTTGGTCCCCCTCCCGCCAAACCAACCAACCATCCATGACTTTAAAAACATTGCACTGGGTGAGTGGCGTAAATAGCGAACACTTGTAGGAAACGCAAAATAGGTTAACATCTGTCGTGCCTAGACTGCATACGTAGAATATTGTTAAACGGAGCTGGACAACATGCTCTACCGAATTCGCGAAGGCTTCTACATAGTTTTTTCGACGTCACTGTAGGACACACTTTAATTGGATGCTTCACGATCAGAAAACACCGCACTATTTCTCGAGGTGTGAAGCGATAGTGTCTCATATCTCACATGAAAAAGACGCGAAGAGATTTTAGAACGATGGTGATGTGCACTAATATGAATGCTGTAGGACGATCACGAAATGCAGTGGATCTATATAGCTGGCTCTCGGCGGAAGTGTGAGGTCTGGATTAATAACACGAGTGGACGCAGGTCTGACTAAAGAAAGACTCGCCTGCATCTTCCATGCCCACTTCCTCTGGTAATGTAATTAACTTTGCTGACGCAAACGGGCCTCTCTTCTCGTTAAGCGGCATCGTCACACTCGCTAACTTGAGCATTAGCAGTTAGTTCGTCACTTTCGAAAATGTGTGACGAAAGAAGGAAAAGGGCATCATCAAACAATTCCTTCTTGTAAAGTATGGAAGGTTAAAGTTTAACATCACATCGACCTTGTGATCATTATAAGTAAACAGTGAATCAGAATGCACGTGAAATTCCTGGCAGATGAAGAGTATGTGCTGCACCGAGACTCGAACTCGGGACCTTTGCCTTCAGCCGGCAAAGGCTCTGTCCTCACAGTGAAGTTTCCACATCCACACTCCGCAAGCCGACGTACGATGCGTGGCGGGGTAACCCGTAACACTACTGGTCATTTGCTTTCCTGTTCCACTCGCAAATAGCGCGAGGCAAAAACGACTACTCACACGCCTCCGCATGAGCTGTAATTTCTCTCATCTCATCTTCGTGGTCCTTACGCAAAACGTGTTTTGGCGGCAGTAGTATCGCTCTGCAGTCAGCTTCAGATGCCGGTTCTGTAAATTTTCTCAATATGTTCCTAGAAAAGAACGTCGCTTGTCCTCGAGGGACTCTCATTTTAGCCGGCCTGGAGGCTGTGCGGTTCTAGGCACTTCAGTCCGGAACCGCGTGACTGCTACGGTCGCAGGTTCGAATCCTGCCTCGGGCATGGATGTGTGTCCTCAGAGCCATTTTAACCATTTTTCGAAGCTACGACCCCGTGATCCAGAGGCAGCAACGACAGCCACTGGACCACGAGATGTACATGACTGCTGGCAGCGGTGGTGACGAAAATGTACGGTCGCAAGGATACCGTGTCTGGATGGCTACGTGGGACTACCGAAGGGGAAGACCATCGTGTTCGGCTTGGGGCTCTGGCGCATCGTACAGCATCTCGAGCAGCAATTTGAGCAGCGGTTGGCACCACAGTGACACAACAAACTGTTCCAAACTGGTTAGTTTAGGACAGCTCCGAACCAGGTGTCCTGTAGCTTGCTTTCCACTGACACCAAACCACCGCCATTTGCAGCTTGTGTGGTGTCAAGCGAGAACTCATTGGAGGGCGGGATGGGTCTGTTGTGTTTTTTTTTTTTTTTTTTTTTTTTTTTTTTTTTTTTTTTTATATATATTATGAAAGCTGACTCTGTCTCGGTGCCAGTGATGGCCGTATGTTGGTTAGGAAGAGGCAAGTTGAGAGTGTGCAACCAACATGTAGGCATGCTAAACACGCTGGATCTACCCATGCAGTTACGGTTTGGGGTACGGTGTCGTACGACAATACGAGCACTGTCGTGGTTATTCCATGCATCCTGACTGCAAATTTACGTCAGTCTCGTTTCGACATGTTGTGCTGTCATTCCTGAACAGCATTCCAGGGGGTATTTTCCAACAGGATAACGCTTACCGACATACCGCTGTTGCAACCCAACAGACCTTAAAGAGTGTCGACATGTTGCCTTGGCCTACTCGATCACCAGATCTGTCTCCTATCGAGAACACGTGGGACATCATCAGACGACAACTCTAGCGTCATGCACAGCCAGCATTAACTGCCCCTGTACTGACCGACCAAGCGCAACAGGCATGGAAGTCCATCCCACAAACTGACATACGGCACCTCTTAAACAGAATGCATGCACGTTTGCATGTTTGCATTCATGGTTCTGCCGGTTTTACTGGTTATTAATGTACCTGCATTTCGCATTTCCAATGGCTTATCTCGCTCTTACAGTAACCTGTGATCTTGCAGTGTTAATCATTTAAAAATTTCCTAGACAAATGTATTCCCGAAATTTCGTCACTCTACATTAATTTTTTGTTGGTGTTGCGATTTTTTTTTCGCCGTGTATTTGCGGCCGGACGACGTGTCTGGCGTAGCTGTTGTTTTGTTTACGCACTGCTGCGTAGAGCTGTAATTAAAATTCCGAGAATAGATTTAGGTAACTCCAAACTTTAGTATAACTTAAAAGATTTAAATAGTGCACCCCAAGAAAGTTTTCAGATGGCACAAATTAATCGGAAAAAAATCTTCAGATTTCAGCGAATATTCACGAAACATTTACAAATTATATAAATAAACCTCTCTCGTGGATGAGTCTGTTAATGTGTTTATGTATTAGTGAAAACCGTATCATAATCGCTAGTATAGTTCCTGAGATTAGCCTTCACGTACAGACAGAAAAAAGCAAAGGGGTCTTTAATTTATAATACGTGCAGATTAGGATCTTACAAAGCGAACTCTATATTTTACGTTAACGGGTAAGGTATGAACGTACTCCGTGCTGATCTGCACAGCCGCCGCCGCGGCCGCCGCCGGAAGTATATAGCGATTGCATGTGACGGCGAACCGACAACGTGCCTTCTTTTGCATAGTCAACTGCCAATCACTTTGTTATTCTGATCCAGGTACAGGTATTAACATCAAGGCTTATCCTTCCCAAAATAATTGTGCAGTACTCTATCCGTGACGTCTACTCTGTTATGTTGCCCGTTTATTCTATTTTCGATCTTCCTAGGCAAGTTACATTGCTAAGTACGACCTGTATCTACTGTACTGAAACTGTCTCCGTGAGAACACGCCTCGGAAGTCCCAACGGTACCGAGCGACCGTCATGTCATCCTCAGTGATTGGATGCGGATATGGAGAGGCATGTGGTTAGCACACCGCTCTCCCGTCGTTGTCAGATTTTGTGGCAGGAATCGCTACTTTCCCATCGAGTAGCTCCTCAAGTGACGCCGATGCCGCAGCCCCCCCCCCCCCCCGCACCCCCACCACCCTTGCCTACAGCACTCGACCCTGACGGCCACCCATCCAAGTGTTAGCCAAGCCCGACAGCGTGAAACTTAGATGATCTGACGGGAACCGTTGCCTGTTGTACTTAGATATTTTCCGCTACAGGCTATCTATTGTTGTCAGGCTGCAATTTACTCTCTACTCCAAATATGGGAGCTACCTATCCCGCCTGTTTGTACCAGCCCGTGATATGTTATCTCTGCCTTTCTTCATTTTAATACCAGTGTCTACGATAACTAATGATTATTATTTTAAGAATACTTAGCTGCTATTCACAAGCGGAAAAACAAGTCTGCGTTCCTTCCTAGTAAACGTGTGACGGGTTACCCATGAACTGAACGACTCTGTTTGCTAAACCGAGAACTCTTCAACCACGCGTTTCCTCTTTTTTATTTTTTATTTCACTATATAGATGCCGCCTTGCCGCAGTGGATACACCGGTTCCCGTGAGATCAGCGAAGTTAAGCGCTGTTGGCCGTGGCCGGCACTTGGATGGGTTATCATCCAGCCACCATGCGCTGTTGCCATTTTTCGGGATGCACTCAGCCTCCTGATGCCAGTTGAGGAGCTACTCAATCGAATAGTAGCGGCTTCGGTCAAGAATACCATCACAACGACCGGGAAAGAGGTGTGCTGACCCCACGTCCCTTCTATCCGCATCCTCCAATGAGGATGACACGGCGGTCGGATGGTTACGGTAGGCCACTCATGGCCTGAAGACGGGGTGCTATATAGATGCCCCGTTTCGGATTTCATAGGGGTTCTGGACGTGAACAATTCTAATGCTTTCATGTACGAAAGCGCTATGTTTGAACATTTGTGGATATAAAAAGTACACACGCTCTGTAAGTCAGTGTAGATACCGCCGTAACTTACATGAATCGGTCGTTATACTTGCGATGCTGCAGCCGATTTTTGTTATTAAGCAGTATCCATCATATGAGAATGTGGTAATATACGGTAATATGTGGGTAACTCCTACAACTCTTTGAAGACTTTGCACATATTCTGTCTACGTTGAGTTGTAATGAATAGAAGCAATAATACACATTAATTTGTTAATAATACTTTTCACGCATGTTACGTCCATGTAAATCAGGCACAATTTCCGTTTCACATGGTAAGCTTATATAGTTTATTGTGCGAACTCCTTTTCGCTGGCAATACTTCGTGGTCTTCTTATGGTAATCCAGTATACGTTACATTTACTGGCTAAGGGTGTTGGAAGTCGCCATCTGTTTCCTGTAAGTAATACAGCACGCAGCGTTTACAGTCTGACCAAGCGAAGTGCGCGCGTTGAACACTGGTGCGTTAAGGAACAATTTAAGATTCAGTATATCTAGGATGTCTTCGGTTCTTGTTGTGTTATTGTAGACTGGATTGTTTCAGCACTCTAGGCTAGTCTATTGTGTGCAGGTCCTTTCTTCGCTGTATAACTACTGCAACCTGCATCCGTCTGACCCTGCTTGCTGTCTTTCAAGTTTGGTGTCCTATCATCTTAGTCATTCTTTTAACGCTGTCATGCGTCGAAGCTGGTCTGTCATGATGATCAGCATCTTTCTTTTAATCAAGCTGTGCCACACTATGTGGACCTCGCTATTTTATATTCCATCCACGAAATGAAGAATAATGACGAATATAAAATGCTGTATTCAATACTGCGTATTTTGTTTGGCTGAGTAGATGAACAGCTCGCGCTGTTATTCTTCGAAGCAGCAGTACATGCGCCACAGCTGACCCCATTCTCAGACACAAACACTGTGTGGTCAGGGTGCGAGGTTATACTGTGCAAACACCAACAATGAAAGAGAATACGTCGTGCTGACTTCTTGTTCTCGCGGCAATTGGGCAGGCAATCAGAACAGTGAAAGACGCTGCGGTTTTATCGGGCTGTGTGTTCCCCTCAATTGATTTAAACTTGGCCTTATTTGTTGGGTGTTCGTGTCACGACGCGGATTCGCCCCGATCCGCCTCTTGGACAGAACGACGTATCACGACGAACGACAGTTACTGTGCTTGAGGAATGCGACATAGGAGTAAACAGGGGCAAGGATTGGGCATCTGGCGCTATTCTCCATTAGCACGGGGTGTGGAGCGCGGCACGAAATTCGCGATCATTTAGTATAGGATCATAGCAACGGTAACTCTACTTCACATACCGTAAGTGCCTGTAATTCAGTCTGTAGTTACACATGTGTGACATAAAAAGGCAGAAGATACAGAAAACAATTTCATCTCTCGACGCCTCTTGTAACTGAGGCCAGGTGACGGAGATCCGAAAGCGAATTACTTGCTCTCTTTGGTACCAGCAGTGGATGGTTTTTCGTCGCGCAGCTATCGCGTGTCATTCGCTTCTGAACAGGCAGGCAGGGTCATAACTGTGTTGAAAATATATTTTTAATAAATGTAAGTAGTAGTTAACGAAAAAAGAAAAGTTAAAAACTATCCAGACGAGTCTTCCGCCACTCAAAATAATGTTTTCCTTCTTTTGTGACTGAAACTGGTACACTGAAGCTCAAATCTCATTGTAAATACAGTAGCTGGAAAGTACAATTTGGTCTGCTGTGAGTGACATTTGTATTTCAAAATCTCGGTACAAATTATATCAAGAGATGGACGTTGTAAAGAACATGTCCCTTGTTTGTTACCTCTTTTATATTTTATTAACAACTTAATTTGTTACGAGTGTTCCATCGTGTTGGACAGACCTCTTGTGTTGTACGTTACATGAGTTCCACTTAATTATTCTCAAATTACAGATCAATCATGTACGTTTACTCTGTGACAGTGCGTTCACGCTTCTCAATACATCTTGCACATGGAAAAGGGAAACGTTTGAGCGGTCATCAAAGATACTCGGCGTGAAGCGTGTCATCGTTTTGCTTCGAGCTTTCAGGCAAATGAGACAGTGGTCTCTTTCGAGCTGTAACAATTGTAAGTAGGCTGAAACTTCCTGGCAGATTAAAACTGTGTGCCCGTCTCGGTCGGGCGCACAGTTTTAATCTGCCAGGAAGTTTCATATCAGCGCACACTCCGCTGCAGAGTGAAAATCTCATTCTGTAAGTAGGCTGTTTAGGTTTTTATGCTGGTAACACCTCGTAGCGCTCTGTATGAAAATCACTGGCTGTGCTGTGTGCAGTCTGTGGCTGGTTTGCATTGTTGTTTGCTATTGTAGTGTTGGCCAGTTGGATGTGAACAGCGCGTAGCGTTGCGCAGTTGGAGGTGATCCGCCAGCAGTGGTGGATGTGGGGAGAGAGATGGCGGAGTTTTGAGAGCGGATGATCTGGACGTGTGTCCATCAGAGACAGTAAATTTGTAAGACTGGATGTCATGAGCTGCTATATATATTATGAGTTTTGAACACTATTAAGGTAAATACATTGTTTGTTCGCCATCAAAATCTTTCATTTGCTAACTATGCCTATCAGTAGTTAGTGCCTTCAGTAGTTTGAATCTTTTATTTAGCTGGCAGTAGTGGCGCTCGCTGTGTTGCAGTAGTTTGAGTAATGAAGATTTTTGTGAGGTAAGTGATTCATGAAAGGTATAGGTCACTGTTAGTCAGGGCCATTCTTTTGTAGGGATTACTGAAAGTCAGATTGCGTTGCGCCAAAAATATTGTGTGTCAGTTTAGTGTTGATCAGAATAGGTAAAGAGCGAAATGTCTGAGTACGTTCAGTTTTGCTCAGCTGTTTGAAAATCAAATAATGTAAGAGGTTTATAAGCACAGTAATTCATTAATTTTTCTATGGGGAGGTTTCACAATATTTCGGACACACATCTCGTACTAAGGCTGTTGTTCTTGTTTATTCTGCTGTTAGTTCTCATGACGATTGCTTTTTATCTGTGGCGGTACCACCTACCTCTATTGGGTGAGATTGTCCAGTTACTGAGTGATACGCGTTGGTGGCATGCCAGGTTTCTCCATATCTAGCGTTGTTTCAAAGAACCTTGGAAACAAAATACGAGCTCGCAGAATATCAGCACTGATATAGGATAATATTGAAGGCTACCTAGCAAAAAGAGCAAAGTACACGTTTCTCAGTGGGGAAACACTGTCGGTCGCGAAATTAGAGAGCGGCGTACCCCAAGGGTGTGACAGTAGCCGGTAGATAACATACGTAGCACTGTGTTCGCGGATTACGCATTTGATCACGGGGAGACAGCGTCATCAGAAACAGATTGCGAAATGCAGATTTGAAGACGATCAGTGTGAGGTGAAAAAGCTGTCAGCTGGCCGTCGGCGAAACAGAACGTAATTTAATGCGCGAAAACACTGGATCATGTTTAACTACACCATCGCAAATCGATTAATGCGTGCAGTTACAATCCTAAAAGATGTAGGAATATCCATCCCGGCAGATTAAAAGTGGAGCTCTTTCGATGTAGTGCACATTGCAGAGGAGAGCACAGGTCATCCAGTTTTCAAGAGGAGTAGCCGAAAAGTCGCATAAAACTATAGGACTATATCTCAGACGTCCGTCCGTTGTAGAATTTTTGAACATGTTTTATGGTCCCATATTACGATATTTCTGGAGACCGTAAATCTCCTCAATAGGAATCAACATGGGTTCCGGAAACAGCGATCGTGTGGAAACGAGCTTGCTCTGTTCGTCCACGAGATAAAACAGGTACAAGCACCCACGTAAATGCCGCGTTCCTTGACTTCCGTAAGTCATTCGATACAGTTTCGCACTGACACACCAGGAAAATACGAGCGCAAGTATTATAATACCAACTGTGTGATGGATTGAAGAGTTTCTAGCAGCCGGCCGCTGTGATCGTGCGGTTCTAGGCGCTTCAGTTCGGACCCACGCGGCTGCTACGGTCGCAGATTCGAATCCTGCATCGGGCACGGATGTGTGTGATGTCCTTAGGTTAGTTAGGTTTAAGTAGTTCTAAGTCTAGGGTACTGATGACCTCAGATGTTAAGTCCCATAGTGCTTAGAGCCATTTGAAGTTTCTAGCAAACCGAACACAGCATGTGATTGCCAGTGGACGTAAAAGTGACATCGGGCGTATCCCAAGGGGGTGTACTTTTCACAATGTATAAAAATGAGATTGTAGGCAACGTCGGAAGTTGAACGAAGCTTTTAACGGATGGTG
Organism: Schistocerca americana; assembly: GCF_021461395.2. NCBI lineage: Eukaryota > Metazoa > Arthropoda > Insecta > Orthoptera > Acrididae > Schistocerca > Schistocerca americana. Next base: position 649,203,001 of record NC_060120.1, on the reverse strand, counting down.
CTGTTGTATACAAAGAAGACCCGCCAGGGTAGCCGAGAGCGGTAACGCGATCAGAGTCCGGCTTTCGCCGCTGTGCAGTGCGGACGTGTTGTTGTTTCCGCCTGCGGAGCGCGCGTGCTCGCTGTTGTTTACATTTCAGCGGCCGTCACTTACGTGTCGCTTACGTGCACTAGAACCATGGCCAACCGTTTCAGAAAATCAACATTACGATTCACCTTCTGCAACGACTACGCACGACCAAAGGCCTTGGAAGTGGAACGCTTCTTACGCGACGTTGCTAAGATCCCAGCTTCCGACATCTTGGGCATCCATTTGTCCATATTAAGCAGTACGATGTACGTCAAAGTCGTCAGTGACGCGGTATGTGAAAGAATACTTCGTGACACCAACCATGGATTATGCTTTTGCCACGCCGACGGCAATGTCGGAGCGGTCACTGTCGATCATGCGCACCATACGAGTTTTCGAACTCCCGTTCGAGCTCCCGGCGGAAGACGTTATCGCAGCTTTCCGCCCATATGGCACTGTACGTAGCCACACTGCCGAACTCTGGGCGCAATTCCAAACGTACCCCGTTCTTAACGGTGTACGGCAGATCACCATCGATCTCCGTCGCCACGTGCCATCTTACCTGCAAATTAGCGGGTGCCGCGCGGTTGTCATATACGACGGCCAACCCAAGACCTGTTCCGGGTGCGGCAAAGAAGGCCACCTCAGATCTGAGTGTCTTCAGCGACGAATCACCCAATTGCCACCCGCTACCGTGGCACCTCCGGCTCCGACGACGGTTTTACCGATCACCTACGCATCGGCGCTCTCTTCTCCTCTCATCGGCCGCCGCCCGTCGGACCATGTACTGGTGACCCTTCCAGCTGCCACGGATACCGCCGGGGCTGACACGTCGCGCTCAAAGCCTGACGCTATTCCGGCGCCACTACCAATAGCGACGACTTCCGACCCCCACCCGCCCGACCTTATGGACGCACCTTCATTTGACGTTCCCGCGACGGCCTTCCTCTCAGAGCGACGCGACTCCCTTCCGTCTTCCGACACGGAGGGACGAACCCGCAACGTTCACCTGAGAGGCGCAAGAGGAGGCGCCGTACGGTCTCGGAACGAGACGGATCACCACCCCCTGATGCTCCAGAGGTCGTCCGACCCGACGAGGCCTCGTAGAACCTGCACGACGATACGAATGACGAGAACATGACGCCGACTGTGGCTGTGTCGATGGCTTCTCTACTGGCTCGCCCAGGTGCTCCTGAACCAATGGACTCCACCGCTGCGACTGCCGCCGAGACGTCCTCCGCCCCTACGACCGACGTGGAACGTACGACCATCACAACGACAGCGCCTTCAATGGTGTGGAGTGAGGACGTCGATGAGGACCCGGACCACACGCTGGGGACAGAGTTACCCCAGACGGAAGCATCGTTACGCCGCTGATAACGCCGTCAGGTGGCGTACGGCACGAATCGCCGTTGCCTCGCCCCTCTTCATCCTCCGCCGGTGGAGTTCCCCTCCATGGCGGGGTACGGCTCCAAACCTACCGAATAGCGACGATCAACACTAACACCATTAGCTCACCCGTGAAACTTCAACTGCTGCGAGAGATGATATGGGCGTCGGACGTCGATATCGCACTACTACAAGAAGTACACTTGGCCACACTTCCAGACGTCGCGGGATGTAACACTTATCTAATTGGTTCAAATGGCTCTGAGCACTATGGGACTTAACATCTGTGGTCATCAGTCCCCTAGAACTTAGAACTACCTAAACCTAACTAACCTAAGGACATCACACACATCCATGCCCGAGGCAGGATTCGAACCTGCGACCGTAGCAGTCACGCGGTTCCGGACTGAGCGCCTAGAACCGCACGGCCACCGCGGCCGGCGTAACACTTATCCTTCTCCTAGTGACCACCTGGGACGCGGCGTAGCCATCTACGCCAGAGAAGGCATTCCAGTGACCGATATCACATACCTTCCATCTGCCAGAGGCATGGCCGTCACCGTCATGGGGACACGTATCGTCAACATTCACGCTCCGTAAGGCTCCACCCGCAGACGCGACAGGGCACTCTTCTATTCAGAAGAAATCGCTCCTTTGTTTCTTGGACGCTGCGACCATTACTCGGTTAGGGACGATTTTAATTGTGTCTTGCACCCTAAAGATCAAGTGCCCCACTACAACACCTGTCAAGAACTGCGTCTTGTCGTCAGAGATCTATTGCTCCGCGACACTTGGGAAGTTCAGCACGGGGACGCACGTGGACATACTTACCAGACCAGTCACTCCGCGAGCCGCCTTGATAGAATTTACGTCTCTCGGGAACTCACACTTGCAGTCCAAGGTGCAGAACTTTGGCCCCTGGCCTTTTCGGACCACTGTGCCTACATCTGCAACATTCTCTTCCCCAAGCAAGTGGTCTGGCGTAGTCGTGCACCGTGGAAGCTAAACACCACCCATCTTCATGATCCCGAATGTCTTCAACGTGTTACCGAGACATGGGCCACCTGTGAACGTCGCTTACCTACATACGGCACGACCTTGACCTGGTGGCTGGAATGTGCCAAACCTGCCATTCGACGTAGTTTGATTCAGTATGTAAAGGAAGTAGCTGCGTGGCGCCGGCACACTACCGACTATTTCTACGCCGTTCTCCGCGACCTGGACGCCCAACCGCCCACCCCCGACATGCAGAGGGAACGCAGCAGGATTAAGGCGCAAATTGTAACGTTGACACGCCGTAGACTGCAGGGGGCTATGACCGAACCCGATGTCAAGATTCGGCGGAACAAGAACATCCCACCATGCATCATATCGCCTCCGATAGGAAACATCGACGACAACAACTCATCACCGAGAACAACACCTGTCACGGCCAGCACGTCACTTGCCAGGCTGAAATCGTCAGTGCCTTTGTCGACCGCTACCGCACAATGTACCAGGAGGAGACTACCGACAACCACGCTGAGGAATCTGTGTTCCCACACGTAACTCGCACCCTCACCAACGACGAAGCGGACGAGATGATGGAGCCAATTACGCGTGACGAAGTCCACGATGTAATCAAAAAAGGCGCTCTGAATAAGTCATCTGGTGTCGACGGATTGCCGATAGAATTTTATCGCGCCTTCCTCACACTAATGGCGTCACGGTGGACAACGAGGTTTCATGAACTGCTGACGATGGGGAACGCCGTACCGCCGTCCTTCGTCACGGGAATTATTATACCCATCCACAAAGCGACACCAGGTGTGACGACAGCACATTACCGTCCCCTGACTCTGCTTAACGCAGACTATAAAATTTTTACACGCCTACTGGCAACGCGATGCCGCAAGGTCCTGCCTAGCATCGGCCACAGGAGAATGTCGCGATTTAATTGCACTGGCAGCGGCGTGCAGACTCCGCGCCGCAGTGGTTGCCATTGATTTTGACAGAGCATTCGACGAAGTGAGGCATCTTTTTCTGTTCTCAGTTATGAACCGCATGGGTTTTCCACCAGCCTTTATCGACGTAATCCGGTGCCTGTACGGCACCGCCGAATCGCTGATTCAGGTTAATGGCCGTGTGGAGGGACCAGTGGCGATCCGGCGTTCCGTACGGCAAGGCGGCCCACTTTCGACCCTACTGTATGCCATAAGCCTGGAGCCACTCATCGGGAGTCTGACGAGCCACCTTTCTGGTCCCACTTTGCGACAGCACAGTTTTCGATGTCGTGCGTATGCGGACGACCTCCTCCTCTTGATCCGCTCACGGAGTGAGACACACACGGTACTAGATTTGATATCAACGTACGGCACTGCAGCGGGCAGTAACATGAATATGACTAAATCCGCGGCGAAGCCGATTGGACGCGGCCTCTCACACTACGACGTAGCACCTCTCCCGTGTGTACAAAAACTGCGATGCCTTGGTATCATTTTCACCTCCACCGTGCGCCGTTCCGCTGCCATCAATTTTCGGCGTGCACTCCAAACTATCCGCACGACGGTGCGACAAAATCTCCGACGACTCGATTCTTTACAACGTGTCCAATACCTCAATCAACATGTGGCGTCCAGAATGGTCCACATCGCACAGGTCCTCCCGCTGCCATCAACAATTGGACGCAGCCTCCAGGCTGCCTTCGGATACTTTCTTACGGCCGGTACGCTCTTTAAGGTCCGCTACGACACGCTCACCCTTCCCACGCGAGCGGGAGGCCTCGGCCTTGTCAATGTGCGACTCCGGGCGGCGTCCTTGTACATGTCCACCATGCACAAGCAGTGGCACGGGGGCACCTCCCTTACGCGCAGCTTCCTGGAAATTCTTGTGCCCGCGACCATAACACCACCAGTACCAGTCGGACACATCAAGCACCATCTGACGCACGTTTCTGATTTCATCGTCGACTTCAGTTATGCTCACACATACTTACCGACCACGCGTTCTCCTCAACCTAAAGATTTTTACACCCCACTGCTTCGTTCCATATCCAGCAACAATATCGAACTGACACATCCGTCCAAGCGGTGACCCACGGTTTGGCGTCATATCCACCAGCCTTTTCTTCCCTTCAACGTCCGGGCAACATGGTACCAAGTCGCAAATGAAAAATTCGCCACAAATCATCGCCTTCACGCCATCGGACTACAGGACTCTCCACTTTGTTCCATTTGCCACCTCGTGGATGACGATGTCCATCAACTGACTTGTGCTGCCACCAGTGACGTCTGGAAGCTTGCCCGACAGTTCGTTGCCTGTTACCTCCGCGTTCCGCCGGACTCGATTGACCCATGGACTTTTATCCATCCTGAGAATACTTATTCCCCCCCCCCCACCACCACCACCAAAAATCATGCGATTGTATGGGTCAAGGAATGAACGATCACCTACATGTATAATGATGGCGACAAATCACGCCTTGATTTCTGGCAGTACTTACAAACCGCCCACAGTCAAGTCGAACACCGACCGCGCTACCGCGCCTTCTTCGCCAATTACCTACATGCGATCTTTACGTCACCCCCGCTCAGTTGGATGGTGCCACACGCCGACAGCACCCCCCCCCCCCTGCTGACGTCTGAGACTCCCCGCGCTACTTTCTATATTGTAACCCACAGTGGAGTAGGCGCATGGACACGTGCCTCCTTTCTTTTATGCACTATACGAGAACACACTAGTTTTTCCCTCACTCCATTGTATATTGTTTCACACCTCTTAGCTCACATCAGTATTATTATTCTTTTTTTCCTACACATTGTTCATAAGAACAAAAAATTGCTCGCCTTGTACGAGTATAATGTCTTGTGTTATTTTCGCCGGAAGGATGGCATTTCTGTTGTATTTAAGTTTGTACCAATAAAGATCTTTTGTTAATTTACCCTGTTTCCTGGTAAAAAAATAATCATAATAATAAAATAAAAATAAATATAAAAGCTACTTTGAGGGAGTGATTCAGGGACGGGAAGGGGGAGACATCGCGGCCAGGCCTCGGGTTCCGACCCCTGCCCGCCTTGTCTCCATCTAGTCATAACTATTAAGAAAAAAAAATGAGCCCTAACGCGCTGCTTCCTGGACTCGGATAGGCGCGCCGACCGCGGTTCGAATCCGCCCGTCGGATTAACAACGAGGGCCGATTTGCCGGGCAGCCTGCATGTGGTTTTTAGGCGGTTTTCCACATCCCGCAAGGTGAATACCGAGCTGGTCCCCATGTTCCGCCTCAGTTACACGGCTCGCAGACATCTGAACACTTTCGCACTGTTCCATGGATTACACTCGACGCAGACAGTTGGGGTGCACTAATTCCGTCCCGGGGGATACGGGACGGCGGCAGGAAGGGCATCCGGCCACCCCTTCACCATTAACTTGCCAAATCCGATTAACGATGGCTGACCCTGCGTAACTGCGGGACATGGCTCAAGCGGTAGAATAGATAACTTGTATACAAAGAAGTCGAAATGCTAGAAGACTGTAGGGAAATCTCAGGAAGAGGTGCAGAGGATCGATGCTTGGTGGCTGGGAGTAGCAATTGGCCCTCAGCATAAGCAAGTGTAACATAATGCACATAGACAGACAGAAAGACACTTTATTGTGCGATTACACGATTGCAGAACAATCACTGAAAGCAGTTAGTTCCATAGAAGCGATTTGAAGTGGAACGACCACATAAAATTAATCGTTGGAAAGGCAGGTTCCAGACAGAGATTCATTGGAAGAATCCTCAGGGAATGTTGTCGACCATCAAAGGAGGTAGCATACAAAACCAATACTTGAATATTGCTCGTCAGTATGGGATCCGCACCAGGTAGGATTGATATAGGAAATAGAGAAGATCCAAAGAAGAACAACTCGCTTCGTTACAGATTACTTTAGTAAGCAGCACGAAGTGTCACGGAGATGCTCAGCCAAATCCAATGGCAGACGCTGCAAGAGAGGAGTTACGGATCTTGGTGTGCCTTACTGTTAAAAGCTTACTGTTAAAATTCCGAGAGATTACATTTCTAGAAGTGTGAACCAACGTATTTATGCCTTTAGCGAAAACGCCATGTAGGTAAAATCAGGGAGAGATTCGAGCTCACTCGGAGGCTTACCGGCAATTGTCCTGCCCGCAAACCGTTCGCGACTGGAAAAGGTACGAGGGGAGGTGACAGTGGTACACAAAGTACTCTGCGCCACACATTGCAAGGTGGCTTGCTGAGTGTAGATGGAGATGTAGATGATAACGTCAGTGTCTCCGTTCAGCCGTGAGCTACGCGGCCTGACGCTGTAGTGACGTCCCGTCTTATGTGTACACACCTTCATTTGACGGTGACGTTCGTTTCCCTTGCGTCTAGTGTAAGTCGACCTTAACGTGACGCCGCTAGTGCGTTGCGGACCGCTGCCGTGAGGTGTGGCGTGAGATTTGCTCCGTCCGCACGGGACGGAAAGGGACGGGACGTCATCTGCTCGGTTGGGGCGGTGAGCGCAGAGCAGTAAAGCAGGCGGCGTGGGAGCTCACAAGCGCGCCGGCCACTCGACGGGACGCGACACGCCGCGCCTAGCCGCGGGATGGCATGGGATGGGACGGGGCGGAGCAGCGTGTTTACTGACTGTGTGGCGCCGCCGCCCTCGTCTTAGCGGCCCGCTAACTGCTCTCTCTCTCTAGGCCGATAATGTCTGACCGCTCTGCTCTCCTCCCGCATGCCAAACCGCCACACTGTTGGACACGAGAACTACAACACCACGAAAGCGGCTCGCACCCACCCAGATCGCCGTGTGCGTTAACGCGCCGCTTCCGGGAGTCAAGGAGGCGAGCCTGTCCCAGATGCTGTATACAGACACCATTCCCGGCGAAGTCGTGGCGTCACGTAGGGCATCGCGCCCACTAGCATTGACAAAACCCTTATAACAATGTCGACCCCATAGAATACGAGAAAAGGTAAGGAAGATGGAAAAGAAGAATAGAAGGTGACTCGCAAGAAACGTCAAATAGGCATGATGTGGACTACGTGCTTCGATAAGCCATCGAATAGCATTCTGTACACAACGGAAGATTATGCAGCGGGTTTGTAATTTAGAAAACGCTTTTGAATACTTCGTTCTTTATGAGAAGATTGTGTCTGTGTCTCGTGTAACAACGAGAAAGGTCGATTAACCTGTGTCGAAATTCAGCAGTGGCGGGGTGGTGGCCTACTGAGACTGTTGTGTATCGTTCTGCGCTATTGCTGGTCGCGTTGGTTGGGATCCAGTGACTGTCATATGGAACTGACTGGTTCAGCAGGGCTATGCTGAAGGATATCCAGAGTCTCAGAAACCCCACGCGACTTGCGCCGTATAGGTCAGACACATTGCTCAGTTGTGCAGTATCGTACAGCCACATCACATACAGGAGTCGGGAAATAGGTTTGTTCGAAGGAAGACAAGTATCCAAGCAGAAAATGCGATGAAATTTGGAGCACTACAGCCTGTCGGACTATTGTTACGACTTCGCCTGATGTGGCAATAGAGTGAGCCACACAGACAGCGGTCAGCCGAATGACAATACTAGACTCAGTAATGGCAGATCAGTTCCAGGTCTGCATACAGCATCGTGATGGAAGCATCTGTGTGTGGAGGCCCTGAAGAGAACGAATATTGCCAGTTTACATTTGTCATTGTCATCTGAGCACAGCACCTGGTGTGATCGTGTGGGGAGCCATTGGGCTGGCTCTAAGCACTATGGGACGTAACATCTGGGGTCATCAGTCCCCTAGACTAAGAACTACTTAAACCTAACTAACCTAAGGACATCAGACACATCCATGCCCGAGGCAGGATTCGAACCTGCGACCGTAGCGGTCGCGCGGTTGCGGACTGAGCGCTTAGACCGCTCGGTCACCGCGGCCGGCGACGGCGCGTAGCACAAACTATATTGGAGCTTTGGTTGATTCTCCGTCGATATGCAACATTTGCCACCGATGTGACTGGCTGACATCAGGAGGTTTGTGTGCGAGCGTTTGAGATGGCGAGTGTTGCCGGCGGCGCGTGGCCCAGCTACCGCCCAGCTCAAGCCCGGCGCTGACAGCATGCCGCTGACGTACGCGGGCGCGGCCGGCGAGGCAGCGCAGTCCCCGCCTGTGACGACAGACAATACGCCGGAAACGGAAGGCGACAACGTCTCACAGAGTGAAAACATAGAAATGAGCACTGAGTCAGGACATGGGCATACCGATTATAGTCGACCGAAAATGGAAACTACAGAGACCACCGAAACCTGTGCAGTTCTCGTACCAGAATCCGTACCAGGTGACATTAATAACGTGGACATGGCCAGTAATGCAGTTTCAGATAATGTTGAAACATCATTTCAGAATAAGAAAAGAACAATGGCTCATACAGCAGTCGAAACTGATGCTTCAAAAACGAGTGATACACCACGTTGAATCAAGTTGAAGGACACAAAACAAACTCTCGACATATCAGAAGGAAAAAAAAAAACCATCGTCGATAATTCCAAAACCAACGAGGACAAGGACGACAACGAACGCCACCCCTCTCTCAGCCCAGGAAAATGAGCAAGCATGGGAGAAGGCCCGACAACCAACGATCTCACTCCAAATAGGACACCTGAACGGAAGAAATAAGGATAAAATGGTAGGTACAATGGAGTGGCTCACTGAAATGGAAGCCGAGAAGGAAAATCGGGCATCGACAACCAACGGATCATTCCAAATGTTGTTTGATACTGGAAGTGATGAAATCTTCATGCAATAAATTCTTAGTCATTGCAGTAAACAGTGGAAATCAGTGGTATTGCTGTATTACAGGACGAAATGATCCCAGTTATTTTAGATGCCATGATTTAATGAAATTTTAAATATGGCAGTCGGTAACTTTATCAGCTATATAAACATCAAAATAGGACCGATTCTACTGCGGAATACAAAAATAATTAATATTATATTGGATTTTAATTCTATGAAGATCGTAAGAAAAATTTGCGAATACGTTAAAAATAATATTTATAGGCAATGAATAAGTTAATATTGTAATAAAACTGAAACAAGACATGAAATCTGCCACTGAACATATTGAACGAAGCTGAACACTAAGTGCTAACTACTTCAGTGTTTGTCATCTGTATAAAGAATGTGACCTAGATTCATTAACTGTTTAAACTACTTTAAGCAGGTGAATTGACTTTTATGTAATTCATGTCGTCTGTTCAACAGCATATATTAAGGCTTTCAAAGGAAGAATTTATTTCTGTATATTTTCTTTATTTTTTTGTCTCAGTATCATAATGGTTTATTTAAAAATCCAGTATGTTATTCTTTACTGGCTGAATGCCTGGTGTTGCCTGGGTTTCTATTCCAATCCTGTTAGTCCATTTCCTCCTGCCTCCTCTGTCCATCTTCTCATCCCACCTCTCTCTGTCCATCCCTTCCTCACTATACTCTCCTTCCATCTTCTCCTCTCCCCTCTCTCCACCCTTCTCGTACTCTTTCGCTTTTCTGTTCATTTACTCTTCGTCCTCTATCTGCGCATCTCCTCCTGGGTCCGTCTCCTTTGGATGCTGATGAGAAATTCGTTGCAAATTATGTTAGTAATAAAGACGTAACAATTAAAAGGTCGTGCATGATGCGGTATTTTTTAACACATCTCAATGTTCATGACGTCATATCTCCTGAACCGTGTAAATTGTAGGTAAGTTCAGCGGCATATGTGGATACTGTAGGCAAAATATGTTGTGAACAGAGTTACTAACAGAGAAGTAATAAATTTAGATGTCATGCATGTTGCGGCAGTTTTTCGCGCATCTTATTGTTTATCACGTCGTATCTCCGTAACTATGATAGGCAAGTGGTTCTTACCCTCACAGCAATTGTTACCTGAAATTGTGGGATATGTATACCAAGTTTGGTTGAAATTTCTCTGGCGGTTTAGGATCATACACCCATACATACATGCATTTCATTATATCTGTGGATTTTATTGTCTTTTTAAAGAACAGAATCGAAGAAAGTGCCTTTTCATGTCAGTAGTATTCCCGGTGAACAAGTCAGATTTTTATGTGACTATAAGATCTGGAACATGCTCCAGTCCAATAGAAACGTTTTTCTTACTTTATCTGAAGACAAGTATTTGGGGAGGAATAGAAATGTTCCTTTTATTTATTGACCGATTTTCTTAACATGGGAAGATTAGGGTCTTGTGGCCATATCTTAGATCTCTTTCCTGTTTTATCATTTTACTCTGACACAGCAAGTCTTACATTCGTAATGTCACAGTTACAAATAGTATTGATAGAAATAATAAAAATAGTATTAACTATAACAGGAAAACAACTTTTATTTGTTTGTGAAGAGTAGTATAATGGAAGTAATTTGCAAGCGGGTAGATTTAAGACTGTGGCTGGAATGGCTCTGAGAATAGAGTGATAGATAGATAGATAGATAGATAGATAGAGAGAGAGAGAGAGAGAGAGAGAGAGAGAGAGAGAGAGAGGGAGGTTGGGGAGAAGTGAGAAATTAAGATAGGTAACAAGCAATGAAGAGTTATATATAAAGAATTTTGTGTGAATGATTGACAAACGAAAAGGCGAAGGAGCATAATTGGAAGAAGTAGTTAGTTTTCTTCACCCTGGAGAGAGAAATGGCCACACTTGTTAACTGTGTAGGTAAAAATTATTAGGATAACAAAGGGATGTGCTTCCTTATGTGAAGAGAACAGAAAACATACTAGTGCGTGCGGCAATATCGAAATTTACTGTCGCTGGTGCGTTTAACCCTTCATGCGAAAGACATCGTTTGTAGGTATTTCCAGATATTACACAGCATTCTGAACCATTCTACAGTTTCTGGTTTCATTCTTATTAATTATAATTTAAAATTGCACTTGCACTTAATTTTAAATGCCGTGACAATTTCCGTGTTTTCTGTTTATGCGGTAGGGGTAGGAAAATGTACTTGCATTTCGGTTGCAAGCCTTTTTGGCATATTCGTGTCGAAACTGTTCGTTTGTATATTGTCATGTTCATTTCTGTGTGCACCCTGTGATCTAAGCACTTAACTCATGATCTGGCTACCAGCCAGTACTCTTAACACGACAAGTGCTGTAATTTTGAATGCTGTTTGTTTGCCAGGCTTCCGTAGTCTTCTTTGTGTGTGGAAGTGTTGCCTACTCTTTGTCATCAGTAGTGCCTGCAAAGGAGTCTTCGGGAAAAACAAATACGATCATGAAAACGGTAGTTTCAGCGGGAATGTGGTGAAAGTGTTCGCGACTTAATTGAAAGTGCGATTTTTGACCTGTGACCACATGCACGAAAAACGCTCGTCTCAACAAGTAAAATTAACTGTTAGTACCATTTTTAATTGTGTATAAAAAACGGGTTGTGATCTGTTTTAAATCTATAACTAAGGTGAGAGAAACAAGAACTGCTGGGTATTTCGGGAAACTCATTGAAGATGCCTTTTACATGAAAGGCGTAATACTTTTGAAGTTCTAATTTTAATATTACAGGACATGTTAGGCGTTTTCTTTATTTAAATGAACGTTTATGTAATTGTTGCTGGTAGTGGGTAGTTCAGCAAAAATTACTGCGTGCATTCGCCTCAGGGTCGGCTACGCAGGAACAGGGTTGTACGAAATAGTGACAGGTTGCCTTCAAGCCTTTCGCGGTGTTCTACATCTACGTCTACATGGATACTCTGCAAATCACATGTAAGTGCCTGGCAGAGGGTTCATCGAACCACCTTCACAATTCTCTACTATTCCAATCTCCTATAGCGCGCGTAAAGACTGAATACCTATATCTTCCCATACGAGCTCTGATTTCCCTTATTTTATCGTGGTGATCGTTCCTCCCTATGTAGGTCGGTGTCAACAAAATATTTTCGCATTCGGAGGAGGAAGTTGGTGATTGGAATTTCGTGAGAAGATTCTGTCGCAACGAAAAACGCCTTTATTTTATGATGTCCAGCCCAAATCCTGTATCATTTCAGTGACAGTCTCTCCCATATTTTGCGATAGTACAAAACGTGCTGCCTTTCTTTGAACTTTTTCGATGTACTCCGTCAATCCCATCTGGTAAGGATTCCACACCACGCAGCAATAATCTAAAAGAGGACGGAGAAGCGTAGTGTAGGCAGTCTCCTTAGTAGAGTGTTGAGTGAGTGATCCGTAATTTCACCTTCATACATGAGAACGCCAGCCTGTACACAACCACCCGTGTTACTGAGAAAGCAGAGGTGAGGAACGTGCGTAATCGCAGGACCCGACTCTCATAGAGAGAGATGGTTGCCCTACGGAGACGTGTCGCGAATTGTGCACTAGACATTGAACTGGTGCAAGTTGTATTGAGGAAGCAACGGGTTAACGTAAATAAAGCAATTATGTGTAGTCTCATGCATAGTATTCCAAAGAACCGGAGACCGAAAACAGCCATCCCAGACGGGCAGCCTCGATAGTGATCAGCTCGCGTAATAGACGCACTGTTAGCTATTTAACCATTAATGTCACGAAGCAGGCATCCCGCTTGCTTTACCACCAGTTTGAACTTGTGTGAATGTCAGGTGATACAAACCGTTCGGTGCTTGGCTTAGAATCATTTTACAATGGCCTTTTCCCGCGGGCAGATATTTGTAAGCAGATGGGAAACACTGGAGCGCAATAACCTTATAGAGTATTATAGATAATTTTTAGTCTTTTTCCAGTGTAGGCGGATGAATAGACTCGCTAAAATCTGTACGTGATGTTGCTGATGAGCGAAATATAGCGGGGAGAAGAACTGTACGTTCAGCGGTTGCTAGTGAATTCTTCTTCGACAGAATTCCTCGGTTGATGCTTCATCGCTTAAAACTGTGCTGTGCTAGGTATAGGAAGATTCTTCTATTTGTTCTGGACCATTTGATTATTAAGGCAGTTGTTTCGTATTACGTTTTAGGCACGCCTAACGAATGTAGGTACTCGAGCAGGTTACTGACAATGTGGGAATAACACGCAGCTCTTACAGCGAAATGCAAGTGAAGATGGCTTGCTGTCCATCGACAATGGGCAAGTTACCGTGCGAATGAATGTGACGAGCATTTGCACTTTGCACAAATTGTTACGCACGTCCGTGTTCCAGTGGCTAGCGTTGCTAACTACTGAGTCAGAGATTTTTCCATTTGAAGAAGAACACTATTAAGTTCCAAGAGGTACTTGCTCCCGTAATCTTTGACGGCCCAGCTGGCTATAAACACTGATAGAAATTAAGTATAAACTTCCTATAAATTTACATTTTTGCAGTGCCATACATGAACTGCAAGTCAACGTTTTTATAAACCATCTCTTTTTCAGCATAAGTTTGTTACAAAGAAAATTTATCAAAAATTGTGATACTGTGCTGAATTGTGAAACTGATGTATACTTTGATACTGTACTTGCGTTGAGCCATATTTGAAGTTTACTGCCGGCCGGAGTGGCCGAGTGGTTCTAGGCGCTACAGTCTGGATCTGCGCGACCGCTACGGTCACAGGTTCGAATCCTGCCTCGGGCATGGATGTGTGTGATGTCCTTAGGTTAGTTAGGTTTAAATAGTTCTAAGTTCTAGGGGACTGATGACCGCAGAAGTCAAGTCCCATAGTGCTGAGCGCCATTTGAACCATTTGAAGTTTACAACGACGAAAAAAATTCGCTTCCGTAGTTTTTGTACGGTGGTCCACTAGGCCGCATGAGGCCAAATGAGAAACTGTCTGATAAATTAAGTTACGAAACTCACATAGAAGCCGCCCTAATGACGTTAAATCGAAGGCTTTATGCCTGACTGGGAGCCATATGATTTTTTTTGATGGTAATTAGTGTGAGGAGGAGAGCAAAAGCCAGATTTGGCGCCTAGCCTACTCCTCTCGAATGGTATAACTGGACCAGTACCAGAATCGTCAGATGCCCCAACTCCAGGAGGCACTGCTGAGAAGATAACTAGTGCGACGTAGAATACTGTCGCGCAAGGCCAGTTAGTCGTAAACCACACACAACTACCTCTCCTCCCCTTGGAAGACAAAGTCTTATGATGGTTTCTTTTTACAGCTAGGATTCGAACCGGCTACCTCCAGGTCAGAAGACACTTCATTGCCTCACTTCACAGAGCGTCGCTGGTGAAGCAGGTTACTGTTTTTTCAGGGGCTTCGAACCGTGTGAACCGAAACCAGGCCGGTGAACAGTACTTAATTCTTCAGCACTCGCTTAGCAGAGTCCTGTGAAATGTGGAGACTGCCGCTTAAACGAGAAAAATGTCGCAGGGCCATACTTGACTGGACAACAGTGGTCTTTCGTGTATACGCTGCAAAAAATCTTCAAGAGCCAGCAGTTGTATCAGTGAACAACCGCTCTGTACTCCAACTGAAAATGTAGCCACATTACTTTTATGTATGGGAATCGACATTGAAAGGCTACATTTCGTCGTCAAAATGCGTGACAGTCGCGAAGAAATTAACAGTGCGATCGTTGTGCCACATATCCGTGACATGTCGTAGTCAGTCCACCATACTCCGTAACTTCGCCACGGTACGATGCGCCATGGTCACGCACCTTAGTGTAAGAGTTTAAACACTAGAATCCATTTTCTCGTTACGCTTGCTCGTAATCGGTTCGTTAAACGTAACATTACTAGTACATCTGTCAGCTTCGCAAGGTGACGTGCTGTTACGCACATACGGTTTTGTTCTAATTTTACTTTATTTCCGAAACATACATCCTGGACATCTACGATGGCCAAAATATTCAAGTGTTACCAAAGAAAGGATATCGTAAAATAATAATCAGCATAGTAAGAAAACGCCATTCCGCTCGTCCAACACGTTGTTTGTACAGTGCAGTTTGTAGTGCTGAAACGCTACGTAAAGAAGGTTCAAATGGCTCTCAGCACTATGGGACTTAACATCTGAGGTCATCAGTCCCCTAGAACTTAGAACTACTTAAACCTAACTAACCTAAGGACATCACACACATCCATGCCCGAGGCAGGATTCGAACCTGCGACCGTAACGGTCGCGCGGTTCCCGACTGAAGCGCCTAGAACCGTTGGCCCACAACAGCTGGCCGTAGCGAAGAGATCTCGCAGTGTGTCATCTGTGTTATTTGTTGGGAACTGTCGTGTGTCGATCCATCTACATATATACTCCACAAACCGTAATACAATGGGAAACGGAGGGTGCTTCGTACCAGTATCATAGATATTCCGTCCTATTCCATTTACATGTTGAGGGAGGGAAACACAACTGTCTGTATACCTGTGCACGCGCGCTTATCTCTCTTATCTTATTCTTATAATCCCTACGCAAGATACATGTCGATGGCAGTAGATTTGTCGTGCAGTACCAGATCAGTAAATTTATCCAGCAATTCGCGAAAAATATTTAGCCAGGAGGTTTGAAATATTTCTTTCGAAGATAATCTGGCAGACTAGTTGTTCGGGGTAGTTTTCACTGTTTCACATTACCACCGATAACGCATAATTTTCAACTTCAGTTTTGATTTTGTTGAATATTCTTCGTTTTCTCCACAATTCTTTGACCTTTATGCGCATAGAAACTTACATATAACGCATAAATATAGTCCTAAGAGAGATAAATACATAGATAGGTAGATACACGGAGAGAGAGAGAGAGAGAGAGAGAGAGAGAGAGAGACAATATGAATTTTTCTTCTCCTCAGGAGACAAAGCTGACTCGTTGAATATTCGTGGAATACCGTGACGTGGTGGGAATCGGTCGATTAAATGGAAAGCCTGTAACTTGGCTTTACCAAACAGGGCTGAAGTGTTGTCGCAACCACTCATTGGTTGAAGAAATAAGTTGACTCCTTGCTGTCGTGGGAGAGTGAGGAGCCACGTATGTCTTCAGAGCTGTAACACCTCTTTCTGACACTGCCTTTACCTTCCTTCATCATGATAATGTCTTTGCCGTTTGGAGCAAGAGCTAGAACTAGCACTAGAAGATCAACATCCTGACTGATAATAATAAGTATTTGCTGACGCTCATCAAAGTTTCCAACCCCTCTGTCGCTTTTGATGTCTCTCCTTCCGAAATACACTCCTGGAAATTGAAATAAGAACGCCGTGAATTCATTGTCCCAGGAAGAGGAAACTTTATTGACACATTCCTGGGGTCAGATACATCACATGATCACACTGACAGACCCACAGGCACATAGACACAGGCAACAGAGC
This sequence comes from Schistocerca americana, assembly GCF_021461395.2. NCBI lineage: Eukaryota > Metazoa > Arthropoda > Insecta > Orthoptera > Acrididae > Schistocerca > Schistocerca americana. Next base: position 649,186,338 of record NC_060120.1, on the reverse strand, counting down.
ATGCACAATGTCGGCACTAGTACAGTGTATATCCACCTTTCACAGCAATGCAGGCTGCTATTCTCCCATGGAGACGATCGTAGAGACGCTGGATGTAGTCCTGTGGAACGGCTTGCCATGCCGTTTCCACCTGGCGCCTCAGTTGGACCAGCGTTCGTGCTGGACGTGCAGACCGCGTGAGACGACGCTTCATCCAGTCCCAAACATGCTCAATGGGGGACAGATCCGGAGATCTTGCTGGCCAGGGTAGTTGACTTACACCTTCTAGAGCACGTTGGGTGGCACGGGATACATGCGGACGTGCATTGTCCTGTTGGAACAGCAAGTTCCCTTGCCGGTCTAGGAATGGTAGAACGATGGGTTCAAATGACGGTTTGGATGTACCGTGCACTATTCAGTGTCCCCTCGACGATCACCAGTGGTGTACGGCCAGTGTAGGAGATCGCTCCCCACACCATGAGGCCGGGTGTTGGCCCTGTGTGCCTCGGTCGTATGCAGTCCTGATTGTGGCGCTCACCTGCACGGCACCAAACACGCATACGACCATCATTGGCACCAAGGCAGAAGCGACTCTCATCGCTGAAGACGACACGTCTCCATTCGTCCCTCCATTCACGCCTGTCGCGACACCACTGGAGGCGGGCTGCACGATGTTGGGGCGTGAGCGGAAGACGGCCTAACGGTGTGCGGGACCGTAGCCCAGCTTCATGGAGACGGTTGCGAATGGTCCTCGCCGATACCCCAGGAGCAAAAGTGTCCCTAATTTGCTGGGAAGTGGCGGTGCGGTCCCCTACGGCACTGCGTAGGATCCTACGGTCTTGGCGTGCATCCGTGCGTCGCTGCGGTCCGGTCCCAGGTCGACGGGCACGGGCACCTTCCGCCGACCACTGGCGACAACATCGATGTACTGTGGAGACCTCACGCCCCACGTGTTGAGCAATTCGGCGGTACGTCCACCCGGCCTCCCGCATGCCCACTATACGCCCTCGCTCAAAGTCCGTCAACTGCACATACGGTTCACGTCCACGCTGTCGCGGCATGCTACCAGTGTTAAAGACTGCGATGGAGCTCCGTATGCCACGGCAAACTGGCTGACACTGACGGCGGCGGTGCACAAATGCTGCGCAGCTAGCGCCATTCGACGGCCAACACCGCGGTTCCTGGTGTGTCCGCTGTGCCGTGCGTTTGATCATTGCTTGTACAGCCCTCTCGCAGTGTCCGGAGCAAGTATGGTGGGTCTGACACACCGGTGTCAATGTGTTCTTTTTTCCATTTCCAGGAGTGTAGTTTTGCCGCACAGGTGGAAGCGATCTAGCATTGTTCATCTCTCAGTCCACAGAAAGGAAAACAGAGTAAGAAGAAACACTACGCAACACAACAAACTGAACTGTCCCGCATACCTTTAATAACTTGGCAACATGAAGTCAATTAACCTGGAATGTGTGAATTAGCGACAGTGGTAGGGGAATGGTGAGTGTACAGGAAGGGAAACTTGCCGTTTTCATTGTTAGGCATCTAATCCTGATTTCAAAAATTTTGAACACACGAAAAATTTCATCAAGTTGAAAATGTACGAAATATTTCCATATACTTAATTACTCTTTTCAGTTGCATAACTGATTAAGCAACCAAAACGGTACGGCAAGTATGCGTAAGAGAATCCTGTTCCAACTCTTATACCAGTAAAACTATTCGTCCGATCGTTTTTGTGCAGAATTCTACGAGAAATATGTTTTGTAATTACAGTGCTCTTCTAAAACTGAACAAAGCATTTCATTACGAAGTGCAATCTTATTTGTGTTATGCAACTTTGATTCCTATGCTGATAATTGATTTCATTTAGAGTGACATAAGGAGTTCCGTATGTTGATGTCTGCATTAGACGTTTTACCCAAAAAAAGTCTGTGGGGAAAAAATATAAATGAAAATAAAGCAAGCCATACCCGCTGTATGTAGGAATCCCCCATACTTCGATAACTTTTCCTTAATATTTGGTCCCCCAGAGGCTCACACCTATTCTGTGAGTATAAGCTTGGCCATCACGGGGCCCAACCTTTGCAGCACTACTTCCCTCTCTGTGCCCCGAGTCCATTCCTCTACTGTTCTTGTTCTCTGTCTTTCCATTAGAGATTAGACGGTCTTCTTGGCGCCGACCGCGATTTCGGACATTCCATTTTTTTCTCTTCTGACACTTTACACACCTTGTGTTAAAATCCATGATTGAGTCTGACCAACCATTCCTCTTCCAGATTTGTCAGAAATGCAGATCGTGAAGGGAAGGTCGCCCAACGCAGTGTATATCTCAGCTTTGTGCATTTCTGTCTTTGCATCCGTGTATCTGGCAACAGTAATAAGCCCAAAACCCAGCACGGTAGCCATTTCCTTGTGAGTGGGGGCAGCAAGGTGGGCCAGTTACGTGCGTGGTGGTAGACCCTTCGCCATGCGGGGATCACAATATTCCTGCTGAGCCATTCGTGGCTCGCGTTCGTGCCGTTATTGCTTGACATCATGTCTTGGCAGTACTCCCGTCTCGTTTGTTATTCGATTTACTGGCATCACTAAGTTCCTGGCTTGCCTGCCCGTTAGTGGCAGCAGCAGCGCTTATCGATAAGAGCACTGTCATACTATCTTTGGAGCGACCGCTAGTATTTCCGGGTCGTCGTGTGTCGGGAGTTCAGTGGGGGACGGAGTAGCAGTGAGGTCCGGACAGCTATGACTCGCACGACCGTTGCTGGCGCACATGACTTCATGGGGACGACCTTATTTTGTCGTTCAGTCGGTCGTCTCCTCGGGCGACGTGTATTTGGTCGCCGACCACTTCCAGGTTCTCTGTGTGTGTCGACTTGTGATTCCTTATTGTTGTTCCATGGTGACTGGTTTTAGTATTGTTCGAGTTGTTTGTAGAAGTGTTCCGCAGAACCGTGTGTAGCTTGTGTGGTTTCGACGGAGCAGTTATTTTAATGCTGTCTGCGTGCTGGATTGAGTTGGTCAGTTGTGACAGAGCAGCGCGGAAGTCTCCGTGGCTCGAGGTCAGGCCGGGACCGCTGGCGGCGTCCACGTGCGGTCAGATTGTGAGGCGCTAGCTGTGAGAGCTACAAAGTTCGTTGCCCACTGAACCTGGACAATGAAGTTGAGTGATCAATTAACCTGTTATGAAACCTCAGCTGCTGTGACATCTCTTCGTTCATTGCCGGTTGTTGCTTCCTGGGCCGATCCGGCTAGCGGCAACATATGGTGTGTTGGAGTCGGCGAAATTTTGCAGCTGTCTTCCTGTATGATCTTTAACTATTAAATTGGTTGTTACTTATCAGTGAAGTGCACCAGCGGTATTTTCTGCCAAGTAGCCGTTGACGCCCCAGTTACCTGCCCTGGTCGTTGGCGTAGTTTTCTGGCAGTGTGTTTTTTCTCGCTGTGTTGATGCTGTCCGGCATGGCATGTAGTTTGACAGGCTTTTAGTTGTTTGTTCATATTTTTTTCTTAAGAGTGGTTATTGTGCCTTGCCTATTTTTACATGTCAATTTTGAAGACGTAGTGCAGCTGGTATTTTCGTCCTGGCTGATATATTCCATTGTCGCACCGTTGGTTGGGCGGAAGGGAATTGATTACATCGTTGGTCGGTCCTTCAGCTGTCCCTCGGTCGGGTTGCCATCTGATTATTTAACCTTACTCTTGGATGCCTGTCACACCTCACCTTACATTAGAGCTACCTCTTCAGGCCGACCCTTGCAACACTTCTGAGCACCACTGTTCCATTGATTTTAGAATGCGATTTTCATTTTAGCCTAAAGTACTGCGTGAGGCCTTCAGCTGTCTATTAATTTAGTTTGTTTTCATTTTAAAATAAGGCCTTCAACCGACTCAAATTAAAATTCGAAGTTTGATTTGTTTAAAAACTAAATTTTGAATGTTTGTTCTCTCTGAAATTCTTGTTAATCAAGCCTTCAGCCCTGAGTTGTTCAATGTCCAGTGTGTAGCCTTCAGCCCAGCTTTTACGTGAAATATTTTTAAGATAAGGCTTTCAGCCATCTTAAATTAAAATTTGAAGATTCATTTGCTTAAAAGGAATTATTTTAGAAATTTGCTCTATCTGAAATTCTTGTTATCCAGGCCCTAAGCCCTGAGTTGTTCATTGTCTTGTGTGGCCTTCAGCCGATTATTTACGTGAAATTTTTTTTTATGTAGGGTCTCCAGCCGGGTGTATTCTTTAAAGCAATTTTTTATGACTTGTATTCAGGCCTTCAGCCATTCTTGTTTTTGGTGTGGTTTTGGGCCTTCAGCCCAGGAGGTATGTCAAGTTTTCTTAACTGGGCCTTCAGTCATATTGTTTTATTTTGACCCCTTTTAAGGCAATGTGTAATTAAGTGGCTCTTAGGGAACAATAGTTTGTGTGTTTTGCGCAATTGACAGTAACTGATTACAGCCCCCTCCACAACCATAACCTGATCTGCTCTGTTCTGCGAAACCCAAATTTCACCTACCTGAGCTGGAAACTCTGCACATGCGGCAAGGGCTATGTGCCCAGTGTGGCCAAGTAGCTGTTGCTGTGGCTGGGTGGTGGCCGTGGGGAGAGACGCTATTCAGCACCGGTAGCACCATGGCAGATGACTCGCATGTGGAGCAGATTAATCTTTCTTCGACTGATGGCCACACGACCCCAACAATTTCATTTGAAGGAAAAGGTTCTTACAGTGCAGAGACATATGACCCCAAAATGTTCCCTTCTCTGTCTTAGCCATGGGAGAAACGCAAGGCTAAGAGACAAGGGGAAGAGTACTTCTCCCAGTACTTCGTTCGTTCTTGGACCGATGGGGATTCCTTTTTGACCACAAAGTCCATTATTCTTTGTTGAACACCTTGAGAACAGCTAGGGAAAGTGGCAGAAATCTCGAAAATGAAGAGTGATTCGATTCTGATTCAAACTGCATCCCCTACCCAGTCACGAGTGCTGCCCGTCTGTGCTAAGCTGGGTTGCATTTTTGTAACTGTAACTCCTTGTGAAAGTCTCAGTGTGTTACTGGGAATCATCTTCCACTGCAAACTTCTTTTATGGACTGATAACGAGTTACGTGCCACTGTGGAGCAACGGGATGTGCATTGTGTCCATTGTGTCCAGTGGGGACCAAAGGATTGTTGGGTTTCTACTGGAGCCTTCATCTTGTTCTCTGAAGACTTGTTGTTGCCTGAAAAGGTTAAGGTGAAGGTTAAGGTGACGGTGTATCGATGTTATGTGGAGCCATATGTACCATCCCCCAATGATGCTTCAAATGCGTGGGATTTGGGCACATTTCTTTGTGTTGTAAGGCTAGCTCCATCTGTAGGAATTATGGATGTCAGTTACAAGCAAATGTCTTTGTGCCTCTCCCCTCGTCTGTGTCAGCTTTGGAGAGCACTATTCCTCCTGTTCTCCAGACCGCACCATCATCCAATGGAAAAAGAAAAGCCAGCCTGCTGACTTATCAAGAGGCTAAGAAGAGGTAGTATCATTTGCATCCTTTACTTACAGCGACGATGTATGCTATGGCTATGACAGTGCCATACTGCCTACCAACAATCCCCTTACCCTTTGTGTTTCTATGTCAGACCCTTGGGGCTGCTCATCTACACCTGTTCCCCTAGTGGTTGGAGGTCCTCCTATTGAATGCACAACACCCTCCCTGTTGGGGATGTCGACCCCAACTGCCATCTGGAGAAGCATCTCTGTCGTCCAATGTCTCTCACCAGGAAGGGGTCCCTCAGGATGCTCCCAGGTTTTTGCTGTCCCACAACTAGATGCCAGCGTGTTGCTAAAGGATGCTGGTTGTAGGACTTCACATTCCTCCTCTGTCCCTGAACCTAAGGCAGACAAGCCCTTGCAGACATCGAATTCATCTAAAGGGAAAAAGGACAAGGAGCATTCCTCCAAGAAGAAAGAGATGTTATGGCCTCCATGGTATTGGACCTGGCATTTTCCACCTCGGTATCTGAGGCAGATTTCCTGGTGCCCCCTGTGGCTCCAGACAATACCCCCCCTCCCCCTGCTCCCCTCCGCACAACCTGGTTTATAAAATAGTGTGTACTGATAACTTATTCTTGCAGCCAGTGGCAGCCCTTAACACTTGCACAGGATACCAATATTGTGCTTCTCCTGTGGAACTGTAGCATTTCTTCTTGAGCTTTGATGTTTCTTATGCATTTCCTCTGCTTTCTGTATTGTTCTCCAGAAATCTTGCTTCCTAGAAATTTGTATCTCAACTCTCTGTTGCTGTCGGGTCCATTTAAGAATAATGCTGACTGAGAAAGAGTGCTGACCAGTGTGTGCGTGTATGCCCTAAACTGTGTCTACAATGAACACAGTCACATGATGCATCTTTGGAGCCTGTGATTGATCATGTGAGGATATCTCCATATTTTATCGTTGGTAATGTGTGTCTTTTTTCCTATGGTAGTCACAGAATGCGTTGTTTGCATTGTGTTCTCTGCTCCCCCTGCCCTTCCTAATTCTGAGTGCCCATAACCCATTGTGGTATGGAATGGTAATCACTGTCCACAGGAAAGTTATTGTAAAATTTGTTTGCACAGGTTGATCTTTTTTCTCTTCAGTACTGGTGCCTCACCCCCCCCCCCCCCCCCCCCCACACACACACACACTTCAGTATGGCATATTGCTCTTATTCGGCCGTTGGTCTTTCCATTTGCAGCCCTGGCCTTCTCCCCACCATACACTGCAGAGACCATGATGACCTGTGTGACAGTGATCACTTCACGATCATCCTGTCTCTCCCTCAGCGTCACTCACCTGGAATCCACCTGGATTGGCTCTCAACAGTGCTGACTGGGATACCTTCACCTCTGCCATCATCTTTGGTATGTTGCCACATGCAGGTATCGATGTGGCTGTCCAAAGCACAATTGCAGCCTTTCTATCAACAGCCAACGTAGTGATTTCCTATTCCTCAGGATCCCACTGTCAGAAGACGGTACCGTGGTGGATCTCCGAAACTGCAGTGGCCAGTAGGGATCGCAGATGAGCTCTCAAATGCCATAAGCGACTTCCACTGATAGAGCACCTCGTTATGTTTAAATGGCTCTGTGCTCTGATCCGCACCTGAAAAACAATACAAACAAGTATTCTGGGAACGGTGTGGTATTACCATTGGACTGCACACCCTTCCTTCTCAGACAGGGGCAAAGATTTGATACATCTACGGACACCAGTCCCCCACAAGTGTACCTGCTACCTACCTGAATGGTGTTGCCTCTGCTGACCCAGACACTTTCACTGAAAATTTTGGTCTGCATTATGCCTGAGCCTGTGCATCTGAGAATTATCAGTCTGCATTTCGTATCCTCACTTATCTTTCATTAAATGTCACCTGGAACTGTGCAATGCTGCCTTCAGTGAGTGGGAACTCCTCAGTGCTCTAGTCCTTTGCCCTGACATGGCTGCAGGGTCAGACAGCATCCATAGGCAAATGCTCAAACACCTGGTGGTGGACTGCCAAAATCCTGTCCTAGTCATTTTCAACTATGCCTGGAGTGAGGGTGAGTTCCCATCTCAATGACGAGAAAATATGATCGTCCCAATACTGAAACTGGGTAAACACCACCTTGAAATGGGCAGCTATTGCCCAGTAGTCTGACTAACATTCTCTGCAAGTTACTCAAACATGTGGTGAGCCAGCAGTTGTGTGAGTACCTAGAGTCACAGGGCCCCCTTAACCAAGTGATGTGGCACAGTGGTTAGCACATTCAGGAGAATGACAGTTCAAACACGTGCCTGGCCATCCTGATTGAGGTTCCAATGATTTCTCTAAATCACTTAAGACAAGTACTGGGATAGTTCCTTTGGAAGGGCACGACCAATTTCCTTCACACAATCCGAGCTTATACTCCGTCTCTACTGACCTCGAAGTCGATGGGATGCTATATCGTCTTCCTTGCTTTCAATCAGGCCCTTGTGGCTCTGTCCCAGAGCAGTTACCGCCAAGGCTGTTCTATCTCTGACAATTTGGTCTGCCTGGAATCTTCTATCCGGATGGCGTTTGCCTGCCAACAACACACTATTGATGACTTCTTTGGCTTTAAATGGTCTTATGACACCATATGATGTCAACACATCCTCGTTGCCTTAGATGAGGGGGTGTTTCTGGGGCCCGATCCTGATTTTTGTCTGGAAGTGCTTATCACACTGTACTTTAAGGATTCAAGGTGGTCCTTCCTGCAGTACCCTCATATGCAAGAAAATGTGGTCCCATAGGGCTTTGTTTTGAGTGTGCCCCTATTTCGAGTGGCTATCAATGGACTAGCTGCAGCTGTGGCGTTTACAGTGTCACTCTCCTTCTGTGTTGACGATTTTTGCTTTTAATACTGCTGCTCTACTGTGGGTGTCGCTGAATGTCGACTGCAACGTGCCATATGAAAGGTACAGTCGTGGACTGTCACCCATGGATTGGTTTTTGGTTGCCAAGAGACATGTCATGCACTCCTGTCGTCGTCGTACTGCCCACATACAACCAGAAGTCTTCCTTGAGGATCAGTTGCTGAATGTGGTGGAATCTTATCTTTTTTTGGGACTGCTCTCTGATGCCGAGTTGATGTGACTTCCTCATCTTCACCAGCTTCAGCCAAAAATGCTGGTCACACCTTTATACTATTCGCTGCCTCAGTAACACCACCGAGGGTACAGATCGCTCTGTGCTTCTGTGGCTTCACAAAGCTCTGCTCCTGTCCCATTTTGAATATGTGAGGAGCTGTATGGCTCGGCATTGCCTTCAGCTTTGCTGATGCTAAACGTGACACGCTATTGAGAGGCCCAACTTGCGATGGGTGCCTTTTGGTCTGTCCCTATGACCAGACAACGTGTGGAGTCTGGGATACACTCTGCAGACCTGGCACCAACAACTGCTGTTCAATTCTGCAATACGCATTTGCTGCTTTCCTGAGCATGCGAACTACCATTCTTTCTACCATTCTTTTTCCTGGTGGAGAGTTCCACTGCCTGTCAACGTTAATTGTGGTACCAGCGATTCAGCTCCGACGAAAAGATGAAGGAAGAGGTTCATAACTTTCTGAGCAGCATGGCGGCGGGCTGGTATGGCATGGGCATACAAAAACCGCCACAGCGTCTACAAAAATACATCGACAGAAATGGTGATTATGTCGAAAAATATCTAAATGTTCAGGCTGTAAACTGATGTAAACTATTGTAAAAATAAACAGGTCTATGTACTTATAAAAAAGTAGGAGACCTTACTTTTGCGATTACCCTCGTAATCAAGTGAATAATAAGCTCCAAATAGCAGAAAAACGGCAGCTATAACGATGAAAGTGTGGGGGCAGCAACTCCTCTAAAGTAGCAGCATTTTTGCTAATCTAAATTTAGGTAGCATAACCACGAATAGCAATATGCAGAATAGTGATAACTTACAGTTAATACAGTATGCAGATTATACCAAATTATTCACTTGTTTGCGTCGCTGGTATTTTCGTTACAGGAAAAAGAGAAAGAGCCATTCTATTTTTTAGGTCTTCCGCAACTATTTATAGTATTGCTAAATCTCTGTTTTAATCAGTTATGCTGCTGCGGCACTGTGGAATTGATACATGATACTGTAAAGAGGAAGTTTCTCGGGAAGAATTGAATTGCAGCGGTGACATGCAGCAAATTAGCGACGTATGAAACACTGAAATTATTTCGGAGCAGATATTTCTCCGTTTTTACTTTCTGGCATCTTATGTTTAGTAATCGTTCATCTTTAGGGGAACAGAAATACGAGGGTGTGCTGAAAAGTAATGCCTCCGAATTTTCTATGTGAAAACTTTTAAAATAAAACAAACGTTATTAACATTCCACATCTTTATTCTTCTTGTCTACGTGTTTATTTCTCGACTTAGTCATCTTGGCGGCAAACACCTCTCTCCCAAATGGAGAACAGTTTTTTGATACCGCCACTGTAGAATGTCTGACTTTGTTGATGAGGCCACAACCCCGTCTCTTCGTGCACCGCTTCATCACTATCAAACGGAAGTCCTCGAAGGTGTTCTTAAAGTTTTGGAATCAGATGAAAATCGGATGGGGCCAAGTTAGGGCTATATAAAGGATGACCGACGACAATGAACCCTAGGTGTCGGATTGTTACAGCTGTCGTAGCGCTCGTGTGGGGTCTGACACTGTCTTGCTGAAGAGCGAGTTTTGCGTGTGTGGACGATCACTTCGAATTCTAAACTCTGTACAGCACGCTGTTTCTCACGCACCGACAAGTTGCGTTACACATAGCCATGTTACACGCTAGAATTCGGAGCTCTCTAGCAGCAGGAGACTTCTAATGTGTAGACATGGAGAATAAAGATATAGATTTTTAATGTATATTTTATTTTAAAAAATTAAGAGTCTCATATAGAAAATTCGGAAGCATTACTTTTAAGCGCGTCCAAGTATTAAACAGATACTCATTCTCCACGTCGTAGATACTAGTAGTGCAGTTTCCCAGTATGTCTACTTTAAAATAAGCGTGGTGGCTTGTATATTAGTTTAATTCGGAGGTAATGACTCTGAATTTCATGTATAAATTTTAATTACAACTGAACAACGCTCGAAATGTGTGTGTACAGTTCCACACTTCTAGTCTACAGAACTTGTCTATCACGTGTCTCATAGATATATGGCCACACAGTCACAAAAATTGTCCTTGCAATACAACCTCTTTATTACGTTGTATCTTGACGCTTTTCAATACATAATTATAACTAGACTTCTGTGGTACGTGCCTATCAAAAGTAACTGGACCTCCTTTTGACATATAACGATTTGCATCCATAGCAGCAACACTCATTCGTGATGGTTGTTGCTTATAAATAAATGTGTAGGAACAGAGCAGATAAGTTTAGTATTAATAGTCAGACTTACAGTTAGCGCAAAGTGTAAACAAGCTGCGTTATGCTCAAGTCATCTGACAGTTACGGTTTGATGTTGGCAACTTGCGCAGTACGCCATGCTTATTCGGTAGGCATTCCTGCTCTGTGTTGGGTGCAGTGACTGGAGCTAAAGATGAATTTAAGCTAGTGTAACGTAATACTTTTGGCTGAATGAAGTGTTAACTTACCTGCTAAAAGGTGTTGCATGTAAAGTGACACGTCGATTAATTCTTTACTGTTCTCCACATCTGCCTTTCAGGGAATAATGACGTATCTTAGTATTTCATAATAGTTTACGTTTTGGAATTAGAACTGAAAGAATTGTGTTTGTTACTCGTTAGCATGATATGCTGTTATCATCTGGTATCAGCTTCTACGTACTCTGTGCAAACTTACATACGTTTCTTTCTTTATCAGACGTACCACATCTATTTAATGTTGTTCTGGCCGCAAGTTGCATACCCCAAACGCCAATGGAATTGAAATAAAAAGAGCAAATCTTTCCGGAACGCCTATCAAGTGGATAGCCCGGTAAACTGTATTAGTTAGAGGTACTGATGAGCTCAACGAACTCGAAACTGACTTTGCAAGAAGGGCATTACGGAACGTTGGGTTAAATGTTATTTTAATACGAAGTTACTGCTTGGACCTAGTCAGAGACTATACAGTTACTCACCACATTCATATACGTATTTGATAGACTTCGAGGGAAAAGATGCATTTGGCGGCCTGCAGTACTTGCTTTATCCACATCTCCAACCATGAGTGGAAAGGGAACGAGGCAGATGAGAGAGGTAACAGGTGTCCTCTACCCAAACCGTATTGTAGTCTCCTGATTAAGTATGTATATGTAATCAGAATGCTAGTTTTCTTGATGCTATGACATGTAAAGATAAACCTATTTTAAGACCAGGAGGAGCTACCACGTTATTGTCTCAAAGCTGAAAGCCTATATTTATTAGTAACAGTGCACCTACGAGTGAATATAATGTTGCTGTGATCTGTAAGAATGCAGCATACATGTGACTTTTTGTGAGAGAGGAACAGATGGTAATGAAAAGGTATGCGTGTTCAGAAAACTTCCACCAGTGACGTTTTCCGGAATAAAAAAAAAGCACTAAGTGCATGCTATAGATACACATCGAAAATTTCAGTATATAAACACTGTGAATTATTACATCTTAACATTATTCAGAAGGACTGTTGTTGGGTTTTAAGGTTGGTCATCTCCTGCTTTTCACTGTACCTGTGCCTAGCGCGTTTTCGGCGTGTATTCTTAGTATCAGTACATTTCAGCAACATTAGCTGTTAGATTCGCGCTTTTCTTAATATTTCTGTCAGGTAGTGGGCGGTAGTTCGGGTTCTCCGCCCTGATAAAATGCAGTACAACTACGATGTTACGTTCAAAGACAGACGTCCGTGAGACTCTACAAGAAAAGTACGTTACAGTGTTTGCTGTGCTCGTCATGAGTTCTGGTCGTAAATGTTCTATGAAGTGTAAAGTCATTTATTCTACCTATAACTTTTCGATATAAATGGATAGATCTTCTGTTAACTGTTATGTCATAGGCCACCAATAAAATAAAGCTTCAAACGAGGATCAGTGAATTACTGTTATTTAATTTGAATTTTATAATTGTAATTACAGAACCAACAATAACGTTGGAGCTGTTCAGATAACAATGCAAATTTCTTAGTCAAATATTCTGAGTTCGTTAATACATTTCAAACAGATCACTTGCCAGTTATAATGAAAGGTGTGTAAAAAGGCCTGCGAGAAGAGAAAAAAAACAGGTTTTTTACGTTATTATATCGGCAGTGTTGAGTAGCACGGTAGACCGTTGAATTCTACACTTTAAGACTCCCGGAATTTAGTATCAGAATTTGTTGTACTCTTCTGCTAAATGATAACCATATTTGATCGGCCATTGTTGCGCTTGTTTGTAAAACGAGTGGTGTTATTTTATGTTATGCCTGAAAGACCGGCGAGAAGTACAAATCGATTTTTCTTGCCAGAACAGTGATTCGCAGCCTGTGTTTTGAAACAGCACCTTCACGTAAATTAAACCGTTCAGAGAAGACGGAAGGTGGTCTAACATCAACGCACACTTGAAATTTGTCGTTGGACTGAAATGCGCTTTAGTTAGCATTGGTTGCGCCTAGAAACTTATGCGTGAAACTGATTTCCTGCGAGTGTGTTCGTCTACAACGAGAAGGATGCGCCTACGCCATCATGTTTGGAGCTGTCTCTGCGTTAATTTTTTATCAACAGTTCTGTCTGTGATGGCTACGCAAATCTTGTAAGTTGTAAATTATGTTCTGCTTTCACTGCTTTTCTTGTTATCTTTAACTGTCGGCACGAAATTTAAATAGTGTTTTGATTTTAATTTCTGCTTTTAGGAATTCACCAAGCGTTTCACGATGCTACAAGTTAAGCACGTGTGATAACAATTTTTTTTTGTCGAGAAAGACCTGTTCGTGGAGAGGACCATTCGAGGAAATGTTCCTGTAATGGCTCTGCAAAACGACGCAGGGTAATAAAGCACATTTTCGCTTGGTGATCATTGACAGTTGTATACTTTCAGCTTGACACTAGATGTTCCAGTTGAGTTCGCAGTTTGCCACGATAACCGCACGGGCGCCGAGTCCGAAACGGCGCGCATCTGGCCGTTTAGTTGAGAGCGACCAGCCGCTGCTCAGTAGTAGTAGTCGTCCTCGTCGTCATCCAGGTCGAAGAAGGGGATGATAAAGTCGATCAGGAAGAAGGCAGAGTTGATGACGGCGAGCGACCCGCAGGCGAGTCCGCAGGCACGGCCGTTGTAGTACAGCGGCGGCCAGCTGTGGATCCTGCGCACCTTGTCGATCAGGTTGCTGCCGGCGGCCATCTGCAGCGTGGCACCAGTCAGCGAGTAGACCATATCCTGCAGGCAGCAGAGCGCAAGTCAGCACGTGGCGGTATCCAGCCAGCAGTCATAAACACTATAATGACACCAACGATTATGTCCGTCATAAACAGCAAGTCCCTCTATAAAGTTTTGAAAACACAACTGGTCAAAAGTGTGCAGACGACCATTAGTGGACATTAATATGGGGTGTCTCTACCCTACGCCTACACAGAGTGATTCAGCTGCCCCTACCAATCGGTTTTATGCAGCCCTCAACGCCTTCAAAAAGCGCGCGGGAAGCTCATATTTCTCGCTCGCTATGTGCAAGCCGTTTGTCTTACAGAAACAATCAACACGATCTTTTTGTATCGAATTGAATGTATTTAAATTTGGTGCTGTGATACGTTTTCGCTGGAGGCCACAGTTTTCGAGTTATTGAAGAAAAACGCGTTTGCAGGTCACTTTTGTAAGTTTTCTTGAATAACTCGAAAACTGTAGCCTCCGGCGAAAACGTGTCACAGCATAAAATTTAACTACATTAAATTCCATACAAAAAGATCCTCTTCATTTCTTTTATGTAGGACTAATATTCTGCACTTCGCAGTCTAGAAAATATGAATATTTTGCGTGTAGTTTCTGAAGGTTTGCAGGTTGCTTAAAACCTATAGGAAGAGGCAGCTAACTCACCCTTTGTAAAGGCTTGAACTATGCTGGGGACACTTTCGGTGATGTGTCTGAACGTATGTAGGGGAACAGCTGCCCAATCTCCTTAACGACCGAAACCATGGAAGGTAGTGATGTAGGATACTGAGGTTTGGAGGGAAGTCGACGTTCTGACTCATCCCAAATGTGTTCTTTTGGGTTCAGGTCAGGACACTGGACAGGGCAGTCCATTCCAGGAATGTTGTTATTATCCATAAACCATTGCCCCATATATGATGATGTATGATAGGGCACATTATCATGCTGATGAAAAACATTGTCTCAGAATTCTTTCTCTACTGTACTCAGTACACAATGCAATAAAATGTGTTCACATCCTTCCACATTTAGCGTTTCCTTAAACGCAATAATGAGAACTCCGTAACCACGACAACATCCCCAAAACGTAACACTACCTCCTCCATACTTCACTGTTGGCGTTAAGCAAGATTAAAGGTACGTTCTCCAGGCATTCGTTTCCCCAGACTCTTCAGTCGGATTGCCGCAGGGTGTAGCGTGATTCATCACTGCAAATCACTCGTTTCCAGGCATTCACTACCAAGAGACGTCGCTCTTCGTTTAGCATTGTCTACAGAAATGTTTGGCTTATGAGGAGCTGCTAGATCATGGTTCTTTTTAACTCCCTACGCAAATTTTGTTCTAGCTGGACTGCTGGCAACACTTTGGAACTCATGACTAATTCCTTCCTCTTGTTTTATCCGATTTTTTTTTTACCAGCGCCCTCCGCAATGCTTGACGGTCCCTGCCCGTCAGCACTTATGGTCTGCCTGGTCTTGTTTCACTGTAGCTGTTCCTTCGCCTTTCCGCTTCACGATCACATCACCCACTGTTGACTTGGGAAGCTCTGGAAGGGTTAAAGGTGCCTGATGGGTTGTTACTGTCGTGACCAGTCCACGTTCGAAACTCTCCTCACCGATCTATTATGTTGGTTCTGCGTATGTACTGACAATACATTACTTCCCGCCTCCTTTTATACTTGCGGGTGCGCCTCTAGTTGAAATCTAGTGGCCAGTTCCACATTATCTAGGGGTGCCGGGATAATGTTGGACAGGTATTGTTGGTCAGATAGTGTAAGTCGCTTCTCAGATCGGACGAATAAGGCTTGCAATACCAGTATGATCGATAAAACACTATGCTGTTG
This sequence comes from Schistocerca americana, assembly GCF_021461395.2. Classification (NCBI taxonomy): domain Eukaryota; kingdom Metazoa; phylum Arthropoda; class Insecta; order Orthoptera; family Acrididae; genus Schistocerca; species Schistocerca americana. Next base: position 649,170,696 of record NC_060120.1, on the reverse strand, counting down.
AAACGAACATTGAGGCCGAGGGCAGCTTCACTGACTTACTTAATAATTATTGTTATTACGAGGGTAGCCCTGGAAGCAACAGCCAATTGCCCATTTCCGCTGTCCAGATTGATATAAGGCTTCTGTAGAAGGCTAAATAGTTTCCTCGGCATCGGATCTCAAGAGTGCCAATTAAAAAAGTTCGTTATCGTGAATAATGTGATTATTTACGATTAAATCTGTATAAGGAACTCCCAGAAGCTATGAGGTGAGTTGGCACTCCATTTTTGAATTCTTGGAAGTCATCCACCTACAGTGTATGGTGATGCAGTTATGAACAGAAGGGTTATGAGCAAGTTTCAAGAATGAATTCATTCGTCACAGAAGATTGAAAAATCACGTGTAGAACTGCACACTGCAAGAGAGACGCATAAACCTAGACGAGATACACATTTTTCAAACCAAAATATTTCTAGTTCTTTTTGTTGGTGAAACTGTTTCCGAATATTTTGGCTGTATCAAAACTGGTGGTCTCTGGGATCCCAGCAACTGAGTGATCAACATGTGAAGCAGATATTGGCTACAGCACTGGTATTTTTTACGCTCTATCACTAGATGAAAAAATGAAATAATCGTGTGGCATTATTGGCGGAGTTTCTCGGCCGCCTGGTGCAGGTCATTCCATTTGACGGCCTTCAGCGACATGTGCGTCGATGAGGTTGAATGTAGTATCTCCGAATGAAGACGATCTCCGACCCGGGAACTCAGCTAATGAAAACACTTTCCTTGATCATATTGTTGCTAGTGTTGAGCCGTAGGCGTCTCATTTCACCCCGGGGTAAGCGCAACAATCACTCAGATTTCGTGCACTCTCACCACCCAGAAAACCACTAAAATGCGAACAATCACGGTTAACACGAACACTCGTGCCAAAGTTCTTTTTGTTTTTATTTATTATCTTTTTATAGTAAGGGTTTTCTCGGGGTGGGTTTCATGCCAAAGGGCGTTACTCTCTGCGCAGATCGACACTGTGACTCCCTTAGAAAACAACAATCGTAGGCGTGGCATGCCTTCCCGAAGTACTGTGCTTCTTCTCGACAGTGCCCGTCCTTAACATCAAAGCTCGATGAATGCGAAAAGAAAACTGTTGACCACTAACCCTACGGCTAAAACCCCGCTTCTACGATTTTCTCCTTCTTACGAAGATCCATGAATGAGAGACGTTTTGGAAATGATACCGAGGTGAAGAACGCAATGACCATCTGGCTTAATGGATAGCCGCCGACAGCTGACTATGACACTAGAATTGTAAAGCTCTTGGACATACGTGACACATGCTTAAGTATCAGAGATGGTTACGCAGCGAAATAAATTAAAGTTCAATTTTGTAACCGATATGTTTTATATCAATAAAATAATGTATCTCTTTAATTTAATAAGAGCAAACAGTTGTTACTTCCTGTAGTATTACCCTTACTTCGTACAGAATTGGGAGTCGATAAAAAAAGCAGTAATAAAGGTAATTTTAACCACAGAAAGGTACAGAGGGAAATTCCAACAATGATTTTCTGAGCCTTTTCAGATCAGGACAGAAATATTACTAGGAATTTATTCTCAACAGTCATCTGCAGTTGCATGGTGAATGATATTCAGGAGTGGCTTACGATATTAAAGATGGCTCTGGTCAGTCTGTTGAAATTGGGCCGTAGAAGAAGAAATGTAAATAGGATGCCTAAGGGATGATATATCCTTGATATCTTTAATTGCTTGAGAGGAACTTAATGTGTTGATGGAAGTGACAGAACAAACAAGCGTGTAAACTCTCTTTGAAAACACAAAAGTAACTTCAACAGTCAATGACAACACAACCCATACAAGAATCAAACGCGGAATAATAAACGGCGTGGCTAAAATTGAATACCCTGACGAATGGAAATAAGTCATATTTTCGCTCCAAACCAAAAAAAGACAGTTTTCCAGTATGTTAATGTGAAGAAAGATAAATGATAAGATCCATGACACTTTCCAAGATGTCTGTGTTCTTTCAATGAAGCAGAAATTATTCCGAATAAATGATTGCATCTTCCAAGATTATTACCCCGCATTGTCACGCTTCTAAACATCTAACTTTCGTTTTGATGACTAGGACGAAATAACACAACCTCGTGGCCGCAACAACTGGCATATTTGGAGTAAATATGCTGCAATTATTAAGATCTGAAAGGGGAAAAATTTCCGATGATAAAAACTCCTGTTGACCACTATTTAAAAGTTTTGCACGTAGATCTTAGGGGGATAAAGCTGTTGTGAAAGGCCAAGACAGCCGTACAACAAATATTTCAGGGAATGACATAGTTTTATCCTAGTCCTTTACTTCAGGCCTTGTAAGTGTGTATAATCGTTAATACGCCCATTTTAAACGATATTTTTCTTTGGTTGTTATTTAGACACGAGAAGTAAAATCTCTTCTATTATTAGATGTTACGACTACGAATACTTTCCCGGACTCTACTTCAAATGCTTCAGAATAATCTACTGTTTGTAACTCTATTCTGATGACCGATGGGACCGTTTTTCCTTGTCCCTGTCTTAGAAAATTAGTTTGTCTCGACGAGGCTGTAGTTGTATCTACGAAAGGTGATTGCAAACGTCGTAGTGTGAGGTGGGGAGCGTACTGTAGGTATTATCAGTACAAACGGTTTTGATACAGGAAATGGTGAACTCGCCGTATAAACTAAGCAGCGAGGTCCATAGTAACAGCATAAGAATTTTTTACCCCAAAATTTAAACACCGATAGATCTTATTGCTTAGTTCTTCATCTCACTACCTGTAATTACTTCTTCAGGCGGAAGCTGAAGAAAAACCTTTCTCTCGTCGTTGGGTAACATTTGCGACGTAAAATCGCATTTTCTACAATATCTTGAGAACAATGAGAACGGCATTTCTCGAAAAAGTGATGGGTGGCTTCCCAAAGCGACTGCAGCAGAGCATCCGACACACTGAGTTCATTTGCAAGATCTTTTTTTTAAACGACATAACCGACGCCGTGAGCTGTAAAGGAATATGTCGGTTTTATTCAAAGAAGTTAGGTGCTCTAAAATTTATTTTGTTTAGAATAATTAATGGGATCAACGAGAACTCTTCACATTGTTGTTAAGACTTTAAATAAAATACGAGTTAGTGTATGAGGTGACGTGCTGGTGCGTGCGCGGGCACTCACGATTTTGCGCGGTATGCGCTCGTTGGTGGAGAGTCCGATGAGGGTGACGGTGACGATGATGATGTAGCCGCCGTACGTGATGTGCTGCAGCACGCCCGTCGACATGTTCCCCGGCAGCGTGTGCACCGCCAGCGCCTGGCACACCATGCTCAGCACCTGCACACAAACACGAGATTTAAAGAATACAAACCTGTCATTGAAGTCCAGCACCAGGCTCGGACATGTTTTTTTAGCTTTACCTCCAACGGTGTTCTCTTTTATGCAGTATATTACGCAACAGGCCATAGAAGGCCAATAAATATGGGCCCGAATACACATACCGGGTGATCAAAAAGTTAGTATAAATTTGAAAACTTGATAAACCACAGAATAATATAGATAGAGAGGTAAAAATTGACACACATGCTTGGAATGACATTGGGTTTTATTAGAACCGAAAAAAAACAAAGTTCACAAAATGTCCGACAGATGACGGTGGACAGCAAAACGTCAGTGCTACCGTGACGGGTGAGAGGTACGCCGATATGTTACAGAATCGCATCATCCCCAGCCTGCCTGATAAACACCTGCTGGAACGTACGATGTCTATACAGGATGGCGCTGCACCCCATATTGCTAGACACGTGAAAGATCTCTTGCGGGCGTCGTTTGGTGATGATTGTATGCTCAGCCGCCACTTTCGTCAAGCTTGGCGTCCCAGGTCCCCAGACCTCAGTCCGTGTGATTATTGGCTTTGGGGTTACCTGAAGTCGCAAGTGTATTGTGATCGACCGACATCTCTAGGGATGCTGAAAGACAACATCCGACGCCAATGCCTCACCATAGCTCCGGACATGCCTTACAGTGCTGTTCACAACATTATTCCTCGACTACAGCTATTGTTGAGGAATGATGGTGGACATATTGAGCATTTCCTGTAAAGAACATCATCTTTGCTTTGTCTTACTTTGTTATGCTAATTATTGCTATTCTGATCAGATGAAGAGCCATCTGTCGGACATTTTTTGAACTTTTGTATTTTTTTGGTTCTAATAAAACTCCATGTCATTCCAAGAATGTGTGTCAATTCATACCTCTCTATCTACATTATTCCGTGATTTATTCAGTTTTCAAATTTATACTGACTTTTTGATCACCCGGTACTCTGCGAGAGCCTAACGTGACATCAGTCCATGGCACTGCATCCCTCTGCCCTTCGGCTTAAGAAATCACTCACTCTTTTAACTACAACTGTTGCCCATGACGTACGGCACAGACAAAAGGATGACTCGCCCCCTTTCTGTGCTTCTAATCGCCGTGCACTACTTCCAGGATCTTCCACTAATTGCATCTCAGGCACCTTCATCTCAGACGTGCGAAGTTATGTCAGTAGTTGTGTTTATCTTCAGTAAACGTATTTCCACTGTAATGTTTCCTCGAATTCGCGGTTGTGCTATGCATGGTCTGAAAAACCAGCGTGATATTGTTAGTGCGAACTTTTAACAATGGAAAAAAGGGTGCAGGAACGCACTTAATGTTGAGGGCATCCTTTGGTAACAACAGTTAACGCCTGTCACTAACTTGCAGCTGGATTAGCAGTTAAGAAACTAAAGGATCCATCTGTATCCAACAGATGACGGCCTTCCGGAACGGGAGTTACTGACATCACACGAGGAAACTTCGTAGAAGTACAGAATCTAACAAAGGGATGTTGTAGATAGACCGTCCAAGATCCCTGTGTTACTCTGTCTGAAGTTATTGCACATGATAGCGAGTGTTGTAACTGTACGCCTCACATTGGATGGCGGCCCAGCTCTGAACTATTCTGCGCATCCGGCACTACTAACTTCGCACAGCCAGTGGCATGCAGTCTTCCTCGGAACACCTTGACGTCAGTAACGCTGGACAGCGATAGATGCTTTCAACAGTCTGCGGTGTGGCCGTACAAGAAAGGCGGGGAATTCATTGTTGTTGCAGAAACACCATGTAAAGCTTGGCGACATGGGAAATGTTTGCTACCTCTCTGCCACAATGAAGTAAGCAAACCTCAGCCACTCCACACTTCCTCCGCCTCCCCTCTCTGGGCCCCTTTCTCTCTCTCTCTCTCTCTCTCTCTCTCTCTCTCTCCCTCTCTCTCTCTCTCTCTCTCTTTCTCTCTCTGCGCAGAGGAACCATACGCGCACTACAGAAAGTGTAAACGTAATTACGATCGCGGAGAAGTGTGGAAACCATGGAAAGAAATTAAAGTATCTTTGGACATTGATGCAAACGTCAGCAACTTCTCCAAGTGGATAGAACATTCTTTATGACTTTGGTTTAGGCGACCAATCTTGGGGATATAGTTAATATCTTCAAACTAAGCATCGATAGTGCGAATGGCTAGACTTTTCTTTATCCCAGGCTAAATAAAAATGAAGGATCATTCTTCGTGGACTCTTTGTTATTGAATAGACAACTTATAAGAAGAGTTCTAAGGCGATCGTGGGAAAACAGGCAGCTAAATAGAAGAGGCGCACGAAGAACTGGATTCCCTACCATAAAACGATGCAGGACATAAGTCACGACCAATTTAATTGGAGGTAGCATAACTGGTTTTGTGTGAGGAGAGAGTAACACACACACACACACACACACACACACACAGAGAGAGAGAGAGAGAGAGAGAGAGAGAGAGAGAGAGAGAGAGAGAGAGAGAGAGATCACCTTTCACCACGGCAAATGCTGTTTCACATCCGCATGAATGTTATACAATTCACTCATAAGTGTTTGACAGAGGGTTCATAGGACCACTTTTAGACTACCGTTCTATTCTCGAAGAGCACGCTGGGAAAATGAGCATCTAAATCATTCCGTGCGAGATCTGATTTCTCCTATTTTATCATGATGAACATTTATTCCTATGTTGATTATTTTCCCAAAACTAGCTCACACCAGCTAGTCCATCGTTGTAAGTCGCTCGTACCCGTCCACTTCCAGTTGCTCTTTCACACTCACTCATGTCGCCCAACTCACTGTCATTGTCTCTGAGTGGCTCTCTATCATTGTCTACCGTGTCACAGCCACAGTTCACTTCGTTCTGTCCCAGTACTACAGTCTCATCTCACTGTCACTTTCTCCCTCTTGCTCTCTCTTACAGCAAATGTCTGATTCATTTCTTCCTCTCTTCTCACTGTCATCATCTCACTCTTCCTCGTTGACATTGTCATGCACTCTGCAAAAAGAACCAAGCGGTTTCCTCAAATTTGCCTGAGCAGGAGGAAGTGTGTAATTTCATAATTTGACCTAATACTGTAGGATAGTGACACTAAAAGGATACTTCTGGGTATAGAAATGGTCCCTAGCTAAGGGGCTGTCCAGAACACTTTGACCCTGCCTTTTTGTCACCCGTAGAAACCGAGGTATTAACACTTGAAAACCCGGTTTTTATACGCGGCGTTTTGTAACGTATTAAGTGCGTATGCTGTCGCATGCATACTGATTAATTCTCTTGGGGGAAGTTTTAGTCATTACCTGGTTACTGTAGACAACGGCGCCTAACAAGGGAGTTGGGGAGGGGATGTTGCGGCTGTGCCACGGTTGCCAGGCGTTGTCTGTGGCCCGCCGCCGCCACCCTTGTTTGTGCGCCGGTAATGAGCTGTCGCTAAACAGAGGCAAGGCCTCTGCCACGCGCTGATTAGACCCTGCCTCCGACACAATCGCACCGGCGCGCTCCGTGAATGTCGTATACTTCCAGTCTTACTCAGTTTTTCCGAAAGCTGTATGATCATTTTGTGGCTCTCTCTGACTTCCTGCCTGACGGTATGGTGTATCAGCAAAGAATTTTATTTCGAAGTAGTCACAATTCTTCAGACAGTTACCTGTGTTAAAGTCAGGACTTGCATCACCGAACTAAGTTTTGAGAATACGTTAGTGAAAATTTGCAAGAGAGATTCGATACGGTCTCCTGCTGTCGTTTAGGGTACTTACAAACACGTGAAAGACCAGTTCACTGTTGAGATACGTGTGAAACGAGACCAGCGCTGTAGACATCGAAAATAACTGTCTTGTCGTTTCAGCTTTAACGTGCTGATGTATTTGCGGAAGACTGCGTTGGGCAAATACCTTTGTGAGGAAATGTTGGACTACCGCAGTATAGATTCACTTGCGGACAACAAATATAACAGTCTCTGGCTTGTTGAAATGGTTATGGTTCAAATGGCTCTGAGCACTATGTGACTTAACATCTATGGTCATCAGTCCCCTAGAACTTAGAACTACTTAAACCTAACTAACTTAAGGACATCACACAACACCCAGTCATCACGAGGCAGAGAAAATCCCTGACCCCGCCGGGAAGCGAACCCGGGAACCCGGGCGTGGGAAGCGAGAACGCTACCGCACGATCACGAGCTGCGGACGCTTGTTGAAATGTATGCGAAAGAGTGCGTTATTACACGTTTTCCTGTGCAACTTGTGTTGTTTATAATCACTGGAATTTTGAACTTACAGGAGATCCTTTATGTAAGAGCACCGGTCTCTGTGGGAAGAGCGAGGTAGCAGTGTGGCGCAGCTACGGCTGGGGCGCTGAACCCTCTAATGTTCCTTCCATCCTTTCTGGGGTCAATAATTTAATTGCCATCATTTTGACATTTTGATATACAATTCCCGCAGAGGCTGCGTTTTTTATCCAATCTAGCCGAGAAGATGCTTGTCACACGGAAGAGTTTTTAAGAGCTACTCTCGCACGTACTATACACACTGTGGTAGAAACGGTTTCGCTACGAAGTAAAAAGCTTCGAATGAGAATTTCCACGCCGTTGGCAAACCGTGTGATGTAAATATATCTCGTGATTATACGTAAGTGTAACTTGTTCTGTTGGCGACGACCTACGGAGCTCTAAAAGTAGCACAGTGTACAATTTTTCATTCGGTTATTAAATTAAGAAAGGTTAGATGTTTATCACGGAATCGACGAAGGTTTAAAATTATTTTGGGGGACATTCGCTATAAGAAATTTCCGTTTAACTTGCGCTAAAGATGTTACTAATAGACATTTGTGATGAATACCGACACACTACTGCTTTTCTGCCTCTTGTGAAGAGCAAGTCCATTTGACAGGAAGCCACTTCATACGTTTGTCACGAAAAGGAATTCTGAAGGGAGCTGCAGTCTACAGTGGAAATACTGTGAAAAGCATTATTTAAATACTCCAAACACGAAATCAGGTCTTACTTGCCGATCCACAAAGAGTTAGTTTGAAAATGTTCAAATGTGTGTGGAATCTTATGGGACTTAACTGCTAAGGTCATCAGTCCCTAAGCTTACACACTACTTAACCTATATTATCTTAAGGACAAACACACACGCCCATGCCCGAGGGGGGACTCGAACCTCACCTCCGCCGGGACCAGCCGCGCAGTCCATGACTGCAGAGTTAGTTTCTGCCGTAGACCTGAATAAAATTTCTGGTAAGCTTCTAAAGCGGTATTGAGCATGTGAGCTTGCGCTTATGTCCAGCAAAATGTTGAGATAATTGCTTGCCGTGATCTGTGAGTCTTACTTCGGCGTCTAATTTTGACACATTAGCCGAGCTTAACTGCAGGTAGTCTGCATAGTCTGAGTAACCACGAAATTTACGTTTCGCTGAGTTTTTAAGTGTTGGCGTCACAAGAACCGGCTCCCGTGCGTGCTGTGAGCGCACAGTACTCGACGTGAGCGGCCGCTTGTAGCCAGAGCAGCGCAGCGCCGTGTCGCGGGCGAGCACTCACCAGCTGCAGCACCTTGAGGCCGATGCGCACGGAGGTGGTGAACGACATGGCCGGGAGGCGTGCAGCGACTGCGCGGCGCCCGTAGCCGCCAGATGCGGGACTGCTGCTCCGCCCAGCAGCTGCCGGCAGGTGGCAGGGGCCACACGTGGCGGTCAGCCACTACTGTGCAAGCATCGCCACACTGCCTGCACCACTGGCCACACTCGCGGAACCGTCGCCTTCTGATCCATAGTATCCGGACACACATTATTGGACATTAAAGGCGCGTACACACTAGGCCAACGAACCACAGACACTGGATTCTGGTGCTGTGGCGTTCGGCTTCACATCCTCACCAAACAAACGGCTCGAAGCCAAGAGATTCGGCCATATGGAAACGCAGTCGGCTCTGATAACTTGCCGACGTTGCCCCCGTTTTGTTATTGTTATAAAGTAGCGTTTTAATTACAATTTCACGAGCTCATATTATGCGGGAAGAAGAGAATTTAGCAGCCGTCGCATGTGCAGTGTTTATTTTACTATAAGAAGCTGATGGTTGGTGGTGGACCTCTTTTCTAAAACGTAGAGGTGTGGAAGAACAAAATTAGTGTCGCCTTGAAGCTGAACTGGAATATGAGCTATTTCATTATTTTTTCCGAATGAAAGCTTCGGATTTCGAACTGTTATCGAATTCCGTAGGTCCTAAAATTTCCAAAGATGACACCTCTTTAGGAGAGCTGTACCTGCAGCAGGAAGATTACTACTAATTGGTAGTTTTGTTTCTTTCTCTTTGTCGTTAATGGCGGAAAAAAAATAAAGACTCCATTTTCTTTTTCAAATCCTACACATTTCTTTCAAATGGCTCATTTATTTCTCTCAAAGCCTCTAATCTTTTCAATTTGAATTTATAATTGCAGTTCTTAGAGGCCCATAAACATGTCCATTCACAATAAAACTCCGTCACCTTTTCTCTCTCCATATTGCAGCCCATACTTAAATATTTTTAACCGCAGTAAATTCACAACCCTAACGAGGGCGAGCAATTATTGCATGGGAAAAACTACTTCCAAATTAAGTTCTTCAGAACAGCTGCAAGTCGAACCCAATACGTTTGATTGGCCGATCTCGCTCCTTAATTTAACAGTTACCTGCTGTACATTAAAATGTAAATTCCAGAGTTTCTGGTGGTCCTCCTGTTAAATTAAGGAGCGAAACTGGTCAATAAAACATACTAAACGCGCCTTGTCGCGGTTGTAAAAAACTTAAATACGAACCCGTTCTAGAGACACAGGAAATCGCTACTGAGCGAGCGAACATTCGACCCGGTGTCCACACTAGGAGAGGGGTCCCTAGGTCAACCAACCGCCACCACCTCGATGTTACGAAAAATTAAGCTCTAGGGGACTATCTGAGGTCATCAGTCTCCTAGACTTAGAACAATTTAAACCTAACTAACCTAAGGACATCACAGACATCCATGCCCGAGGCAGGATTCGAACCTGCGACCGTAGCAGCCGCGTGGTTCCGGACTGAAGCGCCTAGGACCGCTCGGCCACGGCGGCCGGCCCGATGTTACCGCCAGCAGACCAAACCACAAGCAAGACGAATCGCTTTGTTTGCTCCGATTTCGGCCCGTACACACCAAGCAAGTACCGGCCAACGAAGCGCTTGCCTGTCGTTCGTTGGTCTTCGTTGGCGTAGTGTGTACGCGTTATGTCCCCTTGGCTTTTATGAAGGCGTGAACTCTCCTCGAAAGACTTTCAATCAGGTGTGTGAATGTCTGTGCGTGGATGGCAGCCCAGTCTTCTTCAAAAGCCGAAACCAGATGAGTTAGTGATGTTGGACACTGGTATCTGGAGCGGAGTCGACCTTCTAACTCGCCCCAAAGTGCTCCACTGCGTTCAGGTCGGGACTCGGCAGGCCCCCTCCATTTCAGGAATATCATTCTCCACAAACCATTGACTCACAGATGCTGCTTTATCATGCTGATTCAAACAAATATCGTCTGCGAACTGTTCCTCTGACACAGTACAGAATGTTGTAAAATGTTGCGATCCCTTTCACATGTGCCGTTTTCTTAAGCGTAATGACCGGAATACATCCTAACCACGAAACACATCCTCATATCGCAACACCACTTCCTCTGTACCTCACTCTTAGCGGTATAGGAGTACATGATGGCAAGCAAGGTTCTCCAGGCATTTGCCAAACCGAAACCGTTCCATCGGATTGGTACAGGATATAGGATGAGTCATCACTCCAACAGTCACCTACTGTCCAGTGCCGTTGCTGTTTACACCACCCGCGGAATCGCTCAGCACTGACTACACAGATGTGTGGCTTATGAGAAGCTGCTCGACTATTTTTGCCAATTCTTTTCAGTCTCTTATGCATAGTCATTATGCTAGCTGGACAGAGCGTAGCACGTTGGATCCCTTCCGCTGATTTCATGCGATTTTTTTACAGCCACCCTCCGGTATGTTCGACATCCCTGTCCGTCAGTACATGAGGTCTACCTGACCTTGGTTTACCTGTGGTTGTTTTTCGCCTTTTCACTTCACAGTCATATCGCCCACTGTTGACTTGGAGAGCTTTGGCAGGATTGAAATGTCCCTGATGAGCTTGTTACTCTGGGGACATCCAGTGACAGGTCCAAGTTCGAAAGCTCTCCTGACCGACCCATTGAGCTGTTACTGCTTCACTACTGACAACGCAATGCTTCTTGCTTTCTGTTATACTGGCGGATCCGCCTCTCGTGACATCTGGTGCTCAATTTCACATAGTATAACGGTGTCCGGATACTTTTGATCAGAGGGACACTGGTGTCTGGAGCGAAGTCGACAATCTGACTGATTCCCAAGATGTTCCACTGCATTCAGGTCGATCTGAATTCCTTGTTCTTCTTCATTTCATGCATTAGACTTTCAAGTGTGCTTCGTCGTCAAAAAATCCTACCATCTTTTCTTAGATCTTCTAAGGCTTCTTCTCCCATATTGTTTGTAATCTGAAGCTTGTTTTTGGAAGTTTTTTATCGTTCATTCTTTATGCGTGTTCATAACAGTGGTTAGGGGAGTTGTTTATTTTCTCCTGTAATGTCTCAGCGTCTAGTTTTTGTCGCCCTATTTCTTTCGTAATACGTAGGCACTTCAGAAAGTAAGCAACACATGTCCTAAAACGCTAAGACCATTGCATGAGAGCCGGCCGCCGTGGTAGAGCGGTTCTAGGCGCTTCAGTCCGGAGCCACGCGGCTGCTACGGTCGCAGGTTCGGGCATGGATGTGTGTGATGTCCTGAGGTTAGTTAGGTTTAAGTAGTTCTAAGTTCTAGGCGACATGATGACCTCAGATGTTAAGTCCCACAGTGCTTACAGCCATTTGAACCATTGCACGAGAAAAGCGGCGCATTGTCAGGAAAGATTACATCTCCCGGGTTTCCTACAGACACATTACTTCTGCGGCCCGCGTGACCGCTACGGTCGCAGGTTCGAATCCTGCTTCGGGCATGGATGTGTGTGATGTCCTTAGATTAGTTAGGCTTAAGTAGTTCTAAGTTCTAGGGGACTGATGACCACAGATGTTAAGTCCCATAGTGCTCAGAGCCATTTGAACCATTTTGAACTTCTACGGCACGGATAATACAGGATCACAGTGCGGGAGTGAATAGCCGTGGGGACTGGAAACGTATTCCAAAGTTATACTACGCTCGAGAGTACGATTCTGGTATTCAAAATGTCTAAATTACACACAGATTCACAGTGAAATTTTGATGGTATACGAGGCAAATACAATATCGCGTCCAGACGTGGCGAAATAGTGCCATCAATTCGACCAAGGCCGCACGGACGTGGGTGATGTTGATGGAGAAGGAAGGCCATCGATACCGACCAGAGACGACAATATCTAGGCAGTTTTTTTTAGAAAAGTTTAAATGACATTCGTGTTTTGTGTGTGTGTGTGTGTGTGTGTGTGAGGAGCGGGCGGGCGGAGTTGAGGAGAGATTTTCTAATGATGAGGGTGTTCACACAGAAACTCTCGAATTGCTCCTTGACCAAGGAGCGGATTTCTGTCGACAAAAATTGGACGATAGGTAGAACGTTCCAGCTATTGCTTACAAAATCTTTGGTGACTATGCTGAAGAATAGTGTAATCGACCTGTGTCTGTACACTGCGGCATTCAGTAAAAGTTATTTGGCCTTGCCACCATAATATGTAACCAACTTTTTGAAGTCGCCTCTTATATTGTGTTCTAACATAACCTCTTGATCTTCATAGAAATTTTATTTCCGCAGTATGTATTAGACTTACTGCTCCCCCCCCCCTTTTTTTTCAACACAGCTTTCGCTGCCATATAAAAGTAGTGAAAGGGCATAGGATCATGCAACGTTATTTCTGTATCTTGCTGCGTTTTGTCCTTCAACGCGTTATAGAAAGTGCCACTATTACCACTGCCCACCTAGAAACCGAATGGAGGCGCTGCGGGCTCGTGACACGGTAAATGGTTCAAATGCCTCTGACCACTATGGGACTTAACATCTATGGTCATCAGTCCCCTAGAACTTAGAACTACTTAAACATAACTAACCTAAGGACATCACAAACATCCATGCCCGAGGCAGGATTCGAACCTGCGACCGTAGCAGTCGCGCGGTTCCGGACTGAGCGCCTAGAACCACTAGACCACCGCGGCCGGCCGTGACACGGTAAGGAAAGTGCATAAGTTAAGCAGAAACAAAGGGGGCATCATTGTAGCCGTGGTACGGACCGGAAATGGGAAAATCCGCTGTCGTGGCCGAGTTTGGCAAGTGACAATTTTTTATGGCCAGCATCTATGGAAAGTGGTTGAACGCCAGTGAAACTTTGAGGAGGCGAAAGAGTGTTTGACGTTCTCGCCTCAACACAAAACGTGGAGGTCGGTGGCTTGACCGCTCTGTAAAGCAGGATAGATGGCGATCTGTACAATGCTGGTGAAGGCACAGGTGTTTCAGAGCACACCGATCACTGCACATTGTTGAAGAGGAGGTCCAGCAGCAGACGGTCCCTAGGCGTTCCCGTGGTAACCGAGAGATATCAAAATGGTTCAAATGGCTCTATGCACTATGGGACTTAACATGTGAGGTCATCAGTCCCCTAGACTTAGAACTACTTAAACCTAACTAACTAAGGACATCGCACGCATCGATGCCCGAGGCAGGATTCGAACCTGCGACCGTAGCAGCAGCGCGGTTCCGGACTGTCACAAAAAGAGTTACATGGTGCGGTGAGGAGCATGATAGTCAATTCTCGATGCTGCCCACCACATTCACCGGATCTGAACCCGATGGAACAGATCTAGGACACATTGGGCATCAGGTCCTCGCCCACAATGCACCGGGCCCCAATTTCGTGACCTGCACGTAGACATTTTTTTTGCCAAATGCCTCCAGAAACGTACGAAGGACCTGTCGAACTCATGCTACGCAGAATCGCTGCTATATAACGTTCGAAAAGGAGACCAACAGGCTGGTAAACACGTGTCAATTTATGTTTTGGCTCCTCAATGGACGTTCAACTCTGACCAGCTTTGTTTTTAAGATCTTTATTATTATCATGTCCAATGTAATAATCTAAATAGCTGAATGGTGATACTTGCTCTAATATTATGTCATCCAAAACAGTTTTTACTTGGGTCTGGATCTCTGCCTTGGAGCGCCATTATCTTTCTTTTACCTTAAAAAATTTATAAATTCATTCTTTACCTAGGTTACTTAAATGATTGATTGAACGCTGTAGACCGTCTTCTGATTCTTGAAGCAGTAACGCACAGTCTACAGGTGGTAAAATATTTTAAACATTCTGTTTTGATACTTCGGTATAATTTATTATACTAATTGAGGTACGTAGGCAATTAAGTTAATTCTCGAGCGGTGCCATTGCGTTGTAACATTAATTGGCGTTCTTTGAATCAATTCACCTTCAGCAGAGGGTAAGAAAAGAAGCCGCCTACGAGGTCATATGAGACGGAACACAAGTTCGACTTTGGGAAGGAAATCAGTCGCGATCTTTTCAAAGGAATCGTCCCGACAATTGCCTTTCGCTATGTAGGGAAACCATGCAAATCCCAGTTGTAGATGACCAGACGGGGAATTAAACTTCGGTCGGAAAGTGAGACCAATGACATGACCACTATGCTACCTGGATCTATTCGTAGAAAAACACTCCGAATAATGCAGCATGTGTTTCTTAGTTTGCTCTTCCCTGTCGTCACACTTGATGCATGGTAGGATAGACCACTAAATCTCACTAAATTGTCTTTGAAGATATCCTGTCCTGCCCACAGTCTGTTCAAAATTTGTATAGGGCTTCGTGAGGCAACGAGGCGGGATCTGTCGTTTGATGTTGGGGAAGGTTTTTCTCACGACTCACCTCTTTCCGTTTCAAATGACCTGGTTATTTGCTTTGACGTTCACATGAAGTGTTTACTGTATAGGAGTCTCTGGCATGCGTGTTTTGCAACAGAACATTGAAATGGATCAAAAAATGGTTCAAATGGCTCTGAGCACTATGGGACTCAACATCTTAGGTCATAAGTCCCCTAGAACTTAGAACTACTTAAAGCTAACTAACCTAAGGACATCACACACACCCATTCCCGAGGCAGGATTCGAACATGCGACCGTAGCAGTCCCGCGGTTCCGGAATGCAGCCCCAGAACCGCACGGCTACCGCAGCCGGCGAAGTGGATCATTTTTCATATACAGATTGTCCGTTGTTAGTCCTCCACTGCGATCCAGCTACTTTCCTCCAAAAGGTGGTTTGTGCAGAGGCGCAGTATTGCAATTCATGCAGTGCTTCTTAAAAGTAAGCTGCCTGGCAAACATTACTCCCATATATCTTGCGACGTCACAGGTCTGTACTTGGCTATTAGTTGGCTTCTGCTGTTCCCATGTACCTCGTGGGAGAACCTCTTGATACAGTGTACGGAAGTAATTGGAGGAAACATCACTGGCAGTGAACCTATGAATCAGGCCTGGAGTTGAGTTGAGACAGCGAAATGGCGATCAAGAGGCGACGCAGGTTCGAGTCCCATTGTGGCACAAATCTTTATTTTTTATGATACATTCATAACATTTCAGGTTCCATACCTCTGAACGATTTTCATTGATATAATTTCACGTCATTATATCTACACTGAGTCTAACCCTACTGATTCCATTTCATTTAGCGAATTTAATTCAAAGACGTTCCACGGGTTTCATGTCGGATCTTTGAGCGGATAATTCTGTGAATTAAATTTAGGAGAAGTGTAACATGTATCCCCCACATTAGTTGACAAAGTAGTCTGACAGTGGCTCGTTATATGAGTTTTAAATTTCGGCGGCGCATATCCTTAACTTCTTATGTCTGGTACAGAGATATTGAACTAATTAGATATCACACAATTCTTTCTGTCATTTCCTGTTGAGAGGAAATATCTCTGCCGTACTGACTCGTTGTGTCTGCATTCTCGGATGTCACATAGGATGTGAGGCATTCTGAGTCTTATTTACTATCTGCAATGAATTATCCTGAAAGATTGAGACTAATTTTTTCCATAGATGTTCATTATCCTGCTTGTAAAGGGTGGACAAACTGAGACTGGCCCGGAAAACATTTCATGTACGGTACCCTAGGATAGACAGCGCTCATCTTCCCCTCACAGGCACATGATGTGAGCTGCGTTGTCTATCTTAAAGTGCATTAAATATTTTCGTGGTCAGTTTTATTTTGTCCGCTCTATGTGTAGAATATGATCTTTTTCAAAGTAGGCCATATCTCAACTCTGTGCTTTTCGCTGAAAATACTTTTACGGGTCCGTATTTGATTGAGTGACCATTGTGAATCAGCCAGTTTCCTCATTAAGTTGGTTCCTGCAAAGATTAAATTTTACAATTCATACAGTGCTTCTTAAAACTTGGCTCCAGAACTCCTTCCTAATCGACCAATGGTCGAAGTTTTCAAATCCCATGCCACTACGCGCTACCTTTGTTTAAGGAGACAGAAAAAAAGGTTAAAGGGCATGAGAAAAGGTCTGTTAAAACATATATCGTCCTGAAGATTCCATAGCCAGAGCAAAATTTGCAGAGTATTCTGCTTTTTGTCTGCTGTTCTCTGTCGACAATTTTATTTTACTTTTACTTATTTACTTATTTTGATTCATCAGTCTTCTGTCAGGTTATATACAGCCCATCATGAATTCCTCTCCCGTGTCAACCTCCTCACCACAAAGTAGCACCTGCAACCTTCATCTTCAATTATTTTCTGGGTGTATACCAGTTCCCGTCTCCCTGTACAGTTTTTTAGCCTCTACTGCACCCTCTAGTATCATGGAAGTTATTCCTTGATGCCTAACACATATTCTATTTGTACCCTCCACAGCACCCTCTAGTACAATGGAAGTTATTCACTGATGCCTTAACATATATTCTTTCATTCTGTCCCTTCTTCTTGTCAGTATTTTCCATATGTCCCTTCCTTCATCGATTCTTAGGAGAACCTCCTCATTCCTTACCTTATCATGTTATTACAGTTTCTCGTGCTGTCAGTTTGTGTGTGATAGCGAGAGACTGTGCGTCAAGAATATATCATATTTTCTCTTGTAAATATGCTGTGAATCTGCCTTGCAAATTATACTTGCGTCACTCTGATTTCAAACAGGCAGTAATGCGAATTGGAGTTTTCGTTGTTCTTATTGAACAGTTGATATAGTTCATGAATGCTTTAGACAGAGATGAATACGCCCAAGAATGTTGCTCCTTTGTTCACGTAGTTTCACTTAACCATTATGTGGTTTATTTTGCATTTATCTTTAGTGATGTAGACAGTGATTTCCAAGTGTCCTGGAAGTACCCGAATTGATATGAGAAGAAGCGGAAGACATTATTGTAGATGACAGATGGAGGATTAGAAATATTTTGTCTTGTAGCATCAGGCCTTTCCGTCATGGCTTAGAGAAGAACTATTTTCTTGTTTCTTCCTGGATAGCCTAAGTTGTCAAAGCCGACTGTCACTAACTTTGCTACTGTATTGTTGTTCTGATAGTCTACTGTGAGCTATTTTCTATTACGCATTTGTATTTTGAAAATTGTAGCCTATTTGTTGCTTATTCGATTGTAATTGCTGAAATTTTGAAAGAAGTGAAACTCTTTTTTTAGTTACACATTGATGATCAAAACATTCTCGGTTTCTAAGAGCAACATATAATGTGCGAGATTATACAGCATACTGAAAAAGTCTACACTGAATAAATGGAACAGGTGTCTGTGCTGTATAAGGTTCACCGTCCTGCAATTCTTTACGCAGCTATTCAGCGTGTGTCTGAATTATACCGACAAACCCGCAGAGGAGATTTAGCGATGTTTGTTAAATAATTTGTTGTCAGGTGTCCCTGGTCTGCAGATGCACGTTGCCGAATTTTACCATTTCCCGATCGCTGATAATCCGTAAGCGTTCTAAGTTTTAATATTATAGGGTTCGGTTAAACTCCGCAGGCGATGTTGAGGACCATCTTGAAGTGCAGGGTATTATTAAGTCCATGAAACATTTTAAAAAATCGGTGTAAGTAAATGGGTAAAAATAACGTAACAAATGATACAGTGTGTGAAAGATAAACTCTCACTTTTTTTATTTCGGCGAATTTGGGAAATTGCGAACTGGGGCGGCATCGACAGTAGTTGCTGAAAATGGGGGGTGAACCAGGCAGAGACAGTATTTTGTGGGTTGGAATTTGCACATTCCCGATCGGTCGTGAGTGTGCAAAGAGCTTCCCGAGACACATTTCACACCACTAGTTAACAACAGTATAGTGAACTGGTAAAAGAAATTCGAGGGAATGCGATGCAAAATGTTGGGGTCTACCAGGTGTGTCGGAACAAACAGTGGACCACGTGAGGACAAGGTGTTGCCACGTCCCACAACGTCTACCTGTCGACCTAGTGCGGAAGTGAACATGCCTCTGCCAGAAGTGTGGGGAAACCTTCGTAAGCCATTAAAAGGGAAGCCGTACAAGTTGCAACAAAAATTGCGCCTTCTGCAGTTCTGCGTTGATGCACAGAACTATCCAATGACGACTTGTAAGCACAGTAAACTTCAGTGATGAAGCCATTTTTCATCTATCTGTACGGTCAGCCGACAAAAGACAACCATATCGAGGACAGAGACTCCATGTGCAAACATCGAATACGTCCGTTATTCTGAGACAGTTAACGTGTTCCGTTCCATGTCCAACAAGACCGTCTATGAAACCATCATCTTCGGTGAAAGAAGTGTCGATGATATCACCTGTCTCTACATGCTGCAGTTGTGCATCATGCCACAATTTGAAACTGATAGCAGGGATTTCATCTTTCAACAAGTGTACGAGATTACCTGAATGAAACGTCACCACGTCGTTGGACAGCCCGTGCTGCAAACACTGGCTTGGCCCAGCCATTCGCGTGGCCGCCACGGGCGCCGTCCTGTATCATTCTTCTTGGCCATTTATTTGCACCTATTTCTGGAAATATTTCATGAACTCTGTATTCCCCAGTACATTTTGGAGTACGGTAGTTGGTCACGATGGACGTTCTGCGTGACCAGCTCTGTCTCCAGATATGTCGCCGTTAGGCGACGCTCTATTGAACTTTTCTTCTAGGAATGTCGCAACGGCGCAGCTAGGGCACCAAGCTGCTGGAATGGTAAAGCATCTAATGCGTTACTGTTCAGCTAGTCCTTATATTTTGAACAACTTCTTTACAGTAATACTTACGTGCAGTTTCGAAAAAGATATTCAATAATACTGTACAGTGAATGTGTGGTATTTTGTGGCTACTATTCGTGTAATACATTTTGCAAGTTTTAGTTGTCTCTTCCTGTACACGTGGTAGAACTGTTTCCACGACGGAGTGAATGGTAGATTATTTGTAATGTCAATAACTGTCTACCAGAACCACTGTCTACAATTTGAACATCATGCTATTTCGTCATGAGCTGTTGGAGACGATTAGTTGCTTATATGAAAGCATTTAGCGTACTCAACTAAGAAAACTCCCACACTTCATTGGCGAGGCTCGCATTGCTCTATAAACGTCGTGGACTAACTTGCTCAACGAAAAAAAGTCGTTCCCACCATATGTTCGCGTTTAACCTGATGATCCTATAAAGTGACCAGTTCAGGTAATGGAACGGCCCTCCTGTGTATGTTGTAACAAGATAGTCGAAATAAAATTCCTTAACATGACGGTGATCGAAACGACACGTTGCTTTTTGCAAGCGGAATGTGGAGGCTCCATTAGTAGTGACAATGTGTTCTCCCGACGCAAAATGGATGGTCGCTAATGAATATTGGTTATATGAAATCTTAGTGGTAACATTCATCTACTTTGTGTGTTTACCAATAACGGTCTGCACTGTGAGTTTTACGACACTGCACTGATCAGTAAGTAGCATGCACGTATGTAGTTTGTGAATATGCGTAGATTTATGATGTAACTGCTGTTTTGGGCGGTATTGGGGTATTTGCCGGCAACATGGTCTTTCTCGTTTACAGCCAACATTTTTGCGACATAGTTTCGTCCCTGGCGTTGGCGTAGCGGGCTGTTACGAGGCCAAGATTTTGAAATGTTCATAGAGCTGTCGTTCGGTAAGCTGGACGGTCGTAAGAACAGAGAAAGTGATGACCCCAAGGCATGTGCGCCGTGTGAGCGTCGACATACGTGGCACATCATCCTCAGACTGCTAGTCGGTACTACTGGTCGTGAAGTCGTACCGTCAGTTGTTTTCGAAGGCACAGTAGACGTCCAGCGTTGGTGTTCAGCGAAGAGGTAGGAAATATATAACGCGTGGCTTCCTAGCGAGTCTAATTACACCGTACATTTGCCACTGTTAACTGGTCAGAAATGTCTTTCGCTTAATAGAGTCATTTGGGACATGTGTGGTAATCATACTCTCAACTGTCAAGGAATTTATGTAGGTCCATCATTTTCTTAGGGAAGGCGTGCACTAGAAGTGCTTATGGGATCAAAATTCCACTGACGTACTTGGCTAGCGTCCACACAACAAATAGTCTTACAGCAGATGTGGAGTGTTCTTATTACACGCGTGATACATAAAGCAGATGAAACTGCACTGTGCAGTTCGTGTGGACGTTACCTAAATGCGAATATGTCAGTAGAAATTTGCTTTGACAAGCACTTTCCATGCAGGTCTAGTTTGAAAAAGAACGGCTGCGTTCGAAACTACACATCAGTTAATTTATACGCGCAACCGTGACAGAAATTTAAATATAAAATTATGAAGGAATTGTCTAGATTCTTCTCTTTATGCGTGAGGATCCGTCTTGTCCATACACCGCAGTTTTTCTTATTGACTGGAACGTATGCACGTAGTTTTATCTGCCTAGCAACATGTATGCATAAAATTTTGTGTGTAAATGTACTCCAGGTAGGATAATAGTGTAGGATATAAAATATAAAGTAGCATTTTTAAGGAAAACATTGTGTAGACAACTGATGAAGAAGTCAATCGCCACTGTAGTCTATGGATTACTATTACTTGTTAGCATGAAAACTGAAAGAAAAAGAAAAAAAAAACTCTGCCCGTGAAGTGATAAAACATACTGCGCTTGTAAGCAATAAAAAATGAATTCTGCTTCGAAACAGTCAAAATGTTATTTTGAGAAGGCAGGTAAGGACTAATTACGCAACCATACTCCTAGTTCGAATAGCGGAAAAAAATCAGGCCGTTAGACGCGCTAATTCAGACAGCGCACAGATACAACTAGTATCTGTTCTTCTCACGGCGTAGATGGTAGCGAACGAGACTCAGCCTTTGGCTATGGTTCGATCTTTACTACAGCCACTTGTCCAATTTTTGCATCGCTCTCTTGTTCGGTTTTGGGAAACCAAATGAAGAACATGTTTGGCGACACCGTTTTTTGTCGGGGTGCTTGAATTTTCGCGCGCAACGACCTGATTGGCTAACCTATCGTATAGAATTTTTTTGGTAACAGTTATTTTTCAGCACAACCTACCGTGTAACACCCTTACAAGCTTTTCAGACTGTTTCTGACCGCCCTGTAGGTAGTTCTTCTGTAGATTTTAACTAGTGATTGGCAAGTATCAAAATACGTGACATAAATGGCCGTATCTTTTGATGCATTGACGTAGATGCTTAAATTTTGTATACTGCCAGTGGACCGAAGACCTTAGTTCTTGACATATATTTCAAGTTGTACCTCTACCCATATCTGAGAAAAAGGGACCTTAACAGACGGACAACAAAGTGATACCTTAAGGAGCTCGTTTTTACCGACTGAGGTACGAACCCTAAAAATATTCGTAGTTTAAATGTTATTTTATCTACGTGAACTCCGCCGCCGTTAATGATTGTTGGTGAGTAACGCGATGTGATGGCTGCGTTATTCGCCAACATAGCTTAGTCAGTTCTGTTCTTTACACATGTTCAGAAATACTCCCTTGTGCAAGAGATGCAATATAAATTACTTTTAAATGCCCTGTTACAGTTGTGGGATATCTTCAAAACAGAGATGATGATTAACCTTTGTATAATTAACAGATCACTCGGTGATGCAGGGTATTCATGAGTTAAACTCTCTCTAAAGGCTAGGCCTTGTCGCTGTAAACAGTTCTTTATGTTAAAGGCTGTCACTTTCGTGATTTTCCGTAATACCAAATGTAGGAAGTTTCAGAGCCTGTTCGACGAAAGGTCAGTCACAAACGAAGGTCTATGTTTGTTGAACGAACACATTATTTTAATTACTTCGTCTGTGCAACAGCTGAAAATGCGTATTTTGTTCAAATGGCTCTGTACACTGTGGGACTTAACATCTGAGGTCATCAGTCCCCTAGAACTTAGAACTACTTAAACCTAACTAATCTAAGGACATCACACACATCCATGCCCGAGGCAGGATTCGAGCCTGCGACCGTAGCAGTCACACGGTTCCGGGCTGGCTGAAGCGCCTAGAACCGCTCGGCCACCGTGGCCGGCGAAAATGCCTATTTATTTTAGCATTCGCCTAACTGAACTAGCTTACGTAACAGTACTGTTTTACAGACACCATGGATGCAGAAATGACGACATTCTTTTTAAGCATGTTATTTATGAGTTATATACATATTCAAGACCTTAAATTTCTGAGAGTGGATAGTAACAAATACACACAACATATGTTCCATTAAAGGCATGTCTGGCTACACTTTTAACAGGCTTTGAAACTTTATGGCCTGAGCGTCTTTACGTGCTTGATAGCTTCGCAGCAGTGATCCTTCATCTGTCAGGCGTGGTAGAATGCCGTGAAAGCTGTAGTTAATTCGGCTATCGACTGTGTTCTGATAACAGTTGGAATAATGTTCGCATCCTCTTGACATGCCTTCAAAGAAAGGAAATCGTTAGACGTCGGACAGGTGAAAGTGTCGAACACGCAACAAGCGTCGCCGGACCTATGCATTGTCAGTGAGTTGAAACGATTTGTGGCTCTTACATGACCTAGAATCTCATATGTAAACGACTGATGTGATATAGCGAAAACTTAGAAACAGGATAATTGCATTTGATGGCCATGATGCACTGCGTACCGCGACCAATTTTTCTCGCGTGTGCCAGCTCGCAAAGTACCGGGTGGCTCAAATGGTTCAAATGGCTCTGAGCACTATGCGACTTAACTTCTGAGGTCATCAGTCGCCTAGAACTTAGAACTAATTAAACGTAAGTAACCTAATGACATCACACACATCTATACCCGAGGCAGGATTCGAACCTGCGACCGTAGCGGTCGCTCGGGTACCGGGTGGTTATAACTAAAGTGCGGCTACTGTCGGAGACTCATTGTGGGCTCTAATTATTGCATTGCTAGATACACTGATGAGCCAAAATAATATGATCACCTGGGCAATAGCTTGTTTGTCCTTCCTTGGAACGAAACACATCACTGATTCTGCGTATCAGGAAGCCGACAGTTTTTCGTATACGCTATTTTGTCGAAAGTCGACATGTTGAGAAACGTGGCTGTTGTACTTAAGGTTTATAATTAATATAAAAAACAGCTACCAGCCACATGTATGGTTTAAAAAGGTTTATTCTCTTCAGACCATGACCGGTTTCGGATTTTTCTTTACAAATCCATCTTCAGATGGCAGATTACAAGGATTCTTGGTTGGACCTAGTTTTGCTTTGTGTTATTCGTTTGCTGCACTAGGAAAGAAAAGAAATATTTTTGTTGTCATATCGGTAATGGTATTACTACGAAAGATTTACTTCTTTTACAAAACTAATTGCTCATGAGATGGTTTTTATAAACATTAGTAAACTTGCAGGATTAGTGTACTTACGAGCTGTGTAGTTCTGTCTGACGAAATATTCGTGCGTTTATGTTTTCGATCGCCAGCTTGATACACTTTTCAATATGCACTATGTAAGTGCTATTCCAGTCAATGGACGTCACTTTAAACCTCATCATCTTAATTACACACGCAGCACACACGAATAACGTTTACAAAACGTGGCCCAGCTTCACATTACAAACGAAAACAATATTTGCAAAGAGCTTACAGTCATAACGATGTTAACTTACAGATGCTGTATAGTCGATTTGGGTACAGTAAAACATCTCTTTGCTATTATATGAAATTAATCTAAAACGGAATAAATAAAATTACATACAGATAAGATTACAAAAATTATATGTAGTACAGAATTACTGTGTGTTACTAATTAGTTGTTACAATAGTAAGAGATAAATTCTAATATATGACATAATATGCAATGCATATGTTTTCAATTAGGAATTTTTTTTTTGACATATAAGCAGTTTTTGGGGCCTGTATACTGAATGTTTTTGATGGAATATTGGACTTAAGTTAATTTTAAAAAAGTAAAAACTTCTTCAAAGTTATTTAAGTAGGGGGTGTTAACTGACTCTGTCTGTTCATTCAAAATGAGATCAGGGAACCTGTTTTTATGTGTATGAATCTCAATCTCCTCTAGGAGATTCAAAGTGAAACCTTTGTCTTTGAGGTGTAATATCTGCAGGTTGTTTTCTATATTCTCAACTGTATGATTGTTTTCTGCAAGATGGGTGGCAAAAGCGGATTTGCTTAGGTTTTTCAGACGTAGGGCATCAAGGTGTTCCTTGAATCTTGTTTCAAAAGCTCTACCTGTTTGGCCAATGTAGAATTTAGGACAGTTGTTACACTTGAGTTTATAAATTCCAGATCTTTTATGGGGTATGCTATTGTGTGGGAGTGAGTGTATGACTCTTTGTTGGAGTTTGTTATTGGTAGAGAAACTGATTTTGACTTTCTTCTTCTTGAATAAGTTGGAAATTTTATATGAAAGTGGGCATATATATGGTAGGGCTACATATTTTACTGATTTTTTGTCTTTCATAGTTATTGTGGCTGTTGCTTGTTGCAAAGACTTATTGGTAGCAATTTTTACTTTTGTTTTTTGAGAGAGTGTGTCTATGATTGAAGCATCATAGCCATTATTTTGGACAATTGATTTGATTATACTGATTTCTTTGTGCTGTTCAGTGGGGGTGAGGGGGACTTTATGCATACGATGTAGCATTGACCGGAAATTAGCCATCTTATGTTGGTTCGGGTGGCAGGATGTGTTACTGATGGTAACATCTGTGGTTGTTGGTTTTCGAAAGATACCAAAATGGTGTTTGTTATTTATGTTTGATATTTTGAGATCCAGAAAATTGATGCTATTATTTATTTCATGCTCCACTGTAAATTTGATGTTGTTGTGTAATTTGCTCAGATCTTCAGCTAAGGCATCAATTTCGCTGCTGTTACCATCAAAAAGTAATAGCGTGTCATCTACGTATCTCTTGTAGTAAATTATTTTATTGTTCATTTGGTTATTGGATGAGAAGAACTTTTACTCAAGATGGTTAATGTAAATATCGGCTAATAATCCAGCAAGACTGCTACCCATTGCAAGGCCATCATTTTGTTTATAGACTTTATTATTGAAGGTGAAGTAATTATTAGACAAAATGAGTCTGAGGATCTCTATTAACTCATATAACACTGAAAAATCTAAGCAAATCTGCTTTTGCCACCCATCTTGCAGAAAACAATCATACAGTTGAGAATATAGAAAACAACCTGCAGATAACACATCAAAGACAAAGGTTTCACATTGAATCTCCTAGAGGAGATTGAGATTCATACACATAAAAACAGGTTCCCTGATCTCATTTTGAATGAACAGACAGAGTCAGTTAACACCCCCTTCTTAAATAACTTTGAAGAAGTTTTTACTTTTTTAAAATTAACTTAAGTCCAATATTCCATCAAAAACATTCAGTATACAGGCCCCAAAAACTGCTTATATGTCACAAAAAAAAAATGCATAATTGAAAACATATGCATTGCATGTTATGTCATATATTAGAATTTATCTCTTACTATTGTAACAACTAATTAGTAACACACAGTAATTCTGTACTACATATAATTTTTGTAATCTTATCTGTATGTAATTTTATTTATTCCGTTTTAGATTAATTTCATATAATAGCAAAGAGATGTTTTACTGTACCCATATCGACTATACAGCATCTGTAAGTTAACATCGTTATGACTGTAAGCTCTTTGCAAATATTGTTTTCGTTTGTAATGTGAAGCTGGGCCACGTTTTGTAAACGTTATTCGTGTGTGCTGCGTGTGTAATTAAGATGATGAGGTTTAAAGTGACGTCCATTGACTGGAATAGCACTTACATAGTGCATATTGAAAAGTGTATCAAGCTGGCGATCGAAAACATAAACGCACGAATATTTCGTCAGACAGAACTACACAGCTCGTAAGTACACTAATCCTGCAAGTTTACTAATGTTTATAAAAACCATCTCATGAGCAATTAGATTTTGTAAAAGAAGTAAATCTTTCGTAGTAATACCATTACCGATATGACAACAAAAATATTTCTTTTCTTTCCTAGTGCAGCAAACGAATAACACAAAGCAAAACTAGGTCCAACCAAGAATGCTTGTAATCTGCCATCTGAAGATGGATTTGTAAAGAAAAATCCGAAACCGGTCATGGTCTGAAGAGAATAAACCTAGCTGGTAGCTGTTTTTTATATTAATTATAAACCTTAAGTTTTTGGTATATCTATGGAAGTATGTGGCATTAGATGTCTACGCACAGGGCATGCAATCCGCGTAAATAACGGGCCGCTGATTTGCGTACGCGGTGATGGCGTCCGATGGCGGCTCAGATGGCTTCCATAGGATTTACATCAGGCGAATTTAGTCGCCGAGACACCAACGTGTGTTCACTATAATGCTTCTCTTACCACTGTAACACGGTTCGGGCTCCGAGACAATTATACTGCTGAAAGACGACATCGCTGTCGAGAAAGACATCAAGCATGGAGGGATGCAGGTGGGTCGTAGGCTCACCGTGTCTTCGTTTACTACATGCAAGCGCAGGAGAATGTCTCCCTGTCTCCCATAGCATAATACTGCGCCCGCCAGTCCGCGTCCGTGGCGCGCTGCCCGTTTCGAGCCGCCGTTCAGCCCGATGACGGCGTTTGTGAATAGGACCAGCGACCAAGCGTAGAAAAAATGTGATTCACCCGAAGAGCCGACACGTTTCCATTGATTGACGATCGAATCCCGATGATCCCGTTCCCACTGCAATCGTAACTGACGATGTCGTTGGATCAACATGTAGACACGTAGGGGTGGTCTATTGCGGAGCTCTATGTTCTACAATGTACGGTGAACGGCGTACTGCGAAACATTTGTGCGTGAACCAGCATTGTGCTCTTTCGGCCGAGATGCCACGGATCACGACCTATCCTTCTTTACAGAGCAGACAAGCTTCCGAACCACACGTTCTGTGAAGAGTTGTGGATGTCCAATCGTTTAGCGCCTATTGGTCAGTTGTCAACTACCTCTTTTCGTTGACGCTCAAGACAACTGCACGTCAACATTCGACCAACTGCGCCGTTTTTGAGATACTCGTTTACAAACTCTGTGTGATAATAATCTGCCCTTTGTCGAAGTCGCTTATCTCATTTGCGGCCATGTCTTCGCTAGATTCATCGGCCATATCTGCTCCGCTTACATACTTTTGTTACCACGTCACGCGCCTGCAACGCCATTAAGGCAGTGGACAGGCTTATCAGTGTAGATGATGCGCTAATGCAGAACCGATTTACGCTGGAAAAAAATAGTTCCAGTTGTGTCCACCAGGTGCAAATCTGGCACTGTACACTGTTTGTGTGACATTGTGACATCGGGGGCTTTCATCTGAGAAGCCACAACGTGGGTGAACAGTGTGGCTATCGAGAAGAGAGACCGTGCGCTGTTAGTGAAACTGCTTTATGTGAACAGCAGCAATCACCGGAACTGCTGTGAACAAATGTTACTCAATATCGTTTTGCGGATACAGCATCTCGTCGGCGTCTCATATTGAACAAATTGTTTGAGCGGGGTTTAATAATAAAATCAACTATGCCTTTCTCATTTATTTGACCTTTTTTCCCACGTCCTGTTCCTAATCGATTACATACGGCAACATTTCTATACATCTTTCTTGCATTGACAGCGCCAGATTTCTACCTGGTAGGCAAAATTGGATCTAATTTTTTACCACAAATCGGTTTCGCATTAACGCATTAGAGTAACTACCAAGTTTCGCTGCAATACGATAGTTACAGCCCTCTCTGGACCTATGTGAGTCGGTGCACTTCAATTACAACCACTCGGTGTATGTTCCTTAATAAGACATACGAGTTGTTTGTGTATGACATGTCTTCTCTCAAATTTGTTTGTGAACTCATTATTTCGGCTATGCCCAGAAATCCAGCCTTCAAAATGTCCTGAATAAAATAGTTGAATTATTTGACCTCTCAATAATCTTTGTCTTTCATTGACGTTGTGACTTGCGACTTTTCTTTTCTCCTCACTTCCTTCCATGCAGATGATTTTGAAAAATTGTTCCCATTCATAAATTTCATAGTCGGTAACTGTTTTGTTTGCAGTTTTCTTAATATTGGATTGATGTCTGCACGGGAGTCAGAATACAAAAGCAGATATATTGGGCCGATTGTTGATCCTGGGATTTTTCTTGCTGTTCACATGACGTCCTCGTCTGCGAGTTCTTTGCGTTCGTGAAGAGATCTAGCAGTACCGCGTTTCAGATACCATATTAAACCGTGCTACCCGTAAGGACCGGTAAGGTCCTATCGATCTCACGTCAGATGTAAACAAGTTGTAAAACGTAAATAGAAGTGATTAATATTTGTGGACAACACCATACGTTGTGAATGTGTCGATAAATTATTTACATTCTTGTGTTTGGTTTGAAATCTATGTCTTATCTGCCTCAGACTGCCGCATTTAAGAATATTAAACATGTTTGCAATTGTTTTGAACATATTTGTTAGACTGGTACAATTACCAGTAGCGTGGTAATGGACAAAATGGGATGCAGAAAAGGATTTCAGCCAACATAGTGCAGTTCTGCGAGAAGCACCTGCAGAGTTTGGAAAAGTGTCTGTTTGGAAAAAGCTACAACACAGGTAAATCAAAAACAACGTGGCTCGTTTCTTGCGTAGTGACAACGGATGAAGCACCTTACAGGAGGCCGGCCGTGGTGGTCGAGCGGTTCTAGGCGCTTCAGTCTGGAACCGCGTGACCACTACGGTCGCAGGTTCGAATCCTGCCTCGGGCATGGTTGTGTGTGATGTCCTTAGGTTAGTTAGGTTTAAGTAGTTCTAAGTTCTAGGGGACTGTTGACCTCAGATGTTAAGTCCCATAGTGCTCAGAGCCATTTGAACCCATTTGAACCTTACAGGAGACACAATTGGATTACATCTATTTTTTCCTTTAACCCTGGGACATTAAAGGGGGAAGATTGCTAAATTGCTACTAAATCATCGTTAATTTTACTACTACAAATTTTATTCAAATGAAGTCATAATTTATAGGTTATGCATTAGTAATTTACAGTTATTAGATCTCCATTGTTTGTTACGTACCAAATTAGGTACCACATGTCCTGTCTTATACCCTACTATAATCGTAAATTTTACGAGCATTTAGTAATCTAGCTTAAATAACTGTTAGTTGACTAATACTTTCATGTATGCTTGTTGAAACTGCATTCACTCGTGAAGGAATCACAGACAACCGCTTCTCACAAGTAGCTCTATGGAAATACACACGTTACTGCTTCAGCGCTTCTCTTTGAATGTATGTCGTTGTCTGACTGATGATCAGTTAATTGGCTGTGGTTGGTTGGTTGATTTGGGAACGTGAACCAAACAGCGAGGTCATCGATCCCATTGGATTAGGGAAGGATGAGAAAGAAAGTCGACTGTGCCCTTTCAAAGTATCCATCCTGGCATTTGCCTAAACCGATTTAGGGAAATCATGGGAAACCTAAATCGGGATGGCCGGACGCGAGTTCATTGTGCTAACTACAGCGCCTCCGCGTTCGGTAACTGTTTCTACTTTCTTACCGAACCACCCGGTACGAATCAGCTATTTAAGTATGTTATAGAACGAGATTACTCTAGAATTGGAAGAGCTTCATTTTTTTGCGACAAGGACGGGCAACTTTTTTTGGTCTGTCACTATATTTCCGGGTGTGGTGCAGATTGCAAACGGGAAGCTAAAAGTAAAACCAAGATATCAGTTGGACGCTGTCACTGTGAATTTCCTCGTTGCCATATAACAGTGTCAAGATAAATGGGAAAGTATTGTATGAACAATGGCGTTACGTAGAGTTGTAAAACTATGATAGGCTGCTGTAAACAACCACAAGTAAGCCTAGAGTACGGTAGTTTTCCAAGTATCTTTGGTCAGTTAAGATTGTGGACTCGCATTCGGAAGGACGACGGTTCAACCCCACGTCTGGCCATCCTGAATTAGGCTTTCCGTGATTTTCCTAAATCACTTCAGGCAAATGCCGGGATAGTTCCTTTGACAGGGCACGGCGGACTTCCTTCCCCATCCTTCCCTAATCCGATGGGACTGATGACCTCGCTATTTGGTTCCTTCGCCTAAACCAACCAACCAACCAACCAACCAATCAGTTAAGATTGTCTCCACGTTACCTGTAAGTTAGATGTGTTGCATTGGTTTCTTTTCAGATGGTCCGTGCACGCAAAGGGAAAAAGCCGAGTGCGTCATGGTCCAAGGAAGACATCAGACAAGCAGTAACAAGTGCTGTAGGTAGCTCCACCTGGATAAAGTGCCAGCAATGTGCTACATGGTTTCACGAAGGGATCATTACAGACCACAGACAAAAGAAGAAGTGGGTAACATAGGGTCAAAAAAAAAAAAAAAAAAAAATAGCGAGCTACAGCGATAGGCTGAGTTTCTAGACTATGTGGAAGATGGCATGACACTTTTTTAAAGTACGGAATTTTGCCCCAAAATGTCAGAGGAACCCAAGGAAGGCCTTTGCAGCAACAGGGACGATAATTGTCCAGAAACAACGAAGTGTGAACCACATTCTTCCGAATCTCATCAACTATCGGGACCACCTCTTTTAGCCACATCCGAACGTCCTCCGACCAGAAAGAAGAAGGAATGAGTTCCCTTCTCAAGTATTTAAATGAGATCAAGGAAGATAGACTCCGCTTTCCAAATTGTCTGGAAGAGTTGTCGAAACCACCACCACAAGAGGATGAAGCATAGATATGTTCTTCAGAACCATGACTACGACCGTGAAAAAAATTCGGCCAGATACCAGTTCTCACACTGACACTGGAGTTTTCCGAATCATAACGGGGATGGGAGTGTTTAAAAAAATGGTTGTGAGCACTATGAGACTTAACATCTGAGGTCATCAGTCCCGTAGAACTTAGAACTACTTAAACCTAACTAACCTAAGGACATCACATACACCCATGCCCGAGGCAGGATTCGAACCTGCGACCGTAGCAGTCGCGCGGTTCCAGACTGCAGCGCCTAGAACCGCTCGGCCACCGCGGCCAGCTGGGAGTGTTAAATGAAGAGCGTCAGTACCGTTCTAGTTCACAGACTATGTACGATAATGAAAGGTATTAGTCCCCTCAGCACTCGCCAGCTTCGTTCCCCAGATTGACCACTCACACGCCTGCAACACCTCGTAGTGAACTTACTCAAACAAGTGACTATTGTCACTCAAGCACTCGGCTTTTCACTAATTGGCCTTATTGATGAGTATTAGTAATACATCGTATATTACGGAGAGGGAAAACATTTTGTATAAGTTCTATGCTTTATTTGCGTATAAAACAGGCTGAAATTTATGTAAATTTTTTGTGGTTGTATGTAGCAGAAGTTTTTGTTGTGTGTTATAGATCTGTAAAACGATTATATTTTCATTGAAATTCTTCCAAATAGTAAGAATTATTCATAACAACAATACGATAACTGCTTTCATACACTGTACGAGAGGCGTTCAATAAGTAATGCAACACATATTGTTTCTCCACCAGTTTCGCTTGAAAAAATGCGGAATTTGCTGTGGGACATCGTGAAATATTCCCGGTGTAGCCTTCACAATTCAGTGAAATTCCAGTAAGTAACGGCGCTGTAACTAGTCTTTAAATTGGTGTCTGAAACGAAGATGTGTTCCAAGCGGAGAGTTGTTACTGGATTTCTTTTCACGGAAAAGCGTAGCATCGCAGATATTCATAGGCGCTTGCAGCCTGTCTGTGGGGACTTGTCAGTGAACAATAGCGCGGTGAGACGTTGGCGAGGCGTCTGTCATTGGAGTGTCCTCTCTCATCCCCAGGTTCTTGCATCTTCCGACTTTTATGCACTCCGCTGGATGCGTACGTGGATGATGGGGAGGTTACTGATGCGGCAAGACGTTGGTTCTGACGTCGACTAGCAGAGTGGTTATGTTATGTTAACCGGGGACCTAGCAACGACGGAGAGGCTCCGTCCCCGCCGCAGCCGTAGTGGTCCGCAACCCCACGACGACTACCGCAGTCCACCACTCCCCCGCCCCACACCGAACCCAGGGGTATTGTGCGGTTCGGCCCCCGGTGGACCCCCCCCCCCCCCCCCCAGGGAACGTCTCACACCAAACGAATGTAACCCCTATGTTTGCGTGCTAGAGTAGTGGTGGTGTACGCGAACGTGGAGAACTTGTTTGCGCAGCAATCGCCGACACAGTGTAGCTGAGGCGGAATAAGGGGAACGAGCCCGCTTTCGCCGAGGCAGATGGAAAACCGCCTAAACACCATCCACAGACTGATCGGTTCACCAGGCGCCCCTTCCCGCCCGGAAAGCCGTGCGTTAGACCGCACGGCCAACCGGGCGGGCCAGGAGAGTAGTACAGGCTCTCCCAGTACAGTGGCCTTAGGCTGGAGATTATTTTGAAAAATAGGTTTTTCTAGACAAAAGAGTGTATTAGAATCGTCAATAAAACCAGAAGAAAAGTGCTGCAGTGCCTATTGAACGCCCATCGTACTACGCAGACACCACGTGTGGACTGAATAATTAATGCGTTTGCAGTTTCATCTTTTAGGAGAACACAAAGGCGTTAGTTATTTAAGTTTTTGCGTCCCTAACGACGCAAAATGCCCCGTCCTGTTAGCGCTGTGCAAGATCCCTGCTCCCAGGAAAACCCGGCTCAAGCGCGTTCTTCTTTTGAGTAGGGCAACAGACTACGGCGCGTTTGTTGCAACAGCTGTTATGAGAGGTGACTGAAAGTTCACATCGCAGCGATCGCCTCCCCAGTCTGTCACCGTTTTTGTGAGCGGCCACGAGACGGCGATGTGTGGGGCGCCACAGGTGAGGTCAGAGGGCGCGCAGCGTCGTGGCGAGCGAGGCCGCGACGTCGGCGAGGTGCGTGGCGGCGAGCAGGCCGGCGACGGCGAGGTGCGCGGCGAGGAAGGCGCGCCGCGGGCCCGCGCCCTTCACCTCCTCGTCCAGCTGCTCGGGGTTGGACTGCTCGTCCTCGATGTACTCCGACCACTTGGGCCACGCCGTCACGCAGTAGCGCAGCACCGCGCCCTCCGCCGTCAGCATCATCACCGCCGCCATCGTGCCCAGCACGCGCATCTGCCCGGCACGCAAAGCACACATTCACCACACTGCGCCGAGCTAACCGCTGTACCTGCCAATTACCAGCCTCAGCATCCAGAAATCTGGCTACAAAAATGGCTCTGAGCACTATGGGACTTAACTCCTAAGGTCATCAGTACCCTAGAACTTAGAACTACTTAAACCTAACTAACCTAAGGACATCACACACATCCATGCCCGAGGCAGGATTTGAACCTGCGACCGTAGCAGTCGCGCGGTTCCAGACTGTAGCGCCTTTAACCGAATCGAATTTATTTAACATTTCTTTGTGATCTGGGTGTCTACTCATTACATTTTGATTTTGTTTTATTTACAAATAAAAATGCATTGAAAATGGTCAAGTCCTTCTGAATACATCAGAACGGCTGAAAGAGTGAAGAGTATGCTATCTCAAGAATCCGATGAATATCATGAGGCAAGACTTGCTGCAGCTCAGGAAACTGAGGCGTCTATCGCTCTTTGGAAACTCCTTCCGAAAGCGAGGTGCGGCGTAGCTCTGATCGAGGGAGTCACGAATTATCTCGCCCCTCAAAACCCTTCACCAAAGAGGCTTAAAGTTACTTCTCTCCAAAGTAACGTCATAGAAGGGGAAATTTTGACGTGAAGCGGCGGAGGCGAGCGCGTTTTCATATGTAACTGTTCACCATTTCGCTTTAAATTTTTGCAGTTTACGGTGAGCTTATGTTATTCCGTGACCAAAAGTAAGTACAAGACCAGACGCCACTTGCTGTGGGTGTGACCCATGTGGCAGTTGCCTTTTGCACGCTCAGCTCTGCTTGAGTCTCTCCCGTGTTAGTAAAGCATAGAACCTCTTCGTTCATCACTCCTGTCGTACTACTTCAAACGTTGTATGCAAAGGAGTTTTATAAGTCACAAATCAATTTCGCGCATACGAAGTCTCGGGCACAGCGATAAATGTGTACTCAGGCAACGTCGAGTTTCTCAGCTAGTATATAAATAACTTACTTGAAATGTAGAACGACATCAATGCAATAGACATTTTGGCTTAGGTCAGGCAGTGGGTCATTCAATTTTGAGTAGCTCTTGTGAGTGTGCTGTCTGACAAGAGTATTGATGATTGCCTCTAATAAATTGTGAGCCCCCATTTGCTTTGCGTCCGACCGCATTTCTTGTCAGGTTTACAGGCGGAGTGGGTGCGTGCTAGGCAGCAGAGTAGCTTAGAACAGCTTATTGCGCTGGACTTGCATAAGCGTTACTGAATTTCAGTGTCTCAAAGTATTTTAGTTGCGGTAAGTTACAGAGCTAAAACAACTTTCTGAATTACAACAGTCTGCCGCACTGGCT
The DNA here is from genome assembly GCF_021461395.2 of Schistocerca americana. Taxonomy (NCBI): domain Eukaryota; kingdom Metazoa; phylum Arthropoda; class Insecta; order Orthoptera; family Acrididae; genus Schistocerca; species Schistocerca americana. The sequence continues at coordinate 649,135,416 of NC_060120.1, read as the reverse complement.
GTCGTTAGTTGTAGTAACATGGAGTCTTATTTTGGATTCTCCACTGCTGCGCAGTTTCAGTTGTGTAGACAGTTTCACGTGGTGCATTATAACCCGCTAGCAGGCATTTTTGGGTTACAGTCAATGCCTCACGTATGGCTAGCCATACACTGTTAAAATGCTGCGAGTCAGATGAGCTAAAAATTAACGACATGACACCAAATGTCTGCTGAGTTGTTACAGCCACCTGCACCCTTACCTTGGACTAGAATGTCTGATACCTGTCACACAGGTATAATGAACTTCCAAACCTACTAAATATCAAGTGAGGAGATCCATGATTTCATTAGCGGTCGCATTGTAAGTTAGTATAGTAGATGCGACAGTAGCACAAAAGAATTTTGTTGCCTGATATCATCGTATTAATAACGAGGCACATTTTCTAATCGTGAACGAAGACAGAGTGAACTCACGAGCAGCTCCTGCATCTTGATGCGCAGCAGGTAGCTGGTGACGACGATCCCGCTGACGATGATGAACGTGTTGTAGACGACGTGCGGGAAGATGAACGTGCGGAAGTTGTCCGTGATGAGCGCGTCGCCCGCCGCGTACAGGCCTTCTGCCACTAGCGTCAGCACCTGCAACATGCACGTCAGCCACTGCTCATGTGTACGTGTGGCTCAGCGTCTCGTATACCACTATTGACGAGAACACGCCCGGGACAGGTTGTTTAAGACGTATTCCCACCTGGCCAGCGACATATGTCTATCTGTATGTATCCGTGACCATCAGCCATGGTGACTTTATTCTGTGTTTACTTGTTGGAGTATCCAGTAGCCCTGTTCCTATGCCCATAATAACCCTGTAACCTATGGCATGCAGTGAGTATAGATCCACCCGTGTCGGACGTCGGGTTCTGTACCTCATAGCGCAGTGGTGGTCCTGAATAGTATGGCTGCTCTCTGGTGGTTACTATCCAACGCTGAACTGGCCCGTGGCCTGTCTATCATTGTTACAATCAGTTCCTGTTATTCACGCTTCGTTGCTTACGGTGCTTGACTCTCGCGTTTGCTCGACTGACGGTCAGTACAGGACCTGACGCACTCAACAACTATTTTATGTGTCGTGGTTCAGGAAGTGGTGTCTTTCCAGTGTAATACCTAGGAATTACAATTATGAAAACTTAAACTGGAACGAACGCACAGAAAATATTGTGGGGAAGGCTAACGAAAGAATGCGTTCTATTGAAAGACACTTCGAAAATTTAACAGATCTCCTAAGGAGACCGCCTACACTACGCTTGTCCTTCCTCTTTTAGAATACTGCTGGGCGGTGTGGGATCCTTACCAGATAGGACTGACAGAGTGCATCGAAAAGTTCAAAGAAGGGGAGCACGTTTTGTATGATCGCGAAATAGGGAAGAGAGTGTCACTGAAATGATACTGGATTTGGGTTGGACATCATTAAAACAAAGGCCTTTTTCGTTGCGGAGGAATCTTCTGACGAAATTCTAATCACCAACTTTCTCCTCCGAATGCGAAAATATTTTGTTGACGCTGACCTACATGGGAAGAAATGATCACCATCATAAAATTACGGAAATCAGAGCTCTTACCGAAATATCGTGTTCCGCGTGCTATACGAGATTGGACTAATAGAGAATTGCGAAGGTGGTTCGACGAACTCTCAGTGAGGCACCTAAATGTGGTTTGCAGAGTATCCATGTAGATGTAGCAGTTACATGCACCTGATTTGCCCATTAGTGTATATCAACAATTGATTTCCGTGTTTTGAATCAATCACAGAACCGTACGGTGCAGGGTGGATGTTCCTCTTGCAAGTGGGACAAGTAAATTTCGAATCTATTTCTGTTTAGTTAATATTAGCCACTAAGATACATGTGAACAACTATTAGGAGGAACACTGTATCGGGGAAGGCATCTTCTTACATGAGTACAGCGTGGTTACCCGACTTAGCATCCCCACATTTGATGCGACTTTTTAGATCTTGTACATTCAGGTATCTTGAAGTGGTTAGTTAACACTTTGTTGCACTAAAGATTGTGGCCGTCTAACGGTGATACAGTGGTGTCTATTGTTAGAACGTAATAAATAGCAGTTTTCTCTGTATCAACCCACTAGGGCAAAGCCCAACAAGACAGCTAAATTGGTAAAACTATATACAACGGGGAGGAAACAATAAGCTCATCTCATTGTCGTTTATATTCTCGTAAACCCATCTGCAGTTGCAGTGCTTCAACAGGACAAGGAAGACTGCGATAACACTCTCCACTGACCTTCCCTCTCTTTTTTTGTTGCAGGTAAGACCAGCTACTGGAAGTCTGCTGGTTCGCGTAACACCGCCAGGATCGCCTTAGACGAGTAAGTTAGTCTTGTTTGTAATTACGGAATGGAAGGATAAGTATGAACGATCCTCCGAGAGAGTATTCATGCCAATCATTAGTGGTATGGGACCGGGTGCACGCGACTACCGAAGGATATAGTATGAAGCTCATCAGGTGCGACTGAAGACATTTCATTCTTACTATTCGTTGAGGTTTATTAACCATCAACAGAGAAACAGCTTGTCTCAATTAGGGCATGCTAAACCAGACCAACAACAAGGAGATAATGTAATACTACCTACCGCTCCCGTCCGCTATTGGCGAAGCCAGGGAAAATGTTCTGCTACTGATTAGGTGAATCGGACTTTGATGTTACGTCCGGAGTTAAATAGCGTCAGTTATTAATAGAAATGGCCAAATATTCACTAGCAGGTCGTATAAGGGAAGGCAGTTCTTCAAGCAGTGAAATGAAACGCTATCCTGATTAGTAAACAACTATATATTTTTTACAGTATTCAGTAGAAAAGACATAAATTTTACAGCCATAGTTAGCACAAAAAGCAAATTAAAAAAAAAAAACGCACACACACAAAGAAATCAATATTAAAAGAGGACCTCGTATGCGAGGAATCATTACGTTAGTATCCTTCTGATTTGTTACTAGGTAGAGAGCAGCATCTAAGCAACGATTAAAAAAAAGAAAAGAAAAAGCACGTCTTCAGTTCCGACATAAGCAGCTAAGAACACTCATTGACGATTGGATACAGCGGGACTGGGAAATTGCAGGGAGTTTGACTGCTGCTTTCAGCCGCTCCTCCAAATAGTCCCAGATACTTTCTGTGGGCTTAAAATCCGGTTATTCAGCAGGCCAGTGCTGGAGGCAGCGCTGTGAGCACAGGCGATGTCTTGGAAGGCGGGACTGTTCACAGCAGACTCATCATGCAGATGTAGAAGAAAGGGCAACACGAGGCTACCGAAAATGCTGAGATAAACATTTTGGTTCGTTTTCGCCATAACCTGAATGAATGGCCCTAAATCACGCTGTGAAAAACATTCCCGCAACATTACATAACTACCACCGCCCTGAACTACATACTCCACCCACAGTAGGTTAAGTGCCTCATTGGGCCGTTGGCGGACTCGGCGCGCTCCGTCTTGAGATAAAGGGCAAAATCGCGTCTCGCCCCCAAGTTAGCGACTGTTCAGTTCCTGTGTTGTTTGGCCCTATGTAGACGTGCTGTTGTGACTAGTGGCCTTGTACGAGGTACCCGACTCCGAATGCAGTCCCCTTCGTTATTTTTGCTCGGAAACTGGTTAAGATGGACCTGCATTCATTGATAGCAACAAACTGAAATTAGCAAGTCGTAATATTCGTCTCCGGTTCATGTCGATTAGGATGTTTTCCCTACAGCTGTTCTTACGCCGTATTCCGTGGCTGTAAGTGATGCACCACTCCTTGCGCCCAAGTGAACAGTCTCCGTTGGCGTGCCAACAAATCGGGCAACTTCATTCACGGTGTGCTCATGGGGACATCCAAACACGATAACTCTTTCTGCCATTCAGTCACGTATCCACAGCGACCCATCTCATTGCGCTGGCTTGTAGACAGCACTTCACTGCTGTGACGTCATGAGGGTCACATGATTAAGCGATACCAGTTACACGATATTTACAACGCTCCAAAGCGACTAGTTTGCTCTTTTAAGAGGCTGACCAATATTTTGGTCTATGAGCTTGTTAAACAGATTTGTCTTGGACAATATGTAGACACATGATAGATCTATGTGTAAAGTTACGTAAATACAGTACTTTTTTTGAAGTACTGGTTAGTAATATAGACAGGCATCCAATTTATCTCGAACACCCCAAATAACTTTTACACCAAGAGCAAATGTTGGTTAGCTACTAGTGAGACAGCATAATTGACTTTCCTCGAACTTTGTTCCTCTTCTTTAAGTAGCACTATATATTTTTGTTATTCGGTAAGCCACTTCGTTCTCTCAAGACTTGTAGAAACACGTATCACAGTGTACCATTTACATAAACATGGCGTTATTAAAAACTTAGCACAAAACTGAGTTTGAATCTCCTGTAATAGTAAACAGTGCACGTACCTGGGCTAACGTAACTCAACCACTTGCTGTAATTGACGGTAAACAGATGGAAACACAAGGAAAATGCACGTGCGTCATTCAGTCAGCCTTCTTCAGTTGAGATTTGTGTGGTGATGCAGCTTTTAATGAATACCTTTCTTTACCGTCCACAATCTTTCGTTTAAAAGTGCTACAGTACTATCTGCATGTATCAGTATTGTAAATAAGAAAAGGTTATTGCAGTTACTCTTCTGCTAACGAACATTCTCCAGAGACGAGTAGCATTTCTACGTTCTCTTCGTTGGTCTACATCGTACTTACACAAATCTTCAAGTAAAGACGCTTGGCTAAATGAGCAGTGCGCGTTTTTCTCGTGTTTCCATTTGTTTACTAACTGCTCCAGCAAGTGAGCGAGTTACATTACTTCGGCTATCTGCTCTGTTTGCTACTACGGAGCCGGCTGCTGTGGCCTAGTGGTTCTAGGCGCTTCAGTCCGGAACCGCGCCGCTGCTACGGTCGCAGGTTCGAATCCTACCTCGGGCATGGATGAGTGTGATGTCCTTAGTTTAGTTACGTTTCAGTAGTTCTAAGTCTAGGGGACTGCTGACCTCAGATGTTAAGTCCCGTAGTGCTTAGAGCCATTTGAACAATTTTTGCTACTACGGAGAGTCAACTCAGTTTTGTTACGTTTTAGTGCCGTCATGTTTACGTCAATGGCGCATGATATTTGTTTTTGAAAATGTGTTGAGGAGAGGAAGTACAATGCCGAATAAAAAAAAAAAAAAAAAACAGGTTGCTATTTAAAGGAAAAGACGTGATCCTGTTCATATATTCGTAACGAACAAAATTTAATAAAGGCAGTCATGCTGCTAAATGTCCCCAGGCTAGCTAAATAACTCTGCTAAGTATTTTTTTTTCTTTTGCTTTTTTGTCAAGTAGGGACAAAGTACAGGCAACGACCCCCTGAGAGGATGAGGAAGAAAAAAGGTCATATGAGCATATGCCGGGATATTCATGGTGTTTATGCTACATGTACTCATTAATTAAGCATACCTGCGGCGTACAATGCAGTACCTGGAGTTTCCTCATCTGTACTATCAATCATTGAAACTTAAACTGTCAAAGATCTTTTATCAACACCTAAAAAGTGAGTGTAATTCCCTTGGAACGCATTTCCTGCCATACGTTTGTATGATGTGCACATATGTACAGCTGTTCGTAAATATTACATCATGCGTTTTATAAAATAAAAATTGAAAAATTGCGTATTTTTAACACTTTCGCCTGTAAGAATTACCGTACACGTCTCGTTCGAGCTGTTCACAATAAATGTTCGTCAACTTAATTGCATTTGTGCGATCTTGGGAGAAAATGTTGCGTTGCTTGTCTCAGTGCCTTTGCACGATTCCTAATAACTGCAGCAGCGTCCATGATGCAACCAAACAGTTCACGTCGCATATTCACCTTTCATTTGTGTGCCCAACCACAACCCTATAAACAGAAACCTAATTAGCGTGAGGTCTGGCGATCTTGGTAGCCAGTTGATTGTGCTACCACGACCAACCCAGCGATTAGGGTAATTCCGTTTGAGGTGTTTCCTCACATGTCTGGTAAAATGTGGAAAGGCTCCGTTATGCTGGAAGTACATTGCAGTTGGCGTGGCCAAAGGATCGTCCTCAAGGCGTTCAACAAACGAATTTTGCAAAGTTTTGCAAGTAATTCTGTCTCGTAATTCGCTCTTTAAAAATGACTTGACCTGTCAACATGTTAGCGACCATGTCGCACCAAACATTGGTCGAAAAGCGACGTTAGAAATTGATTTCCACTATAGCGTGTAGGTTTTCCTGCGACCATCGACGATTATTAATTGTGCTGTTCATCCACTCCGTGTAAACATCTTTTCATAGTATAGCAAATGGCGATTGTTAGTGACAAAGTTCAGGTCGTGTGGCATTGTCGAATGTGAGAAGATTGTGGACACGCAGTATCTGAAACGAGTACAGATTTTCCCATCAGATGTTCGCCATACACATTTTCCTGGGCGACAGTCAGAAAGTCGCCTAGTACTGGTAGCAGGACTACGCTGAACCAGCTCAACAATGAGTCACTATTCCTGCACAGATTGTTGAAGTGCACGTTCAGAAGAAATATGAGAACTTGGAAGAATACCTGTTTCACGCAGTGTGCTGATAAATACGGTAAACACTCTACGATCAGGAATTCGACGTGTTTGACTTGTCGGAAAGCGCCGACGGTATTCTTCGACAGCAGCAGGAGACCTACACGACTGCACAAGCCGTAAACATACGATGATGGTTTAATAAGTCTCGTGAATTTCCATGAAATAATGGAACATTTTTGTTGCACCTCCATGGTAGGTAAGCTTCATTATTCTAAGGGTCGTATAAAGAATTTCCACAATGTACAGCGTGCAGTTTATTATTGACAGCCGTCTGAATTGGTCAGCGTGTCTCCTGCGACTGAAATTGGAGAAACCTGTGTTTCGTGCTCTTATTAAACATTTTCATTTGAAGGGTTGGACAGCCGCAGAAATCAAAACAGAATTCGAAGGAGTTCACACGCACTCTGCACCGCCATTTGAGACCATTTGTTTTTATGTTAACGGTCGGACAAGCCGAGGAAGAAGTGCGCTCCGGGCATCCAGTTGAGGTCAGCACAAAGGAAACCTCTGACAAAATCGATGATATGGCAATACAAGACGGCTGAATGAAAATTCATGAGATTGGTGAGACTGTAGGCATCAAAACTGAGCATGAACAAAATATCCTGCACGGAGAATTGGCTATGAAGAAACTGTATGCGATGTGGGTGCCACTATTGCTTACAGTCGTTCAAAAGCGCATCTTGCACGACATTTCAACACAATGCTTGTCGTTGTTTAGTCGCAATACGCAAGACGTGCGGCGATTTGCGACTATTGATGAAACATGCGTCTATCATTACACACCGGCGCAAAACGGCAGTCAAAACAATGGAAAAGGGCTGGTTCAAGTGCACCGCAGAAGGCAAAGACTATTTTGTCAGCTGGTACAGTGATGGTCACTTTTTTTTTTGGGTTCCCAAGGAGTAATCCTCATGGATTACTTGGAAAAAGGCGGAACCTTAACAGCACCGTATTATGTTTCATTGTTGAATCGTTTGAAACTTGTGTCGGCTGGAAAGAGACCAATGTTGGCTCACAAAAAAGTGCTCTTTCTCCAGGATAATGTACCGTCTCACACATCAGCGATAACAATGTCGAAAGTGCATGAACTGGACGTTAAATTCTTTCCTTGTCCACCCTATTCACCACACTTAGCTCCAAGTGACTTCTTCCTATTCCCTAACGTGAAACGTTAATTTGCTGGTAAGACATTTTCATCAAATGAGGAAGCGACCAGTATTTTGCGGATTTGGGCACAACGTGTTTTTGCGATGGAATGAAAAAGCCAGATGATCGCTGGAACAAGTGCATATCCCTCAAAGGAGACTTTGTCTAGAAGCGGGTTGAGTTGTTTACGAAACAAATATTTTTTTCTTGCATTTTTACCAGACTTATCAAACCACCTTCGTACACAATATCTGCATGTTCTTCATTACTGTAGATGTGTGATGTTTTAGCCAGCATGTGTACAAACACAGTTAACCTATGCTTCTCTCTGATACCATCTCAATCCGTCGCAGTACTTCACTCACAGCACACCACGGAGAACTCTGCGATCAGTGGACTGGTTTAATGACAGAAAGACATCCCGAGCAAAAAGGCTGAAGGCAACGAGTTAGCCGGCCGGAGTGGCCGAGCGGTTCTGGGCGCTACAGTCTGGAACCGCGCGACCGCTGCGGACGCAGGTTCCAATCCTGCCTCGGGCATGGATGTGTGTGATGTCCTTAGGTTAGGTAGGTTTAATTAGTTCTAAGTTCTAGGCGACTGATGACCTCAGAAGTTAAGTCGCATAGTGCTCAGAGCCATTTGAACCATTTTTTTTTTTGCAACGAGTTAGGTTGGACTGGAATAAAACGTGAAAGAGGTTGGGTGGGCAAAAGACGTGCTTGCACGACACTAGTCCAAAAATAATACACTTGAATAATACACTTGAAATGTGTTCTACCTCGGAAACCATTCGGAATAGCGCATAGGTGCACAATATTGTTCCTGTCATATCCTTGAATGTTGACAGCTCCTCCAGGGACAAGCTGTATTTGCGTGCGTGTTAGTTCAAAAAATGTGTGTGAAATCTTACGGGACTTAACTGCTAAGGTCATCAGTCCCTAAGCTTACACACTACTTAAGCTAAATTATCCCAAGGACAAACACACCCATACCCGAGGGAGGACTCGAACCTCCGCCGGGACCAGCCGCACCGTCCAGGACTGTAGCGCCTTAGCCCGCTCGGCTAATCCCGCGCGGCTCATATGCGTGTTAGTAAACTCTGCAGAGGTACGCTGAAGCAGCTGTTTCTGCCTCTTGATTTACGCCTGGGTTCGTGGGTCTCTTTCACGACGGGCGCAATGTGTGAGCGAGTGAGACCCACCAGCTCGAACAGCTTGGCGGCGAAGCTGAGCGAGAGCACGGGCGGCGCGGCGCCCTTGAGGTCTTCGTCGCCGGCTCCTGTGGCGGGCGGCAGGTCGACGTACACGTAGGCCGACGAGGAAGAGCTGCCGCAGATGCTGGCGCGGCCGCCCTCCGCTGTCCGCCAGAAGCTCACCTTGGGGTCCATGCTGCAACACGTCCACACAGAGCGCCCTCAACACTCCAGCACCCCTCTGCAGCGAAATCCGTCAAAGCGGCAGGCTGCTCACTATTATAATGTAGAGTTGCACAGCGAAATCTTGTTACGGTTTTGGCGGCAAATATGGAGCTCCGAAATGCTGGTTTGTTCACTTCCACAAACGACATGCAACATTCTGGGCTCAACATTGTCCAGGCAGCTGATACTACTGTGCCCACCCAGCCCCCTCCGCAATGTTAATTTTTTCCCATTTACAATAAGACTGTAGCGACACTTTGCTCCGTCTTCAGCTATTCAGGCACTACTGCATAGAGCATTAAATCTATGTCTGCAAGGTCCTGTAACAAGTAAATGCTCCTTCTCATTTCATTGTTATTTTAAAATTTGTGGCTTTTGGCCTGAAGGCCATCCAGCCATTTGTACATCTACATACATACTCCGCAATCCACCATACGGTGCGTGGCGGAAGGTACCTCGTACCACAACTAGCATCTTATCTCCCTGTTCCACTCCCAAACAGGAGGAGGGAAAAATGACTGCCTATACGCCTCTGTACGAGCCCTAATCTCTCTTATCTTATCTTTGTGGTCTTTCCGCGAAATGTAAGTTGGCGGCAGTAAAATCGTACTGCAGTCAGCCTCAAATGCTGGTTCTCTAAATTTCCTCAGTAGTGATTCACGAGAAAACCCCTCCTTTCCTCTAGAGACTCCCACCCGAGTTCCTGAAGCATTTCCGTAACACTTGCGTGATGATAAAACCTACCAGTAACAAATCTAGCAGCCCGCCTCTGAATTGCTTCTATGTCCTCCCTCAATCCGACCTGATAGGGGTCCCAAACGCACGAGCGGTACTCAAGAATAGGTCGTATTAGTGTTTTATAAGCGGTCTCCTTTACAGATGAACTACATCTTCCCAAAATTCTATCAATGAACCGAAGACGACTATCCGCCTTCCCCACAACTGCCATTACATGCATGTCCCACTTCATATCGCTCTGTCATGTTACGCCCAAATATTTAATCGACGTGACTGTGTGAAGCGCTACACTACTAATGGAGTATTCAAACATTACAGGATTCTTTTTCCTATTCATCTGCATTAATTTACATTTATCTATATTTAGAGTTAGCTGCCATTCTTTACACCGATCACAAATCCTGTCCAAGTCATCTTGTATCCTCCTACAGTCACTCAACGACGACACCTTCCCGTACACCACAGCATCATCAGCAAACAGCCGCACATTGCTATCCACCCTATCCAAAAGATCATTTATGTAGATAGAAAACAACAGCGGACCTACCACACTTCCCTCAGTCACTCCAGATGATACCTTCGCCTCCGATGAACACTCACCATCGAGGGTCATCTTAGTCTTTTGGAATTTTAGAGTAAGGTTACATTTATCAAAAATATCGTAATTAAAATTAATATATTATTTTGATGAAGGAGAGTTGTTAATTAGTTGCTAATGGTTGATGAGAAATGAGTTAACTGTTGTATGAAATCACTTTGCAAGTTTGCATACAGGGAACGTTAGTTACCTTTGAGATTGGACGCGATGAGTTGATGTTAGGCAAAAATGCGTTTAAGGCGACAATGACGCCATTATCAGAACTTCACAGAATTAGAACGAGTTCGTGTAATAGGGCTACGAGAAGCTGGATGTTCCTTCTGCGACATTACAGAAAGACTTGGCAAAAATGTAGCAGCTGTACATATTGCTGGCAGCGGTGGTCACGGGAATGTACGGTCTCAAGAAAACCAGGTTCCGGACTGTCACGTGGCACTACTGGGAGGGAAGACCATCGTGTTCGGCACATGACTATGTGACATCATACGGCATCTGCAGCAGCAATTTGAGCAACGCTTGGCACCACAGTCACACAACGAATCGTTTTAAATCGGTTACTTAAAGGAAGGCTCCGAGCCAGACGCCCTGTAGCGTGCAGTCCACTGACCCCAAACTATTTTCGACTTCAGTGGTGTCAAGTGAGAGCTCATTGGAGGGCAGGGTGAAGATCTCTTTTGTTTTCTGATGGAAACTCGGCCTGCCTGGGTGCCAGTGATGGCAGTGTGTTGATTAGGAGGAGGTTCGCTGAGTGCCTGCAATTAACCTCTGCATGATAGACACCCTGGACCTACATCTGGAGTTATGGTTTGGATGCGATTTCGTATGAAAGCAGGAGCATTCTCGCAGCTATTCCTCACACCCTGACTGCAAATTTGTTCGTCACTCTGGTGATTCGACTTGTGCTGCCATTCGTGAACAACATTCCAGGGGGTATTTTCCAGCAAGACAGTGCTTGCCCACACACCGTTGTTGTAACCCAACATTATCTACAGTGCGTCGACAAGTTGCCTTGGCCTGCTCGATCACCAGATCAGTTTCCAATCGTGCACTTGTGGGACATCATCGGATGACAACTGCAGCGTCATCCACAAACAGCGTTAACCGTCCCTGTATTGACCGACCAAGTACAGCAGGCATCGAACACCATCCCACAAACTGACATTGGCACCTGTACCACAAAATACATGCCTGTTTGCATGCTTTCATTCAACATTCTGGCGGTTACATCGGTTAATAATGTACCAGCATTTCACATTTGCAATGGCTTATCTCGCGCTTACAGTAGCCTATGATCTTGCAGTGTTAATCACTTAAATATGTTACCTAAACAAATGTATTCCCGAAGTTTCAATACTCTACATTAATTATTTTTGGATGTTGCGGTTTTATTTTCCATCAGTGTATTTAATGTTAGCTTGTCCTACGTGGTTCAGTCACATGGTCCCTGTTTTATAAATGGTTATGAAATGTAAACATTGGAAAACATCGTGGACACATGGCGGACGATTGTGTATTAGTTTTCAGGGTAGCATTCTGAATTTTGTTTTATATTTCTTTATCTGTCGTGTATATTGTCAAGAAATTCGGTTTATTTTATGTGCACTGTGTAAACAAATGTTACATTTTAAGCATTTATTTACAATATTACTATAATGAGGTTGTATCCTAATAATGAGTTACTAACAAAATACACATATATGAAAGGGTAAACTAGAAAGACAAGCAACATGAATTTAAAACGTAAAATTTAAAACATAAAACAATAATAAGTGAAACAAATAATTTTGCTTTCCGGGCGGGAAGGCGTGCCGTTCTGCGGCACGAATCCGCCTGGTGTAGTGTCGAGGTCCGGTGTGCCGGTCAGTCTGTGGATGGTTTTTAGGCGATTTTCCATCTGCCCTGGCGAATGCGGCTTGGTTCCCCTTATTCCGCCTCAGTTACACTATGTCGGCGATTGCTGCGCAAACACTGTCTCCACGTACGCGTACAAGATAGTTACTCTACCACGCAAACGTTGGGGCTACACTCGTCTTGTGTGGGGTCCACTGGGGGCCGAACAGCCCAATAACCCCGGGTTCGGTGTGGGGTGGAGGTGAGGTGAGTGGACTGCTGTGGCCTGTTGTGTGGGCTTGTGCGGGGACGAAGCCTCTCCCTCGTTTCCAGGTCCCCAATTCAATACAATACAAAACAAATAATTAGAGTAACAATAAATGTTTAGATATTTTGATTAGGTGTGTTGAAAATACTACGAGAGTATGTTGTGTACAGCTTATTTTCCAAAATGGTATTTCAGAAACCAGCTTTATTATACATGGATAGATAATTCTTTAATTTACGTTCTAACAAAAGCTTTCATTATTCAGAATTAGTTAATTGTGGTGAGGTATTTTGCAAAACTTCGGATTGTTATAAAAGTTGATTATAGAATTTTCAAGAACGTTAAGTACATTCCAGGTTTTATTTAATACACTTTTTTTACACTTCAACTTTTCGAAGATATTTCCTCTAAACCTAATATGCCAAATAACATTTTGGGCTGTATAAAAGTGAAATTGGGAAAAGCTAACAAATACGTATTGCGTAATTTTGATCGCTCTACATAGCCGCCAAGTTTCATCAAGGTCGCTTATTTACACCTGGGAATGTTCCCTTACCAGTTACGTTGCCCAAAGTTGCTTTCAACTTATGTATAAAAGCTTCCTCTGGTGGCTGTCTGGCATTTCAAAATGAATTTTCGCTGCAGGGGGTTGTGTGCTTACTCAGAGCTTCCAGGGATGTTAGAACTGTGTGCAGGACCGGGACTCGAACCTGGGGTCTTTTGTCTTTCACAGGCAAGTACTCTGCTGTCTGAGGTGTCAAGGATGACTCATGACCACCGCTCACGACCTTACTTCTGGCCGTACCTCTTCTTCTATCTTCCATATTTCACAGTTGTTCTCCCGCATACCTCGCAGGACTGAAAGATTAGTTTTGAAAGATACTAGATTAAGCGAGTGTTCGCGTGCAAACCTGAAGACATAGTTTCAAAAAGCGATACTGTATTTTTTGATAAATTAAAGCAACAGAACTAAACCGCGCATTGGTTTATTCAGAAGGGATTTCGATACGCACACGTTACTCTGTGAGTAAATGGGTCCAATGTGCGAGGAGTATTGTCAAAGGAAAGTGCCGCCCAGTATTTAAATGTTGGGCTATGCAAGACATGCGCACATCGACGTGTAACGTATGGCAGCGCTCCATTGTTAACAGTATTGTACTCTACGCAGTTAGTAACTCCCTTCCATGTCTATCTGGCGTAATCGCGACGGTGGTGCCACCCTGGCCAGATCTTCAGTTTTCCTTGCCAGTAATACGTGCCCAGAGGAAAGTAATAACGTTGTATATGTAACGACGTTAGGCATTGCGGTTAGGGAGTCCGCGTGTTGTGAGTGTGTGGGCGGACTGACCTGTATGAGGACCTGCTCGGGGCCTGCGCTGGCGTGCGGGCGGCCGCCTTCACGTCCATGGCTGGCTGGCTGGTCTCTGCTGTGCTGTGCTGAGCTACACACTGAGCGCACGCACTTGTCTGCCAGCCTGACACGCATACCCACGCCGCGGGCCCCGTGGCTTCCTCTTCCTGCGCTGTCCGACCACCGCATCCTCCGTCCGCGTTCTGATAAGCTGCCACTGTGTCATCTGGGACAGGGCCCACTGGTGTACGTGTCAGATATAGAGAGCCGCTTTCCACAGTAGGGACCGTACCCATCTACAGGGTGAGGCAAAAAGGATGAACGCTTTTCAAATGAACAATACATCGTTAGGGGTGCTTCAAAAAAATTTTAATTACAGAATAACACTAAAATAATATTGCCATTTAACAAAATAAATGCTTGAAAACAACATCTCCCAGGTGACGGCCGTTTTGGGCGATGCACTTCTCAAGATGCTCTCGGAAGTTGGCTTCAACTCCCTGCAAGATGCCACTGTCTATTTCGACGATTTCCACACGAACAGCTTCCTTCAATTCTTCAAGTGTACGTGATTTATGCACATACATACGTGATTTGAGGTAACCCCACAAAAAGTTGTCACACATGGACAGGTCAGGAGAACGAGGAGGCCAATGAATGTCTCCGAACCGGGAAATAACTGTACCACGAAAAAGATTCTTAATTGCTTCCATAGTCAATTTTGCCGTGTGAGCTGTAACTCCATCCTGCTGAAACCACACTCGCCGGATAGTAATCTGAGGTAGGAAGAATTCAGTGATCATCTCTCTATATGAAACTTCCTGGCAGATTAAAACTGTGTGCCGGACCGAGACTCGAACGTGAGGACGGGGCGTGAGTCGTGCTTGGGTAGCTCAGTTGGTAGAGCACTTGCCCGCGATAGGCAAAGGTCCCGAGTTCGAGTCTCGTTCCGGCACACAGTTTTAATCTGCCAGGAAGTTTCATATCAGCGCACACTCCGCTGCAGAGTGAAAATATCATTCTGGATCTCTCTATATCGTTGATAGGTCGTTCTCGTCATGGAAAAGTATGGACCAATATCATCTGTACCTGTCACAGCACACCAAACAAGTCACCTTGAGACTATGTAATGGTTTCTCATGCAGTAGGTTTGGGTTTTCGCTGGCCCAATAACGACAGTTGTGCTGATTTACCATTCCATTCAAATGGAAATGAGCTTCATCACTCACATGCAAAATAATGTTGTCATTTTGCTCAGATATGGCCTCCATTTCTCGGGCAAAATTTAGCCACTGTTCATAATCTCTTGGGTTAATTTTTGCACAATGGCCATTTTGTAGGGATGAAATTTTAGTTTAGTGTGCAAAATACGCCTTACCGAGCGATTACTGAGGCGCAGCTCAGCCGAGTGTCTTCTAGCAGATCGACCAAGACTACGGTGTATGGCTTGCCGAACTCTTTCCACATTTTCTTGTGTCCGAACTGAGCGAGGAGCTTCTGGCGGTTTTTTGTTCATAACTGGTTCTCGTGTTCGAAATGATTCTAGCCAACGTAAAATGGTGTTACGAGTGGGAACACTTATCATGTCTAGCGAGATTGAAATGGCGACGAAGCTCACGCTGCACAAAACTTTCATAGCTAAGCACACGATGTTGCACAGTCCACGGCTCCATGACCTTGATTAAACAAAATGCAGGAGCTACCGATCACATTACCACATCACTCCCCGCACTCCGACCGGCTGAGCCGGAGTACTAGCTGTTCTAAAAACGTCCATCCTTTCTGCCTCACCCTGTATAAGACCTCACACTGTAACAATAATTACCATTCTTCAAAAATATTTATATTTCAGTGGAATCATCCCGTCATTCACCTCTGTTTATGGAAAACATGCAAAACCAAAGGGTGGAAGCCTGTATGTGGATTTGAACTCCTCTTCTTCTGAACACTAGTGCATGGTGTTAACCATTGTTGTTCGTTTGCGTGTACTTAAACACTAATGAAAGTCGACACATTGACTTCTCTGTTGGGAGGCGTCACGAGTCAGCATGAAGAGAGAGTGATGCAGGGGGCAAAACCTTAAAAGCTTTTATCCAACTGGCCCGACTGGTATAAAAAGAAACAGCTACTAACATCCAAAAATATAGATCTTGGGACCTAAAGAAGATTGATGAAGAACGGTGTTTGCAGCACAGCTGAGAGGAAGACGGAGATCAAACGATTAGAAGCGTTTGAAATGTGATGTCACTGGAGGCTGTTGAAGATCAGATAGTTTGATCGAGTATGAGCTAAAGAAGTCCTGTAACAACTCAAGGAAAAAGTATGTCTCATAATAAAGTAATGCAACAAAAAGAATAGTTGATTATGTACACTGAGGTGTCAAAGATCATGGAATAGCGATATGCATCTACACAGACGGCGGTAGTATCGGCTACACAAAGTATGAGAGGGCAGTGCATTGGTGGAGCTGCCATTGTGGCCCAGTCAGATGAGTTTCGGTTTCAGTTGGTAAGACCTGGTGGTAGGGTTCGAGTGTGGCTGAGATCCCACGAAGCCACGGACCCATGTTTTCAACAAGGCACTGCTCAAGCTTGTAGGGGCTCCATAATATTGTGGGCTATTTGTACCCATCGAATGGACTGATTTCTCTGGTCTAACTGAACCGATCATTAACTGCAAATATTTATGTTGGACTACTTGGAGACCACTAGCAGCCATTCTTGGACTTCATGTTCCCAAACAACGTTGTGATTAATGGATGATTATACGACATGTCATAGATCCACAGTTGTTCACCATTGGTTTGGAGAACATTCTGGACTCTGAACAATTCGAGCGAATGATTCAGCCATCCAGATCGCCCGTCATGAGTCTCATCGAACATTCATGGTACATAATCTAGAGGTTAGATAGTGAACAAAATCGTGCACCGCCAACATTTTCCCAATTATGGACGACTACAGAGAGAAAGTGTAGCTCAGTAGCTCTGCAGGGAACTTCCAACCACTTGCTAAGCCCATGAAACGTCGAGTTGTTGCTCTACGCTGCGCAAAAGGAGTCCTGACACGATATTAGAGGAGGTATCTCATGACTTTTGTTACTTCAGTGTATTGGCGTGCTGAAAACAGTAGTTGAAGGGAAGGTAGAGCAAGATCATATTACCTATTTGTATGTAGGGCAGATGTCGATGACGTGCAGTGTAGCTGTTACGCTGAAATGAAAAGGATAGCTAGCAACCAATGGCAATGGGGAGCTGAATCAAACAGATCTTGGGTTGATGACCAAAACAACAAAAATACCAATACCCCAAACATTACTTCTGGATGTTTCTGAAAAAGCAAGCGTGGAAATTTAGAATTTAAAATCGATTTGATGGTGATTTCATGGGAGAGGTAGCGCTAGTTCGAAAAGGGCAAGCCTGTAGCAACAAATCATGGTCGTTTTGGAATAACTGCCCTGGCATTCGCGTTAAGGAGCCCAGGGAAACTAACGATGTCCTAGGTTTGTATGTGATTCGACGAGGCGCTCAATTCCATACTTTCCTAATACGAATGCCGTGTCCGATGCTCCACGTGTATAATCTTACGCAGTTTCAGGTTTTTTTTTGCCATAGATTTGGCTCTAAGCACTATGGGACTTAACATCTTAAGTCATCAGTCCCCTAGACTTAGACCTACTTAAACCTAACTAACCTAAGGACATCACACACATCCATGCCCGAGGCAGGATTCGAACCTACGACCGTAGCACCAGCGCGGTTCCGGACTGAAGCGCCTAAAACCGCTCGGTCAAAGCGGCCGGCTGTCATAGATTTCCAGTACACAAATTTGTGTTATTGTACTCTGATACGTGCCGGACGGAGTGGCCGAACGGCTCTAGGCGCTTCAGTCTGGAACCGCGCGACCGCCACGGTCGCAGGTTCGAATCCTGCCTCAGGCATGGATGTGTGTCATGTCCTTAGGTTAGTTAGGTTTAAGTAGTTGTAAGTTCTAGGGGACTGATGACCTCAGAAGTTAAATCCCACAGTGCTCAGAGCCATTTTTTTACTCTGATACGTAGAGTAAAATAACTAACTGCAAGACGCAGCCCTTTCTCGAGAGCCATGTACGCGCTGTGTTGTTTGCTTTGTACGAGGTGCACTCCGAGACTGTCAAAATGTGGATGCTTATACGATAGTCACTCCTGTCCACTCTCCACTGCAGTGTGTAAATTACAAAGCCATTTACTCGCTCTATAGGTGTGTCCTTGGCGTACCATCAGTTCATACCAATCGTAATCGTCCACTATAATCTACATCGATCTCGAATTATTGAGAGTTGTGTACTTAGCATTTTTAAGGTAGATCAGTGTACGCAGTTCGTAGACCATTAGTGAGAGAGGACTTGCGTTCCTGCTGCAGATAAAGATGAGGTCACTGTTCGTTTGTTCAGATGTAGGCGTTGTTGGTGACCCTTCCCTCACAGCTCCGAGTGTCATTGGCTTTGGTTACGCAGCTTCAGGGTGTTACCAATGGGGATCACTGTGGGGTACCAGACAGGGCAATCTGAGGGACGTCGACCACAAGCCATGTGTCTGCCAATCGGTCCTCTATTGTGGCTATTCCAGGTAGTGCCCACACTGAGGTTGGTCCCCTCAAGTGGGAGGTCATTTCAGAGTGTGGCCGGCAGCACAAGACTTCCCGGTGGGCCGATGGGTGGGCTTACTCGGTTCGTCTGACACACAAGCTTGGGCGCTATGTGTGGCTTACAAAAGTCCCTGGGCCAAATGAATTCCCTCGCACTCGGTGGCATTCGCAGTGGGTGCAACTAGTAGTAGTTGGGACTTCGTACGTTAGGTGCTTAGTAGGACCTCTCAGGGATATGACTCCAAAGGACGGGAGGGAATCCAGTGTGCAGCCTGTGTACATACTTGGAGGAATCATTCCAGATGCGGAATGGATGCTTCCAGATGCCATGAAGAGCAAAGGGTGCAACCAACTGCAGGTGGTGCCTCATCTTGATATTAAAGATGTGTGCCGCACCGAGCGAGGTGGCGCAGTGGTTAGACACTGGACTCGCGTTCGGGAGGACGACGGTTCAATCCCGCCTCCGGCTATCCTGATTTAGGTTTTCCGTGATTTCCCTAAATCACTCCAGGCAAATGCCGGGATGGTTCCTCTGAAAGGGCACGGCCGACTTCCTTCCCCATCCTTCCCTAATTCGATGAGACCGATGACCACGCTGTCTGGTCTCTTTCCCCAAACAACCAACCAACCAATGTGTGCCGCTTTGGATCGGAAGAGATTCTCTCTGGTTTCGGGCGGGTAGCTGAAGTAGTAAAGACTGTCAGTCTTGCTTGCGAGATGAACACGAAGCTCACCGTTGGTAATGTCGACAGAACCGACTGTGGTCCTTTGGTACAGAGCCGAGTGGAGGGTCTGAATCAGAGGCTCAGACGGTTTTGCCACCATGTAGGTTGCGGATTTCTCGACTTGAGCCGTAGGGTGGTGGGTTTCCGGGTTCTGTTAAATAGATCACGGGTCCAATACACGCAGGAAGCATCTACACAGTTAACGGGGGCGGTGTGGAGGGGACTGGGTGGGTATTAGATAAGAGAGTCTCTGGAACGTGCAGAAATGACTTCAGTTTCAAAGGATGCTGGGCGCACGCAGGAAGAGGGTAGACATTTGAACAGTAAATATTGTAGTTGCAAACTGTCGTAGCTGTGTTGAAAAAAAAACCAGAGCTCCAAGCGCTAATAAGAGCACTGAATCTCGAATCGTTATGGGTATGGAAAGCTGGCCAAAGCTGGACCTAACCATGTTCAGAAAGGTTAGATTAAATACAGTTAGTTAGTGGTGGAGTGTTTATTGCTGTCAGAAATAGTTTACCGTGTAGTGAAATAGAAGTAGAAAGTTCCTATGAGTTAGTATTGGTAGACGCTATTACTTGACTACCGGAATAACTGGTTCCTTTTACCGACCCCACGACTCAGATGATGTAGTTCAGTTCAAAGAAATCTTGAGTCTCATTTCAATAGGTATCCCAACCATACAACTATCGTTGGTGGTGACCTCAGTCTACCCTTTATTTGCTGCCGCGCGAGGTAGCCGCGTGGTCTTGGGCACCTTGCCACGGTTCGCGCTGCTCTCCCCGTCGGCGGTTCGAGTCCTCCCTCGGCCGTGGGTGTGTGTTGTCCTTAACGTAAGTTGGTTTAAGTTAGATTAAGTTGTGTTAAGCCAAAGGGCCGATGACCATAGCAGTTTGGTCCCATAGGAACTTACCACAAATTTCCAAAAAACTTTATTTGTTGGCGAAAACACATGTTTAAAGTCGGTGGTAGGCATAAAACATCCGAAATCGTATTGAAAGCCATCTCAGAAAATTATGTTGAACAACTAGTTCAGGAGTCAAGTCAAAGTGTAAATGGTTGCGAAAACGTACTTGACGTCTTAGCAATAAATAATCCTGATCAAAGAAAGAGCATCATGACTAATACAGCGATTAGTGACCACAAGGTTGTTGTAGCTAGATTGAATATTGTAAAATCTAAATCCGTTAAAAATAAACGCAAAATACGTCTATTTACAAAAGCAGATAAAAATTCGTTTGACACATTCCTAAGAGATAGTCTGCACTCCTTCCAGTCTGACTATGTAAGCGTAGATCAGATTTGGTTTGAATTCAGTGAAATACTATCGACGGCAATCGAGAGATATATACCAAATAAATTAATGAGATGTGGTTCTGATCCCTCATGAGAGGAAAACAGGTCAGGACACTATTGCAGAAGCAACGAAAAAAAGCATGCCATATTTAAAAGAATGCAGAATCGCCAAGATTGAGAAAGTCTTACAGGAGCCCGAAATGTAGTGCGAACTTCAATACGAGATGCTTTTAATAGTTTTCACAACGATAATCTGTCTCGAAATCTGGCAGAAAACGCAGAGAGATTCTGGGCGTATGTAAGGTACATCAGTGGCAAGACGCAATCACTATTTTCACTGCGCGATTACAGTGGCGATGTTATTGATAACAGCGCCGCTGAAGTGGAGTTACTAAACATGATTTTTCGAAATTTTTTCCCAAAAGAATGCTAAGAAAGTGTTCCAGAATTCGAATCAAGAACATCTGCCAACATGAAGAACTTAAAAGTAGATATCCACGGTGTAGCAAAGCAGCTTAAAACACGTAAAAAGGCAAGGCTTCCGGTTCAGACTGTATACCATTAACTTCCTTTTAGAATATGCTGACACAGTATCCCCATACTGTCTTGCCACTTACAATTGTCCCACTTGTATCTGTTTAGTCACCGGCAAATAACTTTTTGTATTTACACAGTGATCTCCAGCAATAGTAACATGTACACGAATGTATAAACACCTGAGGATGGGCACGATCCCGAAACCCGTCGTGTGACAAATAAATAATCTTTTATTCTGGATGGCACCGGAAATTTTTCTACACCTTATAAAGGAACAGTCACGGAGTTCAACAGCATCTACTACGGATAAAATTCATCTCCATACTTAGCAATCATACACAACCGCTCACTCGTAGAAAGATCCGTACCCAGAGAGTGGAAATTTGCCCAAGTCACACCAGTACCCAAGAAAGACAATAGGAGTAATCCGCTGAATTACAGACCCATATCACTAACGTCGATTTGCAGTAGGGTTTGGAACATACGCGCTCGAACATTATGAATCACCTCGAACAAAACGATTCATTGACAAATAGCCAACACGGATTCAGAAAGTATCGTTCTTGTGGAACACAACTAGCTCTTTATACTAACGAAGTAATGAGTGCTGTCGACTGAGGACGTCATATTGATTCCACATTTTTAGATTTCCAGAAGGCTTTTCAAACCATTCCTCACAAGCGACTTCTAAATTGAGTACCATCTCATTGTCAGTTGTGTGACTGGATTAGTGGTTTCCTGTCAGAAAGGTCACAGTTTATAATGATTGACGGAAAGTCATCGAGTAAAACAGAAGTAATATCTGTAATGAGTCGCATATCAAAAAAACTCACTTTGCTCTTTGGAGTGTAGAATGGAAAATAACCCGCTGGTGAAATCACCGTAAGGAACACTGATAACTTAAAAACACAATATTTTCATGAGTCGGTGATAAGAGTGCAGTAAAGACAGTGACTGAAAGAGTCGTCCTTTGGATCGAGTAACGACCATCTGCTGAACCCATAAAAACTGTGTGAGGCTTGCTGAAGAGCGGTTTCTGATTTTGAACATGGTTATAGAACAGCAGAGATTGTAGACACGACAAGGCGGTGTCGACGAACACATTTCGCGCGGTTAATTGAATTTTAGCGAGTTCGTATTCGTGACTTCATGGATGGATAGTCATACGAAAGAATTACCCAACGCCTAACGCGCGGTTGGTTGGTGACAGTATTGGTGCCGGTGGTACAGTATTCATCGTCCTGATTCCGGGTGGCAGCGGCGTACAGATTCTCGCTTGGATTGTCGCATTGGGCTTGCAGTCATTCCGTATCGCTCGGCGGCCGCAGCAAGAATGCGGACCAATAGAGCATCTGGAGCAGCTGGCGTCTCAACGACAGAAGGCCGCTTTTATGATGAATTTATGATTACCACCAGAGAATTGTGTCTGAGACGTCTACTAAGAGAGTACGGTGGCATTTTTACATTTCTGCGTATTTACCTTGACTTGACTATATTGTACTCTGTTCGGGAGTGTGCTGAAAAGAAATGTCCCGAATTTTTTATGTGAAAACTCTAAAAGATTTTTAAATAAAACACACGTAATTAATATTCTACATCTTTTTCTTCATGTCTACATATTTATTTCTCAACAAAACGACCCTGGGGACGATGACATTTCTCGAAACGAGAGACCCGTTTGTTGACGCCGTCATTGTAGATTGTTTGACTTTGTTGACGGAACCAGAACTCATCTCTGCTCGCACTGCTTCATCATTATCAAACCGAAGTCCTCGAAGGTGTTCTTTAAGTTTTGGAAAATGATAAAAATCGGGTGGGGCTATGTTGGGACCGTATGGAAGATGATGGATGACAGTGAACCCAAGGCGTCGGATTGTTGCAGATGTTGCAGCGTTCGTGTGTGGTCTGGAATTGTCACGCTGAAGGACAGAGTGCTCCGTGTGTGGACGAACTCTTCAAATTCATGCTTTGTGCCTTGGAAGTCAGAGAGTGCCAGATCCGATGAATAAGGTGGATGTTCCAAGAATTCGTAGTTGAAATCTCTGTTTTCCGTTTGTCAAATCACGTTTTTTGGACAAGTGACGTGCCCCTTTTTCTCCCTTTTGCAATGTAGACCTGTTCTCTGGTGGTTTTTAATATAATTCCTGGCGTAATGTTTGTCAAGCATTCTTTTACCAGTTTCCCAGGTAATGAAAAAGAAGACACCCTTTTGCGTTGCAGAATACACACTGGCCACTAGCTCCCGGCAGACGATATTGATCACATTTATTTTTTCAAGTTTGCAACCTGTTACCCACTACTGTGAATGCTATTCATTTATTGGTCGACCCATGTCTCCTCCATACTAACAAATTGGCACAATATCAGGTCGGTTATTTTGAGGAAGAAAGTAAGATCAAGTCGATGATGATTACAGCAGTACCACATACTTGGATAGCACATTTATGGAAATGAAAATCGACCGTGTTCTTTATAATACAACCATGTTGGCATTCGCATTAATCAATTTATGAATACTACGGAAACCTTAATTCTTGATGGCATGACTGGAATTTTATGTCAGCGTCTTCCAAACGCGAGTTCAGTATCTTAATCATTGCGTCAGCTGGCTATGTGGATTCTTTATAAGACTGCCCACACATTTCTCAGAATTCAACAAATACAGCAACGTCTTGGCAAAAGCTTTGTTATTACTAAGTCTTGGCATAAAATCTACCTTATTCTTTCTTCTAATGTGCCTCTTGCGTCAACTATTTGATACACCTTTAATCACTATGCACTTTCTGGACATTTGTGGTTGCAACTTTTTGATATGTTCCACGGAGATTATCTTCAAGAAATGCACAGCGTAGTTAGAGTCCAGTCGCCTATTTATTAACTGGTTAAAATTTAAAATCAGATTACTTATAAAGCCGGCCGCGGTGGTCTAGCGGTTCTAGGCGCTCAGTCCGGAACCACGCGACTGCTACGGTCGCAGGTTGGAATCCTGCCTCGGGCATGGATGTGTGTGATGTCCTTAGGTTAGTTAGGTTTAAGTAGTTCTAAGTTGTAGGGGACTGATGACCACAGATTTTAAGTCCCATAGTGCTCATAGCCATTTGAACCATTACTTATAAAACTTCAGCTTCATTGTATTGATTTACATTGACGATGAAGCGACAAAACAAAAAGTTTTTGTGACTGCAGAATGTTGTTATTGCTCTGTTTGACCTCACCACAAGCGGGTTCCCTGTAGACACCGTTCTGCGGCGCCCTGTAGACACCGTTCTGCGGCGATACGGACAACAGGTGCACCACAGGGTGCAGTTTACTCCAAAGCTCAAGTACTTGGGACAGGACAGTTTTAGAAAGCAGAACGTCTAAATTGCGCACTCATTCACCGTGAAATTCTGGTGGTGTGTATATGAAATGAAATGCAATGTTAAATCTAGCCGTAGTGATATGTCGTCGGTGGCTTCCCGGCCATTGACCTTCTTGTGCGAACGCACACGCTATGCCCGAACTCGTACGGGACATGGTAGATTAATCTGCCACGAGTAATGAGTATGATGGGCAAACATCTATTAGGCGCACTACGAATGTAGTGGTGTGGACATGTTGTGAATGTGGGTCTCACGGGGAGTGTGCAAGGGATAATTCCCTGCAGGTGCACTATCCTCTGTGCCCTCGGTGGCTCAGATGGATAGAGCGTCTGCCATGTAAGCAGGAGATCCCGGGTTCGAGTCCCGGTCGGGGCACACATTTTCAACATGTCTCCAGTGAAGTATATCAACGCCTGTTGCAGCTAGGGTGTCCATTTACTTATCATTTCATTTCTAGCAAAGCTGCAAGGTCATCAACGGTAACTGTTCTTTCGGGAACAGATACTGTCGTCATATACAATACTTGAAACTTTTGACTGGTCGTGAGATCACCGAATTGGAGCCGTTAAGACTTCTTGTAACAATAGAGCGTCGTAAAGCGGGATTACCAGTCTATGTGCCGGTGATGTTTTGAGTGTGCGCGGTACGAAAGACAGGGAGCGGGCTTAGCGCAGTGATGTCAACGCACGCACACGCAATCTCGGTGCGTCACATCCTCTCAGCTGCGCTGGCCACACACAGCCTCCACAAACCGCGCTGGGAACAAGCCACGTTCCGTTGCAAATTAATTTAGTCGGGGTGTTTCAAAGTCTTTGTGAGAAACATCAGGGGCGGTAGATCACGTCACGACGAACAACTTCTGTTAAGGATAAAAATGTTCGCTAGTGTTTCCCAGTGAGGCAGACGTCTTTTAATTGGATTCTCCGGCCGTAGGTCGACGAGAGTTCAGCAGATTAGCGGGATATACTAAGCAGGTGTGCTGTATCTGCATATTACCTACCCTAATAAACTGATAGAATGATTTTCTACAAGAAAATTCTCAAGAGTGAGTGTCTCTAGGCATAGAGAGATATTTTAGAGGAAAATCATCAACTATACCTGTTCTCTTTCAGGCAGAGCAAGTGACTGATCATAGGTAACACACATTGCATGCTCACGCCACAGTGTGCCTACGCCCTGCCGCCTCTCAGTGGCATGACACCTAGTATCGTCGAGAAGCGTCAGCGCACATTATGCCTGTAACAAAAGTTGTTCCCCATGGCGCAATCTACCACTACACTTTGAAACAGCCAGTATGTCGACGTCTTCATAATCCCGCCAGCTAGTACCAAAGGATATTGCTGCTTGTCTGTCCTTTGAGGGTCTTCAATGTTTGACGTGAAACATATGTGATTTCGCACTAGACTGGAAGCTCGGTTCAGTAGAAATGCCGTCTTGGTAGACAAGGTGAAGTGGACTGGTAACTGCCTCCTCACTCCCGCCCTGTGGCAGCATGTTTCTGTATCTCGAATAATTTTAAGCACAACGAGCGACGGAATCGTAAGACAGTGGGTTACAGCGTTCAAAGATGGACATGCTACTTCTCTAATTTCGCGCCACCTCTTCGGGGTGGAGGCAGCCTCGGAGAATGCCGACGAAGTGATCTGCGTGGCACATAGAGAATGGCGGCAAAGTTACCTGTGTGACAGATAGTTCTCCTTTCAGCCGCTGCCACTCCACGGGTCGCGTCAAACATGTCTCATGCGGATGGCCGGTAGCCGGCTACTGGAAATAAATACATGGCCCAGTAATCGTATCTCTTTGCCGGTACTGAAGCCTTCGTTTGCCGATTGGAAAATACGACTATTACATCGTCTTCGGACGTGGCTATTGATTGTAACTGTGATAGTGTGTTGTATAAGACGATTGTTGTTTTGTTCATTGGCCTCACATTATTTACAGGCGTGACTTTCTCTGTCTGTTACGTTTCGGTTATTAACTTAGTGTCGATCTTAGTTTCCACACGCTATAAACGTGTTTCGCGGCAGTAACCTACTTAGTTTATGCCAGATTACAAACACAGAATTAATGGTTATGATGAAGTGCGAAGTGCGCAACCATCTGTCATCGCAGAAGACGTAGTGCACAATGATGATGCCAAATTCCAGAACACCTAAATGGAAATAACAGTTCCTGAAATGGAAACATTGAACGTAATCAAAGAGAGTGAAGTTTAAACAAACAATTTCAGTCCGAAAATTGGTGTTCACTGTTGTTTAAGTTAAGCAGCGGTTCTTTTTACTAGATTTTAGCAGAATTAATTCCTATTGTGAGGCCTTCTGTAAGAGGAAACTGCGCCGAGCAATTCAAAACAACAGGTGTGGAGAGCTCAGTAAAATAGTCTTTGTTGCTCATGACAAGCCCGTCCACATACGACTCAACGTAATCCCGATCTAGAAAATCTGGCGGCAGAGTTTCTTGAGAGTGCAAAAAAATGGCTCTGAGTACTATGGGACTTAACATCTGAGGTCATTAGTCCCCTAGAACTTAAAACTACTTAAACCTAACTAACGTAAGGACATCACACACATCCATGTCCGAGGCAGGATTCGAAACTGAGACCGTAGCAGTCGCGCGGTTCCGGACGGAAGCGGGAAGCGCCTAGAACCGCTCGGTCACAGCGGCCGGCTCTTGAGAGTGCAAGTTAGATGTTGGTTGTAAGTTATAATAAACGTCTTAAAACTAGTGGGAATTATTTCGAAAAGTCGCTTAAGGTGCATGCATACTGGTAACTTTTAAAAATGAGAGGCCTTCAATAAGTGATGCAACACTATTTTTTTTTTGTTTTTTTTGTTTTTAATTCTCGACCAATTTAGGTATTTGCTGTGAGACATCGCGGAATATTCCCGCATCAGCCCCTATAGTTTCATGAAGTTCCAATGGGAGGCGCCGCTATACACAGCCTCCAAAATGGCGTCTGTAACGGAGGTGCGTTCCAAGTAGAGAGCTGTCATTGAGTTTCTTTTGGTGGAAAACAAGAGCTTCACAGATACTTATAGGCGTTGCATAATGTGTACGGAGATCTGGCAGTGAACAAAAGCACAGTGTTGTTGGGCGAGGCATCTGTCACATCGCAACGTCGCGCAAATCTGTACGATCTCCCGCGTGCCGGCTGGCCGCACACAGGTGTAACTCGTGCAATGTTGGTACGTGCGGACACTCTCATTCGAGGTGATCGACGGATCACAATCAAACCTCCGATGGTTAACTAGGCATCTCTGTTGGTAGCTCTGACACACTCGTCCACTAGTTGGGCTACTCAAAGGTGTGTGCCCGTTAGGTTCCTTGACGCCTAACACAAGACCATAAAGTGCAACGAAGGACCATCTGTTTTGAATTGCTTGCGCATTACGAGGGGTTGATCGTGATAATTTTTTGTCGAACGTCGTCACAGGCGATGAAATATGGGTTCATCACTTGAAACCGGAAACAAAACGGGAATCCATGGAGTGGCGACACACCGCCTTTCCACCGAAGAAAAAGTTCGTACAGTCATGGCGAGGGACTTCTGGGAGTCTGAAGGGTTTATTATGCTTGATGTCCTGCCTCATGGTGCAGCGATCGACTCTGAAGTGTAATGTACTACCCTCAGGAAGTTTAAGCAAAGACTTCAGCGTGTCTGTCGCCACAAAACTGAAATCTAACTTCTCCATGACAACGGAAGGCCTCACACAGTCTTCACGCCAAATAGGATCTCACGAAACTTCACCCTACAACCCGAATCTTGCACATTCCGACTTTCATCTGGTTGGCCCAATGAGGGATGCGCTCCATGGAAAGCAGTACGTAGATGACGGGGATGTTACTTATGCAGCAAGATGTGGGCTCCGACGTCGATCAGTGAAGTGGTAAAGTACCATTCGGCCATACAGACTCTCTCAGTAAGGTAGCGTAAGGCCGTCGCATTCAATGTAGATTATGGTGAAAAATAGGGTTTTATAGCCACAAGAGTAGGTGCATTGGAATCCTGAATAAAACCAACCTGCTTTCAGAAAAAAAAGTGTTGCATGACTTATTGAACACTCCTCGCGTTTTTAAAAATGTAATTATATTTGTTTAATATAGAGACGATTCTTAACTTAAAAACAAGCCTTGTAAATGTCGAGTCTTCAGACCGAAACTGTTTGCTGTAATCACTTTCTATTGGTGCTCAGTATGTATACTGATGTGTTCGGGATTGTCGTCTTCTATTTACCTCAGAGCTGTATGCAGAATATGTCTTAGTGTCATGTGGGCACGGATACTCCGCTCTGTCCTGGACGTTGTCGCTCAGTATGGCGCACGGGAACTGAACGCCACCATATCTCGTCTACATGTCGCGGTGTTACGTGAGACTGGAAATTGCGTGAAACAATCTTGGTCGTCACAAAAGCTCAATAACCTCATCCTGTAAGTTAATTTTTAAAATATAGTAGGGTTTCGTTATCTCACAACGACAGAGAAATCATTTGGTAGGAGAAGTGCAGGAATGACGACAATAATTAACTTCTTCCGCATAAGCTGCCGTCAGTGAATTGAAATATGCTGCCCTCATTGCCACAGACTATGTATAAGCAATATCTAATAAAAATTCTCAGTACTCAAATCTTAACTTCAAGTAATAACGTGAGTAAACTCTTCAGCAATATCAGTCTTATCTTTAAAATAAATCCCTCGTCGAAAATATTCTGGTCAGTATCTAAGTACACGGAAACAAGCACCGCCAATATGCGTAAGACTTTGACTCTTATTAAAATCGACTAAATTTGCATGTCTAGTTACAACCTCTCCAGAATAACACTGATAACGTTACTCCACCAGAGAACAAAACCATTAGTGTCCAGCTTCCTTAATTAAAAATAAGATGTTTTTAGTATTTTACAATGCACAGAATCTCCTAGGACAAAACAAACGCATCTCCGAGGAGCAATGGCCGTCGACTCGTATGCATCTAGCGACCAGGCATTCGACGCGGTTAGGTCTGCGGATAATCGTGAGTAACATGGAAAATCTGGAGAACACAATCCTTTTGTGTCTACAAAAAAGAACCTGTATGACATATATTGGGTCGGTGACTGGGGAAAAACGAGAGTGTGCAGGTCTGTTGTGATTTCCGATGAAAGCTGGTTCCGCCTAGACGCCAGCGATAGCTGTATGTTGGTTAGAAGGAGGACACTTCAGGCCCTGCAGCCAACCTGTCTGCATGCTATACACACTGGACCTGCACCTGTAGTTATGGCCTGGAGTGCGATTTCGCATGAGAGCAGGCTCCCACGCACGGTGACTGAAAGTTTGTTCGTCAGTGATTCGATCTGTTGTGTTGTAATTCATAACAGCATTCCAAAGGGTGTTTTCCAACAGGATAAAGCTCGCTCACATAGCGCTGTTGTTACCCAACATGCTTTACAGAGCGTCGACAAGTTGTCTTGACCTGCTCGATCAATAGATCTGTCTCCAATCGAGCATATATGGGACATCATCGGACGACAACTGCACCATAATCCACAAATAGCATTAACCGTCCCTGTACTGACCGACCAAGTGCAACAGGCATGGAACTCCATCCCACTAACCGAGATCCGGCACCTGTATAACATAATGCGTTCACGTTTGAATTCAACGTTCTGGCGGTTATACTGGTTATTAATGTACCAGAATTTTACATTACATTAACCTGTAATCTTGGAATGTTAATCTCTACATATTAAGGGCTTATTTCAATAGTAATACAAATCCATTTTTGTTCATTAGTCTTAAAGTTAAATGAGCGCTTAAAAATCTGCAGTTGAGATACCAGAAATATTCAAGTATATGTACTTGAGTATTTCTGGTATCTCAACTGCAGATTTTTCAGCGCTCATTTAACTTTAGAACTCTGTATCTCACAATGAACAAAAATGGACTTGTACCAGTACTGAAATAAGCCCTTCGTATGTTACCTATAAAAATGTCTCCCGGAAATTTCATTACTCTACATTAATAATTTTTGGTGTTGCGATTTTTTTTTCGACAATGTATTTCAGTTTTGAAACTTGTAGGGACATTTCACGTGATTCTTATTAATGTAACATCCAGATAATGTAATCATAGCACAGATTATTAGTTAAAAAAAGCATATCTGCATATCTACGAATGTGTGGGGGCGTGGATTCAGGTGATCAGCAAACGAAAGAATAAGACTAAAAAAAGCCGTACTGTGATGTAAAAAGGAAGCGCCGAGTTGCCCCATCATACGCGTTATAACTGTATGCACCTCGTTGTGCAGGCCACAAGGGTGCTGGTCAGGCGTCTCCCACTTTTCGACGGCGGCCCTACTGAGTCACCCATCGTGTGACGAGAGTACTTGCGACGTAGCTCCTCAATTTTCAACCGGCTTAAAGCGCACTCAGTCAGGTTCACGTCAGCACGTATCTCAGGACAATGTGTTGGAACAAACCAACGCCCGAACATTGTTTTCAGGAGTGCGCAATGGGTTGGACAATCCTGTCCCAATAACGCACAGCTGTCAAAAAACACCTGTAAAACGGGTATAACATTGGTACATGATGTCCGCCCAAAACATGGTTACTCTCCCTCGTTCTGAAGCCGTGGGGCTACATTCCTCAAACGCATTGGTGTTTGGCCGTCTCCACATCTTCTGTGATGATCATCAGGTGGGCAGAAGGAAAGGGAGGCAATGACAGTGGCACGTAAAGTGACCTCCGCCACACACCGTTGGGTGACTTGCGGAGAATAAATGTAGATGTAGATGTAGAAATCCTGGACTAGTCAGCGAAGAGAGCGCTACACCACTGAACCAGGTTCTATTGTAGATTTCGCATTGCCCAAATTCCTCGCAGAACACAGTATTGGAGGGCTTGCGCTGTTGCCAATGATAAACGCCCTGATGCCACGATAGCGTTTGGGTGTTTGAATGACGTCGCTGTTACGTAGCCATTCGGCGGGCAATTTCCCGTGCTGACAATCCTTTTTCTATAAAGTGAGAATGCATGCGCAGTCTGAATGTGATGTGACGCTTGACTGCTTGCTGATTAACACTACAGTCTACAACAGCCGCATTGTCCCGTTCACGATTGGAGACACCGCGAAGTTTATTTGAACACCCATTCGAGAGGTGGCAGTGGGTAGCGATTTCTAAGGTGAAAAGGCTACTGAGAACGCGGTTTCCAATGTTTTAAGAAAATACACGCTGTAGATGTCTTGAGGCTAATGCAAAACCTTTTTGAGAAATTTATGAAGCGAAATGCATACAATACCCTGTCCATTAAGTTTTGAAAATGTATTAATAAAAAATTCAGGTTAAGATCGTGGTTTTAACGTTTACAGGAGGTGTTCAACGTGGCGTCAATTCGTGACAAACCACCACTCTGCCTTCCAGCGTACGGAATGACAAAGGCGCACCCATTGAAGTATATGCAGTAGTTGTACCTGCAAGCACGCATTGAAGACGCGACTCTGTAGTTTCCGTACAACCTTGATTGGCATGTCGTAGACCAATTCCTTCAAGTGTCCCAATAACGAAGTGTCTAGGGGATTGAGGTCTGGGGAAAGAGCAGACCAAGGTGTCGGGCACCCCCGACCAATGCAGTGATACTGAAATATCTGCGTCAGAGGGTCGCGCACAGTGTGCCGAAAGTGTGCTGGTGCGCCCTCATGCTTGAACCACATTCGTATTCATTGCTGCAATGGCACAGCCTCCAACAAGGTAGGCAATACATTAAAGAGAAAGTCCAGATAATGCTCCCCGTATAACCTCTGTGGTAGGACGTACGGCCCAATTAATCTGTCGCCAAGTACGCCTGCCTGTATGTTGACTGAGAATCGGTGTTAATGCCCTCTTTCTTGAATTGGTTGTGGATTTAGATCTGCCCATGCATGCTGTTTATGGATTTCACAGCACCGTCTCTTGTGGACCATGCCTTATTGGTAAGTAAAATCGTAGATGTGAACAGTGGATGTGCAACACACTTCTTCAACAGCCATTGACAGAACCGCCGTCTGTCGTGATGATCCTGTGGCCTTAGGATCCGAATGCGCTGTAGATGATACGGGTACAGCAATTGCTCATGAAATACCCCCTCCCCCCAGATAAGAGAGTGGGACACGCCTTCTGCTGCTGCTAATCATCGCACACAGCCGCTTCTTCCAGGAGTTTCTTCCACAGGACGTAGTACACGCTCTCCCGTGTCAGGCATGCGGACTGTGCGAGGCCTTCCACTGCCAGTCTTCTCAGGTGCAAGGGTACCTGTCGCTGGAAAAGTCTACCGAATATCTCATCAGAGGGCAGTCTGCGCTGTGGATATTTTTCACCGTAGAGGGCTCGGGCTCGCGGGCTTCGTCCATTTACTAAACCATGGCAGCATAATATATCCGCCACTTCACTTGTCGAGTAGTAGGCTTCCATTGCTAAGAAGTGGTGGAAGTGAGAAATACGAGGTTGGTTTGAAAAGTTCTCGGAACGGAATAGAAAAAAAAACGCCTCGAAAATGAGTTTCCTCCAGACCTGCAACTTAGTTGTCAACTCCGGCTATCAATTCTTCGTTTGAAGTGAATCTTCGTCTACCAAGAAAAATTTTCAGTTTTGGGAAGAGATGGAAGTCTGACGGAGCCATATTAGGTGAACAAGGCGGGTGTGGCAACAATTCATACCTTAGTTCACGTAATTTTGCCATGGCGACGGTATGCATTTTTGATCCAGCGTCAAGAGTCGCGGCACCCGTCCTGCAGATAATTTTTTCATTTCTAATTCTTCAGTTACAATGTGATAGACCCTTTCAGATGACATCTGACAACCGTAAGCAGTTTCATACACTTTCAATCGGCGATCCTCCATGATCATTTTGTGCACTTTTGCAACGATTTCTGGAGTAGTGACGCATCTTGGCCGACCACTGCGCGGATCATTATCTAAGCTCTCCCGACCAATTTCAAATTCATTTGCCCACTTGACAACAGTTGAATATGAAGGAGCAGAATCCCCTACTGTATTCCGAAAAATTGGCATGAATATACTTTTCTTTCATACCTTCCTTTACAAAGTACGTAATCACTGCTCGAATCTCGATTTTTTCCATCTTCGCAAATCGCTACGCGGGAACAGCAACAGAGCCACGTTACCGCTACAGCTCTCTTCCGAGAGCAATGACGTGGCACATGTTTACAGGCATCAGTCCATTGAATACCACGTGAATAACTCGTTGAGCTAGCGCTGACCTCTCGTGGTGATCCCGAGAACTTTTCAAACCACCCTCGTATACCACTTGTACGTGCAAACAGCGCAGTAACAGTAAACACAAAAGTGAATCCGCATTTGGAAGGAGGTAAACCACCATGATACGTACCCAGGCTTGACAGTACTGTACAACAAGGCAAACAAACACGACGAAAGCTAACGTAGCCCACTACACGACTCGACTGCAGACCACCTAATCGTATGTAGAATACTGTGACTTAGACGTCATAATACTCTGCCGATACATTTGAAGGAGCGCCAGTGGAACGATTGTGCTAATATTCGTAACCAAGAACGATGCAGCTCTTTCCTATGAACACATGTTTATCTCGGAAATTGTGCATCTCCGGACCTATGTATATTGCACTATTTTTGTCGTTTCGATCAGTACAACGGCCTCTCAAAGTATTCGATACTTTTCTTCCTGTGTAGTGAATGTTGGATATGATGTCAAAGCGCTGAGTCTTCACGTGAATTTCTGCACTTTCTCCTTCTTTGGTAGGTTCGTATTGATAACACGAACTCTCGTTACCCGTGACGATTTTTTGCAGTAGGCGTCCACGCATCGTTGTTTTTGTTTGGGCATCAAGGTGTGTGGGACAAACATTACACACAGTTTTGGTGCCACCGTAGTTACTGCGCTGATGTCGCTTATACGCCGGGAATAAAATAGCCTCAAAACTATTTGGGAGGACGGTGTATACCTTCTTGTCAGTAAATAAATGCGCTAATTTAATTTTCTGTGTTTTTCTAAAACAGCAGCTCTTAAACTAAGGGGGACAACAGTTAGAATTATTTTCATACCTAGGTGTATTTACATATAACGACACTCGGAATCGTGTAATTGCATCACAAGTGAAACTGTTAGCATGTCCAAAGATAGTGTCGCTCGTACACTATGCCTGCACTTCAGTCTGCTTCTGTTCAGAGGAGTAGTGCGTGGGTGCGGCTTCAGAGGGAGGCGGCGCGCCGGTAGGAGAGGGTGAGGGAGGTGGCGAGGTCTGCGGCCTGGACGACGGCGGCGGCGAGCGCCATGAGCGCCTCCAGCACCCACAGCCACCTGCCCAGGTGCAGGCTCCCCTCCGACCACTGCTCCCAGTTGGGCCGCAGCTCCGCGCCTGCGCACACCGCTGCCGACACGTGCATCACGATGCCCACAGCCAGCACCAGGCGGATCTGCAACACCACTCCCCTCGCTTCACACGAGTTCTCCATCGTGTGTGCAGCACAGATACAAGTACATACTATCACACAGCAGTCGACATACATTGAGGTGGCAAAAGTCACGGGATACTGATACTTACATACACAGATGCCAGTAGTATCGCATACACAAGGCAGTGCATTGGCGGAGTTGTCATTTGTACTCTGGCGATTCATGTGAAAAAGTGTCCTACGTCATTATGGTCGCACGATGGGAATTAACATACTTTGAATGAGGAATGTTGGTTGGAGCAAAACACATAAGACATTCTATTTCGGAAGTCGGTTGGGAATTCAGTATTCCGAGACCCACAGTCTCAAGAATGTGCCGCGATTGCCAAATTTTAGGTATTTCCTCTCACAACGAACAACCCAATGTCCGACAGTCTTCACTTAACGACCGAGAGCAGCGGCATTCTTGTAGAGTTGCCAGTGCTAACAGACAAGCAACACTGCGTGAAAAAACGACAGAAATCAATGCTGGGTGTACGATCAATATACCCGTTAGGACAGTGCGGAGAAATTTGGCGTTACAGAGCTATGACAGGAGACCTGAATGCCTTTGCTAACAGCACATCGTCACCTGCAGTGCTTCTTGTGGATTCGTGACCATATTTGTTCGACCCTAGACGACTGGACAACAGTTGCCTGATCAGATTAGTCCCGATTTCAGTTGGTAAGAGCTGCTGGTAGGATTCGAGTGTGGTGCAGACTCCACGAAGCCATGGCCACAAGTTGTCAACAAGGCACTATGCAAACTGGTCTTGGCTCCATGATGGTGCGGGCTGTGTTTACATGGGCTGGACTGGGTCCTTTGGTCCAACGGAACCGATCATTGACTGGAAATGGTCATGTTCGGCTACTTGGGGGACCATTCGCAGCCATTCATGGACTTCATGTTCCCAAACAACGATGAAATTTTTATGGATGAGAATGCACCATATCACAATTGTTCGCGATTGGCTTGCATAACATTCTGGACAATTGGAACGAGTGATTTGGCCATCCAAATCGTCATAACATGAATCCCATCCAAAATTTATGGGACATTATCAACAGTCAGTTCGTGCACAACGACCTGCACTGGCAACATATTCGCAATTATTGACGGCTATAGATGCAGCATGACTCAATGTTTCTAACGACTTTTTGAGTCCATGCCACGTCGAGTTGCTGCACTACGTTGGCAAAAGGAGGTCTGACACGATATTTGGAGTTATCCCGTGACTTTTGTCACATCAGTGAATTTTGTCCTCTGCAGCTCTTTGTGTTACCTTGGAAGTTACTACCTGATGTTTTATCACATGTGGTATCATCCTAACTCTTCCTCTAGACAGTGTTTTTCGTACGTTCCCTTCTTTGCCGATTCTGCAGAGGGCCTCTCCGTTCTTTATCAGTCCATCTAATTTTCAACATTCTTCTGTAGCACAGCATCTCGCACGCTTCGATTCTCTTCTTTTCTGATATTTCCAGAGTCGATAATTCACAACTATACATTGCCGTACTCCAAAAGTGCATTCTCACAAATTTCTTCCTCAGATTAAGGCCTATGTTTGATATTGATAGACTTCCCTTGACCAGGAACGCCCACATTGTCTGTGTCAGCCTGCTTTGTCCTTGGTGCTTCCTCCGTCACGTGTTCAAAAATGTGTTCAAATGTGTGTGAAGTCTTTTGGGACTTAACTGCTAAGGTCATTAGTCCCCAAGCTTACACACTACTTAACCTAAATTATCCTAAGGACAACCACACACACCCACGCCCGAGGGAGGACTCGAACCTCCGCCGGGACCAGCCGCACAGTCCATGACTGCAGCGCCTCTGACCGCTCGGCTAATCCCGCGCGGCCCGTCGCGTGTTATTTTGCTTCCAAGCCAGCAGGTGTCCTTACCTTCGTCTACTTCCTGGTCGTTAATTCTGAAATTAAATTTATTGCTAATGTTATTTTTGCTACTGCTCAGCCGGCCGGTATGGACGAGTGGTTCTAGGCGCTTCAGTCTGGAACCGCGCGACCGCTACGGTCGCAGGTTCGAATCCTGCCTCGGGCATGGATGTGTGTAATGTCCTTAGGTTAGTTAGGTTTAAGTATTTCTAAGTTCTAGGGGTCTGATGACCTCAGATGTTAAGTGTCATAGTGCTCAGAGCCATTTTTTGTGCTACTGCTCATTGCTTTCATCTTTCTTCAGTTTCCCCTCAATCCATATTCTGTACCTGTTGCACTGTTTATCCCATTCAAGAGGTCTCGTAAATCTTCCTCAAATTCACTGACAACACCAGTGTCATCAGCGAATCTTATCATTGATATGCTTTTATCCTGAATTTCAGTCCCGCTCCTGAACCTTTCTTTCAGTTACATTAGTGTTTCATTGATGTACGCGTTGAAGAGCAAGGGAGAGAGAGACTGTATCCATGCCTGATATTCTTTTCAATCCAAACATTTTTGTCTTTGTTTATCACACTCATTGTTCCCTTTTGGTTTTCATACGTATTGCGTATTACCCATCTTTCCCTATAGCTTACAGTTACAACTGCGACAAGTTGCTCCATTTTAAATCATGGAAGGCTTTTTCTACGTCGGCAAGGCTTGTGAAAGATTTTTCCTTAGCGGACAATATAGCTGCACATTAAGATTGTATCAAAATGTTCGAAGCATTTTCACTGCCAGGAAGATATGCGCAGCTATAGACTTACGTCACTGACGTGAATTTATTGTATAATAATAGAAAATTTTGATGCTCGCGTGCCTAGTGTAAACAGCGATAGCGTGTAGATCAGGTCACTCTCTTCGCCCATGCTCTCAGAAGGCAGAAGGTATTGACACCCATTTTAATGCTGTGTTCCTTGGATTGTGAAGACACTCGACACTGCCGGCCGGTGTGGCCGAGCGGTTCTAGGCGCTCCAGTCTGGAACCGCGCGACCGCTACGGTCGCAGGTTTGAATCCTGCCTCGGACATGGATGTGTGTGATGTCCTTAGGTTAGTTAGGTTTAAGTAATTCTGAGTTCTAGGGGACTGATGACCTCAGATGTTAAGTCCCATAGTGCTCGGAGCCATTTGAACCATTTGAGCCACTCGACACAGTTCCGCCTTGTTGCCTAGTGATAAAAATATGAGCTCAAGGAATATCTAACCATCTTTGAGACTCGATTCAGGGCCTAATAGCTGGTATACACTCTAAACATACAAAAATTAAAAAAAGATGCACCGCGCAGAAATTATCCAAATGGGACGGAAATAGGTAGCTGTGATGTACATGTACAAACTGCATTCGGATAATTCCTTGACTCTTTTTTTTTTCTTTTACCCTAGATCGTATTTCCATCACTGTAGAATTACTGTAACCTACGTACTATTTTGCTTACTGTATTCAAGCTAAGGTGTTCCTCCCTAATGTATACCCCACACATTTCTCTCCATTACCAAAGAAGTATCCCTTGATTTGTCAGAATGAGTCCTATCAAACTATGACATCCGTTAG
This sequence comes from Schistocerca americana, assembly GCF_021461395.2. Classification (NCBI taxonomy): domain Eukaryota; kingdom Metazoa; phylum Arthropoda; class Insecta; order Orthoptera; family Acrididae; genus Schistocerca; species Schistocerca americana. The sequence continues at coordinate 649,096,993 of NC_060120.1, read as the reverse complement.
TCAAGTTATTCCATGAAGCTCTTTCCTCCGCATCTTGCTGCTGCACCTTTTTAGTTATTAACCAAACACAGCATGGCCTCCTTAGATTAAAATGAAACGTCATCTCTACATTGGCCCCCTTTCGCCAGCGACGAACCATTCTGCTGTATCGGAACCGTCGTCGAAGCCTTCACACAAATCCATTGCACATTCATTGATGCTGAAAATCAGGTCTGTCTTCGGTCTATCAGACGGCCAAGAACTGCATCCGATGATTCTATCTGCAGAACAAGTCTGAATAGCTCCTTCGTGGCACTAAATTACCAACTTCACCAAGAGACTAGACACTTCTTTGTCATACACACTTCACAGTTTCCATATGTGGGAAAACTTTTAATGCAGTTTACAGTGAGGCTCACATTTGATGTTTGCCTTTTATTCTTTACCCGATTAAACATCAATCAATCTTGGGCACCAGAATCTTTTTGGTTAACAGATCTCAAACTGAGCACATGTTCTCGTCAAACGTCTGCCGAGATAAGCTTCTCGTGTGTTTGTTTCGCCTTCACGTGAATACAAAAAAATTTACAGTTTATGTCTGTAGTGTATGTGTGTAGTTGTGGGAGTTGTACCCGTGATATTCCAAAAGGATGCTCATAGAAGAACTAACCGGCGAGGGGTATTAAAATGTTTGATACTTAAACATCAGTGTAAAAACAACACTGATTTTGAAAAATATTTTGAAAAAAATGTGTATTGGAACAAGTTCCTCTTCCCAAGTGCATATATCTTTTGAAGTTAAACGTAACTCAAAAATTTAAATATCAGTTGTAGATGTATGTTCCCCAGTGAACGTGGTATTCAGTATTTCCAGGTTCAGGGTCTTACTTAGACATCTACATCTACATACATACTCCGCAATCCACCATACGGTGCGTGGCTAAGGGTACCTCGTGCCACAGCTAGCATCTTCTCTCCCTGTTCCACTCCAAAACAGAACGAGGGAAAAATGACTGCCTATTTGCCTCTGTATCTCCTTAAAAATTATGTTGAGGTGAAAGTCAACAACAAAGAAAGAAATTAGAATTTTTAATTTTTTTGTGGTGGTCGTAAAGTCCGCCGTACACGTTATTGAAAATGCATTGATATCGCTAAGAAAGTGCTAAATGATATTTGCAGGTTCTGGATTCTACTTTCACATCAGTACTTATTTACAAATATATCACTATAATTTAACAACTATTAATGATTTAAAAAAGAAATTTTAGAGTGGGCATAAAATTCCCACCCTTGCTAATGCGGGTTATGAAAAATGGTTTTATATTGCTTAGTTTGAAGTAAATGGTACAAACGTAGTCTGCTGATTAGTTGGTAGAGTTGAGACTAGCTGTTAAAGCGGGGTAGGTTTGCAGCGGCCGAGCCGTGGCACTGACCAGCATCTCGTGCATCTTCTGGCCGAGCAGGTAGCTGAGCACGATGACGCTGGGGATGACGATGTAGGCGGTGTAGGTGACGTGCGGGAAGATGAGCTTGGGGCTGGCGGGCACGTGCAGCAGCCCGTTACCCTCGGCCAGCAGCGCCGCCGCCGCAGTCGTCAGCACCTGTCGCCAGAACACATGCGTTCCCCGTAACTCCTCCACTTCGTTACCTGCTCTTCAGGCTGTTTACTGGCCTTTGAGGTAGAGCAGCAAACCGCTAAAATTGTAATTAGAAGCAGTGGGCTCTGACTTTCTGGCCCCTGTATATGCTATCTGCAAATTATCTGTTTCATACACGTAATTGCCGTTCGGTGTGGCCGAGCGACTCTAGGCGCTTCAGATCGGAACCGCGCTCCTACTACGGTCGCAGGTACGAATCCTGCCTCGGGCATGGATGTGTGTGATCTCCTTAGGTTTAAGTAGTTCTAAGTTTAGCGGACTGATGACCTCGGATGTTAAATCTCATGGTGCTTAGAGCCATTTGAACAATTTTTTCATACACGTAATTCATTGAGCGACAACGGATGTTAAGAATTATTCGCCTGGTAGTTGTTAGATACGATCAGTTTTGGCTTTAGGAAATGTAAAGACACCGGAGTAGCAATTTTGATGTTGCGATTGATAATGGAGACAAGACTAAAGAAAAATCAAGACACGTTGATAGGATCTGTCGACCTGGAAAAACCGTTCGACAGTATCAAATGTGTAAGATTTTCGAAATTATGAGAAAAATAGGGATAGGCTAGAGGAAAAGATGAGTTAAAAAATGGTTCAAATGGCTCTTAGCACTATGGGACTTAGCTTCTAAGGTCATCAGTCCCCCAGAACTTAGAAATACTTAAACCTAACTAACCTAAGAACATCACACACTTCAATGCCCGAGGCAGGATTCGAACCTGCAACTGTAGCGGTCGCGCGGTTCCAGACTGTAGATGAGTAATATACAATATGTACAAGAACCAAGTGAGAACAATAAAAGACCAAGAACGAAGTGCTCAGATTAAAAAGGATGCAAGACAGGAATGTAGTCTTTCGCCGCTGCTATTCAACCTATACATCGAAGAAGCAATGATGGGAATTAAAGAAAGGTTCAAGAGTCGAATTAAAATACAAGATGGAAGAATATCAGTGATAAGATTCGCTAATAACATTACTATCCTCAGTGAAACTGTGGAGGAATTACCGGATCTGCTGAGTGGAATGAACAGTGTGATGAGTACACAGACTAGGTTGAGGGTAAATCGAAGAAGACGAAAGTAATGAGAAGTAGCAGAAATGAGAACAACGAGAAACTTAACATCAGGATTGGTGATCACGAAGTAGAAGTAGTTAAGTAATTCTGATATCTAGGCAGCAAAATAACCCATGACAGATGGGATAAGGAGGACATAAAAAGCAGACTAGCACTGCCAAAAAGGTTATCCTGGCCTAGAGAAGTATCAGATACAGGCCTCTATTTGAGGAACAAAAATCTGAAAATGTGCGTTTAGAGCGCAGCATTGTATGTTTGTGAAACATGAACTGTGAGGAAATCGGAACAGAAGAGAATCGAATCATTGGAAATGTGATGCTACGGAAGAATTTTCAAAACATGGTGTGTTGATAAGGTAAGGAATGAGGAGGTTCTTCGCAGAAACGGCGAGGAAAGGAATATGTGGAAAACATTGACTGACAAGAAGAAGAGACAGGATGATAGGATCTCTTTTAAGGTATCAGGGAATAGCTTTCATGGTACTAGAGAGACCCGTAGACGATAAAAATTTTAGAGGAAGACAGAGATTGGAATACATCCAGTAAATAATTGAGAACGTAGGTTACAAGTCCTACTTTGAGAGGAAATGGCTGGCACAGGAGAGAAATTCGTGGTGGGCCGCATCAAACCAGTCAGAAAACTGGATGACTCAAAAAGAAATTGTGCTTGCGCAAAGAGGTAACCCGTAATATAATACAGCAAAACACACGGTGATGAGATAGAACACGATGATCACTTGATTGACAGGATGTTGGTCTACCTTTCGAATACAGTACAGCTGTCATTTTGCGAGCCGTGGATCCGGCATATCCTTCGTAGATTTCCAGAGGTATTTGACACCATGTCTACGTACAGGTGACAGTTCTCCTAAATTACGTGCTGGTTGTTAATGCGCCACGGGCTGCCGCCCTATAGCGTCGCTCGTGTATCCCATCGTGGTGAGATCTTACGAATTTGGCGATCAAAACATCTGCGTGAGTCCTGAAAACACTGTAGCAGGATTTTGGCCTTGTGTCATAGACAATTTGCCTGCTAGGGGATGCCGTCGCTGTGAGGGAAACTGTAGCTTTCGATTACTGGCGAAAGTCCGGTGAAAATACAGGAAAATGTCTCTCATATCGTAATCCTCCCTCTCTAGTTGATCTTTACAAACGAGTCCGGCGGGCAGATTCCCTTGTATGTAGATGATACAGCCGAAAATTACAGCTGCATTACCCATAATTATACCGCCCTTGGACCGTATCGCCACCGCTTTAACCAAATTACCAACTTGTGCAACATCTGAAAAAGCTAAAATAAATCCCCAGAAATGGCGATTAGTCGTGTTCACTGTCAGGAGGAGGTTGTTGATTAGCAACACCTAGGCCAATGATTTAAACCTCTCCTCGTGGGATTCGATTAACTAAATCGATAAATAACACCTTTAGTACGCACATTAATGAAGCACACAATAAAATTTCCTCATAACTGTATCAACTGTATCCTCTCCTAGAGGGAAGGGAAAGTAACTACCCCCAAAAAATCAAAATTTGGAAATTCGCTCTTCTGGCTGTCGTGCTATAAGGCTTTGATGTTTTGTAGCAGCAGATTCAAATATACCCAACAAGTGACTCCAAAATACGTTACTTGGTTTGACTGTAGCCTCGCCACCGTTTACAAAAAAATTTGTAGTAATTTGTGAACATTTTGATCACCAGTTACCAACCGACTTATCAGAAGTTAATTAGAGCTGTTCTGTGAATACTCCGTGCTTCACCACATCAACACATTAGCTCACTTGCGCGGGCGACGACCGTAGATAAATATGCCCGGTCCTACCTTCACTGCTCGTTGTAGGAGCTCGTAATCATACCATCAGCAGTAGGGAAATCTCCAGATAGTGTGCTACAAAGGGCCCTTTAGAAGCATAATAGCACAATAGAAGACGTACAGTCTTTGAGATGCTCGACTTGCTTTATCATCTTGAATTATATCAGATGAACCAACTGGCGGCGTAATTTTTAATACGGAAAACAGGTGATGCACCATGACGTCCAAACAAATCTGACTGTTAAGAGTTAAAGACTTTATTACTTTTTACTACCGTTCCAAATGGCAAAACTTGCTGCTTGGTCAATATCCGAACTGCCGCTCCTGTACCTAGGACCTTAATTCGAACAATGTCCTGCAATGGGTGACTCAGGAATTCGAACACCTACAGCCATGTGACCTCTCTTTCATCATCTACTTCTCACTTTTAAATGCTAATTACTTCGATTCGTAGAATGCAGTAAATTATTCTTTTTTGTAATGAACAGATGAAGACTGTTAACAAACGACGTGAATGTTTTATTTTTTGAATTTAATGGAAATTATCCGTCGCTCATACGTTCAAGCGGACAGGATTGTCAAGATAGCACAGATTTATGCCACACTAGGTTCAGTTAGCCCTGCGAACTGATCAGATCTGAAGCAGAAAACAGAGACTTTAAGTAGTGGATAGCAGAAGAAACTGTTCTAAAAACAAAAGATGCACAATCTAAGGATGTTAAAATAAAAAAAATTCATAGTGTAAGGAAATTGAAATTACACAACAGCTTTGTGTAACCAAATAGCAACTGGAGAAAATTATCAAATGTAAGGGTTGTAGCCACCGAAAAAGAATCGATACTAGGTGTACTCTATAGTGGATGTGGTTTTATGATGTGACTAGTGGGTGCAGAGTCTCAGTCAGTCAGTGAACAACTTTGAATGTTTTTCGTTTAACTATTGTCACACTGATGGCTTTCTACAGTTGACAGCGCATTGCGGAAACGGTTATTAAGTGCCACATAAGAGCTTCTATTTGGTAGCTAGTTTTGCATATTACTAACACTGTTCGTGGAGTCGGTTTCCGTGAGGTTTCAGTGGAGTTGTCTCGGACAGGGTCACTCCGGTTCCTGACGCTACTACATGAATGGCTTTGACAAGTAAAGTTGATTACACGAAAGTTACACAACATTTTAGGCTTGCAGCGAACCACCGGAAACGCTCGGAGTTCGCAATTGACTTTGTGATTGTTTAGTGTAAGAACAGCCATGTGTGTTTCGCTCCTTACTCATCGCTTCCCTGTCTTTTGGTAATCGCATGGGATATTAACTGTGGCAGCAGACGACTTTGATTTTTTTCCCGAAAGGTAAGACAACCGATAATTTGCATTCATTCCACGCTTCCTGATTACTCATTGGGCACTTTGTTTCACATTTGTATAGCGTAGTTTCCATGGACAATGAAGTTATTCTCCATCAGAGAACCAAGCGAGTTTTCGGAATAGTTACGACGCTCCATTCTTGGGCAGAACAGTTCATTTTCGACATGCAGATTGCTCAGTGCTTTCTTTCGTTTCCCTGATTTTTCTCCACCGGCGTGAATTTGGTAATTAAAGATTTAAGGATGATTCTTCGACACCAGCAAGTTGCATTCCACGAAGCTACTGTAATTCTTAGGTGTACATTGGGAGACTGGAGAATTAGAACATTGTGACAGTAGCCAGGAAACCTGTTATTAATGTCTTCATATGTACTCATTCCTACGAGAAACGAACTAAAATCTTCAGACTGTGCATTCATTGATGTAGAAATATAATTTTATATAAAAAAAGAATTTATAAGAAAATACCTTTCACTTTGCATTGCGAACGTTAATTGCTAATGTGACTTATCGTTTGGAGAATGCTTACTAGCAAGAAATCTCGTCAGGTCGAAGCGAAGGAATTGTTTATTGATACATAATCAAATGCTGCAATTGTTTTGAAAATCAGTGATGTCGGAAGGAGTGAACACTTTTCGGCCACCGATTTTTTAAGAGAAGGTGTATTGATTGCGGAGGTATGAACTCTGGAAATGTGAAGCCTGTAACTCAGTTAAGGACACGCCTGCGGTGGCTCTGTGGCTAAATGAGCACACTGTGTGTCAGATTACAAATATAAAAGTCCTGGGTTAAACCCACAGCCGGTCCTACGACCTTTTCCCGTGCTTTGTTGCTTTTTTCGCCTCTGTAAATAATGTGTATATGTGAGAAACGTCAGTTTGCACCATGGTTCGCAATCTACGCTAAACTATAGGTCCCCCTCTGACTGATTATTTGTATCAGTTCATCTACCGGGTCTCCCTCTGACGACTGATTATTTGTATCAGTTCATCTACCGGAGAAAGACAAGGACATAGCACCTCCAGTAGGATCATGCCAGATCTCCAAACTGCTCTTGATATCTGCTTTTGAGATCTGCTATACCTGACCTCTTTTCAGTCAAGAGTCGTGGAATACACTTTGTGATCGGTACCGCAACGTTGGTAAAGCTGTTTCAAGGTCACTATTCCCTCTCTTTGGACAAATCACTATTTTAAATCCTACCGTGACCCAGACTGAGCTTTCAAACTCTCTGAATTCATCTCAAACCTACACATCTTCGTTTTACAATAACAGTAACGTAACTAAGATATTATTATTCAGTAGTAAAAGTACTATCAAACTTTGGGTGCAAAGTGCTATATAATACAATCCCTTGCAAGCACTTTGAAAAGTATGTTTGGTCTGTTATGCAGAGCTTTGGCAATTGGATTCTCGGAACATAGGAAAAGCCCTGCGTATAAAAGGCAGATTTTAGTTTGGGAATAGCCGGCATCGGTGACCGAGCGGTTCTAGGCGCTTCATTCCGGAACCGCGCGACTGCTACGTTCGCAGGTTCGAATCCTGCTTCGGGCATGGATGTGTGTGATGTCCTTAGATTTGTTAGGTTTAAGTAGTTCTAAGTTATAGGGGACTGATGACCTCAAATAGTAAGTCCCATAGTGGTCAGAGCCATTTGAACCAATTTTTAGTTTGGGGAACATATTTTAAGAGTAAAGCGTCCGTATTTTGTACAGTGCGATGTTCTACATACTATTAAGAAAACAGTAAGATGACACCACTGGAAGCACTTGAAATCAATAACCCTTATGACACAGAATGTGCTGGGGCTTTGGGTCCACAGTCAAAATGAATTTTTTGAAGGACATAACCTTTTCGCCCTTGACTATAGTTTTTTAATATACAGTTTCGTCACTAAGGCCATTTTAAAGTGCTTTAAACAGCGCGTTTGCATAATTAAAAAATATCTGGGCGTTATGAAAGCATCGAGATATGCGAGGCCTTTGCCACGAAAGCCTAAGTGACATCATAATTTGAACTCAAATGAAAATGCTGTCAAATACGTTTCTCTCTGTGTCATCAGCAGAGCATCAGAAAATAAAATACACAATTCGGCGGGAACAGTGCCGAAATTGCAATACTCTATTGAAAAATAAAACTTTACAGCCAACGGCCGAAAGCTTATATTATCCAAAAAATTTCATTAATGTGTATGTGATTGAACTAGGTTACAATAGTGCAGTCAGTTTTATTATTCATTTAAGAAATGTAACGATATTCTTTGTGCTTTTTACTGCTCTGCGTTCCTTTGCAAGACCTGCTCCTGCGTTTCGCTAATATCTCTGTAAGTCGCACATTTTATCTTTGATTGTGACATTCAGTTGACACATGATGATTCCTCAAGAAGCTTAAAGGCGGATTGTGCGTAAATAAATAATACTTTCAGAATATCAAGAAAGTTTTTATTTTTCTTATTACTGTCACATTCTACCAAACACCGACCGAGAATGAAGTAGTGGTTCAAAAAATATATGACCTTCGTCCGTTCAACTGTTCAGCAAAATATGGTGTAAAAATATGAAGTAAGTCGGTCGGGAACTTGTCGAAGTTTTTGCTAATAACGCTTCCCATTTATATATTAGTATAGATAATAGGGCCAAAGATTTATTTAGTGGCTGGGGAGGGGTGGTGGACTGAGATGAAATTACACGTGTCCCTTGGCCTTCGCAACCTCTACATATGAATATTGTGGAATCATTGTTGTCAATCGCTGACAAATAGTTAAATGTCCATTTCCGGTATCCAGTGCCTCTCAAGGAATTTGATAGTATTGGTTGTTATAGTTAAACTTTCCCTATTTAACACGCTATAACACGGAAACTAATTACTGTACGAGTAGCAAACTTGGCAGCATTAATGTCGAGGACAGGGGGAAGAGGGATGATGCAGAATCAATTCAATTCAAACACTTTTAATGCGCTGCTACGGCACATCATACCATTACGTACAGGTACCATTAGTACTACAAAAGGGGCTCAATATGGCGCCCATCATTGTCCAGAAAAGTCTGAAAGCACAGGATTGCATTCTGCACAGCACAACGATGCATGTCCGTAGGTATGCTGCCTACCTCTCATAATATGCTGCGCTTCAGATCAGCACATGTGTGAATGTTCCCCTGGTAAACCCTGTCCTTCAGGTAGCTCCACAACCAGAAATCACAGGGAGTGAGACCAGGTGATCGTGCCGGCCAAGCATTTGGAAAACGATCAGCTGATTATTCGTTCGTTTCCAAATGTGTTTCGGAGAAGCAGGTGAACTTCACGAGCGATGTGCGGTGGGGCCCTATCTTGCATGAAAACTGTTGAGTTCAATGCGTTTCTCTCTTGTAGGGCGGGTATGACATATTGGCGAAGCATATCGCAGTAACGCTGGCCAGTCACACTGCACGTCTTTGGACCTTGAGCGCCAACCTGTTCAAAAAAGAATGGGTCAAGGATGAACGTAGCCGTGAAGCCACACCATACGGTGACACGTTCACCATACAAGGAACGGTAACTGGGGGTGAAGATCCCCACACTCGGCAATTCTGTGTGTTCACCTCACCCGTCAGAGAAACATGAGCTTCGTCTGTCCACAGGATGGTACAGAGTCAGCCCTCGTCAACATCAATCCTTGCGAGAAAGTGGAGAGCGAAGTTAACACGTTTGTGTGTCCTATGGTGCAGGCTGCTGTACGATATGGATTTTGAACGGATACCGTTTGAGAATGGATCGAAACAACTTCCGTACTGTGGACCACGGGATGTTCAACTGTCGTGACACAGCACGCCCTGCCTGAGGATCGGAAATTGCGCGCAGCGTCGTCTGCCATAGTAACACAGATTTCATCAACCACATGTGGTGCAACCGGTCGATGGCCTCTTCCCGGAGCGACGCCCAGTTTTCCAGTTGATTCGAACTTCATCATGCCCCGCACAGCAGGTGAGGAAAGAAAACCCACCCGTGATCCTTTCAGCCGGCGATATTCTTGAAGTGCAGCTGCAGCAGTACTGTGTTTTGATAATAGAGCTTCACCAGTAATGCCGTGCTTCTTTTGTCCAAGGCCACGGTGCACGTCACTAAGTGCACTGCGACTGGTCAGGTGTCCAGATGACTGATCACGGCACGTGGTGGCCATAGTTGGAGCCGGACGGTGGCGCTGTGGCGCGTGGAAATTATGCACCCCCTACTCAGGACATTAATGTTACGAAGTTTGGTACTGGTACGGTAATTAGTTCCCTTGTTATAACGTGTTGAATAGGGAAAGTTTAAGCATAACCACCCGCTATTTTTATTATTTATTTTCAGCTGTGCAAGGAAACGTAAATAATTCACTAACTACCAGCCAGATTTTATATTCGTCCAGACGCAGGATGATTCAGGTTGGTTTTGAATACCAGTATATTAGGTGAGCCCTGATACCGTTTTTATGAAATGGTCCAGAGATCGCAGTGCCAGAACAAAGTTGGCAACGCGAAGCGAAAGCAGCGGCATTAGCGAGGGCTCGCAGCAATCCGCCTATCAGATCTTAAAGCACCCTCATGCTCAGATCAGTATAGTTCTGAGCATGCTAGAGCTCACCCAGTTTGAGACCTTAGCTACAGCAGTCAGCATCATTTAGTAGGACAGTGATAGTTAAAGTTACAGATGGATATATACTTTTGTCAATGTTGAACATTGTACATCAAGCAAATAGTGTGTGACTTAGTGCGTGAAGTGATACTTTTCTATTTCGTGACAGTTGTAAATTATACAGTACTCACGTGGCAAACAAGTGTGTCAGAGGTGAGGTAAATTTTTTATTCAGTGATATAATAAAGTGAACTAATACACTCCTGGAAATGGAAAAAAAAAAACACATTGACACCGGTGTGTCAGACCCACCATACTTGCTCCGGACACTGCGAGAGGGCTGTACAAGCAATGATCACACGCACGGCACAGCGGACACACCAGGAACCGCGGTGTTGGCCGTCGAATGGCGCTAGCTGCGCAGCATTTGTGCACCGCCGCCGTCGGTGTCAGCCAGTTTGCCGTGGGATACGGAGCTCCATCGCAGTCTTTAACACTGGTAGCATGCCGCGACAGCGTGGACGTGAACCGTATGTGCAGTTGACGGACTTCGAGCGAGGGCGTATAGTGGGCATGCGGGAGGCCTGGTGGACGTACCGCCGAATTGCTCAACACGTGGGGCGTGAGGTCTCCACAGTACATCGATTTGTCGCCAATGGCCGGCGGAAGGTGCACGTGCCCGTCGACCAGGGACCGGACCGCAGCGACGCACGGATGCACGCCAAGACCGTAGGATCCTACGCAGTGCCGTATGGGACCGCACCGCCACTTCCCAGCAAATTAGGGACACTGTTGCTCCTGGGGTATCGGCGAGGACCATTCGCAACCGTCTCCATGAAGCTGGGCTACGGTCCCGCACACCGTTAGGCCGTCTTCCGCTCACGCCCCAACATCGTGCAGCCCGCCTCCAGTGGTGTCGCGACAGGCGTGAATGGAGGGACGAATGGAGACGTGTCGTCTTCAGCGATGAGAGTCGCTTCTGCCTTGGTGCCAATGATGGTCGTATGCGTGTTTGGCGCCGTGCAGGTGAGCGCCACAATCAGGACTGCATACGACCGAGGCACACAGGGCCAACACCCGGCATCATGGTGTGGGGAGCGATCTCCTACCCTGGCCGTACACCACTGGTGATCGTCGAGGGGACACTGAATAGTGCACGGTACATCCAAACCGTCATCGAACCCTTCGTTCTACCATTCCTAGACCGGCAAGGGAACTTGCTGTTCCAACAGGACAATGCACGTCCGCATGTATCCCGTGCCACCCAACGTGCTCTAGAAGGTGTAAGTCAACTACCCTGGCCAGCAAGATCTCCGGATCTGTCCCCCATTGAGCATGTTTGGGACTGGATGAAGCGTCGTCTCACGCGGTCTGCACGTCCAGCACGAACGCTGGTCCAACTGAGGCGCCAGGTGGAAATGGCATGGCAAGCCGTTCCACAGGACTACATCCAGCATCTCTACGATCGTCTCCATGGGAGAATAGCAGCCTGCATTGCTGCGAAAGGTGGATATACACTGTACTAGTGCCGACATTGTGCATGCTCTGTTGCCTGTGTCTATGTGCCTGTGGTTCTGTCAGTGTGACCATGTGATGTATCTGACCCCAGGAATGTGTCAATAAAGTTTCCCCTTCCTGGGACAATGAATTCACAGTGTTCTTATTTCAATTTCCAGGAGTGTATTTCATGTGTTCTAATATGATGAGCGTTCTCCCAGAGCAATCAGAGTCGGGGCGAGACGAAAGTAGTTTTGCCTGATCGCAACTATTTTGTCGAACAGCAAGCCTACAGATACCATTGTTGCAGTGCAGTGGTTCCATTCCGTCTGGCCGCCTGGTATAGCAACCGGTCATGATTTTCTTGAAATGAAACAATCTCTGCTGCAAGATATTTTTTATTTGCCGGAAATACTGCGTTTCACCCTTTTGGGACATCATCAGATTGGCTTAGGGGTAAAAAAAATGACAGTAGTGAGTCAGATGTCGATTAAAACTGGGAGATAAAAAAAGTAAATAAAAAATTCCTTGCAACCGAGACTGTTTTATTTTAAGCCGCAGGATGATTCAGATTTGTTTTGAATACGCGTATGCGCGTTAGCTGTGAGCGGAGGTTACCAGCTGCAGCAGCTTGAGCAGGAAGGCGGCCGAGCAGAGGCTGGTGGCGTACTTGGGCGGCGGGTCTGCTCGGTGCAGGGCCGCGGAGATGGAGACGCGGCGGTAGCCGGTCGCGTAAGGCGACTCGCTGGTCGGTTCGTCACTGCAACACACGCAGCACCGACACACGCTGTAACATCGCAACATTCAAGTGCGCAGACAAACGCCGTCCTGAAATCCTGCAGCCGTAATTCAGAGCCATCCCATCGGTTCTCTCCTACAAATATTGGATTAGATGTACTTTTCGTTCCAATTGACACATAGTTAGGAGATATTCCGGGATGTAGAACACGTCAGAAGAACAAGAATACACAATAAATAGACTGAAGAGCCAAAGAAACTGGTACACTTGCCTAATGTCCTGTAGGGCCCCCGCTAGCACGAAGAAGTGCCACAGCATAACGTGGCATGGACTCTACTAATGTCTGAAGTAGTGCTGGACGGAATTGACACCATGAATCCCTCAGTGCTGTCCATAAATCCGTAAGAGTACGAGAGGGCGGAGATCCCTTCTGAACAGCACGGTACAAGGCATCCCAGATATGTTCTATAATGTTTGTGTCTGGGTGGGAAGGGGGGGGGGGGGGGGTGGGTTGGTGGCCATCGGAAGCGTTTAAACTCAAAACAGTGTGCCTGTAGCAATTCTGGACGTGTGGGGTGTCGCATTGTCCTGCTGGAATTGCCCACGTCCATCAGAATGCACGATGGGCGTGAATGGATGCAGGTGATCAGACAGGATGCTTACATACGTACAGTCCATTGTCGGTTTTGACAGGCCCAGGAAAGCGTAAATCTTTGTGTCGTGAAGTCGTCAATGGTACACGAGTGGGTCTTCGGCTCCGAAAGCCCATATCGATGACGTTTTGTTGTATGGTTCGCATGCTGACACTTATTGATGACCCAGCATTGAAATATACAACAATTTGCGGAACGATTGCACTTCTGTCACTTTGAACGATTCTCTTCAGTGATCGTTGGTGCCGTTCTTGCAGGATCTTTTTCCGGCCGCAGCGATGTCGGAGATTTGATGTTTTACCCAATTCCTGATATTCACGGTACACTCGTGAAATGGTCTATGGGAAAATCCCCACTTCATCTCTACCTCGGAGATACTATGTCGCATCGCTCGTGCGCCGACTATAACACCACGTTCAAACTCAGTTAATTCTGTATAACCTGAAATTGTAGCAGCAGTAACCGATCTGACAACTGCGCCAGGCAGTTATAGGCGTTGCTGACCACAGCGCCGTAATCTGCTTGTTTATATATCTGTATTTCAATACGCATACCTATACCAGTTTCTTTGGCGCTTCAGTGTATTTACAGTGAAACAGATATGCTAACGTACCTTCAACAGATCTCAAATCGGATAATCGTCATGGATGTGGAATATGTGAAAAAAGATTTGAACGTACGAAGCTTGCCCAGAAAGTAATGCACCGCAGTTTTTTCTTCAATAATTCTTTATTCAATGTAATGATAATTACACACACGAAAGAATGGTGTTTTTTCTACACTTCCTAATTTTCCACGTAAACTCCATCCCATTCTACGTCCTACCTCCAACGCGAAACAAGGGCGTGTATGCTCTGTCGGTACAAATCCTTGTCCCAGTGGTGGAGCCAGTGCTTCACTGTGTGAATCGCCTCCCCATCGTCCTCAAAATATCTTCCACGTATGGCATTCTTTAACGGCCCAAACGGGTGGAAGTCCGAAATCGCTAGGTCAAGGCTGTCGGGTGTGACAACCGTGGATGGTCTCCCCGATCGCTGCAAATCGTGGAGCTCCGCAGAACCGCCGTCTGATGACCCCGCCCTCCGTGCCCAGCGACTGACTAACTGTACTTCGGACTTCCGTCGACAGCAGGTGCTTCATTGACTTTGCACAATCGTATGTGAATATTCCCCTCAGTTTCTCTTTCTGCAGTGAGTAATTCAATGACGGCACGTTGCTTGTAACGTATATCACCTACACACGCCATTTTGAAACTGTCCTGCAGCTACGCTATCTGGCGGGAGTGACGGAAAGTTGGCGCTCTTACTCACAAGGGAACCTCCCCATAGCACCTCCCTCAGATTTAGTTATAAATTGGCACAGTTGATAGGCCTTGAAAAACTGAACACAGATCAATCGAGAAAACAGGAAGAAGTTGTGTAGAATTATGAAAAAAATAAGCAAAATATACAAACTGAGTAGTCCATGCGCAAGATAGGTAACATCAAGGATGCTATGAGCTTAGGAGCACCGTGGTCCCGTGGTTAGCGTGAGCAGCTGCGGAACGAGAGGTCCTTGGTTCGAGTCTTCCCTTGAGTGAAAAGTTTAATTTTTTATTTTCAGATAATTATTATCTGTCCGTCCGTCCGTCCGATGCGAGGTAACTGCGCCTAGTATGGGGACGCTACACCTTAACAAACATCGAAACACACGACGTCAGTCGACTACAGCGCACGGAATAGAGAGTATTCCTGCTAACGAGGCTTCCTAGCTGGCAGTTGACTGTTCGCTACTTTGGACGAGAGTGCATTAAATACGCGAGATGTATTCCGTGGGCAATATGAATTCAGCAAATATAGCTCGCGACTTCAATAACAAGGTTAATGAATATTTTCCGAACTGTAAGGAATCGGAAAGTTCCTTAAGGGATCGAACGATTGTCGGAGGGACGGACGGACAGATAATAATTGTCTGAAAATAAAAAATTAAACGTTGCACTCGAGGGAAGACTTGAACCTAGGACCTCTCGTTCCCCAGCTGCTCACGCTAACCACGGGACCACGGCGCTCCTGAGCTCAGATTATCCTTGATGTTGCCTCTCGTTCACATGGACTACTCAGTTTGTGTATTTTGCTTTCTTTTTTCATAGTTCCACACAACTTCTTCCTGTTTCCTCCATTGATCTGTGTTCAATTTTTGAAGGTCTATCCACTGTGCCAACTTATAACTAAATCTGAGGGGGGTGCGATGGGGAGGTTCCCTTGTCAGGAGGCTTCAGACAATAGATACGTAACATTTAGCGTTCGTAGGATTGTTTTCAGCTGAGAAAAAAAATGAGGTCCATTACTTTATGGGCAACCCTCCTATTTTCATTTATGAGGTAATAAATACTAAACAGAAAAATCATTTTATAAAACTTATTTGCAGTGATCGCATTATCACACTGCATTTGTACAGTAGTCAGTTTGAACGTATACTCGCATCATTTGATATTATTACTAAAACACACACACACACACACACACACACACACACACACACACACACACACACGTGGACGGGGAGAGGGAGAGGGAGAGAGAGAGAGAGAGAGAGATTGCACTAATATCACAAACACGCGTTCAAAAGCTGCCAGTGAAAAAGCGAAGCATCTGCGAAGTTTGTCAGTAGATATTTAAATCATTATTATGTCATAGGAAATATGTAAAACAATATGGTACAAACACAAATATGTTTTATTTCATGTCACTGAAGATATCTTTCAAACAATAATGGCGAAATGCATATGGCACGAAAAATTTGTTTCATTCAGTTGTAATTAGACGGATCTCAACATAATATTACACACAACTTAGGACGACAGGACAACAAAAGATTACTTCACAAATTTTATATCAATGCAGGGTGTGCTTAAGCTTTGTGTGTTTTATTTTCACAAATACAGCGTACGTCTCTAGTATCTTTCTTCAGTTATTCTTATCAGTACAATTCTATACGTTATACTTTTTCTCCTTTTCTGCATTCAGGCTGCTAGTTCACTATCTCTTTCAGATTCTTCTCCATTCCTGGTTTCTGCAGTAGTAGTACCGTGCGAGGTGGTGCACAGGTAAATCACGGGACCCACTTTCGGGGGGACCCTGGCTCTTTTCGCCGTTCTGCCATTCATATTTCCCTTTTCAGTGCCTTCCCTATAACGCTCAAGGTAGTTGGCAGTATGGTTCCTTTTAAAATGACACCACTATTTTGCTTACCCATTCTACCTGAATCGGATCACCTCGTCGTTAAGTCTTACTACTCTGTTTTCATTTTTTTTAAATGCGCTATATTACTTTCACCATTATCGAAAATTTGTTAAAAGTCAACCATACATCATCTTCAACGCTCCCAGCCGATTCTTAATTTCATGTAGTTCTCTTCCATAAGTCTTTCACTGGTTGTTCGTCTCTTATTTATCTGTGAGTTTCTTTCCAGTTCCATTTTCTGTCACTGACATTGTTGAGTTTGAACACCGACTGATTTGCTTTTCTGTCTTCAAATCACACTGCCCACTAGTACGATATCGTCGAGTTTTAAGCCATAACTAGCATCCATTCATAAATTATGTCTTTTATTGAAGGAAACACAATCATCAATTTCTCATTTGAAAACACATAATCTGTAATTTGAAAACTAAACTTTGATTTCTGGCCACAATTCTAAATAATCTTAATGTTAACCATACGAATCAGCCTCCAGATTTCCACATTCGTGACAGTAACACAGAGTGCTCGTTACAGAATGAATTTTAATTCATCCCCAGCATATTCGGTAATTGTTGTAATTTATCAGTTACGTGTATAGAGTTTTGTATTGCTTTTCATTCGAGTAAATTGATAAAAACTGAAGTACTGATACAACTTAGAAGCTTTATATATATTATCTGCCCTCAAAGGCACATGGTTTTCGTAGACCATTTATTTCTTGTACATTTCAGTTTGTGTGCTCTGTTGTATTACGTAATCGTACTTCTATGTTTCGTATTTTGCTGTTTTGAGTCTCCTACTAGCGACGAAATATTTTATTCTGCAACATATACTTTCCTCAGCGCTTCTATTTTTTCTCTGATGTATCACTCTTACTATCTTTGAGATTCCAATTTGTCTTTGTCATGTCAGTTGTAAGGAGTGTGTCAGAATTCTCGATTACATTGAAAACAATATAGCCAACTTAACGCTATTCTTTGCATTATGTAAGCACTCAGATATTAATAGTTAACATTCTGAGGGCGAAACATGGGAGCGCGATTCTAAGCATTGTTGTGAGACGAGGTCTGTCTGCGGGAGTAAAATTTCAGTAGTGTCAGTCGAGAACTCGGAGACAGAAGACGTGTCATGCTGCCCCCACGTCGGTTATGGCAGATCTTAGCACACTCCAGGCCTGATTTCATTTATATAGCCAGGAGAGATTTAAATGGCTTAACTCAAGGTAAAATTCTCAAACATAACGTAAAGCGCAATTGCAGGGTTAGGCTCGTGATAGTTAGTCCGAGTTTGCAATAATCCCATGTTTTGCTTGTCAGTTAAAGAAGCCTCCTTATCCTGGAAATAATAATAATAATAATAATAATAATAATAATTTTCCACATCTAAATAATATGCTGTGGTTATTAAATGTTAATGTAACTTTGAAATTGAAATAATTTGTTAATGTGGCTCTCAGCCATGATTGATCCCTATGTCATTGTTTTAGTCTATTATTTCTTAAGTAGTAAGTAGACTTAATTTATGAAATTCCTTCTCAGAAGTTATTTAGTAGTTAACAGATCCCAAGCAAACTCCTTTTTATTAAATTCATTCTTAGTAACAATAAGCCTCAGCCGCTGCTGCTGCATGCTGCTGCGAATTGCTGTAAACGACTTGGAAAAAGGCAGTCATCTAAAGAGGTGAGTGCAAAACTTAGGGCCAAAACAGAGACACTGACACACAAGAGCATGTCATGTACCCTAATCCAGTAAATTCCGTTACACAAGCCAGATTCTGTATCACTTGAAAATTGTTATTCAAAAACGCAGACAGATAGCTTAAGTATTTAATGTTACAGGTTCATAAGTTCTTGTAGTTTTTCATATTCAGATACGCAGTCAGATTGCTTATCGAAATGTTAGTTTTAGCTTCCTCATGTAACGATCTGTTGAGAGCTTAAATGACAGTGAAACTGACACTCATACAAAACTCACGAAGTGCTATGCAGTTTAGAGGCCGTTAACTGAAAGCTCAAGTTGCTTATCGAGTCCATTTTCACAGACGAACATTGGCTGTAGCTACGTTACATATTAGTTTATGTCCCAAGAGTGAAACATGGTAGGCGTTCGGTGATAATTTGCGCAGCCATACCGTGGTGTTCCATGGGATCCACGGTTACTCTGCAAGTTCACGTTACTGCCAAGAATTGTTTGACCATTTTAGCTGATCAGATCCACCGCATAGTGGAATGTTTGTTCCAAGACGACACGGCCCTTGCTCACACAATTTGCATCGTTAAGGACGGGTTTTGTGAGCACGAGGGTGAATCGTCGCAGCTCTCTTGGCCACCAAGCACCACATCTCAATACTACTCCGCTTTTGTGGTCTACTTCTGAGAGGAAGGTGCGTGATCGCTATCGACTTCCATCATGGACATCTGAATTTGCCACTGTTCTGCACGAAGAATAGTATAAGATTCCTTCGCGAACCATACACGATCTGTATTTATCCATTCCGTGACGCCTTCAAGTTGCTTTGAATGCCAGCTTTTTTTCTACACCGTATTAGGCTTTGTAATGTGTTGTATTTGTGGTGTTTCCATATTTTTGTCCGCTCCCAGTATGTACATATTATGCTCACATATAGCACGATACTTGGTCTCAGATTTGATAATTTCCTCTTCACTTATCTATTACAGGACTATCTGTTGACGCCGCGAACAACGCTATTTTAATGCTTGATTGCACCTACAGAATAGGAAAGTCACTGTAATAGTGAAAACGTCTGACAAAAAACTGTCATGAAGGTATTATCTGATTTACCGTACTAATGACTCACTTGCGCGGAACTGTCTCCTGGACTGCGAAGTTACCTTTGTAATAAGCACTTTTCTCTTTTAGTAGTCTCGCACTTTTTGATTGTTTAAAGACTCTTATCATAGTGAACTGTGTAACGTAGCTACAACAAATGTGTACCGTATATGCAGGTAATATGTAACGAAGCTACAGCCAATATGTAACTTAGCTACGACAGATATTGCCCAAGTTCGTCTGTGAAAATGGACTCGATGAGCAACCTGAGCTGTCAGTAAACGGAATCTAAATGGAAGTTGGAAACAGTGTGATACAAGACTCATTCGACCAAATGACTCTCTTCCATTGCTCCATAATAAAGGTGTTACGGATACGGCACCACGTTTTCCTGTCTTTGCATAACTGATGTGTAAATTTGGAATTCCACCTCGCCCTGCAGTTCACTGATTACGGAGCTCCCTTCATGTTGTGTAGGAGCCGGCAGGGTTCCCGAATACGACATTCAGTTCTGCAGCTGTCGTCCTGTTATTTCTCATCACAATCCTTTTCATTGACCGTCTGTCACGATCACTCAGCGCACACATCCATCCATGTTGTGAATTACCGTATAATGTTTCTCCGCTTTCCCTGTACGCGGTACAGATCTTCGATACGCTTCCCATAGAAACGCCAAACACTTCTGTTACCTTGGTTACGAAATCACCCACCATACGAGCACCGACAATTGGTCCATGTTCGCAATTACTTAGCTCCGACACAGTGCACTCACAACCACGCAGAACACTGTTCTGACCACGACTGACAGTTTCAGCATATTGAGGAAATTGCTCAGGTGCCTTCGTCGTCAAACACAACAGCGCAACCCACTAACTCGGCTAGTATCTGCATTTATGTTCAGGCATACATTTCTCGTGTATTTTCGTATTTTTGTCCAACCCCTGTGTATACACTTGCTGATTGCTGTTTCTATGTTAATATGACCTATAACTTTCTGCTGGCAGTAATCAAACGTGCGTAAATCGTTACAGTGCTGAAGCGCTGCAAAAAATACGTCTGAAAAGCACGCGCGTGGAATCGCAGTTTTGGGGAGAGGGGTTTGGTGCTCGGTTCCTATTTAATCTAGGAACATGGTGTACAAAGTTTTTGGTTTAGTCCGGGCAAGCTGCCATATACATTAAAGCGCCAAAGAAACTGGTATAGGCATACGTATTAAAATACAGAGATATGTAAACAGGCAGAATACGGCGGTGCGGTCGGCAACGCCTATGTAGATGTATTTGGCGCAATTGTTACACGGGTTACTACTGCTACAATGGCAGGTTATCAGTGAGTCAGTTTGAACGTGGTGTTATAGTCGGCGCACGAACGATGGGACACAGCATCTCCGAGGCAGCTATGAAGACCAGACCATTTCACGAGTGTACCCTGAATATCAGGAATCCAGTAAAACATCAAATCTCCGACATCGCAGCGGGTGGAAAAAGATTCTGCAAGAACGGGACAGCGACTGAAGAGAATCGTTCAACGTGACAGAAGTGCAGTCCTTCCGCAAATTTCTGCAGGTTTCAATGCTGGGCCATAAACAAGTGTCAGCGTGCGAACCACTTAACGAAATATCATCGATATAGGCTTTCGGAGTTTTCTGCGGGAAGCAGTTACGTGGCTGATGGGGAGGTTATCGACGCAACAAGACGTTGGCTCCGACATCGACCAGTAGAGTGGTATCGTGCGAGCATACAGGCCCTTCCAGTAACGTGGCGTAAGGCCGTCGCATTGAACTGATATTGTGTTGAAAAATAAGGTTTTGTACCTAAAAGAGCGAGGAATAATATGGCGTAGTGGAATCCTGAATAAAACCAATATGCTTTCAGAAAAAAAATGTTTTTCATTACTTATCGAACACCCATCGTTCCGTGTTTGATTGAATTATTTGTTTGGAGATTGTTTTTAATGAAACTTGAAATTTACTTTTGTTCTTTCAGTTTGGAAGCATCTCGCCTAAAAGACCGGTAATATCACTTAAATGCGTTAGCGACCCAGACCAATTCTACTATATCTGTGGGAGCGTGACATGTCAGAGCCAGAAAAGTCATGTTACTTCAGTTATGCAGACAGCCCAGCACCATTATTTTGAGTTGAAGTTAAGTGATCAAGACAAACCGTGTGCACGTCATGTTTACTGCAGTTTCTGTATTTCAAGTTTGCCTGCCTCGGCTAATAAAAGTGGGCGTTAATTTCTGTTTGCCATCCATATGATTTCGATGGCGACGACTAGTCAGGTACATGATTGCGGTTTCTGCATAGTACATACCGTTCACAAACCTCTGTCATGAAAAAAGAGATTGAAAGTCACATACCCCATCATCACGTCTGGTATCCACGCAGTTCCGCATGGACATACTTGCCTTTACCGAATCCCCCAGGGGATTACAGACTGGAGGCAGATGTCGATGAAGCCAAAACGGAAATACATCTGATAAAATACACTATGCTTCAACATCACAGAATCTTGATTTTGCAGCTGAACAAATAGCTCAAGGTGATCTAATTTATTTCATTCGAAACCTAGGTCTTCCAAAATGAAAACTGTGTTTCTAAGTTCTACGAGGAAACAATGTAGTCTTCTACGAGTGAAACCGCTTACTAATCTGTCAATCTACACTACTGGCCATTAAAATTGCTACACCACGAAGATGACGTGCTACAGACGCGATATTTAACCGACAGAAAGAAGATGCTGTGATATGAAAATGATTAGCTTTTCAGAGCATTCACACAAGGTTGGCGCCAGTGGCGACACCTACAACGTGCTGACATGAGGAAAGTTTCCAACCGATTTCTCATACACAAACAGCAGTTGACCGGTGTTGCTGGTGAAACGTTGTTGTGATGTCTCGTGTAAGGAGGAGAACTGCGTACCATCACGTTTCCGACTTTGATTAAGGTCGGATTGTAGCTTATCCTGATTGCGGTTTATCCTATCGCGACATTGCTGCTCGCGTTGGTCGATATCCAATGACTGTTAGTAGAATATGGAATCGGTGGGTTCAGGGGGGTAATACGGAACGCAGTGCTGGATCCCAACGGCCTCGTATCACTAGCAGTCGAGATGACAGGCATCTTGCCGGCCGAAGTGGCCGTGCGGTTAAAGGCGCTGCAGTCTGGAACCGCAAGACCGCTACGGTCGCAGGTTCGAATCCTGCCTCAGGCATGGATGTTTGTGATGTCCTTAGGTTAGTTAGATTTAACTAGTTCTAAGTTCTAGGGGACTAATGACCTCAGCAGTTGAGTCCCATAGTGCTCAGAGCCATTTGAACCATTTGACAGGCATCTTATCCGCATGGCTGTAACGGATCGTGCAGCCACGTCTCGGTCACTGAGTCAACAGATGGGGACGTTTAAGACAACAACCATCTCCACGAACAGTTCGGCGATGTTTGCAGCAGCATGGACTATCAGCTCGGAGACCATGGCTGCGGTTACCCTCACAGACAGGAGCGCCTGCGATGATATACTCAACGACGAACCTGGGTGCACGAACGGCAAAACGTCGTTTTTTCGGATGAATCCAGGTTCTGTTTACAGCATCATGATGGTCGCATCCGTATTTGGCGACATCGCGGTGAACGCACATTGGAAGCGTGTATTCGTAATCGCCATACTGGCATACCACCCGGCGTGATGGTATGGGGTGCCATTGGTTACACGTCTCGGTCACCTCTTGCTCGCACTGACGGCACTTTGAACAGTGGACGTTACATTTCAAATGTGTTACGACCCGTGGCTCTACCCTTCATTCGATCCCTGCGAAACCCTACATTTCAGCAGGATAATGCACGGCCGCATGTTGCAGGAGCTGAAGGGGCCTTTCTGGATACAGAAAATGTTCGACTGCTGCCCTGCCCAGATCTCTCACCAATTGAAAACGTCTGGTCAATGGTGGCCGAGCAACTGGCTCGTCACAATACGCCAGTCACTACTCTTGATGAACTGTGGCATCGTGTAGAAGCTGCATGGGCAGCTGTACGTGTACACTCCATCCAAGCTCTGTTTGACTCAATGCCCAGGCGCATCAAGGCCGTTATTACGGCCAGAGCTGGTTGTTCTGGGTACTGATTTCTCAGGATCTATGCACCCAAACTGCGCGAAAATGTAATCACATGTCAGTTCTAGTATCATATATTTGTCCAATGAATACACGTTTACCATCTGCATTTCATCTTGGTGTAGCAATTTTAATGGCCAGTAGTGTACAACACACGGGAGAAAGATTTCTTTCAATTTTTTAAAAGGAGACTAACTAAAATGTATGTTTCGACGTGAATGGTTTGATGAAGCTTTGAATGTGGTACAGGGACGAGATGGATGAGGCTCTTCGTAGATGCATCACAGCTTATTTTGAAAGCTGTGTTGCTACATAATAGGAATTGATGCATTTAGTTCCTGTAGGTACGCTACCCATATAAAGGAGACATATGCCAATGTGAATCTTTTTTCTGGAGCCAACTACGTAGAAAAACCACAGCTGACAGATATGTGGAGACGTCAGAGTGACTGCAGTATTGGTGGGCATCCAGGTGGGATGCACAAAATACTGCTGTTTGCTGTGTGAGAGGGGCAGTCGGGATCGATTTGCAGACACTGGTCTCATGGGAAACTCTGCGTCCCGGATATAAGAACGTTCAGCACAGTCCGCTGGTAGATTGAAATAAAATTATTCTGCCGCCCTTATACATCAAACTCAGCCTCAAGAAGAACTTTGTAAAGGGAGTGAACAAGGATGGAGACGCTTCCAAGTGCGTGAGAGACAAATTTCAACAGCTGAGTGAGGTGAAATGGAAGGAAGGATTCTACATTGTTCCTGAAATTTGTAAAATTCTCATGGATCAAAACATTGCCTTAGTCCTCCAGGGCAATGAGAAGCAAGCTTGTGAATCCTTTAAAATGACGTGTTGGGTAACATATGGGCTGCAAATTATGCTGGAATTCAATATGGTGTTAGCCTTGACAACTGCTTCCATTCTCGCAGGCATACGTTCAGTCAGGCGCGGATTGCTGCACTGAGAAGAGGTATCGGTGAGGCCTGGCACGTAACCACACAGACACAGGCCGTGCATTATGAATAGGTGCTCTATCGTGTTGAAAGATGTAATCGCCATCCCCGAATTGCTCTGCAACAGTGGGAAGCAAGAAGGTGCTTAAAACATCAATATAGGCCTGTGCTGTGATAGTGCCACGCAAAACAACTAGGGCTGCAAGCCCCCTCCACGAAAAACACGACCACACCGTAACACCATCGCCTCCGAATTTTACTGTTGGAACTACACACGCTGGCAGATGAAATTCACCGGGCATTCGCCATACCCACACCCTGACATCGGATCGCCACATCGTGCACCGTGACTCGTCACTCCACACAACGTTTTTCCACTGTTCAATAGTCCAATGTTTTCGCACCTTACACCAAGGGAGGCGTCGTTTGACATTTACGGGCGTGATGTGTGGCTTATGAGCAGCCGCTCGACCATGAAATCCGAGTTGTCTCACCACCCGCCTGACTGTCATAGTACTTGCTGTGGATCCTGATGCAGTCCTGTGTGATGGTCTGGACAGATGTCTGCGTATTACACGTTACCACCCTCTTCAACTGTCGGCGGTCTGTGTCAGTCAACAGACGAGGCCGGCCTGTACGCTTTTGTACTGCACGTGTCCCTTCACGTTTCCACTTCACTATCACATCGGAAACAGTGGACCTAGGGATGTTTAGGAGTGTGGAAATCTCGCGTCAGAGGTATGACCCAAGTGACACCCAATCATCTGACCACGTTCGACGTCTGTGAGTTCCGCGGAGCACCCCATTCTGCTCTCTCACGATGTCTAAGGACTACTTAGGTAGCTGATATGGAGTACTTGGCATTAGGTGGCAGCACAATGCACCTAATATGAAAAAGGTATATTTTTGGGGGTGTCCGGATGCTTTTGATCACCCAGTGTATCAGTGTCGGTGGAGTTGTTCTCTGATTACATATTTCGGTTGGATATTGTTTGGAGATGCGCAAGAAAAGGATCACGGTAGACAAGCATAGACACAGCGTCCTCTCCTACAGGAGTACACGTCTGTGTTTGATGTAATGTTTTGTATTCATATACAAGATCGTTATAGTTAAAGTGCAGCTATTCACGGAAGTCCGTCATGGGCTGTAATCATCGCATGACAGTGAAACTTGGTAGATGTGTTAATGCGTTACTGCGGAACCGATTTACGCTGTGAAAAAAAAAGTTTCAATTGTGTCCAACAGGTGCAAATCTGGCTCTGTCAATGCAAGAGCGATGTATAGAAATGTTCCGATATCTAACGGATTAGGAACGAGACGTCGGCAGGAAAGGTCAAACAAGTGAGTAACGTATACTGCTAATTTTATTAGTAATTGCGGCTTACAGAATTTTTTCAATATGAGCATCAGAGACGTGATTAACTGTTTCCTGCAGTACTTCCTGTGGAATCTGAGCAACGTGTTCCTGTACACTCCCCAACAGATCAGATAGAGACCGAATTTTTCCGTAGTAAACGCGTTATTGTAGGTATTCTCAAAGCCAAAAGTCACATGGATTGAGATCAGGTCATTTTGCAGGCCCTGTAACTGGAAAAGCTCTGGAGATAAGACGTTCCTGGAAGCAGATCGTTAACTGGGCGAGCGACATCTGGTGGTGCTGCCCTACCTTGCGTGAAAACAGTCGCTTTCACACATGTGCACTCTTACAAAGCAGGAATGATACACTTGTAGGAGGAAGCCTCGATAACGTGAAAACGTCACAGTAAACATGACAGGATCTCTGGATGTGTTCTCTTCAAAGAAGAGCGGACAGAGAATACAAATGCTTGTGAAATCGCACGACTCAGTCATATACGGCGAATGCAATGGCTCTTCGTGCACAGTATACGCTTTAACAGTACCATAAATTTGGTGGTTCTATGTATTCACTACACCCTGTACAGTAAAATATGCCTCATCACTCCGTAGAATATTGCCCGGCCACATGTCATCAAGTGCGATCCATGTCAGGAATCGAAGAGCAAATCCAGAACGTTGCTGCGGATCTTGTAAGGGTACCAGTGTAAAATAGACGGGAAAACTTTCGGTTGTGATGCCCGTGGGGTGGACAATTCTCGTGACACTGCACGAGCACTAGCACTACTCGGGGCACGCGCTGCATGGTCAGTTATACTACATCAAGCTCAACCTTGTTTTCTAATTTCATTATCATTATTTAAACCACATAAAACTATTTAAAGACACTGGGCGTCTTCTCAGAACTTTTAGTCAGCGATACTCTCTCAGTGCAGCACTGTAATTGCTGCCGTTCACATAAAGCAGTTTCACTAACCGCGCCCGGTCTGACTTCTCGATAACCATAATGTTTACTCACGTTACGGCTTCTCAAATGAAAGCGTCGGTGTTATACCGTCATACATATAGAGTGCAGCGCCGGATTTGCACATGGTGGCCAAAAGTTGAACTATTTTTTTCAGCGTAAATAGTTTCCGCAATAATGCATTAGAATATATAGCAAGTTCCGCTGCCGTATGATAATTACAGCCCGCACTGGCCCACTGTGAGCAGCTGCACTTCATATTATAACCACGCGCTATGTTTGTGTAGTCCAGTATAGTTTGTTTCGATCTTATTTTCATATTTAAAAGTTACGTTCAGACACTTTGTACTAGTTTTATATGATACTGTTAAGTGTTGCGGCTCACTGACACACTATTATTGTGTTTCTCCAAAACGAGAGCTGATAAAAAGCTGGTAGAAGATTCTTATTCTACAGCTCCAAATTAGTAGAGTTCTACATCTTTCATTCAGGTAATATAAAAGAAAAATTCGCAATTAGCCAGGAACACCGCATAGTGAGCTCGTGTCGGATGTAAAACTATTGAGACAGTTCAGGTGTGAGCGCGTGCTGCGGGTCGCTGTGGCGGAGTACCTGATGGATCGCATGAGCATGCGGTAGGGCGAGCGCGCCGCAGCCGCCGCCGCTGCAGGGCCGGCGCAGTCCTCCTCGGCGACCGCCGGCAGCGACATCCCGGACACCACTGGCCGGGCAGGGCAGCGACGGCTTCCTGCAGCCGGCAAGCCGCTTCCTGCCAGCGCTCTGGGAAACTCCCGTCACCGGCTCTGCACGTGCTACCCGAGTCGTCCGTGTTTGGAACCTCTCAGCAGGTATCTTCGATGGTCGGAACGTCTGAAGATCATTCACTCGCTATCTTCGTGCAGCATCAACGTGAAGCTGCTGCTATTCACCGCAACTGTACTGGTAGCAGAAGTGTTGGTTTGGGCATGGCGTCAAAATGTGAGATCATCTGAGTGGTAGCTTTTGAAAACCCCACGATACGAGGGGGCTTAGTAACTGATGCAACACATTCTTTTTTCTGAAAGTACGTTGGTTTTACTCAGGATTCCAAAACACCATATAATTCCACACTCTTTTGGCTACAAAACCCCATTTTTCAAAACAATCACGCTTCACTGCGACAGCCTTACACCACCTTACTGAAAGGGCCTGTATGCCCGCTGGTTGACGTCGGAGCGAAGGTCTTGCTGCATCAATAATCTCCCCATCATCTACGCACTGTTTCCGCGGAGTGCGTCCTTCAGTGAGCCAACCAGATGGAAGATGGAAGGTGCGAGTTCTGGGCTGTAAGGTGGACTGGGAACCCAGCGCGCATGCCCCTTTGAGCACAGCAACTGTTCGACGAGTGTGTCAGCACTGCCAATAGAGACGACCTGTTGTTTAACGGGGTGGTAGATTGTGATCTACCGGTCGCCTCGAATGAGAGTGTCCGCACGTTCCAGCCTTGCAGGAGTCACAGCTGAGTGCGGCCAGCTGGCACGCAGGAAATCGGACAGGTTTGCACGTCATTACTGCGATGATGGCAGATGCCTCGCCCAATGACTCACCATGCTTTAGTTCACTGCCAGCTCTCCGTAGACATTCTGCAGGCGCCTATGAATATCTGCGATGCTGTGATTTTCCTCCAAAAGAAAATGGCAGCTCTCTGCGTGAAACACATCTCCTTTACAGATGCCGTTTTGGAGGCTAGGTATATCACCACACATAGGAACTTTATGAAACTAAAGGGCTGAATAGGGAACATTCCACGATGTCCCACAAGAAATTCAGCACTTTTTCAACCGAAATTAACCGAGAAAAAAATGTGTTGCATTACTCATTCAACGCCCGTCGTACTATGGTAAGAGAGTTGCCTTATCTGCCTACTGCTGGGATCGTTTACATGGTATTTCGGTCAAAATCGCTGTATTGTTTATTAGTGATGTTAAATCACCTGCAGTGTTACTGGACGAGATACGATAAGCAGGGGTGAGTTTTCTGGAACTATAGGTAATATCCGAATTAAATTTACTGAAGATGCCTTTATGTAAAAGGAAAAACGAATAAACTACATTGCAGCAAGAAAACACGTTAAAATCAATAAAGCGAATATAAAAGTGCCTGTTGGGTGCCTGGTCGAACATTTGTCCCCAGTTGTCATAAGAACTTCCCATCTACCACCCCCACCTCGCCGTGGCCCCGTCCTATCATTACTTCACAACGTAACCAAACTAGTAATTCCCGTTTCACCCTTGCGAAAAAAAGGATAAATTAACTGTGATGTTTAGATGACACTGTATCCAGTTTTATATGATAGAGAAATTTTTGTAAACACTACCTTTTTATACTGTAGTTGGGCTCATCTGTGTGGTCTCAAATCTCATAGTTAGAAAGAGAAAAAAAATATTTTCTGCTCTAGAAAAAGGAAGAAAATTCAGAAATTTTACTGTCGCAGAAACAGCCTGCTTGAGAAGTAGGTATCTTCTCGAATTCTATGGAATGGAACACAGTGGAGTATCCTGTCATACAGTTATGAATTCTGCAAACCAGCTGGAATGGCTGCAAGGATGTGTGTCAGACTGAAGTGGCAAGAACCGTCTTGGTTCCATTCTAGTTCAATTTGAGCGTAATCTTGGGAATTTCCCCCACTCATTTATTTGAATATTGCTGAACATTTTACAGATGAATTAGTTTTATGTTGTTATGACTTGTCGCGTTTGAAGTATGAAGAAGGAGCCATACCTCCCTAAATATTGGTTTGCGTGAAAAATGGGAGATAACTTTATAGTTTACTTTTACCATTATCTGTACGTCGTTTCAGTTTCTGTACACATCGAAAAGTCGCCCTGTATAATTTTCTTTGTGTGTGTGTGTGTGTGTGTGTGTGTGTGTGTGTGTGTGTGTGTGTGTGTGTGTGTGTGTCCTGCTGCCTACATAATATTTCCCAGATAATCACAGGTCAGAAATGCACCGTCGAGGAACTACGGCCGTAAAAATACAGCCACATCGGCGACAAGTGCATTGAAGTGTGGGAATGTGAACCAACTTGCCCGGCTAATACCTGTATGGTAATGTAAGCAGTGACCAAATTAACAGAAGTTAATGGTTTCAACTGAACAATCAAAGAAATATGAACTTTAAATTCCTATGCATGACTGGTTACGTAAGACGCAAAGTTGCTGTGATGTTAAGTGACTAATGCATGACTATTAAATCAGCTAGGCTAAACGTATTGGAATGCCATTACTTTCTTAAGTAATAAGCTATAATGCAGAAATACTACTGCAGAAAACTGAAGTTGTAAGATGTTATTCAATGAAAACTAAAGGCTACATTTTTTTTTTTTTTTTTAAATTTCGTTTATATGCAGAGAGCACGTTGGAAAAGAAAACGTACATTAATTTTCAAACATTGTTTTTTTAAAAAAATTTTTACATAAAATATTGCAAACACGAGCGCTGTGCAACACACGCCATCAAATGCAATGCAGCACAACCACCACAGCGTGACATATCAGCAGATTAGTTGGACAAAAGCGCACTGCTGAACACTCGTCCTCTTACCGGACGAACTTCTGCGCTCTTGCCACGCATTGGCTCTGATTTTGCGGACGTAGCTCCACTATGGTGCAATACCTACCTGTGTATATTTGGGAAGTTTTACTCTAACCTTATAATCACGTTGTTTTTCTCCAAATATTTTCGTAGATAGAAAAAACGTTTCGCTTCTTAAGGAATTGTGAACTCGTGGAAGGGCGTGCACAAAAGTAATGCCTCGAATTTTTTTGTGAAAACAACTCAAGCATTTAAAATAAAACAAACCTAATTAACATTCTGTGTGTTTATTCCTTACACCTACATACTTATTTCTCAACATAATCACTCTGACGAGGAACACAATTCTCTCAACGAAAGACAAGTTTGTTGATACCGTCACTGTAGAGTGTGTGTTGACGGAGCCACAACCTTGCCTTTGCTTGCATCATCATTATCGAAGTCGAATCCTCGAAGGTGTTCTTTAAGTTTTGGAAACACGAAAATTGGATGTGGCCAAATCGGGACTGTATGGAGGATGGTCGATGACAGTAAACCAAAGGCATCGGATTGTTGCAGATGCCGCAGCGCTCGCGTGTGGCCTGGCGTTGTCGTGCTGAAAGAGAGGCTGCTCGATGTGTGGACGAACTCTTCGAATTGAAAACTCAATTACAGCTCGCTGTTTCTCACGCACGGACATTTTTAAGTTACGCACTGCCACGTTAGACGCTTCAATTCTGAGTCCTCTAGCGGCAGGGGGCTGCAAATGTGTAGTCGTGAAGAATAAATATGTTGAATGTTAATAACGCTTGTTTTATTTCGAACGCTTTATAGAGATTTACATAAAAAATTCGGGGGCATTACTTTTCAGCACGCCCTCGTACTTTATTTAGTTGTGTTCCAGAGAATTATAGCAACGAGGTATTTTTAAATAAAATTTTAAATAAATGTTGAATAAAATCCACTACCAGTCTCAGTTGAAGATATTTTTTATTTAAATCGCGAAAAATTTCGGTCATATGTCATGTAAATAAATGTCATCTGACTTATTACTTTGTAAATTGTAGCGAAAAATTATACCTGAAACATCGTGTATATGATGCTAACATTATTATATCTTTTCCATTAGTTAGTTCGTACAGTATGGAATGGTGTAAAACTCAAACCTTAAATAAATAAATAATTTCTTCATATTGTGAAATAGTTGCAGGGCTTTACTTTTCTGATTCAACTCTCACAATCACTTTGAAACTTAATGAAAACTTGAAGATAAGTATTATGCTTTGAATGTCATTTTATTTTTTTATTTTTGTTGCCTTACTTTTACGAACATAAAAATGTATTAAAAATGTAATTTGTAAAAAGAAAGTTATTCACATTTTGCAGAGGGACTGTAAATTGTGTAACTGTCTCTGTAGGGAGACGGTGCAGACACTGTAGTGGAAGCCGGCCGGTGTGGCCGAGCGGTCCTAGGCGCGTCAGTCTGGAACCGCGCGACCGCTACGGTTGCAGGTTCGAATCCTGCCTCGGGCATGGATGTGTGTGACATCCATAGGTTAGTTAGGCTTAAGTAGTTCTAAGTTCTAGGGCACTGATGACCTCAGATGTTAAGTCCCATAGTGCTCAGAGCCATTTGAACCATTTTGAACCTAATATCAAAATTTATTAATTCAGTGGCAAAGTGAACAGTTATCGGCCAGGCACAAACATGACGCTGATATTATAGACGTTCCTCTTATATTGGCACGTGCTTACAAATCATGTAATTTAAGCGCCAACTACATCTGAGGATTGATTTTGTTTGCCCTGCTTTTGCAGCTACTTTTGTATGTTCCGTTTACATGAATAAATTGGAATATTGTGTCAACATATTTCTTTTTATTTTGTTCAGTTTATCGACTACATAAATTCATACAAAGATGATAAAAATTTGCAACAAATCTTCCTGAACTGTTGACAAATTAAGAAATACATGTCTAAAGTCAAACGCAGCAATACTTCTTTGATAGGCAGTTCAAGTGAAAGGTGCCCTAACTGTAACGGCAGATTGAAACATCGACAATGTGTACTACTTGGTGATCAAAGATGTGTGAAATAATTACGCCATAGGCTTCTATCAAGAAAGAGTACGGTACATTCTGCATGAAGAAATCACTCTGAGACAGCTCGGTACAAGAGGAGTGTCACACTTGTTGAATTAAGACCAAAGCAAATGCAAAACCAATCAATGGACGGACTGAAAATATAATCCAACCGAATTTGTCCGATGACGCTTCACGTCAGAAACGAAACAGCGAGGAAAGCAGTGAGTGAAAGCTTGTAGCTGTGCAACAAAGACAGGAAATCGGTCTCATCTACCATCTGTGGCCGGTACTCTCGGGAACAAGAGGTGGCCTTCTTATTGATGACCTTTTAAAGGTTATAACAATTGATTGTCATCAACACACCGATCCCATGGACCAAGTGATGAAAAAAGTACGCAAGGAAATTGAAAGTAAATCTTATCACCGTAGTACATTTGTCCTCAAGGGTGTGTTTGTAATCGGAAAACTGAGATATATTCGGTACACATCGATGGAGCATCCAGCATATTTAGACTTGGGCCCCTATGACTTCCACCTACTAACACTTGTAAAGAATTTTGTGACTCGGAAATATTTGGTGGGTTTTCGTCAGACCTTACAGTGAAACGTTCGTCAAAGTGCATCGACCTGCCTACAAGAAGGGCAGGAGAATTGATCAACAAAACTGCCGTCCAGTATCCTTGACATCGATTTGTTCTACAATCTTAGAATATTTTCTGAGTTCAAACACAATGACGTGTCTTGAAGAGAATGACCTCCTCAGTGCCAACCAGCATGGTTATCGAAAACATTGATCGTGTAAAACCCAACTCTCACTTTTCTCACATGACATACTGAAAGTTTTGGATCAAGGCAACCAGGTATATGCAGTGTTTCTTTACTTCCGAAAAGCATTTGACTCAGTACCTCATCTACGTTTATTGTCAATAGTACGATCATATGGGATATCAATTAAAATATGTGATTGGATTGAGGACTTTCTGTTAGGGAGGACACAGCGTGTTATCTTGGATGGAAAGTCATCGTCACATATAGAAGTAACGTAGATTATGCCCCGGGGAAATGTGTTGGGACCCTTGCTGTTCATCTTATTTATTTATGATCTTGCAGACAATATTACTATCACATCAGGCTTTTTGCAGATGATGCAGTTGTCTATAATGAAGTACTATCTGAAAGAAGCTGCATAAATATTCAATCAGATCTTGATAAGATTTAAAAGTGGTGCAGAGATTGGTAACTTGCTTTAAATCTCCAGAAATGTAAAATTTTGCACTTCACAAAACTAAGAAATGTAGTGTCCTATGACAATAATAATAATGAATCACTGCTGGAATCAGCCAACTCGTAAAAATACCTGGGTGTAACACTTTGTAGGGATATCAAATCGAATTGTCGCATAGGTT
The DNA here is from genome assembly GCF_021461395.2 of Schistocerca americana. Lineage (NCBI taxonomy): Eukaryota > Metazoa > Arthropoda > Insecta > Orthoptera > Acrididae > Schistocerca > Schistocerca americana. Next base: position 649,063,207 of record NC_060120.1, on the reverse strand, counting down.
CAGTCATGGGTGAAGCGGGTGGTAAACGTCGGTGTATTGATAGAATACTGGGAAAGTGCAGTCAATCTACAAAGGAGATTGCTAACCAGTCACTCATGCGACCGGTTCAAGAATATTGCTCAAGTGTATGGGACCTGTACCAGAGAGGACTAAGAGGGGATATTGAACGTGTACAGAGAAGGGCAACACGAATGCTCACATGTTTGTTGTATCCAAGAGAGAATGTCATAGAGATACTGAAGGAACTGAACTGGAAGATTCTTGAAGACAGACGTAAGCTATTCCGAGAACGCCCACTAACCAAGTTTCAATGATGACTCTAGGGATATATTACAGTCTCCTACCTATCGCTGACACAGGGGTCGTGAGGATAAGATTAGAATAATTACTGCATGCGCAGAAGCATTCAAAAAATCATTCTCTCCTCGCTCTATACGTGAATGGAACGAGAAGAAATCTTAATAACTGGTACAATGGGACGTACCCTCTGCCACGCACCTCACGCTAGATTGCAGGGTATAGATTTAAATGTTTATGTACACCTAGAGGCGATTAACTGAAAAAGAAGTGAAGTTTTGACATAGAGAACAGTCTCTGTGTAAAACGAAAAATGTTTCATCTTATTTTCATGCTCTGCGCGTATCACAATGCAGCTGCCGTAAGATTAATGAATATGACCTTAACGTTTCATCACTACGATTTACTAATATGATGGCATTTGAAGAAAGAAAGACTATAGCATTACATATCGCAAATTTAACCACCTTTTTGTGTATTAGAGGTACTGGCGAACAATAAAAATTTTTAAAAACAAATTGAAATTATTTCTGCTTGCCAGCTTACCTTGCTCTAAAGATTACTTTCTAAATAGATAATATCTGTATGTGATCGGGACAAAATAATTACACTTATTTGTAGAGCAAGATTAAATTAAAAATCCACTTATGTAAATGGGCAGTATGTAGCCATAGTTTCACTGAGAACAGTGTTTGATGTGTAACCCTACTGACAAGTTCCATATCGTACCAAGTTGTCCCGTTTATTATCGACGAATGAAGTAAACAGCTAACAGAGGTCCACGTATCATTGACACCGTTTTGATAACACTGTTTAGTTTACCAAAAGGCCCCAGGCCATTTTGGTTCTTCTACTTATATTTTAATTTCCATGCTATCGACGTCTTTGATTGCTCCAAATACAAAAATTCGTCAGCTGGTTGTATCACATTCTTGTTAACTGACGCATATGTTCTTTAGTGTACTAACATTGATTGAAGCAGTGCCTTTGTTTTTCAATTACTGTTAAGGCAGATATTGACGAAATTGCGTCAAAACAATTTTCTCAAAGTCTGTGAATCTATGAATTCGTTCTTTAATTTCATTTATGAGTTACAGTGGTCTAGTGCGCTGTACCACTTTTAATGCAAGGTTGTTACAACACTTGATTATATCTATTCTTTGTCCTGTGCAACTACTAATGATTAAGTGACTGTCTTGTACATTACGGAAAAGAAGCCAATGAGTCTACAGATTTTTATCCATTGTTTGTCTCCTTTCTTACTTAGGAGAACAGTTAAAACTATCGTTCCAGTTTTGGGCAAGTGACATAATTGGATAGGATTTTGTATGTAATATTGAGGTTGAACGGAATGGTGCTACAAAAGTACTAACTGTCCCTCACATAATGAGAGCTTAGAATCAGATTTAGAAATAGATGCACACAAGAGAGTCATTCTGAGATGTTACTCGACCGACTGTCTCCAACACCGGCAGCCCGCTTTGTTACCATGTGTGAAATTGCGTTCCTTCGCAGCAGTGGACGTCATACTATCGAACCTCGCCACATCATCGGTAGGCCAGCCTCCTCTCATGTCATATACGGAATTTTTTTGAAACACATCGTTTCTATACGCCTTTTAGCACCTTGGAAAGCCTTAGCGAGTGATAAACGATAGTTGACTGACAGGGCACAGCATATATGCCGAGATAACGATACAGCTGCACGTTGCATGAATCACAGACAACACAGTACAATGACCAGAATGAAGTAGCCTACGTTGTCGCCTTACCAGTATCGGCGCCTGACCGCAAGTTTTGATACTGACTGTACTAACAACGCAAATCCAGTCCTACAGCACACAGTCTAACATCATTCCTATGAAGTTGGGTAGCCATAAGCTAAATATTTTTCCGTCTACACTGGCTCGTGTACAGAAAGTTTAATTATTATCATCGTGTGCTTGAGGACGATGATCTTCTCTCTCTTAGGAGCGAAATGCACACTTTCTTACTGTATCTCCTTCCTTGCTTTATGGTGTTTTACAGATTTACTCATCCAGACTTACTTTTTTTCAGGTAAGCGGTTGGGAAAGTAGATGAGAAGTAATAAACGTGATGTAGGGGGCACCTTTAACTAACACCAGCCGCTGTCTTTAAAAAGGGGTAAGAATAAGCAATCCAAGTACGACAATTTATACGCCGTTCTTAAAACAGTCGATTTACACTTCTTTCGTACTGACGATGCACTTCGTACCTCGGCATTGAGACTGTTAAGTTACACTATCATTTTGAAACGAACAGTTTAACAAGTGTCATTGTATTATCCCTGTAGGGTTTATCTGCCCATTTTGGGTGCTTCTAGCCGCAGATTAACATTATTTTCAGGGTTCATGAGCCATGCTTTCTGTAGAAACCGCAGCTACACATTTTTTTCAGCCGTTTTATTGGCTTTAATCAGCAGCGTGTCGGGCCTGGCAGTCTCCCGGTAAAGCGGATTCTTGGAAACGGAAAGACCACGTGATCGTATCCAGGGCGGACTACGGAATTTTCAGTCCGCTCTTCAACCTATCATTCGACTATCAATGATATGGAGATTCGCCAAAAACGACACATGTTTCGAATGCCACGTTACACTCTAGGGTCCCTTTCCGAGTAGGATTACTGAGGTAGGGTAGGTACAGGCAAGTCGCTGACGTGGCGTCCGATTGAAAGACTTGCACAACAAAATAATAATAATTATTATTACTATCATTATTATTATTATTATTATTATTATTATTATTGTTATCATAACATCATCAACGAACTTCCAAATCTAAATTTATTTTTGAGCCCTAGATTTATGTCAGAGAGAAGTCAGAAGAAGAAGAAGAAGAAGAAGAAGAAGAAGAAAGGAAGATAAGCGTTTAACTTCCCATCGACATCGAAGTTATTAGAGACGAAGCAGAACCTACGATTATTTCAAGGGTGCAGAAGGAAATCAGCCGTCTCCTTTCAAAGGAACCATCCCGGCATTTATCCGGAGCGATTTAGGGAAAGCACAGAAAACCTAAATCTGGATCGTCGGACACGAATAAAAAGAAGAATAAGACGTGGAAAATGTTATAAGTGGTTGATAGTTTACGAAGCATAAATGGCTGTTTTGAATTGTCGTTCGTCCTTGCTGGAGGTGAAAGTCGTTATTTGTCCATTTGTGAATGTTCAGAAGTCTGACAATCCGAAGAGGACAATCCGAAGAGAACGATTGAAATTGGAATGTGTGATAAAGTTTGAGTCTTGTAGCAGGTAACTGGAAATTGGTATGTTGCTAGAAGGTATGGAAAACTGGTCAACAGCAGTTAACGACTGACGACAATAAGCCGAAAGAACGAGCGTATTTTCCAGGAACTGCTCGCTCCTAGCGTTGGTACGGACATTAATACAATGTTGGCAACGTGTTCATTTTTTGCTAGCGTTCCCAGAACTGTACGCTCTGCAGCTTACTTGTGCTGCATACATTTCAGGTTATCATGGTTGCTGATATTCCGTCTTGACTGACGCATGGAGCCATACATATTACTTTCACGTCCTGAGACTTCGGTTTAGTTCAAGGTCGTAACTGGGTAATAATTGTATAACAACTGTTTTAGTTTAAAGATGTTGACAATATACTCAATCTGTGCTGAATCGAAAGCTCTAACAAAAAATGTAGAAGTTTCACTATCTGTGCAGTTGCGGGGAAGGCAGTATCCTTGCACCTTTTTCATTCCAGATAACTTCGATAATCATATTTGTGTGCATAACAGTTGTGTAGTAAGGTGCATTTGTACTGATTTTATGTCATGCTGGATTCTCTGATCCCACCCCACCCCAGAATAGAGACTCGGCGTGGCTGACACTCCAAGTATCTCTCTGCACTAACAAGTTCCTCACCGTGAGGTCGGCACAGATGAATCGATCGAATCATTTTAAACGTTTGTCGTAAAAGCTAATACCTCCCTTGCTACTGTGCTACTACCAGCCGATTAGCGGGCAATTTGTGTTTCAGCAGTGGCCGATTTGTCATTGGGCCCTATTTCTACTTTGGCTTCAACACATTCCATTCTTTACATAGTGGTATACGAGAAATTTTGTTGTAAATTTTTGTGAAGAGCGTTGAATATTTTACGTCTGCAAATTTTATACTCCTTAGACAAAAATAACCTCCGTAGGAATGTTTCTACACAAATTAATGTCCCTGCACAAGATCTGCGTTGTTCTTCCACAGTGTAAAATTCTTACTGTCTGAAAAAAAAGGGAAACTGCCATCTGTTACTACAATGTCATGTTCTCACTACACCAGAAGAGTTAGTAAAAAGTTGTTAAGATAGTTGACTAATTAGCTGGAAGTTTATGAATTGCTATAAAACAACAAAATCATATTTGATGGCTTCTGCGAAGCAGGCATGGGATAGATACTTTTCGAAAGACAACTTAAATCGAAATTACTGCTAACTAACCGATAAGCCGCGCGGGGTAGCCGTTCGGTCTTAGGCGCCTTGCCACGCTTGGAACCATACATTCGGGGTTCGAGTCCTCACTTGGGCATGGGTGTGTGTGTTGTCCTTAGCGTACGTTAGTTTAAGTTAAATTAAGCAGTTTGTGAGCCTAGGGACCGATGACCTTAGCAGTTTGGTCCCATGGCAGTTTGGTCCCATACAACTTACCACAAATTTCCAAATTTCCAACAAACCAGACAGAAAATGCGGAACCTACCCAGAACATGGCGTATGATAATAAACAACTATCCTGAAGTTTCGTTTGATGCACCTCCACCAGATAAGACATTAAAGATATGATTCTGTGTATTATTAATGATAAGCCTGTTTTCGCCAAAAGTGAACTTGCTATTCGACGTAGTCCACATTGAGATCCATGCAAACATTTTTGCAGCGATTAATTTTAAGGGTGACTGCAAAATATCCATTTACGGCAAAACGTAGCTGGATGTGGAATTGAGAACGGCTAAAAGAAAAAGCAAAAAAATGGTTCAAATGGCTCTGAGCGCTATGCGACTTAACTTCTGAGGTCATCAGTCGCCTAGAACTTAGAAATAATTAAACCTAACTAACCTAAGGACATCACACACATTCATGCCCGAGGCAGGATTCGAACCTGCGACGTAGCGGTCGCCCGGCTCCAAACTGTAGCGCCTAGAACCGCTCGGCCACTCCGGCTGGCCACTGGTACTGCAAATAACTCTGATTTACTATTGTTAGTGAGTTTTGTACGCAGATATATTGACTTTGGCACAAAAATGCTAATCATAATACATACTCTGCTAATAGTATTTTTTATCTCAGTTATGTATATTTTAACGAAAGAGTTACGGGAGTGACAGTCATTTTGGTATTGTAGAATCAAACTATGTTGAACGTGGGTCGTGCGAATCACCTTTTATCTCAGTTATGTACATTTTAACGAAATAGTTACGGGAGTGACAGTAATTTTTGGTATTGTAGAATCAAATTATGTCGAACATGGCTGCGTGCGCCGGCCGGAGTGGCAGAGCGGTTGTAGACCCTTCAGTCTGGAACCGCACGACCGCTACGGACGCAGGTTCGAACCCTGCCTCGGGCATGGCTGTGTATGATGTCCTTAGGTTAGTTAGGTTTAAGTAGTTCTAAGTTCTAGGCGGCTGATGACCTCAGAAGTTAAATTCCATAGTGCTCAGAGCCATTTTAACCATGGGTGCGTGCGAATCACCCTTTTGCAAGCCACGGCTCTTCTCACGTATTTTTTCATTTATTTTGTCCGGAAGCCTTCTTAGCATTCACTAGTTATTTTTGTACTTCGGAAAACAGTCTAGATCGGTCACATTATATTTGTGTCCGGTTTCAGCCCAAGGGCGGACCCTCTTCAGACCATACTTCAAAGTTGATAGGGAAACACGGATCCACGGAGGAACAACTGCAGAAAATCTTCCGGATGCAGTCAACTGCAAACTGTTTTTCCAAGTAAAATTTTAAGAATCTATTGCTGTTTTTGCCAAAATGTTTTCGAAAGTACTAGTTATTTTGTTACCATTCGAAAGATAATCTGTAAGATGAATCTTTTTACGTCCTTGAAAATACTGGTTATACCCTTTCCGGCAGATAGACCGACTATCCTTTTGCCATTGGCTTTTTCGCATTGCTTCGATTATTGTTTCGTCTGACGTGTAGCGATGGATCTGCATTCCCTTACATTTAAACAAAACAGTGCACATTATCCACTGTAGTCTTTTGGGCCAGGCACAGTCGTTGTTGAGAAATTCGTTTTAGCATTTGCTTTTGGGCGGTATTCAACAAACGCGGCACCCATCTTGTATTGTGCACTTTCTAGGCGTTCTCTTTGTGGTGCAGTTTTGGGATGCCCAGTTTATTCATTTGATCGAAACACACACAGAACGACTACTTTGAAAAGCAGAATTACCAAGTTTATTCCGAACGTCAATTAACAATTGACTTACGTTGTTAGGCAACGAATGTATCATAGACATTTTCTCCCTTCCTCGGGTGTTCGTTCTCTTCCATGCTCATATCATTTCTTTTCTGTGCCTAATATCTGTACGATCTGTAAAGGTAAGCAATTGAATTGATACGCTTTCGGGCTCTCGTTCGACTCTATCGGTTTTCGAGATAATGAGTGCTGTTTTCGCCAACCCAAACCTGCGGATCGTGGCGCAGAGTTCCATCACCCTGTCGGAACTGTAAGACCCCCTTAGTGACAACTGATCACACAGTGTGGGCCATTTCGCGCGTGTACAGATTTGTGCCTGAAACTTCCTGGCAGATTGAAACTGTGTGCCGGACCGAGACTCGAACTCGGGACCTTTGCCTTTCGCGGGCAATTGCTCTACCAGGAGAGCTTCTGTAAAGTTTGGAAGGTAGGAGACGAGGTACTGTCAGAAGTAAAGCTTTGAGGACGGGGCGTGAGTAGTGCTTGGGTAGCTCAGTTGGTAGAGCACTTGCCCGCGAAAGGCAAAGGTCCCGAGTTCGAGTCTGGGTCCGGCATACAGTTTTAATCTGCCAGGAAGTTTCATATCAGCGCACATTCCGCTGCAGAGTGAACATCTCAGTCTAGATTTGTGCCTGTCTAATCTCGTACTGCATCCCAATCGGCGTCAGTAACTACCGACGTGAATGTTTTATTAAGGCCCTGTACACAAGGCCTCACAGCAATAACTGGCAAGAATCCGCGAGGGGTACTGAGACCATTGCGAGAACGAAGGAAAAAAATTCAATATTTAAATTTTTAGGCGAAGACGGAGGTAGCAGATTTGAGTCTCAATCAGAGACAGTGTTTTAAATCGCCACAAAAATGTTAATCGTTGCATATATCCGCTAAGATTTGTTATCTCGGTTGTGTTTTTATTAACGAATGTTAGTGAAAGAGTTACGGGAGTCGCTATAATATTGGTGACTTACCATATTCACTGGAGTATAGATTGATGCATTATATTTGACTCTTTGGATATGGCGACATCATTCATATTATCCGCTGTGAAGGTCTTTTATAAATAAATGTTTTATTATCAAAAACATACACTAGTACAGCTACACATTATAGTCTCATATATATCCTCAATTAGATTTTGTCTTACACAAAAAATTTTTTTCGTTATATCAGCAGTCAGCATATTGTTTCTTAACACATATTGTAATGGAGAAATTTATTACGAATGCCAGTAGATTTCCTAAGAAATCTGGATGTATATATTGTATCTACTGGTGTGTCATGTTCTTACCACTCTGGATTGTTGGAAGTTTACAGTTTTTATTTATCTGAGTGCAGGCTGAAATATTCGAGACTGCGAGCTGTTCTTTTCATGTTAGTCCAGGCTACGAGCTGTTCATTTGATGTTTCGTATGCTAGATCACAACAATACTTCGTACATGGATTAGTGTACTTATTGCTAGCTCTGAGAATAAAAAAATCAATTAAGATAGTGAACTGATTATGTGTGGATTTTCGAAACAACTAGATAAAAGAATTCCTTGTCTCGTTTTCATGTGAGAGCACCGTCCTAAAGTTACAGGCGATACTCGGAAATATTGTTTCTCACATGTCACAGCGCTTGTTACTCTACCAGTTTCACTGTGTGTTTATGAGCTACGTGTTTTCTAACACATACTACACTAATGAATTGTATGTTGAACTGTACAAACTCTCCAACCACTGGAATTTGTTGCATTTAATATGTTCCTAATCTATTGCTAATGAAATGAAATGTCTGGACACACACACACACACACACACACACACACACACACACACACACACACACGTGTTAGAGAAAGAGCAACAGTGTTGCCTGCATTTGTCTGACACAGTATGCTTGTTAGCAGTCAGTAAGTAGTCGCGTTGACACACTTATTCCCTATTTGTGCACAGTGGACTGCCTGGGAGGCTTTGGTTAGACTCTCTGGAGCAGCTACATCTCCTTGAAGTAGACGTAGGACTCGACGCCGGTGTCGAGCAGGTAGCCGACGCCGTTGAAGACGCAGAGCGCGCCCAGGGCGATCCCCACCTTCTTCTCGGCGCTGACCTCCAGGAACTGGTACTGGTACTCGCTCTGGTAGCGCACCCAGTAGTGCAGCGCCGTCGCGCCCACCGCCACCCACAGGAACGTGCCCGCGAAGTTGAGCAGCGCGTCCTGCAACACACACACGCGTGTCTCTAGTCTGGCTTCAGTCAGCCGCAGTCTAACGTTTAAGGTCGCCACAAATAGTCTGCAGCCAGCCACCGCAGCGCGCTGCCCTCCGAGGTGACACAAAATTTTTCTCCCACAAAAATCATATGAAAAATCTGAAATTCATGTACGGTATTTCTCTGTCTACAGTCTCTAACTCTTTTTCTCAGAAACAGGTTGATGTGTCAGGCTCAAAATCACGTCAGATACTAACGAGGGAAGCTCCCCATCGCACTGTCCTCAGATTTTGTTGGTTGGTTGTTTGATTTGGGGAAGGGGGCCAAACAGCGAGGTCATCGATCCCATCGGACAAGGGAAGGATGGGGGAGGAAGTCCGCCGTGCCTCCAAAGAACCAGGCATTTGCCTGAAGCGATTTAGGGAAATCACGGGAAACCTAAATCGGGATGGCCGGACGAGGTTTTGAACCGTCGTCCTTCAGAATGCGAGTCCAGTGCCCAGTGCGCCACCTCGCTCGGTTCAGATTTAGTGGTAAGCTAGCGCATTGGATAGCCTGTCAAAAACTGAACACAGATCAAGCATGGAAACAGGAGTGCACTGAACTGTGGAAAAAAGAAGCCAAATAGATACACTGAACGGTCCAAGATTGTTGTTGTGGTCTTCAGTCCAGAGACTGGTTTGATGCAGCTCTCCATGCTGCTCTAGCCTGTGCAAGGTTCTTCATCTCCCAGTACCTACTGTAACCCACATCCTTCTGAATCTGTTTAGTGTATTAATCTCTTGGTCTCCCTCTACGATTTTTACCCTGCAAACTGCCCTCCAATACTAAATTGGTGATCCCTTTATGCCTCAGAATATGCTCTACCAACCGATCCCTTCTTCTAGCCAAGTTGTGCCACAAGCTCCTCTTCTCTCCAATTCTATTCAATACCTCCTCATTAGTTATGTGGTCTACCCATCTAATCTTCAGCATCCTTCTGTACCACCACATTTCGAAAGCTTCTATTCACTTCTTGTCTAAACTATTTATCGTCCACGTTACACTTCCATACATGCCTACACCCATACAAATACACTGCTGGCCACCATAAATGCAACACCCTGAAGGAAGCATCCGAATCAAGTGAAATTTACACCATGAGTTTGCAGCGATGAGATATGCAACTGATTAGAATTTCAGCGCAGACGCACATCACGCGCGCCTGTGGCGCCACCTCATAGCGCCATTTAAGGCTTGGCGATTTCGACGAGTGTACGTTCGGCACGTGTGTTTACCTTGTGGTTGTTTCACAAGACGATCAGTTATGCCTCGTAGAAAACAGCGAACATCTTTTGATCAAGTATCCGAGTTCGACAGGGAACGATAGTGGCTTACCGAGATTGTCGATTATCATACAGAGAAATCGCTAGTCGTGGTTGGACGAAACCAAACAACTGTAATGCGGATATGTGACCGTTGGATGCAGGAGGGTACGACGGACCGACGTGTCGATCGCATTCACCTCGGTGCACCACTGCACGTGCTGATAGGCAAATTGTGCGCATGGTAGTGACGGATCGCTCAGTGACATCCCGAACCATAGCACAGCACATTGCGTCTGTAACGCATCATCCAGTGTCTGCGCGTACCATTCGACGCCGTTTACAGCAGAGTGGTCTGTCCGCAAGACGTCCATTGCTTCGTCTACCATTGACGCAGAACCACAGACGTCTCCGTCGCCAATGGTGTGATGACAGACGGATGTGGACGGCAGAATGGAATGACGTTGTCGTTACTGACGAGGCACGCTTCTGTCTGCAGCACCACGATGGTCGGATTCGAGTGTGGAGACACCCTGGAGAGAGGATGCTGGACAGCTGCATTATGCACCGCCACACTGGTCTTGCACCGGGTATTATGGTATGGGGCGGTATTGGATATTACTCTCGCACGCCTCTAGTACGCATTGCCGGTACTTTAAATAGCCGGCGCTACATATCCGAGGTGCTGGAGCCAGTTGTCCTTCCTTACCTTCAGGGCTCGGCCACAGCCATATTTCAACAGGATAATGCTTGACCACACGTGGCACGCATTGTCCAAAGGTTCTTCGTCAATAACCAGATTGAATTGCTTCCCTGGCCGGCTCGCTCTCCGGATCTTTCGCCGATAGAAAACATGTGGTCCATGGTTGCTCAACGAGTGACCCAGATTACATCCCCAGCTGCCACACCAGATGATCTTTGGCAACTTGTGGAAGCTGCTTGGGCTGCTGTACCCCAGGAACACATCCAACGTCTCTTTGACTCAATGCCGAGACGTGTGGCAGCGGTGATCTCCAACAATGGCGGCTACTCTGGCTACTGATTCTGGCAGGAACCACATGTCACAGACGTCTGTAAACGTAATCATTTGATACTTGGTCAACATGTTATCTACAAAATAAATTTTGTTGTGCTACCTCTTGTCTTTCTTGGTGTTGCATTTACGGTGGCCAGCAGTGTACTTTCAGAAACTTCTTCTTCCTGACACTTAAATCTATACTCGATGTTATCAAATTTCTCTTCTTCAGAAATTCTTTCCTTGCCATTGCCAGTCTACATGATCCAAGATTAAAATATGCAATATTGAGCTACTTCGAATGACCGTGGCGTCGTAGTCATGTTGTCACGGTGTTCGACTGCGAAGGGGGAGATCCGTTCTTTTTTTCTTTTTTTTTTTTCACAAAATTATGAACTGCCCTTCCGGTCATAGAGGTGTCTGTTCGCTGTATTCAAATTTGTGTCTGGACCTTGCCGTTGGTGGGGAGGCTTGCGTGCCTCAGCGATACAGATAGCCGTACCGTAGGTGCAACCACAACAGAGGGGTATCTGTTGAGAGGCCAGACAAACGTGTGGTTCCTGAAGAGGGGCAGCAGCCTTTTCAGTAGTTGCAAGGGCAACAGTCTGGATGATTGACTGATCTGGCCTTGTAACAATAACCAAAACGGCCTTGCTGTGCTGGTACTGCGAACGGCTGAAAGCAAGGGGAAACTACAGCCGTAATTTTTCCCGAGGGCATGCAGCTTTACTGTATGATTACATGATGATGGCGTCCTCTTGGGTAAAATATTCCGGAGGTAAAATAGTCCCCCATTCGGATCTCCGGGCGGGGACTACTCAAGAGGATGTCATTATCAGGAGAAAGAAAACTGGCGTTCTACGGATCGGAGCGTGGAATGTCAGATCCCTTAATCGGGCAGGTAGGTTAGAAAATTTAAAAAGGGAAATGGATAGGTTGAAGTTAGATATAGTGGGAATTAGTGAAGTTCGGTGGCAGGAGGAACAAGACTTCTGGTCAGGTGACTACAGGGTTATAAACACAAAATCAAATAGGGGTAATGCAGGAGTAGGTTTAATAATGAATAGGAAAATAGGAATGCGGGTAAGCTACTACAAACAGCATAGTGAACGCATTATTGTGGCCAAGATAGATACGAAGCCCACACCTACTACAGTAGTACAAGTTTATATGCCAACTAGCTCTGCAGATGACGAAGAAATTGAAGAAATGTATGATGAAATAAAAGAAATTATCCAGATTGTGAAGGGAGACGAAAATTTAATAGTCATGGGTGACTGGAATTCGAGTGTAGGAAAAGGGAGAGAAGGAAACATAGTAGGTGAATATGGATTGGGGGACAGAAATGAAAGAGGAAGCCGCCTGGTAGAATTTTGCACAGAGCACAACATAATCATAACTAACACTTGGTTTAAGAATCATGAAAGAAGGTTGTATACCTGGAAGAACCCTGGAGATACTAAAAGGTATCAGATAGATTATATAATGGTAAGACAGAGATTTAGGAACCAGGTTTTAAATTGTAAGACATTTCCAGGGGCAGATGTGGACTCTGACCACAATCTATTGGTTATGACCTGTAGATTAAAACTGAAGAAACTGCAAAAAGGTGGGAATTTAAGGAAATGGGACCTGGATAAACTAAAAGAACCAGAGGTTGTACAGAGATTCAGGGAGAGCATAAGGGAGCAATTGACAGGAATGGGGGAAATAAATACAGTAGAAGAAGAATGGGTAGCTTTGAGGGATGAAGTAGTGAAGGCAGCAGAGGATCAAGTAGGTAAAAAGACGAGGGCTAGTAGAAATCCTTGGGTAACAGAAGAAATATTGAATTTAATTGATGAAAGGAGAAAATATAAAAATGCAGTAAGTGAAACAGGCAAAAAGGAATACAAACGTCTCAAAAATGAGATCGGCAGGAAGTGCAAAATGGCTAAGCAGGGATGGCTAGAGGACAAATGTAAGGATGTAGAGGCCTATCTCACTAGGGGTAAGATAGATACCGCCTACAGGAAAATTAAAGAGACCTTTGGAGATAAGAGAACGACTTGTATGAATATCAAGAGCTCAGATGGAAATCCAGTTCTAAGCAAAGAAGGGAAAGCAGAAAGGTGGAAGGAGTATATAGAGGGTCTATACAAGGGCGATGTACTTTTGGACAATATTATGGAAATGGAAGAGGATGTAGATGAAGATGAAATGGGAGATACGATACTGCGTGAAGAGTTTGACAGAGCAATGAAAGACCTGAGTCGAAACAAGGCCCCCGGAGTAGACAATATTCCATTGGAACTACTGACGGCCGTGGGAGAGCCAGTCCTGACAAAACTCTACCATCTGGTGAGCAAGATGTATGAAACAGGCGAAATACCCTCAGACTTCAAGAAGAATATAATAATTCCAATCCCAAAGAAAGCAGGTGTTGACAGATGTGAAAATTACCGAACTATCAGCTTAATAAGTCACAGCTGCAAAATACTAACACGAATTCTTTACAGACGAATGGAAAAACTAGTAGAAGCCAACCTTGGGGAAGATCAGTTTGGATTCCGTAGAAACACTGGAACACGTGAGGCAATACTGACCTTACGACTTATCTTAGAAGAAAGATTAAGGAAAGGCAAACCTACGTTTCTAGCATTTGTAGACTTAGAGAAAGCTTTTGACAATGTTGACTGGAATACTCTCTTTCAAATTCTGAAGGTGGCAGGGGTAAAATACAGGGAGCGAAAGGCTATTTACAATTTGTACAGAAACCAGATGGCAGTTATAAGAGTCGAGGGACATGAAAGGGAAGCAGTGGTTGGGAAGGGAGTAAGACAGGGTTGTAGCCTCTCCCCGATGTTGTTCAATCTGTATATTGAGCAAGCAGTAAAGGAAACAAAAGAAAAATTCGGAGTAGGTATTAAATTTCATGGAGAAGAAATAAAAACTTTGAGGTTCGCCGATGACATTGTAATTCTGTCAGAGACAGCAAAGGACTTGGAAGAGCAGTTGAATGGAATGGACAGTGTCTTGAAAGGAGGATATAAGATGAAGATCAACAAAAGCAAAACAAGGATAGTGGAAAGTAGTCTAATTAAGTCGGGTGCTGCTGAGGGAATTAGATTAGGAAATGAGGCACTTAAAGTAGTAAAGGAGTTTTGCTATTTGGGGAGCAAAATAACTGATGATGGTCGAAGTAGAGAGGATATAAAATGTAGGCTGGCAATGGCAAGGAAAGCGTTTCTGAAGAAGAGAAATTTGTTAACATCCAGTATTGATTTAAGTGTCAGGAAGTCATTTCTGAAAGTATTCGTATGGAGTGTAGCCATGTATGGAAGTGAAACATGGACGATAAATAGTTTGGACAAGAAGAGAATAGAAGCTTTCGAAATGTGGTGCTACAGAAGAATGCTGAAGATTAGATGGGTAGATCACATAACTAATGAGGAAGTATTGAATAGGATTGGGGAGAAGAGAAGTTTGTGGCACAACTTGACCAGAAGAAGGGATCGGTTGGTAGGACATGTTCTGAGGCATCAAGGGATCACCAATTTAGTATTGGAGGGCAGCGTGGAGGGTAAAAATCGTAGAGGGAGACCAAGAGATGAATACACTAAGCAGATTCAGAAGGATGTAGGTTGCAGTAGGTACTGGGAGATGAAAAAGCTTGCACAGGATAGAGTAGCATGGAGAGCTGCATCAAACCAGTCTCAGGACTGAAGACCACAACAACAACAACATCGTCGTGTAACGAAGGGAACTCCAGACGTACGTACCTCCTATTGTTCTGCACAAGTGCTGCATTTAATGCCTCTTGCGTTACGTTTTGGAAGTTTTGACTCTTGAACACCTTCGTTGTAACACAGGTCACAACCTTTATTTGTTGTACATTCAATCTCTGTCGATCCATCATGGACAGGGAACATCAGCTGGTTACGTAATTATCAGTAGAAATGAAATTCTGCAACAACTGTGCAACTGAGATATTATTTTATTTTATTTTGACGACATCCAGTTTCGGCATTCCACTATGCCATCTTCAGGCGCCATAAGCATCTCTCAAAATAAACGATAATGCCATACAGTGCCATATATTCCTGGATTTCGTGAATTCAAACCGTTTCACAAGTGCTTCATTCGAAGCCTTGGTAGCTATATGGCACTGTATGGCATTATCGTTTATTTTGAGAGATGCTTATGGCGCCTGAAGATGGCATAGTGGAATGCCCAAACTGGTTGTCTTCAAAATAAAATAAAGTAACGTGTTAGTTGCACAGCTGTTTGAGAATTTCACTGATATTGACAATTTATTTGTTGTTTTCGTTTCTGTGATAGCTCTATGAGGCACCTCGCCTGCTCTCAATATTCATCACATGTACTTGCGACGGTAATATATTCTTACCATATGACTCATATTCTGTAACCAATGTATAGTACGACTGTTACCAAGATTACAGAAGGAGAACAGACACGTCAGTGACCGGTCGGACAATTGATAAATATGTGAGAAAAAAGGGCACAGGGGAAGTTTGAAGACGGATCTCGTGCTTTCAGTCCAAATCTGTGTCCACACACCCACGCCATCGTGGTTTTTGCGAGTCGCTCGATGTTGCACATGTTGAGCTTGGACCGCTCGCTGTTTCTGTTTTCCTTCTTTTGTCACATGCTTGATCTGTGTCCAGTTTTTGACGGGCTATCCAGTGGACCATCTTACCACTAAATCTGAGGGGGCTGCGATGGGGAGTTTCCTTTGTTAGTATTAACTGGCCGCTGTTGCATCTGCTGCGCACGCCAAGGAGGTGGATACGACGAACTGCATGGTCCGTTAACTTTTCTTGTTTCTCTCGACAGTCGTTGGAAAAAAAGTTCAATTAGATCTACTGAGCAGTCTGTAAATTTTATGAAAAAAATCTACTCGTATTAATACAAACAGAGGACTGTATCTTTTATTTACCTGCGAACAAAACAAATCGAAATTGAGATCGCATTTATATACTTATCTACGAATTAGCTGTCTTTTCGTGAAACTGATGGATGTTATGAGTAGTAGTCCAAGAGGAAGAAAAATTATATCGGATTATGGGCTGTTTCTTATTTACTCCGATCAAAGTCAGTGTTTTTGCAACTGTATTTTTTATAAAGGTTTCTTGAAAGAACTGCAACCAGTCGCCTTTTGTTTTGTTCTTCAATTTTTATTATACCATTGCCGGTTTCGAACCGCCTAGCGATTCATCATCAGATGGTATAAATTTATTGATTGTTTACAGGTGTGGGAGTCATGTACAGTTATTGGTTTCCGTTGGCTGGTTGCTGCTGCACACAGTATTCTGGAAAACATAATGAATGTTTTCCAGTGAACCTTAATTTTACTACACTTCACACACTTAGCCACAGGTAACACGTTACATATGCTTTACAAAACACTACGAACAAAAATAGTCTCCACTGTTCACAACTTAACGTTACTTAAGCACAGGAAGGAGCAAAGTATGCAATCATAAAAATATTTGACCAAAATTCTTGTGATTTAATGGCGCTGTCGGACAAAGAAACATTGCACTTTTTGTGAACATTTTTTCGACGTTGCAACTGTAGAAAAGGAACTCACCACCTGGTTCCGAAGGCAGCCCAAAGATGCTGATTTTTCTCGCCTGCTTTTTCATTACAGGACAAATGTCATAATGTAAAGGAAGATTCGTTGAGCGGGAAAAATGTCTAGTCTCAGATCAGTAAGTTTATCTAAACTCTATATAGTAAAATAA
Organism: Schistocerca americana; assembly: GCF_021461395.2. Lineage (NCBI taxonomy): Eukaryota > Metazoa > Arthropoda > Insecta > Orthoptera > Acrididae > Schistocerca > Schistocerca americana. Next base: position 649,046,214 of record NC_060120.1, on the reverse strand, counting down.
CTAACGTAATCACTCGCGGTATCGTACGACTGGACAAAATAATGCAGCTCAGCGACGTGCACTGTAAGAGCAGTTTCGATTGAGGGCATATAAGAATATTTGGGAGACAATTAAATCACTGAAATATCAGTCCAGTCAAATCATGTCACGAAATCAGATTTTTATGCTACTGTGACTTGGATCAAATAGGAGATCATGATTTCTGCATCTACATCTACGTGATTACTCTGCTATTCACAATAAAGTGCCTGGCATGAATCACCTTCGTGTTGTCTCTCTACCGTTCCACTCTCGAACGGCACGCGGGAAAAACGAGCACTTAAATTTTTCCGTTCGAGCCCTGATTTCATCCCGAATATACAGTACGTCTGAAGTGTGTGTGTGTGTGTGTGTGTGTTTTGCCGGTAACCACTCTGCTACGAATTGAGCCCACATTTGACTGTTACGAGCAGTGGAGGACAAGTCTGTTAGTCTTTATGACTAACCACAAACTACGTATGTCCAGTTTGTGGCATTTTAGGTCAAGAAAAAGAGATAACTGGTATTTGTAACCAGACTATGACATGGAGTTTTGGTAATTAATGGTGGCCCTGATTGTCGACTGAAACTTACAGTAAGGCAGCTGTCGTTCATCTTGCAAGCATTGATGAAACACAGGGGGACGCGGAAATAGGACTTCGGTATGAATTACTCCCAGTGTTTAAGACAGGACTAGTGATGTGCTGCTGACGAGTCAAACATGGAAGATGGAAGAAGCAAAACTGAAAGGGGAAGCATACATCCCACGGGTCAGGTCACGGATTTTGCTCATATTTCGCATGGTTCTAGTACATACTTAAATGCAACAAACACTGCTCTAGTATCGTGCACTTTTCCATCTTTTTCGAGAAATTATTATTCAAAATTTTACGAACTAGTTGAACAGCATGTGAGAGCGCTATACGTCGAGCAGCGGCGTTGGCGCAAACCGCAGAAGACTGCAGGCAGCAAGTCTGCCCTTCCTCGTCGTTTTCTTTTCTTTTTTGCCTAGTCTTTCACCAAACACTCGTATTGCTAGAACGTATCACGTTTCTTTCAAAACGGTCATTGTGGTAATTTCATGACAATGTATAATCGAGGTACAGTGAGGAATTATGATGAAAGGAGGAGTTATTTATCGATATATTGACGCACGTATCGATGGTACATTCATACACATATCTTTGACCCGTTTAGTGTATGCTTCGCTGATAACAAAAGAAGTACATGAGAAAGCTGTAGATTTTTACGCGAAGGGATACTTTTTCCACACAGACCGTGGTCCCACCTGAGGGGGAGTCGGCGCTAGCTTGCTAGTAGTGTGTGCATTTGCTCACCGTGAGCGTCCTTCTCTGGCCGAGGCAGCTGGCGACGAGCGCGGAGAATGTGTAGATGAAGAAGCCCACCATCACCCCAGAGGCGACCATTTCGGCGTCAGGGTCCTTCTCGTCGTTGATGTTCCAGCTGCCGCCCACGCCCAGGAAGTCGCCATTGTTGCCCGAGCGGTACAGGATCAGCGCCACGATGTTCAGCGCCTGCAAACGACGGATGTGACGCCAGTGCTATCCATCACTGTCTCCACTCAACTGACCTGGCCTGGTCCCTTAATCTAAAAACGACATTGGCAGTGTTTACGGTTCATGATATGTGTCTACTAGGAATAGGTGGCAGTGTCAGTAAAATATTTGGGGCTCAAATCTGCGTTCTGTGACCATGGAATAGGGTGTCCATGGTTTTCTCGCCAACACTTAAGGCTAATGCAGGTTGATTTCATAAATGTGGCTACTCTTACACAGCTGAGCGGAGGTCAGTCTCCAACGACCACGATCTCGACAAGACGTTAAGTGTTCCTTTCTGTTGTTCCTTCACTTCAGGAGTCTCATCTGAATTTTACTCTCTTTTCATCAAAACGTATTTCAAGAGCTTTAGAAGAATTATAGTTTTGGTTCAAATGGTTCAAATGGCTCTGAGCACTATGGGACTTAACATCTGAGGTCATCAGTCCCCTAGAACTTAGAACTACTTAAACCTAACTAACCTAAGGACATCACATACGTCCATGCCCGAGGCAGGATTCGAACCTGCGACCGTAGCGGTCGCGCGGTTCCAGACTGAAGCGCCTAGAACCGCTCGGCCACACTGGCCGGCTGTAGTTTTGGTGACTAGTATATTATAATTTAATTTTTCTAGTTTAGGACGCAGTCACGAATGATGTGACAACTATGTTTTAAAACACTTTGTACATCATTAAAAGCAGAGCTACGCCATGAGTACAGGTAGAGCGGTAGAAGTGAATGAAGCAGTTATTTTGCAACTTTATACACCGAAGCTATCTTCTCGTACGCCAATACTTTTGCCTCATTCAACACTATTCGTGAAGAGATTCCTGTTAAACAAGTGCATTTGTGAATCTCTCTCCCTCTAAAGACTTAATCTTAAGGAGACATAATCAAATGAGTAGAGAGGATATTGGCTACACTCAAACACCCGATTTCGGATTTTTTATGTCACCTACACACATCTATTTTGGCGGTAGCTTATTTGCACACTTTCAGCCACTATTTATTTTAATCAATGGCGAATTTTTTCCGAATCCGCATTCTTTTTACGGTAAAAACCTTTGTCCAACGGAGTCGGCGACAAACGCTCCAGCTTCCCACACAACTACTTGCGCTAAATGCTGCCGTCTTACGCCATTCTATAATACCATGTAGACTCTACGAATTAAAAGTATCTCCAAGAGCTACGAAGATAAGCTGTGTCAAAACAGCGGAGAACTTCAGTTTCTTCGCTCTGAGAAGGACAGCGTTTATCCCTAAATTGTTGAATAACAGGTCCTTCAAAATTTTCAGCTACGGCTGAGATAATTTTGTCATCTATTCCAAATAACACTGTTTACCTCAATCAGATTTCAATGACACAAGTATCTTCTCGTTCAAGTATTGTGTTGTATTGTATGTTAACCGGGGACCTAGAAACGACAGAGAGGCATCGCCGCAGCCGCAGTGGTCCACAACCCCACTACGACTACCGTAGTCCACTTCACCCCTCCTCCGCCCCACGCCGAACCCAGGGTTATTGTGCGGTTCGGTTCGGCCCCCGGTGGACCCCCCAGGTGTTCCTTCCCGCCCGGAGAGCCGGGCGTTAGACCGCACGGCCAACGGGGCGGGCTCGTTCAGGTATACATCCACGTCTTCATATGGTTGTGCAGGAAAAAATATTTTATGCAACGGTTCCACATTTTGAATCGTATGTGCAATTGATTCTTCTCCTGAAATTAGGAAATTTGAGAAACGTAATTATTGAGAAATGACGCACTAGAGGGCAAAAATAATAATAAAAAAAGTATTGGCCATGCTTGTATACCTCGGCGTGGGTGACATTCATAAGCATTCAAGATACCAGTACAACAAGGAAATCAAACTAAAATTTCTTGATTTAAAATTTCTTATGAGCTACTTCATAATAATTTCGACATTTCGCGTAACTTCAGTAGCTTAACTAAACATACTCTCTATTTAAAATTACTGAGCCATTACGTAAGACAGCAGAAATGCTGTAAACTGATTATTGTTCTGTGAAATAAAATTGTACCAAATTATCTGTCTCTTTTTTTCAAACACTAATTAAAAAAATCGTTAGGGAGAGTTTCTTCTTCTTCACAGTGAAAATAGTTTATATCCTACTGATCTGAAACGACGCTATGGTATAAGAAATACTGAGAAATTGATGCCATTACTGTGCAAGGAATTTTCCGTCGTCTTCTTGGAACGTCTTTTTCAAAATTAGTGTGAAATGGTTGAGAGAAACCGTAGGCACTCGAATTGAAGTTGTCACGTGCAAACTTCTGCGGCACGGATATCATTTGTGTTTTGGCAGAATTTTACTGACATTCCGCGTTTCCCGGTGAACTCCGCTTATCAGCTATCGGAGACATCCACGCAGCACAGTTTATCTAATCTTTAGTTTATTGCACTTATCTCGTGTGGCTGTCGAAACAAAAGTGAGTCACGCGACATCGATGCACAGCCAAAGATAGTGACTGTTACACCGTATTGTACAAAACACAGTCAAAATGTGTTTCTGTGTATTTCTTTAGCTTGTGTTAGCCGTTCCGTACTGAGCAATCTCGAAAAAAAAATGTTGTTAGTGGTTCATAAGTTTCAAGTAACCACCAGTCGTAATGATGATTCACTTTCATTTAACTTCTCAGTGATATGTTGTTAATTTCAAAGAAGAAAGAAGGAAGGAAGATTGGCGTTTAATGTCTCGTCTGCGATGGGATCATTAGAGACGGAGCACGTGCGCGGGTAGAAGAAGTATGTGGAAGAACTATCCCAGAATTGGCATGTAGCCATGTAAAACGTAAATCTAAATGGCCGGATCGAGATCTGAACAGTCGTCCTCGCAAGTAAGATTCCAGTGCCTTACTACAGCGTCGCCTCGCTTAGGATTTGCTGCGTGTGAAAGAGCGTTATCCTTATAATTAAACTGTAAGATTAATTTGATTATAAGAGCTATACGATCACATGTAATACAGGACTTTCCCAATACGTCCAACATGGTGTGATTTTCCAATATCGGAGAGCCCTGGAAGTAGTGACAATGTGACGCTTTAACGCGTCTCACTATGGCAGGACAATTATAGAAATAAAGAGTTCTCACAGACGCTCACCGGCAGTCCTTCCTGAAAACCGTTTAGGAATGGAAGAGGAAAAGGGGAGTGGGCGATAGTGATTTTCGAAATAAATTACGCTCAACACCGTAAGATAGCTTGCTGTGTACGCGGTTGTAGAAAACTAAAACGTCTAATGAAATGAGGCGAAAGAACACTGAACATGAATAGTATTAAAAGGTGAGGGAGAGAAGTCTGCCCATTTTTTTTCTAGGAATTATTTACGAGAGATTCGTGCGCCTCGTTTATCCCGCAGAAAGAAAGATTATTGTTAGTAATGGTTTTAAATGCTATGGAAAGGTCGTCTGTTTCAGACATAAAAGTGTAAAGTGCCTTTTTCACGTCATGGGCGTGTAGCCTTAACACACGACAGTCATTTCCAGGAAAGCGTTTTGTTACATTCCCGACAGTAACAGCTGCATGAAGAAATTGCAGAACAAAGCATTGGGAAAATAAAGAAGAGGTTGACCTAAAAGAGAGAGTCTAATAATGTGGGTTGTCTGAATTACAATTGATGCCACACCGTTACCGAATGTTTCACATTTACTCCTATAGTTCTACTGGTCACCCATGAAATATAGGCAGATAACACAGCATTTATGACTCAGCAGCAGCACTAATATTTTATCGCGGAAGGCGTGCAGACCCCTAACATTGCTGCCAATTTCAAGAACAGGCTACTCAGCGTCTTTGAGATTACAGGGAAGACTGCACGCGTTCGTGACATCAGTTGCGGCAATACCAGAAAAGTCTGTAAAAAGGTTGTCGATGTGCAATAAATGGGCGATTAGATGGAGGTGAGAAAATCGTTGTAGACAGCTGAAACACGGATCGGATATGGATAGTGAAGCAAATGAGCCGTGTCCTTTTCGAAAGAAACATCCCGGTATTTTAGAGAAACCGCGGAAAACCCAGATCTGGACGCCAGACAGGGATGTGAAACTCAGTCCTCTCACATACGAGTCTAATACCATACCCGCTGCATTATCTTTCTCGGTACGGAGTCGAGCCGAATTGGTAGTAGAAGAGACATCGACTGAGCAAAATCGCGTAGGCAGGTGTGCTGATACTTGAGTGAAAAACTGCTTGTAGCTGAAACTTTTCATATACTGGACGCTCCGAAACCAGTCACAAAAACTTACGTGTTTCAGTCACGGCGCGTTTCGAAGACTTAGCTTCATCTACAGTTAGCAATCGTGGACTTCAGTTGTCAACGTAGCTTCCATTCACAGATCGGCGAAAGATATCCCAATGAAAACCGTAGAAGAACAATAAATTAATAATAGGCTTCTTTTGGATACTTGCTGCCGAAATATCTGAAGTTTTGTCCTATTTATGTAGTGTGTTATCGTGATGAAATTAGCAGTTGAGCTCAGTTAGAAGTCAAACACTGTTACCTCAAGAGGGCGTTAAGTCTCCGAAGGGCGTCAGGTGCAATAAATGTAAATTTTACCGACTGGTTGCGAAGTGTATTTGTTACGTATAATTTTGTAAGCCGCTTTACTGGCACTACATCTCTTTATTTGTTAAGACGCTCTTAAATGATACTGCTTCATATTATTGCTCAGATGAGTGTGTGAAGGTGAAAGATTTGACCCAGTGGTAGTCCAGTTTGTCATCCAAAAGAACACAAACACTATGTCAGTTGTCGGCGGGCATCTCATAATACTCGAAAATGATAATTTAACAATAAAACAAGTTAGGCTTTGTGATTATGTAGACTGAGGCACCACTTAAAAATTAATAATAACATAAGTAAGTAGAGAATATGTGTACAACAGTAAACAGCTCTGTAAGAAACAAAATGCGGGAACAAATCATTATAATTTATAAAATCATTACAATATTTTACAGGAGTCAAAAACGGGATTACAATCAGACAAAAACAGAGCTATATTTGTGCATAATTGTTTGCCAGAGGCATTATCATGATGAGAAAGAAAACAATCGCAAATTGTTAGCTCATTGTTCGAAGCGCGCTATTGCTAACACGGTTTCGACACCACCTTCAGCTACCCAACCGTCCAAAACTAACAATGAGATCGCTAACTTGGAAAAGTAGCCCCAGGCACTCCCAGAATGCCAAACAAATTTCACTGTCGCAATACCACATTCAGGTAAAGATCGCTCTTGAAGAATCCGCCACGCTCTCTCTTCCTCTCTCTCTCTCTCTCTCTCTCTCTCTCTCTCTCTCTCTCTCTCTCCATCTACATCTGCAATCTACATTTATGCTCCGCAATCCACCCAACGGTGTGTGGCGGAGGGCACTTTATGTGCCAAATTTCATTACCTCCCTTTCCTGTTCCAGTCGCGTATGGTTCGCGGGAATGCCGACTGCCGGAAAGCCTCTGTGCGCGCTCGAATCTCTCTAATTTTTCGTTCGTGATCTCCTCGGGAGGTATAAGTAGGGGGAAGCAATATTCGATACCTCATCCAGAAACGCACCCTCTCGAAACCTGGACAGCAAGCTACACCGCGATGCAGAGCGCCTCTTTTGCAGATTCTGACACTTGAGTTTGCTAAATATCTCCGTAACGCTACCACGCTTACGAAATAACCCTGTGACGAAACGCGCCGCTCTTCTATGGATCTTCTTTATCTCCTATGTCAACCCGACCTGGTACGGATCCTACACTGATGAGCAATACTCAAGTATAGGTCGAACGAGTGTTTTGTAAGCCACCTCCTTTGTTGATGGACTACATTTTCTAAGGACTCTCCCAATGAATCTCAACCTGGCACCCGCCTTACCAACAATTAATTTTATATGATCATTCCACTTCAAATCGTTCCGTACGCATACTCCCAGATATGTTACAGAAGTAACTGCTACCAGTGTTTGTTCCGCTATCATGTAATCATACTATAAAGGCTCCTTCTTTGTATGTATTTGGCAATACATTACATTTGTCTAGGTTAAGGGTCAATTGCCACTCCCTGCACCAAATGCCTATCCGCTGCAGATCTTCCTGCATTTCGCTGCAATTTTCTAATGCTGTAACTTCTCTGTATATTACAGCATCATCTGCGAAATGCCGCATGGAACTTCCGACACTATCTACTAGGTCATTTATATATATTGTGAAAAGCAATGGTCCCATAACACTCCCCTGTGGCACGCCAGACGTCTGTAGACGTCTCTCCATTGAGATACCATGCTGTGTTCTGTTTGCTAAAAAGTCTTCAATCCAGCCACACAGCTGGTCTGATATTCCGTACGCTCTTACTTTGTTTGTCAGGTGACAGTGCGGAAAAGGAAAATGGTATCTACCTAGGAGCCTGTATCTAATATTTTCTGGGTCTGTCTGTCTGTCTGTCTCTCTCTCTCTCTCTCTCTCTCTCTCTCTCTGTCTCTGTCTCTCCCCCTCTCCCTTCCTCCTCCTTCCCTCCCTCTCCCGTTCCCACATCCATCATCTCCACATACATATGACAGCTATGTCATAAATCGTCATTCATCTTTCTGTAAAATTTTCTTGCACTACGCCATCGATCAATGACGTCGTGTATATGGGCAGTGAGCTCTAAGGGACAACATGACTATGAAAACCGAACCATATTAAATCTCCGTGATCATTCAGTCATTGACCTATGAACTGCACGTACAACGTAAGTCCTCGGCAGCAGCGGCCAAGTTTAGCGGTCCGTGTCAACTGTTTTCTTGAGCGGTCAGCAATATATTTGAGGTTATTTTTATACTTCACAATAACTTACACAAATGAACCAAAACAATGACCACCTGCATGTTGATACACCTTTGGAAAGCAATAAAGCAGCGATTCGTCAAGTCTTGGTAGGTTTCCGGAGGTATGTGACATCAGATATCTAAGCACACGTCACACAATTCCCATAAATTACGAGCAGGATCAGTGGACGCGGAGATGGCGTCCAATAGCATCCGAGATATGTTCTAATGGTTTTATATTAGACGAATTTGTTGGCCAAGACGCCAACGTGGGTTCGCTATCATGCTTCTCTAACGACTGTATCACGATTCTGGCCTTGTGATACGGACAGTTATGCTGCCGGAAGAAGCCATTGCCGTCGGGGAGGATATCAAGCATATAGGGATGCATGTAGTCCACAGTGACGTTCGCATAGTTCACAGCTGCCATAGCGCCTTCCGTTACTGCCATGGAAGCCCAGGTGAATGTGCTGCATAGCATAATCTGCCCCCACTGGACTGCGACCATGACGCTGTGCATGATACGGGCAGCCGTTCACTTCTATGGTGGAATATCTATACACGAAGATCAATCTGGTGTAACAAGAAACGTGATTCGTCCGACAGGGCGACACGTTACCACTGATCTCTATGATCCAGTGCTCACTGCAATCGTAGTTGATAGCTGTCATAGTGCTTTCATTAGCGAAAGCACCAGCTAGCGGTAAACACGAGCACAATATCCTCTGTGACTGTGTCTGAAAATACGTTTATGAGAAACTATCCTGTTATATACAAATTAAGAAGTCCCTGACGAATTGTGAAATATATAAAAAAGAAAAATTATTGGCCGTGTGCCGCATTATCATATCCTAAGAGATACACAGTGCTGTAGATCGCCTTAGAAGAAAAAAATTAAGTCAATCAGGGAACTTATAGAATAAAAAACTCGTGGTACTAAAACCTAAGGAACTAGTTCGGCAAGCCTACCAGAGTGCCGTATTTTGGGGCTTTCAACAGCGAAAACACCAGACTGATAACCCACATCTACTACGTGAATCCAGCACGAGGAGTTCATAATAAGGGAAAACAGTAATTAGAAGAAAGTGGAGGACTAAGTCTGTCTGTACTGTGTAGTAGGAGAATGTGCACTTTTATAAATACTGCTGCAAAGTTGCTAAAAAAACAATCATACATCGTGTAGTGTTTCCTGTAACGTGGGCACTGGGGCTTTGAAAGACCTTGTAAACACCTCGACAGTATGTCAACTTGTAGCAGAAGTTCGTTTTTGTGGATAGCTGGAAGAGTGCATCAGAGAAGCGTATGATGTCAAGAATTGTCTTTATCTCACCGGTAAGAGGCATACGTACCACAGATAATAATTTGTCATCAACAGGTGTTCGAGACAATGTCATTGAGGCTGTCCAAAAGATACGCAGAGCGCAATATATCTCCCGAGAGGGTAGTTCAGAATTTTGGTTCATTGAATCTTCAGGCGTCTCCACACCTTCCTCCACCCCCCCCCCCCCCCCACCCCCCTCCTGCCCATCCCCGCTCTTCGCTCTTCTCTTCCTCGCTTTTGTATCTCAGTAACGTGAGGTTTTCTGCGGGGAGAAGTTGACGCACACTACTTAATGTACTAGCCGAAAGTCATCCATATCCTTCCACCATCTCGTTACACACTGTTACCATGTGAGTGATCCCCCTCGAGATATGTGGCGTGTATTCTTGCGTTATTGAATTGCGTACAGTATAAGAACTTCGTCCTACCCGCTGCTGCTGCTCATAACCACAAAATGCAACAAATCATTGCAATGTGTCACTTTGGTGGATGTAAGTCAGTGAAATAGCACCAGAATTTGAAGCAAAATCTGCAGAAGACGCGATTATTTTTCTTTCTATTATTTAGATTATTACCTATTATCTCTGCTTAATGTTCGTCTTTATAGATAAGCGGGTGCGCGTGCAGAGCTGATCTACCATAGCAGTGGCTAGATTCAATTGTGAGACTGCACTTTTGCCTTTGCATTTAACTTGCAAAGTTTGAGACTTTTTATCAAATCACAAGGCTTTCAAGGTTCTTATTTATGATTCAGTTGACGCTTTTTAGGCAGCCTACAACCTCATTAATCATGCGGAATCATATCGCTATAAAATTTTTTCCAGCAGGAAGTTGAATTAGTAATATCACGAACCGCTGTAAATTAATGGAAACACATCAGTCCAGTGCCATGACCGAGGTGGAAACATTGTCGCTAATGTACGAAATTGTTGTCAAGCGGCCCAATTCCCGTTAAGCCTGGTTTGCGCTGGAGCGAACTGGCAAAGAGCGCGAGCGAATTGCAGTTCGTCGTGTTTGGTTGATTTGGGGGAGAGGACCAAAACAGCGAGGTTATCGGTCCCATCGGATCAGGGAAGGATGGGGAAGGAAGTCGGCCGTGCCCTTTCAAAGGAACCATCCCGGCATTTGCCTGAAGTGAGTTAGGGAAATCACGGAAAACTTAAATCAGGATGGCTGGACGCGGATTTGAACCGTCGTCCTCCCGAATGCGCGTCCAGTGCGCTAACCACGGCGCCACCTCGCTAGGTAATTGTGTCTGGTTCGCATTAGATAGCGCCTGCTCGTATTCCGCAAGTTGATCTTCTAACGAACCATCGAAGCGAGTTCTCGTCCTCTACGCTTGGACGCTGGCAGCACAGAATGCTTTTGTCCGCCGTTTGTTTCATGAGCAGCGGAGTGGCCTGGAGAGAATGTAATGTTTGGAAATATAAGGATACAGATGTCATACGCTGTTTGGGATCCAAGAGATCCGCAGCACAAATTCCGAAGAACAGAAATATGCTTGGTAGAAAACTGCCGAAGCACTCAAAGGTCCAAATGGGGCGTGAGAAAGACGATAAATTCATTACATGCTTGCATCAGGTGGGAACGCCGTGAACAAGCACAAGCTTTGATTTCGTATTATTGAAAAAAAGCACAGTATTTTTACATGTAAATAAATACACGCAAGTGATCCTGATTAAAATAATAAATATACGAAATATGTGGTCATTGTCGTTGTTTACTTTCGTTATAGTTACAGTTACGTGGATTATGTGCATCAATGTCACGTTAGAGATTTTTGATGATACATGAAAATCGTTTAACAGGGTTCGCGGTTTCTGCCGAATAACAAACTACGTAGCAGATTTTATCAAGTAGCCTGTGTGACAGGTTGTTTGTATATTTAACATTTCATTAATCATACTTTTACTGACTTTATCTTCCTTATACGTACTTTAATAATATCCAGGATTTGCTTGTCATATATCACTGCAGATATCGGAAACTATTGGAGCTAGAGCGACTATTGAAATGCGAAATAGTTGCTAACTTAAACATCTCCAGTTGTTAATAACCGAAGAGTGAATGATAGCCTTTCTTCAGGTTGTTTTTCGTCGTCGTTAATGTTCTGCATTTAAATTTCATCTTCAGTTGTACTGCGAAGCCAGCAAAAAGTGTCAACTAACACAAAGCTGGAGTTGCATTTTAGTGTGGAGTGCACCATTTTCAAACATTTCACGCTTACATAGGTTAACACCTCTTATATTGGACCCCTTCTTAAATTGAACTGATCAGTAAAAAAGGGGTAGGAATAATAATGGAACCCTCTAGCGCCGTTAAACCGAACCTTGCACTCTCGTCGTTACGAGGAGAACGTTCCGCAATATTATATGCGTATGCTGTGCTGTTTCTATGCTTTTCTTTTAAGTAGCTGTGGTTTATAGCTTTTCGTCCTTACTTCTAAGCCAACAGACGAGTATACTTCAGATTGGGTAAATTGTACTATCCGCTTTGTAAAAAGTGCTTAATAGTGACAGCAATACCGTATTTCTCTTTGTGACTGTACTCTGTTATCCGTACGTCCTTGATGGAAATAAAAATCGCCTGTTGTCCTATACTGGTATTTTCCTATATTAGGCTGCTTATTTGGAGTGATCCAGGTTAGGAAAATAAATCCAAACCAAACTTGGCGTTTTTTTAAATAGTACTGAAATCACTTTTTACTATGAGTACTGAAACTATACTTCAATTTCGTAATTAATGAAGCTGGTACTAGTCATTATCTTTCTTGTTTTGTAGATAATGTCTAAATCTGGTAAATACGGTATCTGGGCGGGAAAAATGATGGAAAGAGCCTTAGATGCCTACGGAAATGGTGTATGGGGTTAAATTGTGCAATTCGCTCTTGCATTGCTCCGAAAGCCGCTTTGAAAAGGCGTATTGATGGAGTTAATATGAACGCGGTAGAAAATAGCCTTTTGGAAGAAGTGTTGATCTTCATGAAAAAGAAGAGAGAGACTTGGTAATTCACCTGTTAATAGAATGAGATTTTGACTCTGCAGAGGAGTGTGCGCAGATATGAAACTTCCTGGCAGATCAAAACTGTGTGCCGGACCGAGACTCGAACTCGGGACCTTTGCCTTTCGCGGGGAAGTGCTGTACCATCTGAGCTACCCAAGCACGACTCACACCCCGTCCTCACAGCTTTACTTCAGCCAGTACCTCGCGTCCTACCTTCCAAACTTTACGGAAGCTCTCCTGCGAACTTTGCCCGCGAAAGGCAAAGGTCCCGAGTTTGAGTCTCGGTCCGGCACACAGTTTTAATCTGCCAGGAAGCTTCGCCTATTAACGTTGTAAGAAAGATTTTTTTGGTCGAACGAGCCGTGATCTTCTATACCAAGCAACTGAAACAACGGAAGCGAACAACTTACCCCACGGATTCAACCGGGAATTGAAGGTGGCTGGTGGCTGGTGGAAGTGGTATTACAAATTTATCTCTTGTCACCCTGGAATATGACAACGCCAGCCTGTGTCGATAGAAGCCTCATAAAATATTAGCTCGTAAGGGAAAACATCAAGTTGGTGCGATGACAAGTGGCGAAAGAGGAAGCAACACTACGGCAGGTTGTTGCATGAGTGTTGCCGGGATGTTTGTGCCAACCATGTTTGTGTTTCAAAGGCTCTGGTTTAAATTTGAGCTCTCTGCAAGAGCTCCTCCAGAAACTTAATTTGCATGCTCACAAAGTGGCTGGATAACAAGTGAAATTTTTGTGCAATGGCTCGAACACTTTATGACACTGTTAAATCGACCAAACACATTAAAAGTTTTGCTTTTGGATAGGCACACTACACAGACTAACCGCAGATTTGCCGCAGTACCTTGGCAAGAGATCACCGAGTCATACTGCACATACTATCCACCGCCTGCAACGTTTGGATGTGGCCTTTTTTAAGCTCTCTGTGTGTTTCGCAGTCAATCTTGTGGCACTTGAATGAGAGAAAACATCCTATGTAGTCTGTTACGCAATTCCAGATAAATGAAATGCTCGACAATTCATAGAGGTTAGCTGCAACAGTTTGTTGTAAACGGATTAAAAAGGACTGGAGTTAAGCGTGTTAAAAGCAATGTTTTTGATGATGACGACTTTGCAGCAGCAGATTCATCAGCAGTTTAAGCAGAAACTTCAACCGCGGTTTCAACAGAAGATTCTGCAGGAATTACAGCAGCAGCCGTTTCTGATCTAGGAAACTGTACTGAAAGTGATACCACTTCTCATCAATATGGAAATCTCTCCAAAATCTGAAACCTACATCAAGGCGAAGCATATATCTCCGCTGTCGAGAAGCAAAGGAGTAAGAAAGGGGAATTGTGTACTGTACTGTTTTGACTTCGTCTCGATATAAAAAGAAGCTGAATACCAAGGGGACGAAGAACGACTTCCTGCCTAGGTGGTGTCGAAGAATGGTTCTGTAAGCTATCCCAGGAAGATGAACAAAGGTACATGGTTGAATGTATGAAGTCCCGGTAGTGGACACATCAAGACGACGCTAGAGTGGGACCAAAGAAGAAGAAATATTATTGTGATGAATGTAGTGAGATTGTTTAGTTGAATTACAAAGTTATTTTCACTTTTACTGTTGGTGATGATATCAAGATTGTGCTAGAATGGGGCCAATGTTGTTACATATTTTTTTCAACATGGTTCAGTGTACGAAACTGAAGGTCTGTGTTAGACCGTGTATCCAGAAATTGGACTACTGTAGATTTAAACTAAATACTTTTTTGGAACTTTATAAATTGTAAATATAATTAATATGTGCGCATTGTGATTCACAATAAATGTGGCTCTAAGTATACATGTTTTCATAATTTGTCCCTGTTCAAATTTTTGATTTAAAATCCCCGTGTCCATAAGTGCTCAATATAGGCTGTTTTACGCTAGAAATTCAGATATCTAAATTCTTCTTTTCCTAAGCCGTTTTGCTTACTTCGTGAAAATCAGAGACTCGCCTTGCAAAATATCTGAATATCACAATTTTGTATTATGGCGGTAACTGTGTGATGTTACGTAGTGTGTGACGATTATTAGCTTCAAAACAATAACACATCAACAGGGTTGGCACGCTATGTTCGTTCCCTCCTGTTGCCTTCCGTTCGCTCCAGGATAAGTGCTTGTTCCCAGGTACAAGCGAGTGGTTCTGAACACTGGCGAATCGTCTGCGAATGCTCATTCATTTGTGTTCGTTTTCATTCTGTTCGGTGTATTCGCCGCTGGCTGGTGGTTGGCACCTCAGAGTAACGCGGGTTGCCTACCGTGCACTGTAGGACCCATTGGTCGCTGCGTCGTGGCAACGTTACGCATTACGTGCTAAATAATTGAGAGGGGACTTGACGGATCATGTTATCACATTGTTCCGACCTGAAGAGGCAACTTGTAGGATACATCTGCAATCACTTTCCGTTATGTGCGGTTAAGCACTGCGGCTGTATAAGATTTATTTGGTTGCGTAACTTGATTAGGATGGAAGTTGTGACACACATTAGATCTGTTTAATTGCACGTGACCAGTCTTTCTCTGTACGTATAACAGCTTGACTGCTGGTGGCTGTCGACCATTGCCGACTTGTCTGGAGCGTTGGAAGAGCTTCTTTGAAGTTTATACACATATTGTTGGGAATTATTTTTGCTAAATGCATTGGAATTAGAGCAGACTCATTCTGGCCAAGGCTGTTACATTCATTTCGATACATTTTTTTCTTGCAGAGACCGTGTTCTAGTTTACTAGCTGTGTTTATTGCACGTTTTTCTCCTTCATATGCACCGAGGTGGATTTGGAATCACAGTTTGTCTGCCCTCTGCTCCATTCACTGATGTACGACAAAAATGTTATACATTTCCTCAAGAAATGACGTACTAGATTTCGTACTCGAAAATAAATTAATGTAAGAGCAGATAACGTATTTGTAATCACTTTAACCTCAAAGAACTATTCAACAGTTCGCATACTTTATGGAAAGTTTCATCGGCACTTCCATTCTCCTGCATAGGCGTGTTTTTCGCTGTATCAGATCGTCTGTTCTCATTTCATAACAACTAATCATTTTATCGTTACGAAATGTGAGTGTAGTGCGCCAATGTGACTACTGGTTGTTTTTTTAAAAATTAGGAAAATTAATTAGGGAAACTAAATAGGGAAGCTAACAGATCAAAGAACAAGGTAGCGCTTTTAATACTTAAAAGATATTCTCCCTTAAGAGCGTACTCGTGCACGACTACCCTGACCTCACTGCAAATTCAGGAAGTTATTCTTCAGATTCATTACACTTTATTGGCTAATCATTCTTAACGGAGACGCTGTAAACATTTTCCAATAAAGCGAAACGCCTCTGTTGAAAATGTTTCTCAATTTGCAGTTCGTTTAAGACGGATGAAGCTGAAGTAAAATTATTTATAACGGCTGCTGTGGAAAGTTGCCACCCAAACAGAGATTTATCTTGTTGTTTTTAGCGTCTGAACCGTTAAAAGATATTTTAGGCCGCACACATGAAATAACGGCAGATAACAATCGCAGCAAAATGTTAGAACATCGCCGATACAGCATTAGAATTAACGGTCTTGGCTAGACTTGGCTACGATGTGAAGACGAACAGATACTCAGTTACTGATTTTATTGATTTTAGTATGTATCAGCAAAGTGTGGAACGGTCGGCAGCGGGGATACGGCATGTACCGGTCGTCTGCAGGCTACGGTTCTGTAGCAGCGTCCAGTGCTGTGATGACTTTGTCCCAAAAGTTGAATACCTTATTTCACCTTGTTCCTCTGCTACTACTGAAATTTCGAGAAAGTGCTTTCCAGGAAGAGTCGGTCAACACATTACTTCTTCCCACATACATCTCACAAAATGACCGCGACGAGAAAATTCGAGAAATTAGAGCGAATGCAGAGGCTTATCAACAATCAAATGGTTCAAATTGATCTGAGAACTATGGGACTTAACTTCCGCGGTCATCAGTCTCCTAGAACTTAGAGCTACTTAAACCTAACTAACCTAAGGAAATCATACACATCCATGCCCAGGCAGGATTCGAACCTGCGCAATTCGTGAGTGGATCCGGGAAAGGGGAGATCGTCAGTCGTGTGGCTAGGACCTCCCGTCGGGTAGACCGTTCGCCGGGTGCAAGTCTTTCGATTTGACGCCACTTCGGCGACTTGCGCGTCGATGGGGATGAAATAATGATGATTAGGACAACACAACACCCAGTCCCTGAGAGGAGAAAATCTCCGACCCAGCCGGGAATCGAACCCGGGCCCTTAGGATTGACATTCTGTCGCGCTGACCACTCAGCTACCGGGGGCGGACAAAGGGGAGATGAGTTAATAGTACCAGTTCCGCCATACACTGCCAGGTGGTTTCCGGATTATTGAGTAGACGTCATCCACAGAACATGATACGCGTCACACGTGGTGAATGGTGGTTTTTTAATTATCACTAGCGTATTCTCCGCCAGCCATAAATTTTACGATCGTCTTTCTCCTGGCACTATTTCAACTTCAATCACCGCGCGATTTGGCGCAGTGGTTAAGGCAGTGCAGACACATTCGAGATTCAGACCCCTGTCTGACCATCAATATGGTTCAAATGGCTCTGAGCACTATGGGACTCAACATCTATGGTCATCAGTCCCCTAGAACTTAGAACTACTTAAACCTAACTAACCTAAGGACATCACACACACCCATGCCCGAGGCAGGATTCGAACCTTCGACCGTAGCAGTCCCGCGGTTCCGGACTGCAGCGCCAGAACCGCTAGACCACCGCGGCCGGCACCATCAATAAAATGATTAGTCTAGCCAGTTGCGATTGTGAACTACCAGTGCTGACAATAAGAACATATCATACGCTAACCCAAGTGCGATCATGGGATACTGCGCGAGTGTTAAGGGCAGACAGACTCCTACTCATAACACCAGCACGGGTAGTCAACAGGGCGCAACGCGGAATACTCCTTCGGCCGACGGGAGCTTTTGGTTCTGCGTCTGCTGAGGCGCTGGAATGTCCACTCGATCTCCAGATACAGGAAAAAAGCTGCTCTGTACTGGCTTAAGAAAGAGCAATATCGTAAACTGCTGAATGTAATTGGAATACGGGTCACAAGCAGGCAGTAAATTCTTGACCAGATCCTCCACCTGTGGCAGGAACGGTAAGTTGATGGCCAAACAGCGAGGCGCACCCATGGTTTTTCCCTAAATATAAAACCGACTGGGAATGAGGCCACTGAATCTATTAAGAGGTTTTCACATTTCTTGATGGGTCACGAGCCTTACGCCACCAACTGGCATCGAACTGGTCGAAGGAAAACCTCCGAAAGTGCCTGTGGTGAAGGCTCGCCGGAATATACTATATCGGCATGTCCACTGTATGCCGATGTTGCAGATCAGCAGGAACTGAATCCGTACGGAAGATTGGACATCAGGAAGATACCCCGATGTAAGATAGAAAGATTCTGGGCAATACTGCCGAAACTACTTCAAGGAAGGTTTGGGTAGCGTGTTACGTAGAGAAGCAGCGAAGACAGCTGTTTCACCAACTGCGACATGGTCGCGTATACAAACAGTGATCCAATACTGTCAAATGTTTATTATTCCAGTCTTTGGTCACAATATCAATCAGGAATTGATACTGTGATCAAAGACTGGAATAATAAACATTTGGAAGACAGCTGTAATCAACAGTTGCCAAAGGCGAACAGCCAACAACGCATGCACGGCGACCATACCACCACCACCAAAGTATATACGCAGCTGTGGGTCTTGTCTCGCCGTCCAAGGAAAACAACCGCGTCATGTGGGCCGGCATGTGGCTGCACTTTCACCTGCAGCAGCCATGCTGCCTCGGAACAGGTGAGTCGTACCCTGCAACCAGCGAGCCGACAGCCAACGGTAAGGGGCAGATGCAATCTCAACGTTTTCTGCAACCCCAAGGAACCGGCAGGGTATGCCTACTGACGGGGTGTAATGGAGTGTATTGTGGAATCAAGCAGACAAGAATTGATGTCCTTATAGTACTGGTAGACGTAGATTTGATAGTAGGTTTGGTTTTTATTGATAGTGGTGGTGGTAAGTTCCTGTGGGACCAAACTGCTGAGGTAATCGGTCCCTAGGCTTACACATTACATAATCTGACTTAAACTAACTGACGCTAAGGACGACACACACCCCCATGCCCGAGGGAGGACTCCAACCTCCGACGGTGGAGCCGTGCGAGACGTGGCAGTGCGCCCTAGACCGCGCGGCTACCCCGTGGTGTGTATTGTATAACTAGTTGCCAGTGTATAGGAAAAATGCTGATGATAGTAGTAATTTGTGTAAGAATGATTACAGTCCCTTCTTAAATTATAGGTAATAGGCTACACTGAAATAAATAAATGTCTGACCATCCAGTTTTAAGTTTTCCGTAATTTTAGTAAATCGCTTAAGAAAAATACTGGGCTATTTCCTTTGGAAAGCACCTATTTGATTTCATACTCTTCCTTGTACAATGCGTTCCTAACAAGTTTGTCGTCTACAAGTCGTCAGATGCCAATCTTCCTTCCTTTCTTTTTCAGCGAAGTGAGATCCTTAAAGAAGAGTATTATCAATTCTGATACATTTTTGAATCGGATTTCAAAACCGGGTAGACTTGCTGATAAAATAATTCTTTATTAACTACCTGTTTTGACCATCTAATCCTCTTTAGGTATCATAAAAGTACTTACAGCATCGCAACGTTCTTACTGTGGCGTCAAATAAAATAAAAACCATCATATCGCACTACCGTCAATAGTAAAGGGCAATACACAGTGTAGAGTGCACACCACTCGGAAATGTGAAATCTGATTATGACTGTTTGCCTTGATTAATTAACTATACCTATAGTACCGTAGTGCATTTTACTATTGACTGTATAAAACATTTTGTTACTGGTGGAGTGACGCAAGGTAGGTTTTATTTTGTTTGACGCAACAGTACGAAATCTGACACGCTGTAAATAATTTTATGATGTCTGAGTATGGTCGAGACACACAAGTTCATAAAGAATTATTTTATCTGCAGATCTTGACGGTTCTGGTTCGGGAATACGACTTTCTTTGAAATGTCTACGGGCTGTGGGGCGCCACCTGCACTATATATTCTTACGATGTCGGAAACCAGTCAATGTAAGGTATTTACGCAATCATTCCAATGTCTAAGATACTCTTATGACAATTTATTAGCGACGCGCTTAGAGTCACTAGTGCTCATCACCGGGCATGAAGGGTCGCAAACCGCTTAAATATTGTAAGTTCATAGGTTTCCGCGGCCAGTTTCAACTTGAATAAAGCGATTTCGGATATTAGGGCGCGTTATTATGAAACGGTTAACCAAAACGCCGACGTTTCGGCTGAATTTACAGCACGCCTCTTCAGGACAACTAACTCCTTGATTCTGATAAAGCTGCCGATTCGCTGTTGCTTACGCATCAACTGCTAGAGTAGCAAGGGCAATATTCTACCGTACAGCCATCCCTCCACACAAATCGTTACTTCGAACTGTCCAGTCGCATCCTAGAGTGCAGCAGCTAGCCGCTCTGAAGAGGACCGCTGTAAAGTCAGTCGAAACTCTGACATTTTAATTATTTTAGGTTTTCATAATGATGCGGCATTTTATTTAAGGTCACTTAAACATTATTTGTACTACTTATAGCAATAATTAGACTATCGCTGTTTCTTGAGTTGCTAGGGTCTTTACTATGTCCATGCATGCACGTCCGTTGGTTGCTGCGGTAGTCGAGCATCAGGCCTCGTTTGTGTAGCCCTATTTTTTTTTTTAAATTTTGCAGTCACTTTTAACTTTCCACAATGTGTTTTTTTTTTTTTTTTTTAAAGTGAGTCTAACGCGAAACATTGTGCTGATACTTAACAACGACATATGTATGTGTCCCTTATATACGATTAATACGTTATATTTGCACAAGCATCACATTATGAAGACAAGATGACCACTGTGCCTGATGATGAACACTACTGGCTGGAAACGCGCAGCTGATAAATTAATTTGATGAGATTAATAATCTTAAACATTTAGACTGGTTGTGGTACACGCATATATCCTTTATTATAACACAGTCACAGAAAAGTTATTTACCAACATGGCTAATGGTTACACAAGGAACTCTTTGCAATCGGAAAACGTTTTGATCGTTAAAGAAATAAGTTCGGTCTGCTTTTCGCGACTCGGCGAAATAAAATAAGACTATGTGCCGGTTGCTGGAGACTACCCGTATTCTCTAGAAACAGCAGAGGTGCCGCAGACAGCAAGTGAGACAGGAGGCGCGTGCGGCGTGCTTGGTATGGTGCGAACACTCACCAGCTTGAGCACCTTGATGACGACCGACACAATGAAGAAGAGGTCCATGGCTGTGTCCGCGGCTGCCTCGGCTCACAATGGCGACACCTGGGACCTGCCGGCCGCGCCCGCTGCTCGCCTCGTCTGATAGCGCCGATAACGGACCGACGGCCTGATAGCGGACTCCTCTAGCGCAGCCGGCCCGCGATTCGGAAGTGCGCCTGGTAAACTCTCCGACGGGCGTATCAGGGGACCGTCTCTCTGCTTGTTAGCAGCACATGCAAGCTGAATCCGTAGCGTGCTGGCGCGTTAACGCGAGAAAGAAAAATGGTTAGGAAATTTAACAAATGCAGGCATCGTCTCCACGGCTGTACGGGACACAACGGCCGATCTAAACCAACCGGGAAAAAATCGCAGCACCAACAATGAGTTGTGCGACATAAACGAAAGTTGGTAGGCGTGTTTCTACACCTGAAAGATGATGCCTACTCAAATTTCGCGCCAGTCGCATAAGAGTGGCGCTAGTAGTGTCACTATGAGCATGCAAATGAGGTTTGCTTTAAATACGCGCTGTAACGGTCGTTAGCGTTGGTTACCTTTTGATTGGTTGTGGTGAGCTGACGTTAGTCAAGTATGCCTTTAAGGCGACAAAGACGCCATTATCGACACCTCACTGAGATTGAAAGAGGTTGCGTAGCAGGGCTACGAGAAGATGGATGTTTCTTTTTTGATATTGCAGAAAGACTTGGCAGGAATGCAGACACCGTAAATGATTGCTGATAGCGGTGGTCGAGAGACTGTACCTAGAATGAAATTTTCACTCTACAGCGGAATGTGCGCTGATATGAAACTTCCTGGAGGATTAAAACTGTGTGCCGGACCGAGACTCGAACTTGGGACCTTTGCCTTTCGCGGGCGAGTGCTGGCGGAATTAAAGCTGTGAGGACGGGGCGTGAGTCGTGCTTGGGTAGCTCAGTTGGTTAGAGCACTTTCCCGCGAAAGGCAAAGGTCCCAAGTTCGAGTCTCTGTCCGGCACACAGTTTTAATCCAACAGGAAGTTTCATATCAGCGCGCTCTCCGATGTAGAGTGAAAATTTCATTCTAGAAACAACCCCAAGGCTGTGGCTAAGCCATGTCTCCGCAATATCCTTTCTTCCAGGACTGCTAATTCTGCAAGGTTCGCAGGAGAGCTTCTGTGAAGTTTGGAAGGTAGGAGACGAGGTACTGGCGGAATTAAAGCTGTGAGGACGGGGCGTGAGTCGTGATTGGGTAGCTCAGATGGTAGAGTACTTGCCCGCGAAAGGCATAGGTCCCGAGTTCGAGTCTCGGTCCGGAACACAGTTTTAATCCTCCAGGAAGTTTCAAGAGAATGTACGGTTGCAAGAAGATCAGGCTCCGGACGCCCACGTGGCACTACTGAGAGGGAAGATCACGTGTTCGGCGTAGTGCCCTGGCGTTTCGTACTGCATATGCGGCAGCAGTTCGCCACCACAGTGACACAACAACCTGTGACAAATTCGGTTACTTCAAGCACAGTTCCGAGCCATACGGCCCGTACGAGTGTACCACTGACCTCAAACCACCGTCATTTGCGACTTCGGTTGTTTCAAGCGAGAGCTAACTCTGTTGCGTTTTCTGATAAAAGGTGGTTCCGTTCGGTGCCAGTGAGGGCCGTGTGTGGGTTAAATGGAGGCCAATTAAGGGCCTGCAACCAACCTGTCTGCTTGCTAGACACACTGGACCTTGAACTGGAGTTACGGTCGGGGGTGCGACTTCGTATGATGGCAGGAGCTCTCTTGTGGTTATCCCACGCGCCGTAACAGCAAAATTGTACGTCAGTCTGGTGATTCGAGCTGTTGTGCTGCCATTCATAACAACATTCCAGGGGTGTTTTCCAACAGGATAACGCTCGCCCTTATATCATTGTAATAAACCAACGTGCTCTACAGAGTGTCGACATGTTGCATTGGCCTGCTCGATCACCAAATCTGTGTCCAGTCGTGTACGTATGGGACATCCTCGGAAGGCAACTGCAGTGGCCGACCAAGTGCAACAGGCATAGAACTCTATCCCACAAACTGACCTCCGGCACCTGTACAGCGCAATGTATGCACGTTTGCATGCTTGCATTCAACATTCTGCTGGTTATATAGGTTATTATTATATCAGCATTTCACATTTACAAAAGGCTGATCTCGTGTTTACATTAACCTGTGGTCTTGCGGTGTTAATCACTCAAATATCTTACCTAGACAAATGTATTCCCGAAATTTCATTAGTATACATTAATTATTTTTGGTGTTGCGACTTCTTTCCGTCTTTTTATTTTGTGCAGATAAAGCGCCAGAGGTCGTGTGTTTTCAAATGGTTCAAATGGCTCTGAGCACTATGGGACTTAACATCTGAGGTCATCAGTCCCTTAGAACTTAGAACTACTTAAACCTAACTAACCTAAGGACATCACACACAACCATGCCCGAGGCATGGCCGGCGGTCGTGTGTTTTATTCGACTAGTCTTGCTCGTTGGACGGGGGGGGGGGGGGGGGGGCGATCTCAGATATTCACTACCATGGTGGTTAAGCAATGACCGTATTTTCTTTGATTCGTTATTTTTTAAATTTTTTTTCTTTAATTTATGTGTTCTGTGTCAAACAGGATGCGAGAATCAATTTGACCAGAAGTGTAGGGCAGAAAGACAACATCAAACTTAGGAATTTGAGTATAGGAACTATGGGTCGCAGTTCACATTTACGACGCTGCATCAGCATCAACTCCGGCTATGTGACGGTCGTCCAGTCTGCAACTTCTTTGCCTTTGGCAGTCGTAAACAAACTGCACTCTATCGCTGTCGCTAAGTGGGACTCGCGTGCATTGCAGAATGTTGGTTTTAAATACCCTTTCATCGTACTCAGTAGGTACAGTAGTCCGACTAGAGTAAGTACCAACGAGTGAGTAAGTATTCCGAAGTAGCAACATAGAATACGGTTTCACATGGGATAAGGTAAGTGACGTGCATTTGGCCTATGGCGCTGTTGACGACACTGCAAGAGCAGCTCGTAAGATTTATTAGGAACGTTATCCACGTCGCAGGCCGCCTCTGAAAAAATACTTTTGTGTCAATTGAAAGACGTATGAGAGTGGCAGGGTCTTTGTGGGCTAATAAGCATGATACGGGAAAGTGACGTACTGTTCGTACCGTTGATTTTGACGAAGACGTGTTACATCGCATAGAGATAGATCCAGTGGCAAGTAGTCGCTCGTGAACTTGGCGCGTAGAGGCACAAGATCTGGAAAGTCGTTCATGAGATTGGTCTACATGGTTTCCAGCGGGAAAAGGTACAAGCTATTGGTCCGGAAGGCTTCCATGCGCGTCTGGAATTTGTTGACAGGTTCCTGCAACGAGTACGGCGACAGTCGCTTTTTCCTGAACGTGTGTTGTTTACAGACGAGGCTTGCATTGCCCGTGAAGGCATTTACAGTTCACATAACAGACACGTTTGGGCCGTACAGAATCCACTTGCAGCGTACGACCAAGGTCATCAAGAGCGATTCGCTGTGAACATGTGGGCGGGAATTGTGAGTGACACGCTCAGATGTACTTCGTGTTTTTGTTGCGTGTATTGAAGTGATAGACTGGTGAATTTCAGAGCACATCCCAATCGCTCCAATTCCTGCATCGCCGGTATGTTCTGTGACACCGTGAAAACAGTGATCAGTTTGAACATTTGCTACGACATACTCACGTTAATTAAATGGTGGCAAGTCTGTGTACAAGAGCATAATCGTTTTTCTTTACTTCGACTTTCTTAGGAAATGCGATTGTTTTCATTTCTGACGATGTGCTGTGTGGTACGTCAGCTGAATGCGATACACTGTATGTAACGCTTTGTGTTTTTCTTGGTCTCTTAATGACTATTACTTACAACTGCGCATAATAAAAACTCATGGCCAGAGGTGTAATGTGGCAAAGCACCAAGATGCACTTCTCAGCCGTTGTCGAGAAAATCGACAGTTGAAAGAAACCGCTGCGGTGAAATTATCTCTACGATTCATAACTTCCTAGAGCGTCGTGGCGCAGCGGTAAGCGCTCGGTTTCGTAATCCGAAGGTCGCCGGATCGAATCCCACGCCATGCAACTTTTTTTATTATTTTTTTGTAATATATATAATGTGTGTGTGTGTGTATTTATATATACATTTGAATTACAAAAAACAAATACAAAAAAAAATGTTCCATGGCGCGAGATCCGATGCGGCGACCTTCGGATTACGAACCCGAGCGCTTACCACTGCGCCACGACGCTGTAGAAAATTATTAATCGTAGAGAGTATTTCACCGCAACGGTTTCTTTTAACTGTCGATTTTCTCGACAACGGCTGAGAAGTGCATCTTGGTGCTTTGCCACATTACACCTCTGGCCATGAGCTTTTATTATGCGCACTATGTATCGAATCTGAATTTCACAATTGGCGGCCTCCCCTTGTTAGTCCGAAAAACATTTGTATGTATGCATTTTCTGTGAATTACTTTTCATTTTGAGTAAAGACGTCCATATGTCAGATTTAAATTACGTTCATATAGCGGCGAAAATACGCAACTGCGAGTTCTAGTTCCTATACTGAAATTCCTTCGTTTGATGCTGTCTTTCTGCAATATGCTTTTGATCACATTGTTTTTCCGCACCCTGTGTGTCGTACCTGAGCTAATGTACACACTGCCTGACAAAGATAATGAAACACCCGAAACGGGAGGAGGAAACGCAGTGAAACTTCGGTGGTTAATAGGGTATGTGGAGGTATTTCATTGATTACAGAATTCAGTCAAATTTACAAAGAGCTTGGCAGTATGAGCCCATTTACCAGCATGCCATTGCACCACCTCTGTCCTGGATCTAGGCACTGATTCGGTTGGGAAGAGTGCCGTAAAGCTGTTGCATCCTCTGCTGACGCAGGCTGTCCCACAAGTGCTGTAACTGGCCCTTGATACCCGGCACACTGGCTCTGGGAAGGAGTTGACGACGTCTCAGCTGGTCCCACACATGTTCTGTGAGGGGCTGATCTGGGACTCTCCTTCGCCACGGGGATACCTCAGTATAACACAGACAGTTCATAGACACACGTGCCACGTGTGGACGAGCTTTGTCGTCCTGAAAAAAAGCCACCATTATGTTGGTGCGTGAGAGGCAACACATGAGGACGCAGGTTGCCCGTGACGTAACGTTGTGCCGTCAGAATCCCTTCAGTCACTACCAGCCGTGACTTGAAGTCATACCCCTCGGGTTCCCAGTGGGTACCCACATCATGACGCCAGCAGTAACACTGATGTGCCTCTTCAGATGATGGAAGAATGGGACCTCTCCTTAGATTCCTCCATACTCGTAGACGACGGTCATCCAGGAAGGTACAGAGCCATGCGATGCCATTCATCGGCAGTTCATGCTTCCCTCTCACGGCATCATTCCAAACGCAGCCGCTTGCGCTGTGTTGTTAACCCCAACCTACGCGTGGGACGGTAATTCCCTAGTCCGATTGCTGTTAGTCTCTGATCAGTAGCACGGGATAACACGGAACGTTGCAAGGAGCCCATTACATGTTCTCGGATGGCAGGTGCAAATGTGAAGGGGTTTACTGTGTGCTTGGTGCACAATATGGCAATCCTCACTTATGGAGGTCAGACGTGGTTGACCGTAATCATCACGACTAATATGCCTGATTTCACGTCCCCATGCAGTCGAAACATCGGGCCAGTATCACTTGCGAATGTCCCATAAACTCCCACGATTCAACTAACCGGCCAAGTGGATATCCGCAGTGAAGTACCTTTCAAACTCTGTTAGGTGCTGATAACACTGTCTTGTAGTAGCATCCGGCCATGTCCTCTGGGTTCTTCGTTTTATTTGTGTTTACTGTACACATAAATATTCTATTTATTCTATTGTGTAAGTGCTATGTCCAGAGAAATGAAAATGATTAGGTTCGAAAATTTATAGCAAAGGACATCATTAATCAACTACAGGTGTGGCACATGGAGTAAGGGAACGCAAGCTGTTGGAGCTTGAGTTGCAGGGTTTACAGGCCAGGGCTACGGAGCGTGGTTAAGGAGCGTTACACTTTTTCAGAGAAGCGTCCTTCACATAAATAATGCTCTTGAGGATGAATGTACGAGGTGATTCCGTAATGATGTTTTAGACTTTCAGGGATGATGGAGAAGGGAAAATGTATGAATTCGAGGTAAATGAGCCTGGTCCGGAAACGACCGAGTCGAAAGCTATTAGTGAAAATGTTTCTGACACCTCTGACAATGGAATAAACGTACTGGTACTGTCGTTACTAAAGTTGTAGGGTAGGCAACTTTCGGAAGTGGTGGTATGGACCAGAACAAGAAAAAAATGTCTATTAAACAAGGACTCTAAAACCGCACCTGTTCAGTGGAAGACATGTGTTTCCCAGTAGCTAAGATGAACAAGTGGTCGTAGCTCTTAAAGTATGCATTTTAGAGCCCTTATTTACTAGACAATTTTTCTCGTTTAGTCCATACTAGCGTACCACGTCTGAAAGTTGTCTATCCTACAGTTTTACCAACGACAGTACCTGTACGTATATCCCACTGTCAGAGGTATCAGAATAATTTTTACTTATAGCTTTCGACTCCGTCGTTCCCGAACCATTAACCATTAAAGTTTGTACCATCATTACGGAATCGCCCTGTATAATGACAAAGTGAGGGCGCAATACGCTTAATTCCTTTTGATTAGCGATCAGTAAGAGATCACTAATTTGTTCAAATAAAATTCGAGGGTGTGACGTTACATACTGCTTCGGACATGGAGTGGGGAGCAATCGGGTATGACTACAGGTCACAGCTGGTAGTTCTTGAGGGAACCGACTCTGATGGCGCTATGGTACGTCATATGGTTCAAATGGCTCTGAACACTATGGGACTTAACATCTGAGGTCGTGAGTCGCCTAGAACTCAGAACTACTTAAACCTATCTAACCTAAGGACATCACACACATCCATGCCCGAGGCAGGATTCGCACCTGCGACCGTAGCGGTCACGCGGCTCCAGACTGAAGCGCCTAGAACCGCTCGGCCATACCGGCCGGCCTGTGGTACGTCACGGACGTTGTGCGTCCTCATGTGTTACCTCTGATGGGACAGTATCGTGGCGCCATTTTTCAACACGACAATGTTCGCTCACATACGACGTGTGGCCCTATGAACTGCCTGCGAAATGTAGAGCTACTTCCGTGGCCAGCGAGATCTCCAGGTGTGTTTCAGATAGAAAACGTGAGGAACCAGCTTTATCCCTGTCCCGTTACCCAGGATGTCAACGACCAGTTAAAATAGTTGTAGGCCAGCCTGCCTCAGAAGAGGATACAATGGTTCTATGAAACTCTTCCCAACCGAATCACTTCATGTATCCAGACCAGAAGAAGTGTAACGTCGTACTGATACATGGGCTCATACTGTCAGCCTCATTGCAAATGTGATTCAGTTTTGTAATCACTGAAATAAAATCACATGAGCTCTGTCAGTCCGTAACGTCTCCTCTTCTTGGTCTTGACTTTTTTTGTCACCTTTAAATGAATTTTAGGTTAATATCTTTCGACTTGTTGATGTACGATGTGGTTGCCTTCGTTCTGAAGAAGAATCCTTAGGAATGGTAGCAGTCAGGAAAAGGATCACGAGTAAGGCTGTTTACATCTCTCATTAAGTCTGCCAGAAGGAAGAGGTCGAATAGATTCAGACACATGCTGCTGTGGTTGCAGTCTACCAGTGTTGCCCATATGAATGTGTTTCGGAAATGCAGTGTGAGCTGTAAGGAAAGATATCCAAAGAAAAGCGACCGGCCTCGTACAGAAAGATTGACGTACGTTGGCCATACTAAAAGTAATGGGCAACAATTTTTAAAATTTTTAATTTTAATTTTTTAGACAAAAGGAGTACATTATTTTAATCTACATACTTTCTGTCACTTTTTAACATAGTCTCAGTGCCTTTGCACACATTTTGCCCACCGACACTGACGCAGTGCTTACCAAACGTCCTCCATGGCCTTCTAGTCCTGGCGTCGCATCTCTTCTTTAACAGAACCGAGAAGATGCTAGTCGAAGGGCGGCAAGTCGGAACTACAGGGAGGGTGATGTGGCAGAGTTACCCACCAAAATATCCTGAACTTCTTCACAGTTGCAGGATGATCTCTTTCCCATGGCGTTTATCGCACAGTGCATGACGGAGCTTAGAAAGTGCCTGGATATAGCAGGCACCATTAATGGTTGTCTTTCAGGTTCAAGAAATCTTTCCTTGTAGCGTTCTGTGGACTCAGTTGGATGGCGACTACTACGAGGCTTATCATGGATGCCTTGTGTATCCATCTTTGAAATGTTTCACACATCTCGTAGTACTGTTGGCATCGATGCAGACATCTCCATAGGCACGTTGAAGTCGGAGGTGAATTTCAGCTGGCCGTTTTCCACCGTTTAGAAGGAATTCAATTATTGCACGCCGTCGAAACGAAACATTGATATCGGCCATTTTCGAAGTACTACCTGTGGTCACGAGTAAGACCTTAATGACCTCGTAATATGGCAAAATGTGGTGTAAAGTTGTAGATTACGATCCTCCAATCGTTTTCGTTACATTTTTGGAATTGGGTTTTTAACAGTGGGTTGCTCATGGCTCACAGTATGGCTCTCGTAAATTTGAGGAACGTGTATTTCAGACAGTGGGGCAGATTTTCGTCTTACGCCGTATTTTGACCTAGTGATGATGTAAACGAGATCATCTGTACTGGAGTGCATGCGGAGGTATACGGGACAGTCACTTCATTTCAACTTTGATTGAAGGACTAGATTTCACGTTGGTCTCTGTGGAGTGACGTGTGCTTACCTCTGGCTGCAGACGGACCCACCATGTGTGACGTTGCGGTAACACGTCGAAGTAATAACGCCGACATCACGCTCATATTGAGTAGTGGAAGCAGATTTCGATTTCGTTTTTGTGGGATGTACTCTCATTGAAGAGACAGAATGTTCATTAAGGTAATTCCCGAAATAGCGCGGCTGCCTTAAAAAGTCGAAGACCAGCTGCAGTGCAGTTAACTGTTGCATGAAACTAGCATTGCGTAGCTGTAATTGTCTGCACAGATTCTTATATATTGATATTTTAAGTTTATTCAACAAAGCAGATTGTTGAATCTGCCTCATGTCTGCGGGTGTAATAAAAGTCCTCTTAGAACAGTGTTTCCCAAATTCTCTGAGGCCATTATCCCTAAGAACAATCAGATATTGGCTAATAACCCCCCTCTGACATTATTAACATTAGTGCCTCCTAAACTGTCGAATGAAAAAGAATTCCTTTGAAAACTTTTATTTTTAAATGACGAAAGGCAAATGGTGTTTACTTTTTATATGTGTTTTATTAATCCACCAACTAATGAGTCAATGAGACCATTGATACTGCTTACTACTGTAAGGCTTACTTTTACAGAATAATGAATCAACTCTCAGTGCATCGTGAGCGTAACTGTGGCACGTCAGAGAAGAAAACTGTGTGCAGTGAGAGTAGACACGTGTTACGAAACATGCTTCCTTTGCAACACTCCACTCCCTAGTGACACTTGCTTCACCTACACTCTCCACTTTCGTTTAACATCACCTAAGTTATAAAGTGCGTAGTATAATTACTGTTCGTTTATCTTTAGATTCCTGCACTCCTTGCTTCTGGGCTGCGAAACTAGAAGACTTCAGGCAGCCAGTGCTTTTACTATGACTACTACCACTAATAATGATGATAACAATAATAATATAATACTGTGTAGGCCCTACAGCAATGAAATAGCCATGACATAGTTATTGTTATGTTGTGCTGACGATTAGTTCGTGTATCTAATGCGAAGTGGATACTGAATAAATTTCTGGTTCTTTGAGGGAACTATCTGCATCTCGGAGAAGACATTTACATGAAATATTTAAGGATATTTAGTGTGTATGTCTCAATTTTACTGCCATAGATGCACGGTACAAAACATTAAGTATGTGTCTAGTTGATGGATTATGTGAGGAACAAGATCTTCATACATTCATTTCATAAGGTGTAATTCTATCACACTGTGTGTCACGCGTTAATGCTAGTACACATGTTAGTCGTATTTGAAAAAAATGGCAACTAATGTAATCCATATTACAATCTTACAAAATAATGATAATAGCACGACCTTGAAAAATGCTTTAGTTTAGTGACTGAAACAGAGTCTAATGTTTTTGTTTTTACTCCTGTGAAAATTTCATTTTACGCCTTAGGGTTTAATTACCCCGGTGGAAACACTGCCTTAGAACGATAGAATGTCTAAGAGAAAAACGAAGGCTCCAGGGAAGTATGAAACACGGTAACAAGAAGACATGTTGGCCAGCGGAAATATTATTAGGCTTCATTTGTAATTGTCTTATCTTTAACGGTCTCCTGCAGACTGCAAGAAGACGAGAGCTCGAAGTACAACAGCTGTCGTCTTTGAACCTAGATAACATTGCTGTAATAAAAAGTACGTGGTAGCCGACCTCTTGGGCAACCCATTATCCCTAACGACAATACAACGCTAGACTGACACGGTCGACAAAAGCTTACTCGTTCACCTCTTGTTCGAGCCAATCATGCGCGTAGCTTCGTGTACTTCAAGTCTCACGTTGATGAATAACTAACTTCTGTATATAAAGCTTCAGCTATGAAGCAACGAAACCTTGCCTGTAAGCTGTTGAAATATATTGTGTTTTCTAGCCATTGATTTCATACTAAACGTGACCGATTTTGCCTTCAGAAATATTTCGATGTTTGGACGCTCATCATAAGCTGAGTACTCACAAAGAAATGTCAGTAGGCATGGTGCTTTCGAGTTACCATTGCCATATTTAAGCACCACTAACGTGGCGAAGACAATAACTGCCTCAAAATAACCATGCAACAGAGATAATTAGTATGTCTTAAATATTTTATCATATTAAAATTAATTTATCGACATCTGGGATTGGTGTTGTTTGTTCTTCATCATAAACCTCAGTGAAATTACCTTCTGTGATGGGCTTAGTTAAGAGCATAGCGTTTTTATTTTACATTTTTTTGAAAACCAGCACGCTGCTGTTCAGTGAATTAAGATTAACTGCACGTAGAATTCGCAACCTCCTGGCTTACGTGTGAGATTACATAATTTGTTGATTGTCAAAAGGACAGAAGAGTGATGTCAACACACGTATTCGAACACTGCGGATCTTCGATTTAATTCACCAACATGGTTACTCTCACAACTGTTTTGTAGCATCGATTATTATACGTACTCAAAGAGTAGGTATGTCTATGGAATGGGCATTCAGATGCGCAGAACGCAAATTTTTGTAGTTAACTTACAACTCCAATAGTCACGTGATTATGATGAGGCACACGATTTTCCCGTAACCGACCTGCACATTTTTAACATCATTACATCCCTCAAAACTATCGTGTATTTTGTGTATGCCTTTCAAATGCATCTTAGTAATTTGCATCCGTCTTCTGCAATGACTTTGGCTTAAAGCTTTTCAGAGATAAATGCAAGGGTGTTTAGCTTGTTTGCGACAAGTCTTACAGGTCAAGTGTCGATAATATTTCGTTACAGAAAAAGAAGGGATCGCCATCGCTGTTTGTAGGTTTTGTGCTACGCTTCATCGTATTGGCGCGGCTTTATTTTTATAAAGTATTCTGCGGTGGCATTGTAAAATTGCTTCCTACTACGCCAAAGTGAAAGTTAGGCGAAAATCATCGAATTTGGAATTACGACGCCGAGCAAATTCTTACGTTTCTTACTTGCTATTTGTTTACATACTTTTAATCTTCCTACATCTTTAGGGAAACCATCGATAGTTTAGTATTGTGACTGCTTTAAAACAAGAACAATGTTGTGGAGATCTGTATAATCTGGACTTATGACTGGGATTGTCAGATATAATGTTATCTGCAGGTGAAAATTGCTCGAAATATGTATACATTCAGCAGATTGACTGGTGGCGCACTGCAGAATTTGCCTAGCACCTACCTCGTAAATGTGTGCTACATTTACATTTATACTCTGAAAACGACCTTTCGGTGTGTGACGGAGCGCACCTTGTGTTCGGCTGTCATTGCCCTGTTTTCCTGTTTTAGTTGCGAATGGTTCGCGGGAAGAACAATTGCTGGTAGGCCTTCACGTGAACTCGAATCTCTCTAATTTTACCTTCATGTACTTTTCGCGAGATATACATATGAGCGCGCAATATATTGGTTGACGCTTCTAGGAACGTAGGCTCTCGGAATTTTAGCAGTAGGCCATACGGTGATGCAGAGCGTCTCTCATGTAGCGTTTGCTGCTGGAGTTGGCTGAGCGTCTCCGAGACGATTTCGCGCTCAGTAAATGAACCTGTAATGAAACCTCTGCTCTGCTTTGGATCTTCTGTATTTCCTCTATCAGTCCTATAAAAGCACAGATTCCAAACTCACGAGCACCGTGCAAGTACTGATCGAACAAGGGTTTGAAGCTACCTTCATTGTGGGTGGACTACATTTCCAGAGGATTCTTTCGAAAAATTTCGGTCTGACATCTGTGTTACTCGCGGTTAATTCTTTGTAGTCGTACGCATACTCATAGTTACTTTATTGAAATACCTGCTTCTAGTGATTGTTCTGCAATGGTGTGATCGTACAACAACGGGTCTTTTTGTTTATGTACTCGCAGTACGTTACCTTTGTGTACGTTAAGCGCCAATGGCCACTCCATGCACCAAGGATAAACCCTCTTCTGGTCTTGCTGCATTTCGCTACAGTGTTCTAGTGTTGCTACTTTTTTGTATACGACAGCATCATGCGCGGGAAGTCTCAAGGAACTTTCGACATTATCTACTAAACCATTTATATATATTCGTATGTTGTGAAAAGTAATGGTCCTATAACACTGCCTTTGCGTACGCCCGAAGTTATTTTTACGTCTCAACTCCTCCCTCCCTTGAGAATGACATGCTTTATTCTGTTTGCTAAAACTCTTCAATCCAGTCACATCGCTGGTCTGATATTCTGCACGCTCGTGTTTTGTTCACTGGGTGGCAGTGGGGAACTGTATCGGATGCCTTTCAGAAATGAAGGAAAACGACAACCTCGTGGGCGCCGTTACTGACTACTTTCTGGGTCTCGTGTACGAACGGAGCGAGTTGGATTTCATACGATCGTTGTTTTCGGAACCCGTAATGATTCCCACAGAGGAGATTTTCGGTCTCCTCAAAGTCATAGTACGCAATTGTAAAACACTTTCCAAAATTCTACAAGAGACCGACATCAGATATAAGGGCCTTAATTTCACTGTGCCTCGCTATGAATAACCACATAAAACGTCTCTTATTAGTGTGATTACAGAGTTTTGTGGGATTTACCTACCTATAGAAAGTAACTTTTCCCGCCTTGATGAATTACGAATTTTATTTGTTGCAGCAACAGTTCAGCACTGTTTCTATCAGTAATAACTAAATATGTAAAAAGAAAGTGGTCACGTGGAATAAGAAAGTTTAGATCTTCGAGCAAAATGTACAAACTGTGTTATACTAGCATCATGTGACTATTTCTGTTTCATGTTGGCCACATGTGCGGTACCCTATTCTCACTCCTCGGCTTAGATATTCTTACTGTATTGTATATTTTTTAATTGTTATCCAACAACAGTTACAGGTAGACGTCTTATCTTTTATTAAAGCTTGGCAGAAAGACTTCAAAGGTTTGTGTTGTTTTTGAGGATGGAGCTTGCGATAATCAGCTGCTCATATGCAATTACACCTTTCCTTTTTTGTTTACCAGTCATTATCTTTTTGCATTATACTTACTGAAGGATCAATTTGTATCTGCAAATTATGGTCCCTCCTGGTATTTTCATTTCCTCCAAGTGCCGCAAGTTTACATTCTACGCTGTTAGAAGAGTTAGAATGTGGTCTTTTGTGTTCTTGTTTGCTGTAGTTCGTAAACAGGATTTCGTCATAACTATTGGTTTGAAATGTCTGGATGAAGTGCTCATTCACGGCAGTAGTGTAATTGTTTAACTGTACAAACTGATGCTACTGTTGCGTTGTATTTTGCGTTTTATTTTTGGGGCCATTGGACTAAACTATACGGACAGCTGATCTATTAGTTTCAGACGACATTAAAGCATGTCGTTAGATATAGATAAACTATCCAGATGCAGCGTGATTTTACACACACACACACACACACACACACACACACACACACAGACACACACACACACGGTGGACAACTGCAGTTGGTTCGACCTGTCTTTTGTCTCTGCTGGGATAACTTCCATTGCTGCCATCCAGGACGATGTGCCTGACATGTGTTTACCAGTCCACCAGCTGTAGTGCTACAATTCGAACATCACCGTCGAAGTAGCTGTGTCAGTTAAAGCCATTACAACAAAACAGTAATCATCTCGTACCACGGCCAAACTACTAAGTACGCTACCAGGCCGTCAGTCCGTACAACCTCCTTGCATCCACTGGTTCCGCAGAAGCATAATGTAACATTATTCCCACACATTGTGTCTGTGCTGTCCGAGATATGCTAGTTCTTACTGTCGAATTTTCACATAGGCTGATGGCTCTTCACTCACTACGCTTGACATAATCACTGACCTTGTTTTGAGCGGGGAAAGGAACAAATGCAGGGTTACTTGGACTCGAATGTGCTCTACTTTGAACGGGAACACACGTAACAGAACAAATTTGCAGCATCAGTTTTGATTATATTGTACGAGACCTCGTACCCAACGTTCTGCAGCGGAGCGCAAGAATACGACTGTAAGATGGTCGATTTTCATTACCCTCGTCACATTGTAATAGTTGTAGATCAAAAAACAGTCGCGCACTACTGAGCTACGGTTAATAGTCTATTAGAGAACTCGGTAACTTGGAGAATGGCGCCTGTCACAGTTCCTTAGGTGCACATTCAGAATGGGCCTCTCTATTGAAGACGACCCACTCAGCACGCCGTCGCCGGTCCTGTGCGTAGAAAAACTGCCTGCCAAAGTAAAACACACACACATGAAAGTTGTTGCTGAACATTTGTATAAGCCGTATCGGAAACAGCTTGATTAGAAAAATTCGTGGAACAAACTGGGGAGCAATGCAGACACACTACGTGAAGATGAGTCACGTTTGGTGATTATACGTGTGATTAATTTCTTTTCCCATCCTTCACGACTATCTGTCTAGGACGACTATGATCAACTTTTTTTCAAATGAATCCCGAAAATCCGTGTGAAGGAGGGTCGAGGTGGAAATAATGCCAGAGATATTTTGGGGTAGCTTTCACTGGCTACCACGGAAATGACCGATTCCTACAAGACAGGATAAAGGCTGCAAAAAATTGTCCAACACAAATAGTAGAGTAATCTTCGGTATCTATCGACACACCTTATTGCGGATAAGGATGGCCAGCAAGTAATTAAAATTTTGAAGGTATATCACTTTATTTATAAAATATTCTGGTATTTTACTTTACACATACTGTATCTAAATAACAGTTAAATTTCTACGTAAAGATGACACAAAGAAGCAGGTATCAGTAATGCTAAAAAAAATTGAAATTGCGCTTTTGTGGAAGATGAAATGGCTTGTATAAGTTACTTCTGTCTTGAAGAGATGAGCGATTGAATTCTCTGAGTTCTTATTGTAAACCATACGAACTGTGCTTGCCAGCCAAGATGGCAAACGAGAGTCAGTCGCGTGAGCGATGATCACAGGATATTTCACTTTATTGTAACACCCGAGCTCGCAGAAGAACCCCGAGAGCTTATTAACTCCCACGACGAACTCAGCAGTGATGGTGGTGAGGCTGTGAGAAAGTGGGCAGGCAGGCTCAGTACTTGTTCTTGGCGGCGGCGTAGGAGAGGAAGGAGACGACGGTGTCGAGCAGGTAGGCGGTGCCCGAGAGCACGCAGAGCGCGCCCACCGCCAGCCCCTTCTGCTTCTCGGTGCTCATGTGGATGTACTTGTACTCGCTCTGGTAGCCCATCCAGTAGTGGATCGCGATCGCGCCCACCGCCATCCACACGAAAAGCCCGATGAAGTTCATAATCACGTCCTGCCGGAACAGACACAAGCACGGCTTAGCGCCTCAACTGCTCGAGCATTGTACAAGCTGAGTCAGCTGCCCCTAACGGTCGCTTTTATGCAACCCGCAACGCCTTCAAAAACTACATGTGAGTTTTTCATACACACTCCCTCGCTATGTGCAAATTATTTTTGCTACAGAAAAAAGGTCCATGTTTTTTTGTGGAAAATTTAATGTATTTAAACCTTGTACTGGGATAACTTCGCTGGAGATCATGATGTTCAAGTTATTGAAAAAAAAGTATTTGAAGTTCACTTTTGTACGTTTTTCCTGAATAATTCTGAAACTACGGCCTCTAGTGAATACGCACCCCAGTACAAAATTTAACTACATTAAATTTCCTAAAAAATAGTCCTGTTCTTTTTTTCCGTAGCACTGTGTACAGCAAGTGAAAGAAATGTAAATCTTGCATGTGGTATTATAATGTGCTGCAAGTTGCATATAACCCAGGCGTGGGGGCAGCTGAATCACTATGTGTGTATACGCTGCTGACCATTAAAATTACAATGTAAGGACGGATAGCAAATACATTTACTTATTCTGCATAGAAACTACAGGGTTATTCAAAAGTATCTGTAGGGTTTTATAAGCTGACTGTACAGAAATTACAAGATACGCAGAAAAATGGCAGATGTCAGTCCATAGAGCATCTCTCCAAGTTTTGTTTCGTAATAAGTGCTGTGTGGGGCTGGTGTGTCAGAAAACATGCTCTGTATTACAACCCAATGAACAGATCTGCAAAGCAGGCTGTTGTACTGTCCCACACAATCATGTGAATGAATTCCACATGTGTGTCGACATTTGCTGCATCTCAAACAGTTACCATATTGAGCACCTGTAATGAAAGTTAAAAACTTTGAGAGATGCCCCTGTCACTGAAGTGTGTGTTTTCTGTATGTCTTGTCGTTTTTGCACAGTCATCTTCTGAAACCCCAGACATACGAATAACGCTGTATAGTAGGATGAATGCATGGCTAAATTTGTAGACAACAATGACTGTCAGATAGTCATTGAGTCAGACTAAACTTGGATGACAGATATGGCTACGTCAAAAAATGGTTCAAATGGCTCTGAGCACTATGGGACTTAACATCTGAGGTCATCAGTCCCCTAGAACTTAGAACTACTTAAACCTAACTAACCTAAGGACATCACACACATCCATGCCCGAGGCAGGATTTGAACCTGCGACCGTAGCGGTCGCGCGGTTCCGGACTGAAGCGCCTAGAACCGCTTGGCCACACTGGCCGGCTATGGCTACGTCATTCCATGCTGATTCAACTCTTTGCCAGAGTTCATCAGCGAATTGGCGAGTGGTGGCAAACCAGTCTCTTGGTAAACACAGGAGAAGTTGTTTTCAGTGAATGAGAGGTCCAGAAAACGTTCTGGGAAGGTAACAGTCGGATACCCTCTGTATTGAGGTAGGTCAGAACAGCATGGGCGAATTGCGGTCTTGCACTATCTTATTGAAATATAATATCACAGAGATTTCGAAGACAGCCCACACCCATTGACGTTAACACATCAGAAACGTAATTCCTGTTCTCCAAACTACCAAGTATGTGAACCAGGTGAATGTGTTGTCTACTGAATGGCACCTGTACCATGACATCAGGTACTGCATCTACATGGTGATAAAGAATACAATATGGAGATATTTGTTCTCCATGCAGGGATATGTACATCGTAACACTGTATGTAGAACCAGGATTTGTCTGAAAAGGCGCTGTTCTGACAGTTCATGGTGTTTCAGACATCGTCACATGTCACGTACCTGTTCTATCTCGGGCAGTCGAGTCAACAGTGTGTGTGTCCCGTTGGGCGCTAGTCGCGTGGGACCGTTAAAATGCTTCATGACGTCGAATGTGGCGCATCTGAACCCATCGATTCCATTTTCGGGTGACTGTCGTGGTATCTGGACCAACCTGAGTAGCAATATCATTGGGCAATAAACAGCTGTCTCGATAAGCCACGATACTGCGGCTGTCGAATCCCAACACATACTCATATACGTTTGTCTTCCTTACACGAGGCTCACTTCCAGCCAACTATTAGATGCAGTTTCACAATGAGATAACTCCATGCCCAATGTACAGTTTGAACAAGTAGTCGTAGTCCATTTAGTGCGCCTGTTTGAATGGAAAAAAGAGATGTGCAATTATATGGAGAAGCTATTGCTGATTAATGGGTGCATCAATGGCCTGGTTCTTCATACAGTTGAAAATTTCAGAATTTTTTTGTACGTTGTAGAGCATCATCTTCATCGTTCAAAACGAGTTTCATTCTTTTCTTTCGCTTAGCATCTATTCACATGCACATTAGTCAAGTTCGTTCTTTAAGATTTGTCCTAAGGCTGTTACAGTTATGATACTTAAGGTCACAGATGATTTTGTAATATCTTAGTCTTTCCCGGCGATTCGTTGCCATGTCGTTGAGATCGGGTGTTCCGCCGGTGGTCCACGTCTTCACAACAG
Source organism: Schistocerca americana (assembly GCF_021461395.2). NCBI lineage: Eukaryota > Metazoa > Arthropoda > Insecta > Orthoptera > Acrididae > Schistocerca > Schistocerca americana. The sequence continues at coordinate 649,006,540 of NC_060120.1, read as the reverse complement.
GATATTTCGACGCCTTAACTTTAAGTCTTCATCAGGTGTTTTGTTTTGACTCGTAATTCACACAAATAAACTCCGCCAGAAAAGGCCATGAAGGCCCTACGGTACCGACCGGCCGCCGTGTCATCCTGAGCCCGCAGACGTCACTGGATGCGGATGTGGAGAGGCATGTGGCCAGCACACCGCTCTCCTGGCCGTAAGTCAGTTTACGAGACCGGAGCCGCTACTTCTCAATCAAGTAGCTCCTTAGTTTGCCTCACAAGGGCTGAGTGCAACCCGCTTAACAACAGCGCTCGGCAGACCAGATGGTCACCCATCCCAGCCCGACATTGCCTAACTTCGGTGATTTGACGGGAACAGGTGTTACCACTGCGGCAAGGCCGTAATTCAGACTGGAAAGGGAGAAATGTCTTACCTTGATGTGGCAGGCTGATTGACGGAATTCTGGCAGCCGTGCAAAGTTTAAGTAAATACTGCAGATGTATAAATTTTTATGTATACTCTTTCATCTAGATTTAGATACTGGAAGCCACCTTACGTGGTGTAGCACAGGCTATTTCGGGTACCACCGTTATTTGCCATTTTCGAGTAATGTTCGGGAAGAACGACTGTCGTAAACCTTGGTATGAACTCCAATTTCTCTGATTTTCTGCATTTCACCAGGTACATGTTGGACGAGGTAATACATTTCGATACTCTTCTTCGAACCTCGCAATGTCATCATCTCTGACGCACAACGTCTGTCTTGTAGCCACTGGAGTATGATGAACATCTTCGTTATGTTATCACGCTTACTAAAAGAACCTGTGAAAAAATTCCTGCTCGCCTTTGCACCTTCTCCTCTATTAATACTTCCCGGTAAAGCGCTCATATTATGGAGCAACACTTAAGAATCGGTCAGTAGTGGATTTTGTAAGCTGCGGCTTTCAAGGATGAACTCCATTGCCGTAACATCCTTCCAGAGAATTTCTGTGTGGCATCTGCATTTCCTACAACTTGTTTAGTTGGTTGTTCCACTCTTGTTTGATCCGGACGTATACTCCCGAATGTCTACATTTTTTTACTGTTTGTAGTGATCTCATTAATCATGTAATCGAACAATAATGTATCTGTTCGCTTTTTGTGGCTTACATTGTATTTATTTATGATGGTGGCAAACTGACCGTCCCTGGCTTGAGAGTTGATCCTCTACAGGTCTCCCTGGATTATATACGATTTTCTTCCGTTGCGACTTTCCTATACGTAACAGCGCCATTGGCGAGCAATTCCGCAATTTCTCGAAGTTGTTCATCAAACCAGTTTATAGGTATATATCGTTAATAGTAAAAGACCTGTAACATTCTTCTGGGTATCCCCGAAGCTACTGTTAAAGAACGACGTACGGGCATTATACCCCTTAAAAAAAAGTACATGCTCCGACAAACAAATGATAACGATTTCAGAGAAGCTGGCAAATTTATTCAAGAGGTAAAGCTTCACAAATTGAGCAAATCAGTAACGCGTTCTTTCACGTCTGGCCCTTATGAAAGCAGTTATTCGGCTTGGCTTTGGTTGATAGAGTAGTTGGATGTCCCCCTGAGAGATATTGTGGCCTTTACAGTCCAGTTGGCACGCGTAGATCGCAAACATCCCGACATGGTTGGAGGACCCTGCCCACAATACTCGAAACGTTCTCAATTGGGGAGAGATTCGGCGACCGTGCTGGCCAAGCTAAGATTTGGCAGGCACGATGATAAACAGTAGAAACTCTCGCCGTGTGCGCACGGGCATTTTGTTGTCGAAATGTAACCCCAGGATGGGTTGCCATAAAGGGCAACAAAACGAGGCATAGAAGATTGCGCGCATACCGCTGTGGTGTAAGGGTGCCGTGGATGGCAACCTAAGGGGTCCTGCTATGAAATGACGTTTCATCCCAGACCATCACTCTTGATATGGCGGACGACGGTCAGGTCGGTATCGCAACACCGTCCAGGGCGTCTGGAGATACGTCTGTAGCCTGGAATCTCATTGACTGGAGTGGAATTGTCTTCTATGGTCAGTCCCGCTCCGAACTGAGCCTCGAGGATCAGAGAAGACTTGGTTGGAGACGTTCTGGACAGCGCTGCCATATCAATATGACTTTGCCCACCATTTGACTCGACAACCAAGAGTGATGATCTGGGGTGCCATTTCACTTCACAGTAAGATCCATTTGGTTGTCATCCGTGGCACAGCAGTACGTCGACGATATTCTAAATTTCGTATTGTTGCCATTCGTGGTAAGGCATCCTCGGCTTTTTGGCCGTGTAACGGGCCAATTGGACAGAATTAGGCACGCTGTCTCTCAGGAGGACATTCAACAACTCTGTCAATCAGTCCAAGCCGAATACCTGCCTGCATAATGGAGGACCAATACGGTATTGACTTGCTTAACTTGTGAAGCCCTTTCCCTTGAACATATCATACAGTTTTTCTGACATTTTCATCATTTTCATCATTTGTTTGTCTGTCTATGTACATCACACCTACTGATTTCCGCCCTATTCAGATTATCCTTTCATGGTGCCTCCTTTTTTTAAAGTGTATATGAGCTCTTAAGTCCTGAATCGTGTCAAACGCTGATCAGATACTCATTGAGCTCGTACTTTGTTCGTTAGGCAACAGGCCAGAACTGTGTCGAACGTCTACCGAAGTCAATGAACACGGCATTAACGTGGGTGACTTCTAAGCTTATAGGCGAACAGAACGAGCTGATTTTCACACTATAGTGATTTTTTCGCAATCGACATGAGCATAAAAAGTTTCCATTATTCTACAGTAAATTGACATCAGTGATGTAAGACTGTAATTACACGTCTCTGTCTGTCAGTGAAAAAGATTAGACTGTTTTGATGCAATCTTAATGCCGTCTATCTAGTTTACAGCGCAGTTGTTGTGTCCCCTGAGGACAAATCCATCATAGGATATGTCGACTTAGCAAAAGCCTCCCGTGACATAAAAGGGTGCAAAATGTTTGAATTTGTCACAAAATTTGCTATAAGCTGTAAAGAAAGACGGATAATATGCAGTATGTGTAATAACCAAAAGGGAACGATGAGAATGATAAACCAAGACACAAATGTTTGGATTCAAAAGGAGATCAGGCAGGGATGCAATCTTTCTCCCCTGCTCTTCCACATGTACATCAAAGAAACAGTGACAAAATAAGAGAAAAGTTCAGAAGGGGGATTAAAAATTAGGATGAAAGCATATGAATGATAAGATTCGGTGATGACATTGGTGGCCTCAGTGAATTTGAGAAAGAGTTAAGACACCTCTTGAATGGAATGAACAGTCTAACAGGTACAGAATATGGATTTCGGAGAGACTGAAGAAAGATGAAAGTAATGAACGGTAACAAAAATGAGATTAGGAATAAACTTAACCTCCAAATTGGTGACCACGAAGTAGACGAAGTTACGGACACCTGCTGGCTTTGAAGCAAAATAACACGTGACGGAGGAAGCAACGAGGACAAGGCAGTCTGACACAGACAATGGAAGTCTACTGGTGTCAAACATCGGTCTTAATCTGAGGAAAAAATTTCCGAGAATGTTTGTTTGGAATTCAACGTTGTATAGTAGTGAAAGAAGAAAATCGAAGCGTTTGAGATGTGGTGTTGTAGAAGAATGTTGAAAATGAGGGATACTGGGAATACCGGAAAAGAAGAGAATCCAAGCATTTGAGATATGACGCTATAGAAGAATGTTGAAAATGAAACGGACTGATAAGAAACGAGGCGGCGCTTCGTAGAATCGACGAAGAAGGTAATGTATCGAAAACTCTGTCCACAAGAAGAGTTAGGGTGTTAGTACATCAGGGAATAAGTTCCATAGTAACAGAAAGGGGCGTAGAGGACAAAATGTGCAGGGAAAGACAAAGACTGCCATATATTCGAGAACATCGGGTGCAATACTCTGAGATCAAGAGATTAGCAGAGCAGAGTTAGTCGTGGTGCGTCGCGTCAAGATTGGTGAAGAGAGAGAGGTGCACAACGAAGTTTTTGCATTTGCAGCGATTACTCAAAAATACTGTGACTTAAGCCTTTGCGTACCGTGATGGTCTTGGGCTGGTGGAGGCACATGCCGACGAGCGAGATGCACGTGTAGACGAGGTAGCCCACCATGATGCCGGAGGCGAACACCTCGGCGCTGGGGTCTTTGTTCTCGTTGATGTTCCACGTGCCGCCGACTCCCAGGAACATGCCATCGTAGCCCAGCCGGTACAGCAGCAGCGCGATGAAGTTCAGCACCTGCCGGCAGTTGCCAAAGCTCACCAAACAGGCACACAAAGCTACATGTTTGAAATGTATTTTACGAAACGCGTATCGCTTAGCACTTGAATTTTAACATAGTATAGTGCATTTTCATTTCATTTTCTTTCCATCAGTAAAAAAAGACCCTCTCGTTAAACTGTGAGGCTCTTCCGGATCTACAAGGGATACGCTTGATCGCCTCCCCACCACGGCAGTCCATGAAGTGACCAGTTGTGTTGTTACTACAGTCGCGTCGCGAGTTGTACGCTGTTCGAGGGGCGCGCTAAGAGCCAAACGCCCTGGTGCATGCTCAACACCGAGCGAGGTGGCGCAGTGGTTAGACACTGGACTCGCATTCGGAAGGACGACGGTTCAATCCCGGGTCCGGCCATCCTGATTTAGGTTTTCCGTGATTTTCCTAAATCACTCCAGGCAAATGCCGGGATGGTTCCTCTGAAAGGGCACGGCCGACTTCCTTCCCCATCCTTCCCTAATCCGATGAGACCGATGACCACGCTGTCTGGTCTCCTTCCCCAAACCAACCAACCAACCATGCTCAACAGGTGCAGGAAGTCCCAGCAGCACACGTTAGCCCTCTCGTTGATTGGTTGTAGGTGGACCAATGTTGTAGCATCGGCACCAGCTGACAAGCCTACAAGAGCCTGTGACTTCTCCTGGAGCGCGTGTAGTACCGGGTGATTAAAAAAGAAAGATAAGATTTCACTTGTTTATTACAGACAAACTGTAAAAAACACAAACACACTGCGCATGTCACTGGATAGAGAAAGGTTAAAAGTTTTGACACAGCAGCACTCTTATATGTTTGTAGCGACACGGCGACTACACCACAAGAGAAATCATTTCGTGTGTTGGAATGCGTGCGAAGCCAGTCCATTGTTCAAATGCAAAGTGCACTCCACCGTTTGTTGAGAAGCCGCATCTGCACAAGCAGATTTATTACTAGCATACAAAATTCTTGGAAGTTGGTTGCATGTGCAAAGGGAAGAGCACTAGTCGGCAACGCGCTTCTGATGAAAATGTTGACCGCATCCGAAAAGCGTTCACATGGAGTCCTCGGAAGTCCACAAGACGGCAGACCAGGAACTTCAACTTCCTCAAACAACGGTGCAGCGTGTTCTGAATCGACTCCTGCTTGTGAAGCCGTACGAATTGCAGTTACTGCAGCAACTTGGTCCCGGCGACCGTAACAGAAGATGGAAATTTTGCATTTCACTTTTCCAGGATATGGCAGAGGACACTTTTTCCGAACGATTCATCTTTTCTGGCGAATCGACGTTTCTTCTATAGGGTAAAAAATAAACCACCGTAATGTAACAATTTGGAGGTCACAGAATCCTAGCGTCGTCGTCGAACATGAAAGTGACTCACCGTAACTAAATGTGTTTTGTGCCATTTCTGTTAACAGAGTTTGTGGATCTTTCTTTTTTGCAGGGGAAACTGTGACAGGAATGTCATACGTGGACATGCTGCAAAACTGATTGTTTCCTCAACTCCACGAAGATTCCAATGATTTCATTTTCATGTATGACGGTGCCCTTCCTCACTTTCACCCTGACGTGCGGCGTTATCTTAACACTATCCCACAACGTTGTGTTGGAGGAGGTGGGCAACAACATCTTGATCATTGCTTTTGGTCTCTCATGTCACCAGACCACACAACTTGCGACTTCTTTCTGTGGGGGTACATAGAAGACGAAGCCTTCGTGCCACCTATGGCAGGTACTCCGGCGACTTGCGTGGCCTTGACCTATCCAACTTATTTAAACGGGACCTACGATTTAACGTGCAGCCCGAACCACGTGTTGTTTCTGGCGACGGCTCACATTCCTTGAGAGATGAACGGTACGTTACAACGGAGACTCAAAACTTTGTGGTCCCATCGAGATTTGATTCTGCGACCTCTGGGCATCCAGTAACGTGCTTTACAGCTAGCCCACCAGACTCGACATGTGTGTAAGTAGTTCATCCATGGGTTTTGGTGAGTGAGTTTGCAGGTATCAAAATATGTGAGATATATGGCCGCGTCTTTGCTTCCATTGACTTAGAAGCTAAAATTCTTCGCAGGGGTCCGTACACCTGAGTATGTGACATAAATTTGAACTCCATACCTCGACCCTTTCCTGACAAAAAGGGTTAAGAACAGTCGGACGGACAGACACAGACAGGCAGCAATGTGATCGTATAAGCGTTCCGGTGTTACCGATTGAGGTACGGAAACCCTAACTGTTTATTACTTCAAAAGTAATCGCCGTAGCTCTTATACATTTATCCCACTGTGAGACAACACGGCCACCGAGTGAGGTGGTGCAGTGGTTAGCATACTGGACTCTTCTGGAGGAGGACGGTTCCAACCTGCGTCCGGCCATCCTGATTTAGGTTTTTTCTGATTTCCCTAAATCGCTTCAGGCAAATGCTTCCTTTGAAAGGGCATGGCCGACTTACTTCCCCATCTTTCCTAAATGGGACTGATGACCTCGCTGTTAGCTTCCCACCCACCATATCAACCAAGCTACCAACCAACCAAGACGGCCAGTGCCTTCATAGGAAAATGTGGACCTGCCCACATGTTGCCAAGGTTGTTTCGACTACGCTGCAGAAGTTTAGCTGCGACTCCCTTCCACATTCTCCTTACAGTCCCGATATCTCCCCATGTGATTTACATATTTTTGTATCTCTGAAGAATGACATTCGTGGCCGTGCATTTGCTTCGGATGAATAGGTGCTCTCCTGGGCGCAATGATGGTTCTCTAGGTGATCTCCAATATTTTTTTATGAAGTCACTGAACGTTTTGTCTCGCAGTGGGATAAATGTATTAGCACTTATGGAGATTACTTTTGAAACAATAACCAGTTTACTTATTTTTTTCCGTCTGTCCCGTTTTCGTTTTATTGCCCCTTATATTAGGTTGATGAATAAGTTCGTAGGGCTTTTGTTTTGTACGATGGTATTCCGGTTGCAATGGGTTTATTTCTCAATTATTATTTTTTATTTGTAGTTCAGTGTTACTATTTCATTAAAATTAAAAGGAGGTCAGCGTTGGCAGTAATATTGATGGTTTATTGATAGCAAAATCGATTTTCAATCACATGGTGATCATCTTCAGTGCTGTGGTGTACAAATTAAACTCATAGACAATGGTATCAAGCTATCAGTAAACAAAACTGAGAAGCGATCACAATAACTGAAACTGAAACTATGTAATTGAAAATCGATTTTGCTATCAATAAACCATCAATATTACGGCTAACGCTGACCTTCCTTTTAATTTAACATATATGGTCGTTGTGCACACAGCACTCCACGGAGTCGCCAATCAATGAAGTTGCTATTTCAGTTCAGATTTTGTCATTTGGAGATAGTGAATCGAGCTGTGGACGCTAGAAAATGGAGTGCCAAGTGGAGAAATTGGAACGTTTCTGACCTATTCTTCTGTTTGAGTTCAGTAGAGGGGTGAGAGCAGCGGAGGCAGCCAGAAATATTTGTTCCGCCTATGGAAATAATGCCATCAGACAGAGCACGGCAAGGAAATTGTTTTCTCGTTTTAAAGAGAATGGTCTTGATATTAGTGACGCTCCATGTTCAGGAATATGTTCGGGGCCTGATACAGATCGCTGAAATGCGTTAATCCACAATGATCCACGTCATTGTACTCTGGAACTATCAAGTGTGATGAACTGTAGTCATTCCATCATCGTACATTTTCATGCATTGGGGATGGCTTAAAGATGGAATGTATGGGTACCGCGTGCTCGAAGCCAAAATTACAAAAATCAGCAGGTGGCCAATATGTGCATCTCTGCTTGCTCGTCATCAATTGGCTCGTGAATAACACCGACTATTCCTATTCTGCATCGTTACTGGTGATGAGAAATGCTGTCGTTATGGTAACATAAGGAAAAGAAAAGAATGGTTGAGCCCAATCAAAGCAGTAACTCCTCGTACAAAGACCTGGTGGAAAAGCGACGGCGTAGGGTACTACGAATTGCTTCCCCGAGGTGCGACCATCACTGCTGACATTTATTGCCAACAACTGCGACGTCTTGCAGACGCAACCCAAGAATAACGACCAGGAAGCCAGCGTGTAGTGATGCTACTCCACGATATGACCCACCGGCATTTTGCTAGCTTCGCGAAAAACGCTATACAGTTGTTGGGATATGAAGTCATTCTGCACCCACCTTATTCACGTGATCTTGCGCCGTCGGACTTTCACATTTTCCGCTTCCTATCCAACAACTTTCAAGGAACTTCCTTTCCAGATGAAAATACACTGCGAACATGGCTCAACGAGTTGTTAACCTTCACCACGTGGCTTTCACAGTAGCGGAATCGAAAAGTTACCCCAGCGTTGGCCCACTGTTGTAAATATTGGAGGAGAATATATTATTGATGACTAAAGTCTCTGTTGTGTGTATTGTTGTGTTTATTAAACTTAAGGTACAAATCCTCGACTGAAGTCTCTGTTACGTGTATCTGTTGTGTTTATTAAGCTTAAGGTAAAAATCCTCGAACTTAATGCACCATCCTAATACATAAGTGAAACTGACGCGGCCTTAATAGAACACGTTAAAGAACGTAAACAGCAAACATATTTAGAATATAGAATGAAGTCTCCTGTAACGGTACATCAAGGGTACTATGGTCAGGATATAGGTGTTAATAACATGATAGTATTAGCCAAAGAATGTAATACATGCATAAAGAAAGTCCAGGAGGCAGTTGAAATGTCTAAGAATGAGTGTAATTTCAATATAATTGACGGCCTTACGTTTCCCGCTTCGTACAATCTTGCTAACGATTAAGTAACTACCCTGCCACGACCGGCCGATGTGGCGGAGCGGTTCTTGGCGCTACAGTCTGGAACCGCGCGACAGCTACGGTCGCAGGTTCGAATCCTGCCTCGGGCATGGATGTGTGTGATGTCCTTGGGTTAGTTAGGTTTAAGTAGTTCTAAGTTCGGGGGACTGATGACCTGAGATGTTAAGTCCCATAGTGCTCAGAGCCACTTGAACTATCCTGCTACGACTCGCAAGGAATATAAACAAATATCAGGACACATCCTCGCACATTTAAACTGTTTGACAGACCGGGATTAGAACCAGGAACCCTACCTTCCACTATCACTGCTCTGTGGAAAGTAGAAGAGAGTTACTGGCCGAAGTGAAGCGGTGAGAGCGGGTCGTGAGTCGTGCGTTGATGGTTTAGCAGATAAGGGCAACTCGCGTGAAAGGCAATGTTCCGGCATACACTTTTAATATGCCAGGAAGTTTCATAAACTGCTTACTCGCCTCTGCAGAGTGAATGATTCGTTGTAGAAATAGTAACAGTAGGCTACGGCTAAGCCATTTCTCTGCAATATCCTTTCTTCCGGGAGTTCTAGTCTAGCACAGTATGCAGGAGGGCTTGTGGAAAGCTTGGGGAGTTTGAGGGAAGATACTACCCGAAGTAAAGGTGTGAGGGCGAGTAATGAATAGCTCACTCGTTAAGAGCATTTCCCGTGAAAGACGGCGTTCCGTGTTCGAGTCCCGGTCCACCCTAGAGTTTTAGTCTACCAGGAAACTTGAAAAGCAGAGGAACTTTCAGCCTGAAAACTGTCGGAAAACCACCTGTGTGGCACAGCAACCACAACATTTTGTTGACTTTACACTTCTCTTTGCAATATGTTATCTGTACATTCACACCATCAACGAATCACCAACGAGAACGCAGAAAAGCCCCGGGAAACATTTTGTAACTAGTTTTCGCCAATGTTCAGTCACTCGGAAACATCGGAGAACTCCAAAAGCAACGTTCACAATATAAATGATGGGTAACCCACAAGATTCTGCTTTGGCCCCGCTCCTTTTTAATCTGTTTACACACTATCCTTTAGGAAAAAAGTCCAGGAAATTTTATTTACACTGATAACATTGCCGTAATTGCTCAGGAGCCAAGCTGTAGGGAAACTAACGCAATACTAATACCTGACCTGAAAATTTGGATAAATACGTAAAATACTGTGATCGAATCCTCAGAAGACCACTGTATCAACTTTCCACTTACGGAATAAACAAGCAAACTACAAACCTAACAATAGAAACAGAGATCAGACTCTCATTTATTGCAACACTCCAAAATTCGTAGGTGTGACGCTAGACAGATCACTGATGTACAAAACTCAACTCTGTTATGTGGCAGCTAGAATCAAACGTAGGAAAAATATACTCCATAATTTAATAGGAACAGCCTGGGGTCCCACTGCAACAGTTCTAAGATCATCGGCTCTAACTCTTTCATGTTCAGTCGCAGAATACTGCTATTCCACTTGGATAAACAGTGCTCACACTAAAATAATTGACACACACCGAGCGAGGTGACGCAGTGGCTAGCACACTGGCCTCGCATTCGGGAGGACGACGGTTCAATCCCGCGTCCGGCCATCGTGATTTAGGTTTTCTGTGATTTCCCTAAATCGCTCCAGGCAAATGCCGGAATGGTTCCTCTGAAAGGTCACGTCCGACTTCCTTCCCCGTCCCTCCCTAATCCGATGAGACCGATGACGTCGCTGTCTGGTCTCCTCCCCCAAACAATACAATCCAATTGACACACGGCTCAGTCAAGCTATGCGCCTCATCACAAGTGCATTCGCCCCAGAAACAAGCACTGGCCACCGATACTTAGAAATATTCCACAAGCATCCATAAGAAGATCACATTCATTGCTAAACGTGTGGACAAAAAGAAAAAATCCCAGCGATTAAGGTCTAGAAAATCATGGTTGGACACATCAGTCAGTTTGCAGAGCAATCATTTAAGCGTGCAGCATGCCTGGAACACTCAGTGACAGGAGCAAACTTCCTTGCTGCATCACCAACTAATCAAAACTCCTTGGGAGCGACCAGCAGTTTTTCGGTTACACCTACAGCACGTAGTGTGTACTGCGTCAGATCAGAATTAACGGGACAGATGTGGAGCACTCCTGCACCAGTGGAGCTGCAAGCCTCTCCTCACTGTGACTGCGGCGAACAGCGGCAAACTATTCATCGTATAACAGTTGAATGTTCCCTCGGAGGATTTAAAAGGACAATGACGGACCTCCACAATTGGTCTGCAGAAGCTTCTGATTGGATTTCATATCCGGACTTAGGCGATGAATTCATTGTGAACTTGCATCTGCTGAGAAATATATACTTGTATTTATAGGAAGTAGTTGCCTCGTATTTTTTCCTGTTGTCATACGATAAATAAACAAATCAGAAGACTTCTGAGGAAGATCTTACCAGAAGAATCGAAACGTCGCGGGATACTACGCGGCGTAATAACGCAGATGATTTTACCTACAGTATGGGAGTTCTTGGATTTATTTTATGTAATGAAACGGAGTATATTCTTGTATTTATCATCAAATATCCTTGTATTCTACTGAAACCGGAAGCTTCTAGTCCACTTACTAATGTAATGCATTCATCTTAAAGAGAAAGTTTGAACTGTGAAGTTGGATATATGCATTGCGTCACCTGTCTTCCTCATTAATTCACTAATGTTGCGTTGTGTCAATTAGTAATTTAACGTATCATGTAAGTACATTTCTTCATTGTTCTTCTATACCTGTGAAGGTAGATCTTCAAAATGCTATGCCGGCCTGTAAAAAAGAAAACGCTTGGCATGTTCAAGTCGAGCAGAGGTGCTTTTCCATCGACGCGTCAGGGTCTGCTTCGTACTAAATACCGCGATAATCGGTGGACGATAACCCTTATCAGTGAGATTAGATTACACTCGTCCGGCTGGACAATATCGACTTGCGCTCGAAGACTTCCATTTTTGAGGCAGAACCAATATAGCATTATTTTTGTCTCTGTAAATGTTCCTGGTGAAACTATACGTCATTATTGGACTCGGGGCACGTCGCGTATCTACGTTGACTGCTGCAAGGTCATTGTACACTCTTTCTACTCGGCAGGTTCTCTTGTTGTGAGATTACAGTTAACAGCTGGTTGTGTTCGGGCGTAATGTGCGTCTCGTTTGAGGTGAACAGTCGGTTTGGTGCACTCCTACAGTTCCTCCGGTTGCGTGACGTATCTTGACTTCAGCGTAACTGCTGTACCCCGCATCATCAACGGTTTGTCTTATGCACTCAAGTCCCTACCACTAAGGTTCCTTTCTTCCACCATCCCAACAGCTACAGTTTGCAGCGGTGACTGTCGCAATATATCCTCAACCATTTATTGCTAGTCCCTGTCTCTCTCTAACTAAAGCCTTTGCCAACAGGAAGGTTGGTGTGAACATAGCAGTGCATTACTACATACTACAGCCCTACTGAACGCATTATGGACTTGTCTTCTTCCCATCTTTGCAATGTCTTCTCAGCCAGTTATAGGGGGACTAACAGTTTAAGGTGGAACCTAAACCACATTACAACAAGCCGTTTCTAACATACAGCAATTATTATCAGACGTTATTGAAGCGATACGTGACAAAATACATTGCATAATTTAAAAAAATGTGAAGCACACAGAAGACACGGTCGGATGCCAATATAACTTGGCACACGTACACCCCATCGGCTGGTATGTAAATGGTTAGAGCTGCAATTTTCTATGAGAGGTGGAACGGCCACCAGAGTGTATTGGCATAGTTCATGTTTAGTTTCTTTCACCAGGCCTTGTAAGGTATATAGGTGAACAGCGTCAGATGTTGAGTGATCTCTCTAAAGGGCACGGAGATGCAATGTCCTGCTGTGAGATAGCGTAATCAACACGTGACAAGAGTTTCAAAAGGCCTCATTTGTGAGTCTCCATTTTGCCAGCTGTTCGAATCGTGCAGTACCTATATTCGTGGGGTATTCGAATATGGCAGTGGCCCGTTGTTGGACTGCATGGGGACGTGAGGGCTGGCATACTTGTCGTCTGTGTCCCAGTCGAGCTGTTCTGACCACCTCAACAGAGGAAAGCCCTATTATGCACCATGCGTATCGCAAGCCTTTCACACCTGTGCCTGCCATCCGAGAACATGTAATGGATTCCCTGCATCATTCTACGTCATCCCGCTTCATTGATCGGAGAGTAGCAGCAGGAGCCGGAATAGGGAATTACAGTCCCATGCGTAGCCTACTGTTAACACCACAACAGAAACGATTGCGTTTGGAGTGACACCGTCACCAGGAAGCATGGACTGCCGTTCGATAGCATCGCATGATGTTCAACCATGAACCGCAATTCTCCATTATCCTGGTATGATCATCGTTGGTTAGTATTGCGTCTATCTGGGGAGATATCCCATTCTTGTAGTGTTTTGGAACGGCATTGCGATGTTACTCCTGGCTCATGGTGTGGCAAACCATTGGCTTTGACTTCAGGTCACCGCCAATGATGATTGAGGGAACTGCGACGGCCCAACAGTACGTCACGGAAGTCCTGAGCCCTCGTGTGGTATCTCTTTTGCGTAAGTGACAGTGTCGTGTTTCCATTTTTCAACAGGCTATTGCTGGTCCACGCGTGGCACGTATCTCTATGAACTGTCTGCGTCAAGCTGAGGTACTCCCTCGACCAGCAATATCCCCATATTTCTCCCTGATTGAACATTGTGGGATCAGCTTGGACGTCATCCCAGTCCTGGTACCAGTATCCAGGTCATGAAGAACCAGTTACGACAGTTGTGGGGCAGCTTTCCTCATGAGAGGATGCAACAGCTTTACGACATCCTTCGCAACCGAATCGGTGCATGCATCAAGATCACAATGCGCACAACGTCATGCTGGTAAGTGGGTTCATACTGCCAAGTTCTTTGTGAGCTGACTGGATTCTGTAATCACCGATGTACCATCACACACCCTCTCAAGGCATGAAGTTTCAATTTGTTTCCTCTTCCCTTTTCGGGTGCTTCACCTTTTTGGTCAGACCGTGAAATAAAAATAGCAATAATAATAATAATAATAATAATAATAATAATAATATTAAAGAAGAACTAAAAGAAAAATATAGACAAAGACTAACAAAAATACTGAAAACAGAATTGACAGCAAGAAATAAGACAAAAGCTATAAATACTTGTGCTATACCAATATTGACCTACTCATTTGGAGTAGTGAAATGGAGTAACACAGACCTAGAAGCACTCAATACACTTACACGATCACAATGCCACAAATATAGAATACATCACATACATTCAGCAACAGAAAGATTCACATTAAGCAGAAAGGATGGAGGAAGGGGATTTATTGACATAAAAAAACCTACATTATGGATAGGTAGATAATCGAAGAAAATTCTTTATAGAACGAGCAGAAACTAGCAAAATACGCAAAGCAATCACTCATATGAATACATCGGCTACACCACTGCAATTTCATAACCACTTCTACAACCCTTTAGATCACATAACATCAACAGATACAAAGAAAGCAAATCCGTAAAAGAAAACACTACATGGCAAGCACCCGTATCATCTATCACAGCCACAGATCGATCAAGACGCATCCAACACATGGCTAAGAAAAGGCAATATATACAGTGAGACAGAAGGATTCATGATTGCAATACAGGATCAAACAATAAACACCAGATATTACAGCAAGCATATTATTAAAGATCCCAATACCACAAGAGATAAATGCAGACTTTGCAAACAACAAATAGAAACAGTAGATCACATCACAAGCGGATGTACAATACTAGCAAATACAGAATACACCAGAAGACATGACAATGTAGCAAAAATAATACATCAACAACTTGCCATACAACATAAACTAATATAAAACAACACGTTCCCACATACAAGTATGCACCACAAAATGTACTGGAGAATGATGAATACAAATTATACTGGAACAGAACCATTATAACAGATAAAACAACACCACATAACAAACCTGACATCATACTCACCAATAAAAAGAAGAAATTAACACAACTAATCGAAATATCCATACCCAATACAACAAATATACAGAAGAAAACAGGAGAAAAAATTGAAAAATACATCCAACTGGCTGAGGAAGTCAAGGACATGTGGCATCAGGATAAAGTTGACATTGTACCAATTATACTATCAACTACAGGAGTCATACCACACAATATCCACCAGTACATCAACGCAATACAGCTACATCCAAACATATATATACAACTACAGAAATCTGTAATTATTGATACATATTCAATTACCCGAAAGTTCCTAAATGCAATGTAACATATACCGTACAATTAAAAGGAAGTCACGCTTGATCAAGGTCCGCGTCACTTTCCATTTTTGACCAGACATAACGTCTGAGAAAAGAAAGAATAATAATAATACTAACAGTAATTGGAAGAGCGGAATTTTCCATATGTGGTCCGACACCTGCCCACGTAGTCCATTTTTTATAACTCAATACTAGCAATAACAAATGAAGAATAATGAAATAAATCTCCACCCCTGTGGCTGAGCTGCAGTCGTAGTTATCTGGCTGCCACATGGAGGACACACGTTCGATCTGCTGCTGTTCCTTCGGGGAGAGATGTTAAGGGGTCCACGCAGCTTTGTAATGGCAACTGAGGACTTACTGAAGAAGAAACAGCGGATCACGTTTCGAAAGACCGCGTTAACGGCTGGGAGCGTGTTGCGCTAACCACATGAGCATGCAGTTCTGCTGTTCAGTGGCTCCATAGTCAGAACATCAAGAACAATTGGTTCGAAGATCAGTATCGTATCGGGAGCGCGAAGTAATTTTCGCAAGGGCAAAAAGAAGTTATCAAGAAATGGCCACTTGAACTGAAAATAGTGAACAACGTACATCTAATGGGAGGAAACGAGCTGATCATAGCTTCAGCAACTAAAAGCGAATATCATTAACTGAACTCTGTGTTTTATGCAACACTTAAGGGGTTTGAGGCAGAGGAAACCACGAAATATGGTCGGTCGAACAACAGAGAATTCTTAGTGAAGCAGAGGCTTTTCTGGTGACTGTTAAGTAACGAAAGTCGTTGGAAGATGCGTTGAAATTGAGTATTTTGGGAAAGGTAAATACATTTGCAGTTATTTGTGTATTTAATTCTCAAAATAAACCTGCGCTATTAAAATATTACTTGCTGCAACTGAGACTCTGCATATGTTAACTCACGGGATGGAGTCTCGAAAGCACTGGACTGAGTACCAACGAGAGAGAGAGAGAGAGAGAGAGAGAGAGACTAGGGATTACATCCGACTGTTAAAAGTAGCAGACTCTTGTGATGAAGTAAAATAAGGAGAGATGATGGATAGTTTATAGTATGTGGAATGTTAAGCATGATTTCTGATTGCGAGACCGATGTGTTTGTCTCAAACAGATTGGTGTACAATCAGAGCTAATTTATAACTGGGCTTTCAGTTCCGTTTACTTGTACAATTTTACTTCTGTTTAGCGTTATCTCTATGATGACATTAACTTATGGAGCATCTCGCCAGCGTATGCGGAAAATTTCGCAAAGAAGGAAATAAATGAGACCAAAACAATGTTCTGTCGCCCACGTTATCTAGGATAACAATTTATTGAGGAAAAAAGGAGAAAATTCTGCCAGTTGGAGTGGTCTAAATCTGTGTAAATGCGTTTAAAGGTGTTTCGTATGGACTGTTTTGTTAGTATAAGGTGTTTGCCTTAATTGTAAACAGACTATCCATATGGAGTAGTTCGAAGAAGTCGCGTGTTTAGTTAACGTGTATACACCGTAAGATACATTACAGTGCGTAGGGTGCTTCGTGCACCACTGTCACTTCTACCCTTTGCTGTTCCAGTCGCGAATGGTTGACAGGGAGAATGTCTTGATAAGCCTCCGAATGGACTCGAATCCCTCTAATTATATCTTCATGGTGTTTTCGAGAGATACACTGAACAGCAAAAAAAAAAAAAAAGGTACACCGGCCTAATAGCGTGTTGGACCTCTGCGAGCATGCAGAAGGGCCGCAACAAGACGTGACCTGCACTCGACTAACGTCTAAAGTAGTCCTGGAGGGAACTGACATCTTGAATTCTGCAAGGTTGTCCATAAAACCGTAACAGTACCAGGGGATGGAGATCTCTTCTGAACAGCACGTTGCAAGGGATGCCAAATATGCTCAATAATGTTTACGTCGGGGGAGCTTGGTGACCAGCGGAAGTGTTTAAACTAAGAAGAATGTTCCTGGAGCCAATCCGTAGCAATTCTGGACTTGTCGGCTGTCGCATTATCCTGCTGGAATTCCCCAAGTCCGTCGGAATGTACAATAGACATGAGTAGATGCAGGTGTTCAGACAGGATGCTTACGTACGTGTCGCCTGTCAGAGTCGTATCTAGACGTATCAGGGGTCCCATATCATTCCAACTGCACACGCCCCACACCATTACAGAGTCCCCACCATCTTGAACAGTGCCCTGCTGAAATGCAGGGTGCACGGGTTCATGGGGTTGTCTCCATACCCGTACACGTCCATGCGCTCGATACAATATGAAACGAGACTCGTCCGACCAGGTAACATGTTTCCATTCATGAACCACCCAATGTCGGTGTTGAAGGAGCCAGGCGTGGCGTAAAGCTTTGTGTCGTGCAGTCATCAAAGGTACACGAGTGGGCCTTCGGATCCGGAAGTCCATATCAACAATGTTTCGTTGAACGATTCGCACGCTGGCATTTGCTTACGGCCCAGCATTGAAATCTGCAGTGCTCTGCGAAAGGGTTGCACTTTTGTCGCGTTTGACTATTCTCTTCAGTCGTCGTTGGTCCCTTTCTTGCAGGATCTTCTTCCGGCCGCAGCGATGTCGGAGATTTGATATTTTACCGGGTTCCCGATATTCACGGTACACTCGTGAAATGGTCGTACTGGAAAATCTCCAATTCATCGCTACCTCGGAGATGCTGTGTCCCATCGCTCGTGCGCCGACTATAACGCCTCGTCAAACTCACTTAAATCTTGATAATCTGCAATTGTAATAGCAGTAACCGATCTAGCAACCGCGCCAGACACTTGTCTCATATAGGCACTGCCGACCACAGCACCATATTCAGCCTGTTTACATACCTCTGTATTTGAGTACGCATATCTATACCAGTTTCTTTGTTGGCACTTCAGTGTATATGTGGGAGGAAGCAGTATATTGATTGACTCTCCTAGGAATGTGCGGTCTCATAATTTTAAAACTAAAGCACACCGTGATCCACAGCGCCCTCTCGCAGCGTCTGCCTCTGGAGCTGGCTGAACATCTCCGTGACGCTTTCGTGTTCCTTACTAAATGAACCAGTAGCGAAACGCACTGCTCATCTCTATCGGTCCTACTGGTACGGATCGCAGACGGACGAGCAGTATTTAAGTATTGGTCGAACGAATGCTTTATAAGCTAGACTATGTGATCAAAAGTATCTAGAGACGTGGCTGAAAAATGAATTAAAAGTTCGTGGCGCCTTCCATCGGTAATGCTGGAATTCAATGTGGTGTTGGTCCACCCTTAGGCTTGATGACAGCTTCCACTCTCGGCAGGCATACGTTCAATCAGGGGCTGGAAGGTTTCTTGGGGAATGGCAGCCCATTCTTCACGGAGTGCTGCACAGAGGAGAGGTAATGATGTCGGTCGGTGGGGCCTGACACGAAGTCGGCATTCCAAAACATCCCAAGGATGTTCTATAGGATTCAGGTCAGGGCTCTGTGCGGGCCAGTCCATTACATGTATATTATTATCGTGTAACCACTCCGCCACAGACCGTGCATTATCGTGTTGAAAGATGCAATCGCCATCCCCGAATTGCTCTTCAACAGTGGGAAGCAAGAAGGTGCTTAAAACATTAATGTAGGGCTGTGCTGTGATAATGCTACGCAAAACAATAAGGGGTGGAAACCCCCTCCATGAAAAACACTACCACACGCTAACATCACCGCCTCCGAGTTTTACTGTGACACTACACACTTTGGCAGATGACTTTCACCGGGCATTCGCCATACCCACACCTTGCCATCGAATCGCCACCTTCACGTTTCCACTTCACAGTCACATCGGAAACAGTGGACCTAGGGATCTTTAGGAGTGTCTAAATCTCTCGTACAGACGTATGACACAAGTGACACCCAATCACCTGACCACGTTCGAAGTCTGTGAGTTCTGCTCGCTCACGATGTGTAACGACTAGTGAGGTCGTTGATATGGAGTACCTGGCAGTAGTTGGCAGCTCAATGCACCTAATATGAGAAACGTATATTTTTGTGGTTTCAGGATACTTTTGATCACATAGTGTACCTACTTAGTTGATGGACTACATTTTCGTGTGATTCTTCCAATGAATTTCTCAGTCTGGCGTCTTCATTACGTAGTCGTTCCACTTCAAACTGTACTGCAGACATAAACCTGTACGTTTCATGGAGGTGACTGCTTCCAGCGATCGTTCTGCAATCGAGTAATGGTAGAATAATGGGCCTTTGTGCCTATTTGTACACAGTATGTTAGATTTGTTTATGTTCAGACTCAACTGCCGATCACTGCTCCAAACGTCGATCCTCTACAGATATTCTTGCATTTCGCTATAGTTTTCCTGTGTTGCGTCTTCTGTGTATACAACAGCATCATCCACGAAAGGCCTAATGGAACTTCCGACATGATCCTCTAGCTCATTTTCATATATTGTGAAAATCAGTGGTACTGTAACACTCCAATGACGTTTCTACGTCTACGTGACTACGCTGCAGTTCACAATTAAATGCCTGGCAGAGTGTTCATCGAATCACCTTTAAGTTACTTATCTACCGTTCCATTATCGAACAGCGCGCGGGAGAGGCGAACACTTAACTCTTTCCGTGCGAGCTCTGATTTTTTTATGTTTTGTTACGATGATCGTTTCACCCTTTGTACTTGGGCGCCAACAAAATATTTTTACCTTCTGAGGAAAAAATTAATGATTGAAATTTCATGAGAAGGTCCTGGCGCAGCGAGAAACGCTATTACTTTAATGACTGCCATCTCAGTTCCCGTACCATACTTTTACGTCTGAAGATTTCTCTCCATTGAGAATGAAATGCTGTGTTCTGTTTGCCAGAAACTCTTCAGTGCAGTCACACAGCTCTACCATCCGTACCCTCGTATTCTGTTCATTAGGTAGCAGTGAGGATCACGGAAGGAACACGGCAGCAACCTGTGCGCCTGTATCTGCTTATTTGCAGTTGACTTTGCGTAAAGTATTGTCATGCTAATCACATATCGTTTACATCGGTTAGTGTATTCTGAAACAGATCATCACTCAGGACTGACTGGTCTGTTATTGCAGTTGTAACACATGCGTGTTGCAACCATCTTTTGAGTCATACGCACGAATGACGTATCTTCCTTAGTCTGTTCATTGGTGAGTCACTGGCGCGACACTCACTCGTTTTATGGCTTAGGCGCAATCGTTTTCTGTCGTAAGATGAAGATAACATTAAGGAGGTGTGGGTGCGTAGCGTTAAAGACCAAAGGAAGGAAGACGAGAAACAAAAATGTTGTTGACAAAGTGGTAACACTAACTCGCAGACTTGATCAGCGGATCCGGTTAAACGGCGAGTATTTTGGAGCTTACGGCTAGTGCTCTCCCTCCGGTTACTTACAGTGCTTTCAAAAGGAGGCGGCGAGGAAACAGATGAGGCCGTCCTTTGACGAAAAACGATGAGCGCACATTGACGCTGTCTGTTCTAATACATATAACTTTAAAAAAAAGTGTCATATGTTTCTACAGGAGGCAGTATTGGTCAAAGGTACAAGTAGAGTTCCTATAATGACGTTTGTAAATCAGTGCCTGTTGAGATAGAGGCCAATGTGCCCTCTCATTCCCATCCCTCTGTTACGTAGTAGTAGTGTCTGTTACGAAAGCAGTGCTGCATGTGATTACCACGCATCCTTGACACATCCTTCGACCCTTCTTCCCGGTGAATCACGCATACTTTCAAATACATCTTGCTCCATTCTGACTGCGTCACATGAATTGGTCACACGCTGCTGTAACGTTTACACATTGTCTCTATGTTGGGCATACACCAATGGCTTCAGATGATCTCAGAGGTAGAACTCCATCGGATTCAGGTCTGGTAACGTGGAGACCATGCTACCTGACGTCCTCGAGCAGTCCATCGCCCATGAAATGTTCCGATGAGGTACTATGGCACGATCCGTAGAATGTGGGGTGATGTTCCGTCGTGTATAAACCTAAAGTTATTCTCTTCCTGCAAGGGTAACCTTTCCCAATAGCTCCGGTACTTCATCGGTAAAGTGTATGGCCCTATGTGCCTGTCACCGACAGTCCCTGCTCATACATTGATGCTGATGAGGTTGTCATGTCACATCGCCATGATTTCGTGAGATTTTCATCTGCACACATGCGCATACTGTGGTAATTTACAACACGATCTCTTGTGACAGCCTACAGCACAGAATACTACACATTACTCGTCACAAGTAAAACGACCCATGTCTCAACTAGTATTGGTTTCCATGCATTTCATTATAGAAACTTTTCTTCTGGTTTTCATCAATGCCACCTCCTGTAGGGGTAGGTGACGCTTTTTTAACACACTGTACTTAACATCTCATACAGAGGAGCAGGTACGCTAAAATTTATATAAATTCACGGATTCTACTTGCATACGTGCATTGTATGAAAATCGGTCCTTGTACGACAGTACACGATGCCAGGATGTTAAAATAACCGAGTGTGAACATGCGTTTTTTCTGGGAGGTCATATCTGGGGTTCTATTGGTCACAGAGGTAAAGAATCAAGTTTTTTGGGTAGTCCTAGCCAAATTTGCGTACCTATCAGAAAAACGGGCATTCCGTAGGTATTCTACAGTATATTGTGGACATATGGCTAGGGTTCTAGGGTCGTCACAAGGGTTCTGAGGTCACAAAACTATGTTTTTAGTCAAATTTTTTCACCAATAAAAATTTATGACGCTCTGTCTCTGTGTAATGGTCGCTTCGCGCCTATACAGATATGGCTAAAGTGGTAATGGAATGACAGAAAATGGACTAAAAAGGATCTTAACATGCCTGACTGCCAAAATTGTGGAAAACTATAAACGCTTCAAATTCAGTAAAATATTTTTAATAACATTGTTACTCTTTTGAGGTACAAATCATAAACTGATCGTTTTTGATGAACTGAGATCGATGAGCAAAGCATCCAGCAAACATTTAAAGCGAACGATTTTTAGTTAACTATATATTTCGCGCACTTCTTTGTTATTTATACGTGTCAGGGTGTATAAATGTGCCGAAATATATACATAAACTCTCAAAACCTTACCGACTTGTAGAATTCGTTTTGTACAGGGCGATTCAGCTGCCCCTACCGACGTCGTTTTATGCAACCTGAAATGTTATATCTGACCTTCAGAAACTGCGCATGAGATTTTCGTATTCTCTCACTCGTTACGCACAAACTACTAGTCCTGCAGCAAAAATGAACAGTTTCTTTTTCTACGAAATGTAATTAAATTTTGTACTGGGATACGTTTCTACTGGAGGCCACAATTTTCGATTTACTCGAGGAAAACTTACAGAAATGACCTGCAAAGGCACTTCCACCCCCGCAGTCATCTGTCACGAGTCAGAATTTCTAGTATACTCTCCTACCATTGTCCAAAAATTTCCGACTACACGAAAGATTCCCGACATTCGATTTTTTTTTAGTTCTATGGATTGGGCTGTTACACCAGCAGCATAGTCGGTTATTTTGCCAATATTATTAATTTAAACGTGCGGGTGAGGACACTGAAAGAAAAACGATTTTTGGAAGCGTTACGCTAAAACTAATTATGTTGATAATTCGATCCAAACTCAACCTTTACAAGCAAAGTAGTTTCGTAGTTAGAAGCACAGTAGATTCTTAGTCACAAAATTGTTAGGTAAAATGTACACAGAGGTCAATTTTACAATTTGAAAGTGCTGGAATAAGGCGGTGGCATAATAGGGCCAGTCAGTGAAGACCAGGAATGGACGAATGTGGGGAATAATTCGTGCAATCGCAAATTCTGATACAGTGGTGGGAGGAGGGAGCGCCATGAATAACACACTAGAAATCCTGAATGGTGGGAGCTGAGTGTGGGTGCGTTTGAAGGTCACTTTTGTACGTTTTTCTCGAATAACTCTAGAACTAAGGCTTCGAGCTGAAACGTAAACCGGTACAAAATTTAACTATGATAAATTTTCTAGAAAAACGTCCTGTTAATTTTTTTCTGTAGGACTAATAGTTATGCGTAGTGTGCGAGAGAATATGAAAATCTTGTGAATTTCCAGCGACGTCGTAGTGACGATCGCTCTGGACACGAGTTCTTTCAGACTGGAACCTGGATCAATGGAAACGTGTCGCCTGGTCGGATGAATTAGCGTTTATAGAGAGTCGCGTTCGGATTCACCGTCATGTAGGCGAACGGATGCTCGAAACGTGCACCGCGTCACGGACGCACGCCGGTGGGGCAGTGTAATACGATGAGGGACTTCCACTCTGGGTTCAGTGGGACCTTTGATAGTAATGGAAGGCTCCATAACAGCTGTGCACTACGTGAACAGTATTGCGTACTACGTACATCCCTTCATGCTCGATGTCTTCCACAACGGCTATGGCACATTCCAAGAGGATAACTATCCGTGTCACAAGGTGACAATCGTGTTACAGTGGTGTGAGGAGTATGATAGTGTACTCACGTTGAAGTACTGGCCACCAAATTTCCTCATACGAAACCGGTGGAACACATTTGGGATTCTATCTGATCACTGCTCTGCGCCCACTAAGCACTGGACGGAAATGTTCGAGAATTACGTCAGCTGTGCACAGGCACACGGTGTCGCGTATCTCTGGAAACCAAAGGTGGACTAACGAGATTTAAGCAGGCGGTCGTAATGTTTTGGTTTATCGGTGTCATTTTGTTAAATTGGGACAGACTGTAGAAAACGATGCCTGAGAGGATGAGGAGCAAAAACGGTTATACAGACACATGGCTGGAAATGCAGTTCTAGAAAGGTACACTCACTTGGAGGTGGATATAGAAGATCTTTGACAGTATAGGTTTCAGTGATTGGAAGCACACACGATAGCACACCAGGCAATTGTGAATGTTCTGTGTGTACTATAATCCGATGAAAATTACTTGATAGTTGACATCTGTCACTTGCCGCTACAGTGTTGCCACATCGGCTGCCGACTACCGCTCGGTTACAGGTGACACGCAAACACGGCGGGTCACTTCACAAATGCTGTTAATGTGCAACGCAGAGCAGTGTTACGCGGGCCGTGCTGACGAACATCAACGTTGAGCGTTCCAAGTTCTACGTGCTGCTGAACGCTCAGGAACGATGCGACTTGTGCATACGGTACGTGGGCCCCAACGTGGTATACGCGATCGCAAAGCACTCCAGTGGCAGTTGAGGGATGTTTCTAGTTCGTAAATCACACTGTCTACTCAACGGGCGCGCGTAAAATTCCCATGTTAGCTGTATTAAAACGCACGTTTCCTCCATCGTCCACGAGAAGGAAAGTACCATGTCCAATCAATAAGGACACAGGCTTATAAAAGTGCTATTACAATAGTGCGGTACAAATTTGGAATACTTCTCTGCGTAAGATAAACATTATTTCATCATTTCCACATTTTAGTACAACCCTAAGGTCAGTCTTACTTGGTCACTGTTCCTACCTACAGCAGAATATTTGCAACATGTTAATTATGAAGAGTAAGAAATGGCTCTGAGCACTATGCGACTTAACTTCTGAGGTCATCAGTTGCCTAGAACAGAACTAATTAAACCTAACTAACCTAAGGACATCACACACATCCATGCCCGAGGCAGGATTCGAACGTGCGACCGTAGCGGTCGCTCGGCTCCAGACTGTAGCGCCTAGAACCACGGCCACTTCGGCCGGCAAAGCGTAAAAGAAAAAGGAGCAAAATATCTTTATACAAGTAGCGCAAGCTGTCCTGTAGCTGTAAACCAATCGAACAAAGTCACCCCTTAAAAAAAGGTGAACCCATATTTACATAACATCAAATATTGTAGTATATACTTATATTAAACTATACTAAAGTATCAAAACCTAATAAAAACGCGAATGTTAGGAAAAAAATTTGTAAATATCAAGACGCGAACCACGACCCCAACACACAATTCTATTCAAGTCAGTGACACTACTCATTACGCCAAACCGGCATCAGTTCTTCTGCATCTAATCATATTATGTTACCCCTTGCTGAAAACCTTAATCGTAGATATGTTACTGATTCAAATTTAATCATAGCAAATTGTAGCAAGAACCATGCGTTTTGGGTGGATCTTCAGTGTGACGCTGCCTTCAAATAGCCTACTCTCATAATACTCAAGTTACAATAATTCTTTTGCCACGAATATGAATGATGTTTCTCATTATTTTATTGGAACGAATCACACACGTAACTACGGGTTTTGCAGTGATTCTCAATTTGCTGGTGCTCAGAAACGGCATATACAGGGTGTTACAAAAAGGTACGGCCAAACTTTCAGGAAACATTCCTCACACACAAAGAAAGAAAATATGTTATGTGGACATGTGTCCGAAATCGCTTACTTTCCATGTTAGAGCTCATTTTATTACTTCTCTTCAAATCACATTAATCATGGAATGGAAACACACAGCAACAGAACGTACCAGCGTGACTTCAAACACTTTGTTACAGGAAATGTTCAAAATGTCCTCCGTTAGCGAGGATGCATGCATCCACCCTCCGTCGCATGGAATCCCTGATGCGCTGATGCAGCCCTGGAGAATGGCGTATTGTATCACAGCCGTCCACAATACGAGCACGAAGAGTCTCTACATTTGGTACCGGGGTTGCGAAGACAAGAGCTTTCAAATGCCGCCATAAATGAAAGTCAAGAGGGTTGAGGTCAGGAGAGCGTGGAGACCATGGAATTGGTCCGCCTCTACCAATCATCGGTCACCGAATCTGTTGTTGAGAAGCGTACGAACACTTCGACTGAAATGTGCAGGAGCTCCATCGTGCATGAACCACATGTTGTGTCGTACTTGTAAAGGCACATGTTCTAGCAGCACAGGTAGAGTATCCCGTATGAAATCATGGTGGTGAATCGAGGAAGTACAGTACATACTGACGAAACTAAAATGAGCCCTAACATGGAAATTAAGCGTTTCCGGACACATGCTCACATAACATATTTTCTTTCTTTGTGTGTGAGGAATGTTTCCCGAAAGTTTGGCCGTACCTTTTTGTAACACCCTGTATACACATAGGCTTGAAATGAATGCCAATATGGCGCCTCACAACTCTGTACTGAAGGGAGACGGCGTGCGTGTGACGTAGGTGGCGTTTTGCCATCTCATTGGTCAACGCTCAGACTCACGCTTAGAATATCTGACTTGCCAGATATTGCTCTGCACGTTCGGAAAGACTCCCGAACGTGCTATTCCACGCTACGACGTCAGAAATTCGGCACGCTGAACGCTCAACGTTCGGATGCACGGTCCGTGACCCGACGGCTTTAGTAACAGCCGATGGGAAGTATATCGGGAATGCGAGATGCGCCATTGAAAGGTGATTGTAAATGACCAGTTACTGAACAGCGACAGACGACGCGTTTTGTAGCTCTGAATGTAAACTCATGTGCTAATCTAACCAGAACTTCGTGATGTGCAAAGTATCCCAGGAAAAGGCGGTCAGCAACCTGCGACAGAACTAAAATCACGATCGCTTTGTTCATGCCGATTAAAGCTAGACCTCTACGAGCAAACTCAAGACAGAAAAAAAATTCGGTTTCAACACTAAAAGCAAGCTGTAATTCCTACGTCTACATCTACATTTATATAATTACTCTGCAATTCACATTTAAGTGCTTGGCAGAGGGTTCATCGAACCACAATCATACTATCTCTCTACCATTCCACTCCCGAACAGCGCGCGGGAAAAACGAACACCTAAACCTTTCTTTTCGAGCTCTGATTTCTCTTATTTTATTTCGATGATCATTCCTACCTATGTAGGTTGGGCTCAACAAAATATTTTCGCATTCGGAAGTGAAAGTTGGTGACTGAAATTTCGTAAATAGATCTCGCCGCGACGAAAAACGTCTTTGCTTTAATGACTTCCGTTCCAACTCGCGTATCATATCTGCTACACTCTCTCCCCTATCACGTGATAATACAAAACGAGCCGCCCTTTTTTGCACCCTTTCGATGTCCTCCGTCAATCCCACCTGGTAAGGATCCCACACTGCGCAGCAATATTCTAACAGAGGACGAACGAGTGTAGTGAAAGCTGTCTCTTTAGTGGACTTGTTGCATCTTCTGAGTGTCCTGCCAATGAAACGCAACCTTTGGCTCGCCTTCCCCACAATATTGCCTATGTGGTCTTTCCAACTGAAGCTGTTCGTAATTTTTACACCCAGGTGCTTAGTTGAATTGACAGCCTTGAGAATTGTACTATTTATCGAGTAATCGAGTTCCAACGGATTTCTTTTGGAACTCATGTGGATCACCTCACACTTTCCGTTATTTAGCGTCAACTGCCACCTGCCACACCATACTGCAATCTTTTCTAAATCGCTTTGCAACTGATATTGGTCTTCGGATGACCTTACTAGACGGTAAATTACAGCATCATCTGCGAACAACCTGAGAGAACTGCTCAGATTGTCACCCAGGTCATTTATATAGATCAGGAACAGAAGAGGTCCCAGGACGCTTCCCTGGGGAACACCTGATATCACTTCAGTTTTACTCGATGATTTGCGGTCTATTACTACGAACTGCGACCTTCCTGACAGGAAATCACGAATCCAGTCGCACAACTGAGACGATACCCCGTAGGCCCGCAGCTTGATTAGAAGTCGCTTGTGAGGAACGGTGTCAAAAGCTTTCCGGAAATTCAGAAATACGGAATCAACTTGAGATCCCCTGTCGATAGCGGCCATTACTTCGTGCGAATAAAGAGATAGCTACGTTGCACAAGAACGATGTTTTCTGAAACCATGCTGATTACGTATCAATAGATCGTTCCCTTCGAGGTGATTCATAATGTTTGAATGCAGTATATGCTCCAAAACCCTACTGCAAACCGACGTCAATGGTATAGGTCTGTAGTTCGATGGATTACTCCTACTACCCTTCTTAAACACTGGTGCGACCTGCGCAATTTTCCAATCTGTAGGTACAGATCTATCGGTGAGCGAGCGGTTGTATATGATTGCTAAGTAGGGAGCTATTGTATCAGCGTAATCTGAAAGGAATCTAATCGGTATACAATCTGGACCTGAAGACTTGCCCGTATCAAGCGATTTGAGTTGCTTCGCAACCCCTAAGGTATCTATTTCTAAGAGACTCATGCTAACAGCTGTTCGTGTTTCAAATTCTGGAATATTCCATTCGTCTTCCCTGGTGAAGGAATGTTTACTTGACACTGTCTTCACACTGGCTACATGAGCTGCCGCGTTACTAACTGATGAGCAGTCCTCGTTGGCACGTAGTTGCAGATTGTGTAGGCGACACAGCCAGATTCCAAACGATAAAAGAGTGATAGGAAGAAAAATAAGATCAAATGAAAAAGACAATACGATGATAAAAATGACGCTGCAAAGAACTAGAAATAAAAAAATACATTTAAACTAATTAACTGAATAAAAGCAATAATGAAATCTTTTAATTAGATATATAAAAAATTGTTATATATGACTAGATTTGAACGAAAGACCCTGTACACGTCAAGCTAACCACTGCGCTGTGCCACAACACTGAATTAGAGTTACATTTATGACTATGTTGAGCCAGTCGCAACGATGAATTGCAGCCATTAAAAATTGGGCTTCACACATTGTCATGCGAAGCTTGTCTGATGTAAGCGTACCACTGTGATATATGTGACACTCAATTGCGTCTTGTGCGAAAGCTTGCAGTAGTGATTCGTTAGCGCTGTGTTTGAAACTTGTGAATTTCATTAGCTTTCTTATGTATGACTGTATTGCTTTTGATGTGGTTATAGTATGTATCAAAAGTACGAAATAAAAGTCCCAGACCCATGGTTCTGGATCCAAACACAATAAGAAAGAATGCCGGACAAGAAATAGGAAGTGAACTGACCAACTGTTGTGGCAGTTTGACAATCAGGAGCGGTTCGGGCGTGATGTTGAACACTGACGGGAACAAACCAACTCTAACACGTGAACTGTCAACTATGAAGTAATTTTAATCGGTGTATAGTGATGTAGTTGCACGGTAGCTGTGGTATCATACAGAGATCGCGGTGCTGCACCAAAGTCGGCAATGGGAATCGATACCACAGCCACTAGCGAGGGCTCGCTGCAATACGCAACGACGTATGGCAGGCATCCCTGAAGACCACGCATAACTCTCAGCAACAGCAAAGCCCTCACGCTGAGGTCAATATAGTGTTGAGCATGCAAGGAGCTCAGTCCCCTAGTTCGCAATGGCAGCTACGACGGTGAACATCCTGTGTAGGACCAACGAGCGGTTGAAGTTTCTGATGAACTGTACTGTAGTAAATGTCGCACATTGTACCTCAAGAGAACAGTTTGCGATTTTGAGCATCAAGTGATGCTTTCACAGTCAGTGACAGCTGTACATATTCTACGGCAAAGAACTGCCTCAAGTAAGTAAATATTTTTATTAATTCATGACATAAAGTGAACTAATATTTCATACATTATGGTTAAAAATGACCCATCTCCCTGAGTACTCAAAGAACCCACAGTTGTGGCAGGACGATTGTAGTTCTGTCTGGTCAAACAGTGGCAGCGAACCATCAGCGCCGGTTCGGCCTCAGTGTGTGGGTGGGGATTATTGGCGACTGCCTCGAGGGAGTTGTCGTCCTCTCACAACGCCTCACAGGCGACCCGGTCTCCCTACTGGAAGACTTGCCTCTGGTGGCTTCTACGTGGTGGTGCTCCAGCTCAGTTCTCCATTTGCGTGCGGCGGAATCGACAACGACTTTGACTACAGATTGAGGCTGAACCGGTGCTTATGTTTCGCTGCCACCACACCACTAGTCCAAATAGAATATTCCCACTTGCCTGGTGTGTTCTCATGTGTGCTTTCAATTATTGAAACTTGCTCTGTCAAAGATTTTTTATCTCCACTGAAGTGGGTGCACGTCCCTTGGAACATTTCCTGTTATACGTGACCTTGACCGTTTTTGCTACTTATCCTCTCAGGGATTGTTTCCTGCTGTTTGCCCCCATTTAGCAAAATCATCCTATATAATGTCTGTGAGTGTGTACGTAATTCATCGACATAATAAATTAGAAAGTCTTTGGGTTCAAACCCCCGTCCGGCCATCCTGATTTAGGTTTTCGGTGATTTCCTTAAATCGCTTCAGGCAGATGCCGGGATGGTTCCCTTCGAAGGGTACGGCCGATTTTTTTTCCCCCAACCTTTTGTAATCCGAGCTTGTGCCCCGTCTCCAATAACCTCGTTGTCGACGGGATATTAGACACTGCTCTCCTCCTCCTGCTCCTCCTCCTCCTCCAAAATGGTTCAAATGGCTCTGAGGACTATGGGACTTAACATCTGCGGTCATCAGTCCCCTAGAACTTAGAACTACTTAAACCTAACTAACCTAAGGACATCACACACATTCATGCCCGAGGCAGGATTCGAACCTGCGACCGTAACAGCAGCGCGGTTGCGGACTGAATCGCCTAGAACCGCTCGGCCACAGCGGCGGGCTCCTTCTCCTCCTCCTCCTCATCCTCCTCCTCCTCCAAAGTTTGTAAGAAATAATGCCATAGAAATGTATTTAACATTAGGTTTTCCCTACGTTCGTATAGTGGGTTGTACTGCACCCAGAATTTTGTACTTCTTTTAATATTAAAACGCTCCCCCGAGACAGGAGAGACGCGGTTAACTGTGTATTGCCCTTCTGTGGATTTGAATGAAACACAGTGGAATCAAAGTCTGCATAGATCAGGTGTACGGGCATGTATAAGTTCGTGTAACCTATGCTACTCGTGATGTAAGAGGGGCGTTGAATGAGTAATGCAACATATTTTTTTTTGAAAGCTGGTTGCTTTTATTCAAGATTCCTATACACCATTTCATACCCACTCTTTTGTCTACAAAATCCTATTTTTCATCATAATGTCTGTTCAGTGCGACGGCCTTACGCCTCCTTATTGGGGGAGCTTGTATGCCCGTATGGTACCACACTTCTGGTGGACGTCGGTCCCAAATTTTGCTGCATCAATAACCTCTCCATCGTCCACATACTGCTTCCGTCGGAGTGCATTCTTCGTTGAGCGAAACAGATACAAGTCGGAAGGAGCAGGATCCGAGCTGTGGGGTGGGTGAGAAAGAATTGTTTGGTGAAGTTTTGTGAGCTCCTCTCAGGTGGGCAGGCTTATATGAGGTCTTGTGTTGTCATGGAGAAGTTCGTTTGCATCTTCGTGTCGACGAACACGCTGAAGTCGTTTCTTCAATTTCCTGAGGGTAGCACAGCACACTTCCGCGTTGATTGTTGCACCATAAGGGAGGACATCAAAAAGAATAACGCTTTAGAGCTCTAGAAGAGCGTCGCCATGACTGTCATCAGATGATGGTGCAGCTTTGAACTTTTTCTGCGGAGGAGAGGTGATATGGTTCCAATCCAAAGATTGCAATTTTGTTTCCGGGTCGAAATGATGGACCAATGTTTCATCACCTATGGAAGATGTTCGACAAAGAATTGTCATAATCAGCCTCGTAACACACAAGCAATTCCGCACAGATATTCTGTTAGGCGACGAGGAACCCAGTGATCGCACAGTTTCAGTACCCCAACTAGTTGATGAGTATGTCACCACTACCAATAGAGACGTCCAGTTGATTAGCGAGTTGTTTGATTCTAATCCATTGATCATTTCGAATGACCGTGTCTGCACTTTCAAAACACTGCAGCAGTCACAGCTGTGTGCGGCCGGCCGGTGCATGCAGATCCGACAGGTTTGCGCGACCTTCTTGCGATGATGACAGACGCCTGGCCCATCGAATGATTGTGCCAGATCTCCGTAGACATTCTCCAAGCATCTATGAATACCAGCGACGCTCTTCTTTTCCGTGAATGACAACTCTCTGCTTGGAACGTAGCTCCGTTGTAGAATCCATTTTGAAGGCTATGCATAGTACCGCCACCTATCGGAGCTTCATGAAACTACAGGGACTGAAGCAGAAATATTCCATGATGCCCCACAACAAATTCCGAATTTTTTCAATCGTAACTGGCCGAGAAGAAATGTGTTGCAGTACTTATTGAACGCCCCTCGTATACACTACCGTAGCGTTATTAATTTGTGTTTTTTGAAGTCTGAAGTGATTTTTATTAATGGAACTTACAGAGAATGCTTAAATAGTCGTTGAACCCAGGTAGAACTACAATTCTGTAATCCACAATCTACATAGTTTCAAGCGAATTCCATATCTTGATCTCAGAGGCCGATATGGTTGTGATAACAGTGTGTTCGTCTTTTTATGGAGCCACCGTGTCTGTCTGTCAAAGCGAAAATAGCTGGTCAATATCTTCAGCATATCAAAAAGCATATAAAAGGAAATAGATGCCTTACCCTGTATGTGGGATTTGAAGTACCATACTGCCGGCTGTTTGGAATTCCCTCGCTCCCTGTTCAATCGGAGCAACTCGGGGCGCCAATGGAAGTGGCGGGAAAGCTCCGCCTCCGGAAAAACTTCTCCCAGATCTGCTCGGCAACCTCCGGGGAGGAGGGGAAAAAAACCAGCCATTCCCTTTTCTCGGCAACCATTCTAGAAATTAGCTTCATGGAATTAGAGAGTGTTGTATCCATGGACCCAACCAACCAACCAACCAACTCGCGCATGCGCGCCCTGACCGTGTCATCGCTGGCCACAGTTCCTGTCGCGGCCCTCGGCGTCTCAGGACGTTACCGCCGACGGAAGAGGTCGCGCCATGGCTGAGTTCGGGTCCGCAGCGCCCTCTGCCTTTTGCATATAAGGAGGAGCCGCTGGCCCCGAGACGGACAGTCTACTGTCGATTGTGTATTGCTAGCCTTTCGTGGAGTTTATAGCGGAGCCATTGCAGTGTGGTATTTGCTATTGTATTCGACTAGGCTCAGAACACAGATTAGTCTTGGATAGTACTTGGACTTGTATTGCTGGTGCACGTTTCGTCAGAAATAAAGATAAGTTATCTCTTCATTCTAGCTGGCGCAATTCTTGTCATTAATTATTTTTCGGCCAACAGACATAGCTACGTCCTGGTCACTAACCACGCTTTATACAATTTGTGGTGGCAGCAGCAAAAGTACCGTCGAGGACCTTGGGTTTGGCAGCCGTCACAAAAGAGAGGACATGGGAAAAACCTAAATCGGGATGGCCGGACTGCAATGCGAAAGCCACTCCAACATAAAGCTATTCCATAGGCTAAGACATTGAGATAGTTTACATGGTACACCGAAGCAGTAATTCTAGAGGTATCTGTAGCGATACAGGAGGTTGACAAAAGATGGAAAGACCAGAAACGCAACACATTACCGTGCCTAAAACGGTGTAGGAAAACCGTTGGCATTCAAAACGTCTTCCAGTCGTCTCGGAATGGAGAAATACAGATCCTGTCTGTTATCAAGGGAATCTTACACCGTTCTTCCCACAAAACTGGAGCAACTTAAGGGAACGATGCTGGAAGCGGACAGCGACCATGCAGTCTTCTGTTCAAAAGACTGAATAATATTTGTGTGTGGTGACTGCGGAGGTCAGGGGAGATGCGACGGTTCATCCTTGTTTTCACAAAACCAGTCCTAGATGGTGCGAGCTTTGCGAATAGGGGCCCTGTCGTCTTGGTAAACAGCATCAGCGTTGGGGAACAAGCATTGTAACATGGGATGGACGTGATCAGCCAAGTAAAGCGACCGTACAGAATAACCATGGGCTCATGGAATACCACGATGTGGCTGCCCAAATCATCAATGAGCACCCGCCATATTTCGCTTTTGGGACGTAAACTTGGACAGAACTTGGAAACAGTGTGAAACAAGACTCATCCTTTCATTGCTCCATAGCCTTGGTTTTATGGCTTCTGCACTACGTTTTCAGTTTTGTAATTCCAGTTCGTCCTGCAATTCACTGCATACAGAGCTCCCTTCGTGATGTTTTGGTGCTGACAGGATTCGCTAGTGCGACATTCAGTTCTGCAGTGACTTTTGCAGCTGTCGTCGTCTTAGGTTTCGTCACTATCGGCTGCAATGAGCGGCCTTCGCGATCACCTAAAGCCGTCGCACACAGACCGTGCTGTCGAACGTTAACGTTGAGCGTTCCAAGTTCTACGTGCTGCTGAACGCTCAGGAACGATGCGACTTGTGCATGCGGTACGTGGGCCCCAACGTGGTATAAGCGATCGCGACGCACTCCTGCGGCAGTTGAGGGATGTTTCTAGTTCGTAAATCACACTGTTTGCTCAATGGGCGCGCGTAAAATTCCCACGTTAGCTCTATCAAAACGCACGTTTCCTCCATCGTCCACGAAAAGGAAAGTACCATGTCCAATCAATAAGGACACAGGCTTATAAAAGTTCCATTACAAATAGCGGTAAAAATTTGGAATACTTCTCCGCATAAGATAAATATTATTTCATCATTCCCACATTTTAATGAAACCCCAAGTCAGTCTTACTTGATCACTGTTCGTACCAAGCAGCAGAATCTTTGCAACATGTGAATTACGAAGCGTAAAAGAAAAAGGAGCAAAATATCTTTAAACAAGTAGCGCAGGCTATCCTGTACATTAAGCCAATCGAACTAAGTCACCTCTCAAAAAGGTTTACATAACACCAAATATTATAGTACATACTTATATTAAACTAATAATAAACTATCAGAACCTAATAAAAACGGGAATGTTAAGAAAAAAAAATGGAAGCATCAAAATGCGAACTCAATACGGGACAGTGACACTACTCATTACGCTGAACCAACAATACAGCTCTTACATCTAATCATATTATGTTACCCCTTACTAAAAACCTTAATCGTATATGTGCTACTAATTGAAATTTAATTATAACAAGTTGTACCAAGAACAATGCCTTTTTGGGTGGATCTTCAGTGTGTCGCTGCCTTCACAGTAATCTACTTTCATAATAAGGAAGTTACAATAATTCTTTTGCCACGAATATGATGTTTCTCATTATTTTATTGGAACAAATAACACAGTTAACAACGGATTTTCCAGTGATTCTCAATTTGCTGGTGCTCAGAAACGACATATATACAGTTAGGCTTGAAATGAATGCCAATATGGCGTCTCAAAACTCTGTACTGAAGGGAGACGGCGTGCTTGTGCCGTAGGTGGCGTTGTGCCATCTGACTGGCCAACGCTCAGACGCACGCTCAGACGCACGTTCGAATTCCCTGAGCTCGGACATGATGCACTCACAACTACACAGAACACTGTTCTGACTGTGGCTGACCCTTACAATGTATTGAGGACATTGCGCAGGTGGCGTTAAAAGTAAAATACAGTAGGTGCAACGTGCAGGCTTGGCTAGCATTTGCATAATTATTCAAGCATGCATTTCCCGCACTGTTCCCATATTTTTGTCCATCCCCTGTACGTGCTTTGCGGTAAACTAAATTGTGTTCTGTGTGATTCATGCTGAGTTATAATGGTGAAGACATAATCGGGGAACCAGTTGTTTGGGATGAAACTAGATCTAACGATGAGTATTTTCCATCACTTTCGGAGTCATCCAGTGGTGATCAGGTTTTTTTGTTTTCGTGTTATCTTAAAAAAAAAAAAAAACCAATATTTTCCATCTGAGCATTGGTGGAAGAAGTGGAACAGTGTACACAAAATACATCTTGCATACATTCTAGATTTTCTGGTGGTAAATTTACCCAGGCCATAAAGAAGGTACAACTTACAGAGCCTCCAGGTGAAGATAAATGAGGCAAGGAAGTTCCTGATAACAAAACTCCAGAACAAGAAATATTGGTTGTTTGTCATCACGTAGCTTCATTCCCACTATAAAACATGCCACATTGCGAGCAGAAGATATTTAACAGAAAAAATGAATGTTCGACTGCTCTATAATTTATACAAGGAACGTGGTGAATGTCAAGGAAAAGAGGCAGTTGCAGAAATCATTTATAGTGGAACTTTTAATGACGAGTTCAACCTGCATTTCCGTGCTCATCACGAGGACTACTTGTGTATAATGTGATTCATTTCATACTAAACTCAAGCACTTAGCAGATAAACAAGAGACTGCACAGCTTCAACAAGACCACGAATAGCGCTTCCGTAAGGCTGTAAAAGCTCAGGAGTCCATTCAAGTGGACAATGAATAATTAGCTTATGGTAGGTCCTACTATGCCTTTTCTTTTGATTTGGAAAAGTCCCTAGACCGACAAGTTGCTTATTAAAAATGTTGGTTTGTATATTTACAATTTGAACTGCCACAAACCGTCATCAAAATTAGGATTCATGAACTGCTGTGATGCAGTGACTGGATCTCGAGGTTCCCTGGAAACTGGTCCCCTTTCGGCCAAACACACTGAAGCGACAGCGCTGTCCACAGAACATGATGTAATGTACAGTGTTAGTTCAACAGGACAGAGCAGGAAATGGATAATAGTCCTGACGCTAATGAAACTAGTTCCGACTGACACTCAAGTCGTTACCAAAAATTCCTGAGAAGTCGCGATTCCTATTTCCCCAATGACGATGGTTTTGCCTCACTAGAAAACCGCAGCAAGACACAAGAAATATTTTCTCCCATTGATTAGTACAATATTACCGCCAAGGCAGGGAAATGAAAATCCGTTTCATGTCACTGTAATGACAAACAATGACTTCTTGCTGAAGTCACTCACAAAAGAAACGACCGAGACTGGAAAATATGCTGTGTCATGGCTGAAGATGCAGTGGATTCGATGCAATAAAAGCGATCCATTCACAGTCTTTTTCAAGGAAACAGCTTCAACGGACATGGAATTTCGAAAGCTGGACCTGACTGACATGCATCAGGGAAAGCTGTACGTAGGAACCGAGCTTTTACAAAAGAGGAGAAGAAAGATAGGAAAGAACGTTTCCTCTTTATTCGGTCTGTTCATCACGACTTGTTTCAACGTCTTCGTTCTTCTATCAATGCTGAAGACAAATGGTAGTATTGGCGACGAGTAACAAAGATTAAGTAAAATAATATAAATACAGGGTTATTACCAATGATTGAAGCGATTTCACAGCTCTACAATAACTTTATTATTTGAGATATTTTCACAATGCTTTGCACACACATACAAAAACTCAAAAAATTTTTTGGGCATTCACAAATGTTCGACATGTGCTCCTTTAGTGATTCGGCAGACATCAAGCCGATAATCAAGTTCCTCCCACACTCGGCGCAGCATGTCCCCATCAATGAGTTCGAAAGCATCGTTGATGCGAGCTCGCAGTTCTGGCACGTTTCTTGGTAGAGGAGGTTTAAACACTGAATCTCTCACATAACCCCACAGAAAGAAATCGCATGGGGTTAAGTCGGGAGAGCGTGGAGGCCATGACATGAATTGCTGATCATGATCTCCACCACGCCGATCCATCGGTTTTCCAATCTCCTGTTTAAGAAATGCCGAACATCATGATGGAAGTGCGGTGGAGCACCATCCTGTTGAAAGATGAAGTCGGCGCTGTCGGTCTCCAGTTGTGGCATGAGCCAATTTTCCAGCATGTCCAGATACACGTGTCCTGTAACGTTTTTTTCACAGAAGAAAAAGCGGCCGTAAACTTTAAACCGTGAGATTGCACAAAACACGTTAACTTTTGGTGAATAGCGAATTTGCTGAACGAATGCGTGAGGATTCTCTACCGCCCAGATTCGCACATTGTGTCGGTTCGCTTCACCATTAAGAAACAATGTTGCTTCATCACTGAAAACGAGTTTCGCACTGAACGCATCCTCTTCCATGAGCTGTTGCAACCGCGCCGAAAATTCAAAGCGTTTGACTTTGTCATCGGGTGTCAGGGCTTGTAGCAATTGTAAACGGTAAGGCTTCTGCTTTAGCCTTTTCCGTAAGATTTTCCAAGCCGTCGGCTGTGGTACGTTTAGCTCCCTGGTTGCTTTATCCGTCGACTTCCGCGGGCTACGCGTGAAACTTGCCCGCACGCGTTCAACCGTTTCTTCGCTCACTGCAGGCCGACCCGTTGATTTCCCCTTACAGAGGCATCCAGAAGCTTTAAACTGCGCATACCATCGCCGAATGGAGTTAGCAGTTGGTGGATCTTTGTTGAACCTCGTCCTGAAGTGTCGTTGCACTGTTATTACTGACTGATGTGAGTGCATTTCAAGCACGACATACGCTTTCTCGGATCCTGTCACCATTTTGTCTCACTGCGCTCTCGAGCGCTCTGGCGGCAGAAACCTGAAGTGCGGCTTCAGCCGAACAAAACTTTATGAGTTTTTCTAAGTATCTGTAGTGTGTCGTGACCATATGTCAATGAATGGAGCTACAGTGAATTTATGAAATCGCTTCAATCATTTGTAATAGCCCTGTACAATGTTGTTGACTTATATGTACATTTTCATAGTAAATAAAATCCTTTACCAGTCGGCCGCAATGGCCGTGCGGTTCTAGGCGCTACAGTCCGGAACCGCGGGACTGCTACGGTCACAGGTTCGAATCCTGCCTCGGGCATGGATGTGTGTGATGTCCTTAGGTTAGTTAGGTTTAAGTAGTTCTAAGTTCTAGGTGACTGATGACCTAAGATGTTAAGTCCCATAGTGCTCAGAGCCAAAATCCTTTATCTGTTTGTATCACTAATTCCTAGAAATTGCTAATCTGAGTTATATATTAAAAAACATATCATTCGAACGTAATACAAAAAGTACTGTTCAATTTTGTATAACAGTACTAGTAAAGCATTAAATATCTCAAAACAAGTAATATGTGAGATAAGCCACTTGGGCTCTAAGAGGCTTATATGTCTTTGTCAGCTTACGCCAATTGTCGTCTCCAAATTTAATACAAACAGTAGTTTTCGTATTAGATCTCTATGCTTTACCGTGTCATCTTACCGTTTCTTTTAATGCCGAATGTACGGGCGTGTACCTCAATAAACTCCTCTGTTCTTTCACGAGATTCAAAGGACATTCGATAACGACTAAGTACGACGCACTTTACAGTACGGCTGCATTGCTTAGGATCATCAACCTGTGACACTGACAGAAGACGTCGGCTTATTGTCAGGCTTCCAACTTTTCTGTATAGCATGTACGCAGATGTAACACAGATGCTTCGGAGATTAAATGAGAATCGTTTGAAGAAATAAAGCGCTGGTCTAGCGAAACCCTGTTCGGCAAATTTGGAGGTCCTGTATTTGAAGGAGGTTACGCAACAATTCAGCTGCCCAGCGTGTGCCAGCATCTAGTCCAGAGTCCATAACAGAAATGGAGGAGAGATTGGGGCATGCGTAGAGGTATAAAGAATAATTATCTCTCGTTTCTTATACGAATGGAATAGGATTAAGAGTAGCCAGTTGTGGTGCAAAGTCCCCTTGACATATAATGTACAACCAAATGGCTCTGAGCACTATGGGACTCAACTGCTGAGGTCATTAGTCCCCTAGAACTTAGAACTAGTTAAACCTAACTAACCTAAGGACATCACAAACATCCATGCCCGAGGCAGGATTCGATCCTGCGACCGTAGCGGTCTTGCGGTTCCAGACTGCAGCGCCTTTAACCGCACGGCCACTTCGGCCGGCTAATGTACAACAGATTGGGGATGTAGAAGTATATGAAGAGGCAAGAGAGAGAATGACGCGTCCAGAGGAATACAGCCAGATATTTTTGCCCCTTCAGTCCACATTCGAATGTAGAGAGAAACGGAACAGATGAAAACGGTGCGAAGCACTCTGCTCCGTACAGCCTACAGAATACACAGGGTGTTCCTAATATTTTACCAATAACTAAAACTGCTGAACTGCGCTTTCTGTCAAGAAACAGTATACAGTCGGGCAATCTACGAAGATACTGTCGCGTCTGAGATTGTTATTAAAAATGAACTCTGTTTCTTGTCAACATCATTCTATATTTTTTGGAAAGAAGGGTACAATGATCTTCCTCTGGGTAATATTTGAACCCCAAAGTTGGTTTACGCATTATACGTTTTTCGCCAATAATTATGCTGGAAAATTTTGTTTGAAATGTTTCAGCCACTGCAGCTCACTTTCTCTAACTGAATTACAATAGAAGATTCAAAATTGCTGCTTGTACATCAGTTTTTTTAAGAAAAGAACGGATCAGGCAGTGCAAAACTCGCTTGCAGTGATATATGGGTGGGGCAATATTAACTTACCCCGAAGAAGAAATGGTATCGATGTGATAGTTTAGGCACACAAATAAAAAGCAAAGGGGAAAATGTTTTAGTAGTGGGTTGTCTACATTCACTGTTATTCTGTACTGTCACTGACAAGCTAAATAAACATTACATCAAAGATGAGATTCGACAGCTTTAGTAATAGACGTGATAACAATGTGTCAAATTCATGTGACTATTGTGAATTGTGATACACCTAAACTATTCTGTTTCCAATAGGGAAACAATCAGCAAACTTCACAGTAACTCTGCCTACATGTGCTACTTAGAGATGTCCTCATTAGTTGTCTTCCTAAAGATGCCTCTATACTCTGCCTAGCAATTAGTTCACCATTCATACCACTGTTACGTTGGCGACTTCCGCTTGTTGTAAATAATTGAGTATTTCAGTTGCTAACACCTTTAAGACTATTAACTAAAGTGGCGAACAAACTCACTAGCCGGGGACGATGCCCAAAGAAAATACCGAAGTGAAGGCCGGTCAGATACATAGCGACACTGATGTTAGAATACCGGCAGATCTTCGAGAGAAGATAATTGCATCTCACGGTGCCTGTTCTAATTAATGAAAGTCAGTTTCCCTTTTGTAAAGTTAAATTAATGGGAAATGGGTTAGAGAGAGAGAGAGAGAGAGAGAGAGAGAGAGAGAGATAGGGAGGAGGAGGGGGGAGGGGGGAAGGTGAGATTGGAAGAAGAGCTATGTACATAACGGGATTGTTCAGTAAGCACAACGTTGTGTCAGAAATGATGTAGAAATTCCAGAAGAAGAGCTACTGAGATCTCACAATGCTTTACGTTGTTGTGGTCTTCAGTAATGAGACTGGTTTGCTGCAGATCTCCATGCTACTCTATCCTGTGCAACCTTCTTCATCTCCCAGTACCTACTGCAACCTACATCCTTCTGAATCTGCTTAGTGTATTCATCTCTTGGTCTCCCTCTACGATTTTTACCCTCCACGCTGCCCTCCAGTACCAAATTGGTGATCCCTTGACGCCTCAGAACATGTCCTACCAACCGATCCCTTCTTCTAGTCAAGTTGTGCCACAATCTCCTCCCCAATTATATTCAATACCTCCTCATTAGTTATGTGATCTACCCATCTAACCTCAGCATTCTTCTGTAGCACCACATTTCGAAAGCTTCTATTCTCTTCTTGTCTAAACTATTTATCGTCCATGTTTCACTTCCATACATGGCTACACTCCATACAAATACTTTCAGAAACGACTTTCTGACACTTAAATTAATACTCGATGTTAACAAATTTCTCTTCTTCAGAAACGCTTTCCTTGCCATTGCCAGTCTACATTTTATATCCTCTCTACTTCGACCATCATCAGTTATTTTGCTACCCAGATAGCAAAACTCCTGTACTACTTTAAGTGTCTCACTTCCTAATATAATTCCCACAACATCACCCGATTTAATTCGACTACATTCCATTGTCCTCGTTTTGCTTTTGTTGATGTTCGTCTTATACCCTTCTTTCGAGACACTGTCCATTCCGTTCAGCTGCTCTTCCAAGGCGTTTGCTGTCTCTGACAGAATTACAATGTCATCGGAAAAACTCAAAGTTTTTATTTCGTCTCCATGGATTTAATTCCTTCACCAAATTTTTCTTTTTTCTCCTTTACTGATGGCCAATATACAGACCGAATAACATCGGTGATAGGCAACAATCCTGTCTCACTCCCTTCCCAGCCACTGCTTCCCTTTCATGTCCCTCGACTCTTATAACTGCCATCTGCTTTCTGTACAAATTGTAAATAGCCTTTCGCTCCCTGTATTTTACGCCTGCCACCTTCAGAATTTGAAAGAGAGAATTCCGGTCAACATTGTCAAAAGCTTTCTCTAAGTCTACAAATGCTGGAAACGTAGGTTTGCCTTTCCTTAATCTTTCTTCTAAGATTAGTCGTAGGGTCAGTATTGCCTCAAGTGTTCCAACATATCTACGGAATCCAAACTGATCTTCCCCAAGGTCAGCTTCTACCAGTTTTTCCATTCGTTTGTAAAGAATTCGCGTTAGTATTTTGCAACTGTCACTTATTAAACTGATAGTCCGGTAATGTTCACATCTGTCAACACCTGCTTTCTTTGGGATTGGAATTATTATATTCTTCTTGAAGTCTGAGAGTATTTCGCCTGTCTCATACATCCTGCTCACCAGATGGTAGAGTTTTGTTAGGCCTGGCTCTCCCAAGGCTGTCTGTAGTTCTAATGGAATGTTGTCTACTCCCGGGGCCTTGTTTCGACTCAGGTCTTTCAGTGCTCTGTCAAACTCTTCACGCAGTATCATCTCTCCCATTTCATCTTCATCTACCTCCTCTTCCATTTCCATAATATTGTCCTCAACAACATCGCCCCTGTATAGACCCTCCATATACTCCTTCCACCTTTCTGCTTTCCCTTCTTTGCTTAGGACTGGGTTTCCATTTGAGCTCTTGATATTCATGCAAGTGGTTCTCTTTTCTCCAAAGGTCTCTTCAATTTTACTGAAGGCAGTATCTATCTTACCCCTCGTGAGATAAGCCTCTACATCCTCTAGCCATCCCTCCTTAGCCATTTTTCACCTCCTGTCGATCTCATTTTTGAGACGTTTGTATTCCTTTTTGCCGTCTTCACTTACTGCATTTTTGTATTTTCTCCTTTCATCAGTTAAATTCAGTATCTCTTCTGTTACCCAATGATTTCTACTAGCCCTCGTCTTTTTACCTACTTGATCCTCTGCTGCCTTCACTATTTCATTCCTCAAAGCTACCCATTCTTCTTCTACTGTATTTCTTTCCCCCATTCCTGACAGTTGTTCCCTT
The DNA here is from genome assembly GCF_021461395.2 of Schistocerca americana. NCBI lineage: Eukaryota > Metazoa > Arthropoda > Insecta > Orthoptera > Acrididae > Schistocerca > Schistocerca americana. Next base: position 648,963,141 of record NC_060120.1, on the reverse strand, counting down.
ATCCTATCCCTGAAACTCTGTACAACCTCTGGTTCTTTCAGTTTATCCAGGTCGCATCTCCTTAAATTCCCACCTTTTTGCAGTTTCTTCAGTTTTAGTCTACAGTTCATAACCAATAGATTGTGGTCAGAGTCCACATCTGCCCCTGGAAATGTCTTACAATTTAAAATGTGGTTCCTAAATCTCTGTCTTACCATTATATAATCTTTCTGAAATCTTTTAGTATCTCCAGGGTTCTTCCATGTATATAACCTTCTTTCGCAGATAGCCTTAATTATAAAAATTCCAGAATTAGAGAAATTCAAGCTAATATGTGAGCGTAGCGACTGTTATTCATTCCAGCGCACAATCCAGTAATAGGACATAAAAGAAGTAAAATCCAAAGTTACGGTGGCTACATCTACATATGAAAGATGTTGTTGTTTTGTATTACGGAAAGTTTAATTCTTAGACTGAAACTAAAATGGTCGCTACTGGCAAATAGACACACGCAGATATATTTCTTTTCAAGCTGGAGATATTAACGAGGAAGAGAGTTGTGGGTGGCGTTACCACCGGACCAAGAGCACTATTCTGATAGTAATATGCTGGTGGAGGTGCCGGCACTGACGAAGGGATTATCGTACACAGAATGTCTTCGTTGCAGTCTTCCGTTAGTGACGCATTGGATGCAAACCAAACCACATTGAGTAAGAACCAGTAAATTCGGATTCCTTAAATAATCGAACTCCAATACATAGAACAGCTTTACACGTGTGATTACTTTGCAAATGAGAGAATGTGTCAAATATTTGACGTTGAGCGAGAAAAAAGTTTAGAATAGGTTTAAAATTACATTTAAAGTTTGTTGGAAGTCGCTAAATTCTCTCATTATGAAACGTTAGATGAATATAGTGTGGACAATTTGCGTTCTGTTTTAAACAAGAGCAAGTTCTTCACGCATCTTGATGTTAATGACGTCATATATCCTGGACTATGCTTCGTACAATGATACTATAATTCTTCGGGTGTGTTCATCGATATATGTAGACAGAAACGATTTACAAAGTGTGTCGCAAAGTGAGTTGCGAATTGAGTTAGCAGTAAAGAAGTAATAAATTAAAACTTCATGTCTGATGCTGAAGTACTACTGCATGAGTACTAAAAATGTTGGGGGGGGGGGGGGGTTAGCACCGAAAAGCTTCGTAGAGTTTGAAATCATGTGTTGGGTTTATTGGAAGTCGCTAGGTGCTCTAATTCTCAAATGCTGTATGAATAACGTGCGCGCTGCCTCAAGACTAACACACAATTTCTAACTATAATACTCATCTTATTGTGTTAAACTTGTAGCATAAGATTATACTTCTTAATGAGTAGTTTTGACAAAATTTAAAATTTTTAAATTCGCTCAATAATAATGTGAAGTATTGAAAATGAAAATTTCGTTGCCCCTCTAACGTGTTACATTGGCACCCTGCAACTGGTATTGGATTCCGTGATAGTAACGTATTAATATAGAAGTGTTTTTGCGCTGTACTCTTCTTGTGCTCATTCTAGTAAAGCGTTAAGTTGTAGAGAACATGTCAGTACGAATCAGTGGTTGATCTCTTGTTTTAGATTGTATTTCAAAGCTTCACTCACTATTTTTGTGCTATGAATAAAACCTATCAGTTATTTACACTGTCATACTACTTAATTCTCAGCTATGCCCTATAGATATTTATTACAGGAAGTGAAAAATGTGTGACTGTAGTACATGATTACATCTGACTGAAACGTTTCGTGCATTTTACCTATTTTTCATTTTCTAAAAATAAATACTGAATTAAAAATGTACGCTTGTTTTGATTAGTTATTTACGTATTCTGTCCATCTTATACTGATTAGAAAAGTAGATTTTCGGAAATACAGGACTTTTTGTGCTTTTTGTTCCTAGATATCAAAGTGAGACACAACCTGACCGATAATAGGCATCTAGAAGACGATACGACGGTATTTTATAACTTTGTGTGGTTCACCGTTTTAAGCCCGAACAAAACGACAGTCGATGGAATGGCGCCACTCCCCACACAAGAAAAAAATTCAACTAACTGCTTGCGCGAGTAAGATCATGATCACATTGTTCTGGGACTGTGAAGGTGTGATTCTCAATGATGTGATGCCATTAGGTAGTACCATTAATTCAGAAGCATATGCCAACACATTAACAAAACTCAACACGCGCTTCCGGCGACTTCGGCGCTACAGTAACCCAGGAGATGTTTTCCTGCAACACGATAACTCTCGGCCCCAAACAAGTCTGAGGACTGCTGGACACATCGCAAAACAGGGTTGGACAGTGCTACCCCATCAACCCTACAGCCCTGACCTAGCCCCCTCGGACTTCCAGTTGTTAGGGCCATTAAAGGATGCCGTTCGTGGAAGACATTTTGAGGACTATGAGGAAGTGATTCATCTCCTGTTTGTAGACTTCAAGAAGGCTTACGACAGTATACATAGACCTAGCCTGATTAGAACTATGACAGAGTTTGGTATACCTAAGAAGTTGGTCAAACTGGTAGAGGTATGCCTAAATGACACAAAACTTAAGGTTAAGGTAGGCAATCAAATGACAGAAAGCTTCCAAGTTGTAACAGGATTACGCCAAGGAGATGGGCTATCACCTGTCCTCTTCAACCTGGCACTTGAGAAGGTAATGCGGGATTTCAACAAAGAAAACATCAAGGGCATTCAAATTGGTAATGAACACATTACATATCTGGCCCATGCAGACGACATTCCACAAGAAGATCTGAAGAGAAGTATCCAGACCTTGGAGTTATTGGCAGCTAGGATCGGTCTACAAATTAGCTCTGAAAAGACAGAGTATATGACCATAGGAAGAAAGATCCAGAACTCTAAAGATTTAATTGTGAACAACACCAGGTATAAACATGTGAAAGAGTTCAAATACCTTGGATCATTTTTTACAGAAGTAACATCAACTGAAGCAGAGATAAAAGCACGACTGCAGGCGGGAAACAGATACTATCACTCTCTAGACCCTATATTAAAATGTAGAAGTGTCCCGCAACAACTAAAGCTACAGTTGTATAAGACATTAATAATGCCAGTAGTACTTTATGGTTCTCAAACCTGGAGCACTCGAAAACAATACCTTAAGCGACTGCTAACATTTGAAAGGAAAGTCCTCAGGAAAATATTTGGACCAGTCAGAGATCAGACTACTGGAGAATGGAGAAGACGCCATAACACTGAATTAGAAGAGCTGTACAAGGAGCCTAACATCTTGGGAGTGATGAGAAGCAAAAGACTGCAATGGGCTGGACATGTTGTTAGAATGGAGGCAACAAGATGGCCCAAAATCACAATGGACTGGATCCCGTCAGGCAGCAGACCAGTGGGAAGACCTAGAAAGAGGTGGATCGATGGAGTGAGAGAAGACCTGTTGCAGCTGGGAGTCACGGAAAACTGGAGACAGATAGCAGAAGACAGAGACGGATGGAGAGCTCTAACTGTGGTGGCGCGCGGTCCTCTGGGCCTGATCGCGTGAAGATGAAGAAGAAGATGAGGAAGTGATTCACACAGCAAAGCACTGGCTCCGCCACCAGGGCAAGGATTGGTACCGACAGTGCATACACGCCCTTGTTTCGCGCTGGAGGAAGGCCATAGAACAGGATGGAGATTACCATTCTTTCGTGTGTGTAATTCTCATTACGTTCAGTGAAGAATTGTTGAAGAAAAAATGCGGTGCAGTACTTACTGGGCAACACTCGTATCTAAATTGATAGCAGGGTACAGAACACTACATTTGAATCACAAAATATTCTTCTTGCCGGACCTAAGAACTATCTAAAGGTTATGATATAAAAATAAAAATAATAGTTTACACGATGGCTAATACATTTACAATTTACAGCAGAAGAGATACGATTAGTAATAAAGATACTAGAAAAGAATTAAATATCTTCAATATGAATGAAAAATGTCAGAAGTATCGTGAAAATTGGAGAAAATATGCATGAAAAGGACAGGTCGTAGAATTTCCCAGAAGATCTTGAACTACAAGCCGAATGGGAAAAAGAGATACTGTAAGACCTCGGAAAAAAAATGGTTATGATTTTTTTGTGACTTCAGAACAGCCAATATCCTTATCCTTGAAAGGAAGACGATGACGACGACGACGACAGGTCATTTATAACAATATAAAAAAATTTAAAAAAAAACAGACTGAGATTAGTCGCAGCGAAACGTTTACCAACGATCTTAGAAAAACAGGGCAGATGTATGAATGAGTCATGACAGGCTTCCCTCCTGCTCTTATCTGTAGCGTCGTTGTGCGATATCGTGACGCGAGTCACCTGCTGTCCTGCAGCTCTGATCGCTTCCAGGACTGTGCTGGTTAATTACTGGTCTGTTACACTGAGATATCCCGGATCGCTGAAACTAGAATGGCAGACAAGAATACAGGTTAAGAAATATTTACCCCATCGTGTCGATGGATAGGAACCTCGCACCTGCCGAACACGAGTCTATTTCCTATCCACAGCTGTGTGAAGTATTTTCTTTCTGTCGTCATGGATTGGGTCGGTGTCTTAATATTGTTACCGGAAATCACCGGGAAACTAAAATTTACTAAACATATTATCTGATTTGTTTTTCGAAACCCGTTTCCGAGATATGCGCTCCAGAACCTCCTGCAGCCATATACGTGTAAGAGTCCAATTTTCATGATGTTTGGTTTTGTCACAGGGAACTGCTTCAATTGCAAAGGGTCTATGGCAGCCTGTAAATGTGATATACTGACTCCTTAATGTAGCGCGGAAACATCATTGGGCGTACTACGGGGTTCTGAGGCACCCTCCAGGTACCTTTGTGTCTGTCTACATTTTCAGCATTTAGTTTAATGCCTTGTGTTTTGTTTCGCAAGAGTAACCAGTCCAACTGCAAACATTGCTTAATACTCAGGAGCAAGTGTTACCCAGCTTGCTAACAATGACTGAGGGAATCAGATTATTTTGTGTAACACATGTTGTGCGTTCACATTTACCCATATGTGTAAAAAACTAATCTATGAATAGCTTCGCTTTGGTCTCACTAAATAAAAACTATTGAAATCAATGCACTACCCTGGGAAAGACCGTTCTGCATGTTTGGCTCATGACTTTGGAATTATGGAAGATTTAGGTTTAGTCTTCCTATAATGCTGTATATTTATATTCATTCTCAAAGGTCTCACTTATGCTGTCATGACTCCTGGCGATAATTTTCTGAGCAAACACTTGCCTGTATGTGTCTGTCAAAAACGTATTTATGAAGTCGCACTTTGGAATAAAGCAGAATAGGTATTAATTCAGTTGACAGACCAGCTTCACATTTTAGGAGTTTCAAGTTCTGCGTCTTCCACTACACAGTCATACCACAGATAACTTAAATCCGTATTGTAATGTGAATGGTTGAGATCTGCGGGAGTAGTATGAAATTTACTATACTACACGCGTGCTGACGCTTAGTAAATACCGTACGTAAGTTAGTTTTTGGTGACATTCCTATTCTTTATTCTCATATAAGTATCTGTTATTACAAGCTGACATGTGTAATAACGTGATACGAGGAAGAACTGATTCATCCCGCTACTTTATTTAAACTTTAGGATAAACAGCGTCTAGATTTCACTCACACACCAAGAAAGGATTTCAACGCTTCGCTTCTCTTATTAACACGATCGCATAAGTCATCTGCAGTAAACAGATACGTGTAAGCTCAATAAGTATAATACACCGCACAGGTAAGTTAACTTTTTAGCGAATGGGGGGGATATCGTTTCTAATTTTTGTGATTGAAGAGCCAGCCAACAGTGCGCATTGCATTGTGGCCTGCTTCTTATGAGTTACAGTTTTAAATGCTCGTAACTGGCTGGTCGACGTCCATACAGGGAATGTGACGGGCACCACAAATGGAATTCTTTAACCATATCCCAATTGGAGAGTGAGTTGGAATTTCTGAACTTGAAGTTAAAATATTGTTTGTTTATAATTACATTGTAAGCTCATAAGAAACCTTAAGTTGCGCGTTTCAAAAAGAAAAAAAAGTAAGTCTTCACGCGTGTTTAAACCGAAGTAAAGAAGTTCCACAACGACAGCGTTTACACTGAAATAGCATGTACTCTACCAGTATCATTGGAACACCACACTGAAAATCTCTCGGTAATTGGAGGATGAGAGGCCGCTGCTAGACCACAAAGTACGGCAAGAAAGAACAGTTCACTCTTCCACAACCTCCGTATTTTTCAGCCAGCGATGACAGTAAATGTCACGGAATGTTCATTAGTGCTTGTAAGATCCCTTTCCTTGTTCGTGGCGGACGAACTACCTGAGAGTGAGTCAGAAATCCAGTAACGCCTCCATTGAGCGTTTCGAGAAATGTGTCACTGTGTGATGAAAGTGCGCACGGTTTTAGGCTGCTGGTACAGCTGCTTGTGGCGCCACGCGTGCAGAGGGGGGCCGGGCGCCGTGTGGGTACTCACCAGCTTGAGCAGCTTGATGAAGATGGAGGCGATGCTGAGGATCTTTGCGGACATGGTGGTGCCGCGCGCGTCACGTCTCAGCCGACAATGGCGGGTCCTGGCGTGGCTGCAGCTATGGCCTGGCCGGTAGATAACTCGTGCCACCCGATAACGCCGACACACCTGTCGGGAGCTCCCTCTGTGACGCCGCGGATCACAGCGCCGCCATATCTGGGCTGCCACACTGCGACATGCCCACTGGGCTGCCAGGGAGAGCGCTTGTTGGCAATGACACCGCACCGCGATAGCGGTCCATCCCAACAGTTCGCTGAACTTCGCAGTCTCCCACAACAATTGAAACGACACATCACTTCTATAGTGGTGTCTTTGCAGTATTTTATCTCGATAATGAGGTCGTGACAGAGCCAAAACATCACTTCTCCCTCTTGACAGCGGACTTCTATTGCCTTTCTGCCGTTGTATTGTATCAAACACAGATACACTGCCTGCCAAAAAAATGAAGCACCCAAAGGATATGGTCGCATGTCAGAACAAGTACAAATCATCGACTGTTATGTAAATGATCAGAGTTGCAGTTCTCTGTGTCACGTAGAATGCCCAGCAGAGGCCGGTATGAGTGGCCAAGCGGTTCTAGTCGCTACAGTCTGGAACCGCGCGACCGCTACGGTCGCAAGTTCTAGGGGACTGATGACCTCAGCAGTTAAGTCCCATAGTGCTCAGAGCCATTTGAAGCCCAGCAGAGTACACCACTGTTGTCCTCCTTTAGAGTTGTTACCAGGTGTGGTAGGGTATGTAAGAAGTCCTCAGCTATATTGAGTGATTACTTCCAAGGACATGATGATGCTGCATATTCGTGTGAGGCCGTTATAAGGAACTGAAGGAGTTTGGGATGGGCCTAATTGTGGGTCTCGATGTGGCCAGCTGGTCAAGTCGTGCAATATCCAGATTTGTGGGACATTCGAATGCGATAGTGGCTCAATGTAGGTTGCAGTAGGTACTGGGAGATGAAAAAGCTTGCACAGGATAGAGTAGCATGGAGAGCTGCATCAAACCAGTCTCAGGACTGAAGACCACAACAACAACAACAACAGTGGCTCAATGCTGGATTGGGGCATTCTAATATGGCAGCGGCCTGATCTTGGATTGCATGGACGCTTGAGGGCAGACATACTCGTCGTCGAGGTTGCAGTCGACCACGTGTGGCCAGCCTTGGGGAGAAGGTGCACCAAGCACATCGTAATCCTGTCACATCTGCGCCTGCCGTCTGAAAACAAGTAATGGACATCTCGCAACATTTTGTGTCATCGCCCACGTTTGATCGGAGGCTAGGAACAGGCGGACGACGGAATTACAGTGCATCTACATCTACATATATACTCCGCTAGCCACCAAACGGTGTGTGGCGTTTTACGTTTAGTGTTCCTTGCGCGACTTCACTGTGTTTGAAGTGGTGCGCTCGCAGTTTCCCTTCTTACCGCTCAGACAGTGTAGCGTGCTAGTGGAAATGTGTACTCAGGCGAGAGAGATTTTGCACGCGTGCGAGAGTACGTCACTGCGTGAAAAAATGTTTGGAAGTCTGGATCTCTGCTAAAAAAAAATCTTATTAAAGAAAACACACAAAGTTCCTGATTATGACAAAGTACATCACAAGACATAATTATGACCAAATGAAAATGAAATGGAAATGGTCGGGACATGTAGCCAGGCAAAAGGGCTGGACTGAGGAAGTACTTTGCTGGATTACAAGGGATAAAAAAATTCAAGATTATAACCTAATAAAAGGTGCGTACCGGTAGTTAATAATAGAACACATGTAGGGCCTATATGAACGTGTTGTTGTTGATGTTGTTGTGGTCTTCAGTCCTGAGACTGGTTTGATGCAGCTCTCCATGCTACCCTATCCTGTGCAAGTTTCTTCATCTCCCAGTACCTACTGCAACCTACATCCTTCTGAATCTGCTTAGTGTATTCATCTCTTGGTCTCCCTCTACGATTTTTACCCTCCACGCTGCCCTCCAATGCTAAATTTCTGATCCCTTGATGCCTCAGAACATGTCCTACTAACTGGTCCCTTCTTCTCTTCAAGTTGTGCCACAAACTCCTCTTCTCCTAATTCTATTCAATATCTCCTCATTAGTTATGTGGTCTACCCATCTAATCTTCAGCATTCTTCTGTAGCACCACATTTCGAAAGCTTCTATTCTCTTCCTGTCCAAACTATTTATCGTCCATGTTTCACTTCCATACATGGCTACACTCCATACAAATACTTTCAGAAACGACTTTCTGACACTTAAATCTATACTCGATGTTAACAAATTTCTCTTCTTCAAAACCGCTTTCCTTGCCATTGCCAGTCTACATTTTGTATCTTCTCTACTACGACCATCATCAGTTATTTTGCTCCCCAAATAGCAAAACTCCTTTACTACTTTAAGTGTCTCACTTCCTAATCTAATTCCCTCAGCATCAGCCGACTTAATTCGACTACATTCCATTATCCTCGTTTTGCTTTTGTTGATGTTCTTCTTATATCCTCCTTTCAAGACAATGTCCATTCCGTTCAACTGCTCTTCCAAGTCCTTTGCTGTAAAGCTGAAAACCGTTTTAGAGGAAATATTTATAGCGTATTTGATTTCATATGACAGGTGGTAGTACAGTGCTGTTTTCTTTATGTGTGACCAAAGCTCTTAGACAGAGGAACAATATTTACATCTGGAGACAGCCTAGAAAGCTAAAGAGCTCCACACTGTTGTGCGAGACCTGTCAGTGTCGTATTGACGTACTCCTGCAGCGAATACGATGCATCTTTGGTGGTCGTGTGAACCCCTACATTATCAAAATAAAAATAGTTATTTGAAATCTTGAAGATTTTCGGAACGGATCCTCTATTTGTCTGTGGAGCCTTGCTGACACATTGGCGAGTCTCTTGTTGTTTGGTCTGTCGGTGATTCCTTTAGAAGAAGGGCTCGGCCGACTTCTTTCCCCATCCTTCCCTAATCCGATGAGACCGATGACCTCGGTGTTTGGTCTCTTCCCCCCCAAATCAACCCAACCCATCGCCTTTAGAAGACTTGCTGTAAATAGGTCAGTACCTCCCTCGATGCTCCCATTGAGAGGTGTTTTTCATCTTGAGGACGGACGTGAAATGTCCCCTAATAACTTACTATAACCTGACTGAATCCATTTTTATTACTTTCGAAGCTGTGTCTGCCGTTTACGATAACCGTGCACTCTATTAGGCACCGATAAATATTATTGTTTCTTCTGGTTATGAGGTACTGTGTTGGTGGAAAAAGACTGCCATATAGGTAAAAGTTAGAGAGCATTTATGCCATTATACAATATTTCGATATGGTATTCTCAACCTGAAAATATATTCTGCCATGTGTAACCTGTCATCAAAAACGTGGGGAATGAATTGCAGCCGTGTGTTTCACTTGGTGCTATTGGCCCTTTGTCAGTTATTTCTCATTCTCGAAGCATTATGGGTGACCAGACGTGAAGTTTGTGTGTGCGCGTTGTCGAACGATGGTGTACCGCTATGCTGTTAAGGATAATATGGAGTGGAATGGATTCAGTGACGTTATAATAAGTTACTAAGGGGAATTTCACGTCCGTCGTCAAGATGGAAAACACTTCGCAACGGGAGAATCGATGGAGGTACTGGCCTATTTACAGCAAGTCTTCTAAAGGAGCTGGGTTGGGTTGATTTGGGGGGGAAGAGACCAAACAGCGAGGTCATCGGTCTCGTCGGATTAGGGAAGGATGGGGAAGGAAGTCGGCCGAGTCCTTCTTCTAAAGGAATCACCGACAGAGCAAACAACAAGAGACTCGCCAATGTGTCAGCAAGGCTCCACAGACAAATAGAGGATCCGTTCCGAAAACCTTTAAGGTTTCAAATAACTATTTTTATTCAGAAAATGTAGGGGTCCACACGACCACCAGACATGCATCGTATTCGCCGCACGAACGTGAATTTTGACTTCATACTTGTGACAATGGCTGAAGAATGTTACGAAATGCTGCACAAGAAGTATGGAAAACCTTGTTTCTAAAAAGTGTGTATACATGCGCTTCCATGATGCTCGAGACAGCGTGAAAGATGTGCAACAGGTCGTTTATGGAAGGTTCCAATGTTAGAGGAGCACGTGGGAGTGTCGTACAAGAGTGCTTATACAGCTGTAACCGAAAAATTGCAAGAGCAAACGATGTTCAGGGGTAGTACATCACGACAAGACTGGAAACAGGAACAGGGTAGGATGGAGGCGTGCAGGGATCTTATCGACATGGTGGGTAGTAATGCCACCTTTCCTGAACCGATCGTTACAGGAGACTAGTCGTGGTACCTGACGTACGATACAGAATAGAAGAGGCGAAGCACTGGAATCCAAAAATGTGTAGGTGCAAGAAGCTGTACATCAGGACACCGCTAATTACCTTCTTTTATGGGAAGGGAATCATTCACAAGGAGTACCTGCCTTAAGACGTGACATTGACTGCAGACGCATATGTGAACGTCTTAGATCGTTTCATGGAGAGGATGCGACAAGTACCACCACATAGTACAGCGAATGGATCCTCGTGTCTGGTGTACGGAAATGCACGGCCCCAAACCACCACAACCGTGCACCAGTTCCATCATACGTAACGAAGTTTGCAGTGATGAATTCTGTTAACCACACAGTGGGCGTTAATCGTTGTTGATTATGTTTATAATAAAATAATTGCAGCTGAGTTGGAATTTGCAACTATTAACAAGTAAAAGGGTAGGGGGCTCCAGCAGCAAAAATACAAATGGAATTTATTACAATAATTGTATTTCTGCAAAATATGACTGTTTCGACCAGAACGAAGACGTGATTGCAGCTACCCTTTTGAAAATTTATTACTAGAAAATTAATATCTTTCCATCACACACTTCAATTTAAGAAAATTAAAACCTACGTATAATATGCTCATTTTACTAACGAAAATCTGAGAGTAGTTTTCCTGCATTGTAATTCTTAAGACAAATGTAACACTGACAGATGGACGATCACCGGAGTCCTATAGTGCATGTCATTACCAGGCACTGCTGGACTGTGAGCGGGTATCATGAGATTCGTGCAAAGGAATATGTTGGGCGAACGTAGCGATAAAGTCGAAGGCATGTGTATGGAACTACAGGCCGATTTTGCTTAGTGGTGACAGACTGTAGGTAAGCGATCCCTGAGAGGGGAAGGAGAAAAAGACGTCATACGGCCTGAAATGCGTTCCAAGGGAGGTACACTTACTCGAATGTGGAGATAGATCTTTGACAGTGTAGGTTTCAATGATGAAAGCACACATAAAAGCGCACAAGGCAAGTGAGCATGTTGTGTGTGTACTAGTTTTCTAGCTCCAAACTCAACAGGGCAGTGAGCTGTAGTACCACCGTGTGGCAGCCGCGTTACCCTTCGTGTCAGCAAAGGCACACCTTCTGGCAGAGGAGGCACGGCCACCCGCAGGAAGTGCAGATATGACTCGCTTGTGAGGCGGCGTGGGAGGATGACTGGTCACACGAGGAGGTCGCCAATAATCCCCGTCCACAAATTGAGGCTAAACCGGCTCTGATGGTTTGTTGCCACCATATATCACGGAGATTTGCCGTTTCTCACTGGCGGGTATTGTGAAAGTTGACGATATTGCCCTCTGTAAAGGTAGTCTCACTTGCAAGTAGGATGGATGACCAAAATCCCAGCACCGTGGTGACCCTTGGACGAACCAGCGACAAAACGACCACCACGGAGAGAGATGCATAGGTAATAAGGGCGACACGCATTATAAGGGGTAAGGATAGTGGCAGTCGTCGTGGAGAATGTTCCACAAGGTCATCTGGCTTACTCCATGCTGGCGCGACGCCTGCCTAGTGCTAATACCGGTGTCACTGTCAAAATCTTTGATCTCCACCTTCTAGTGTGTGTAACTCCATTAGAACGCTTTTCCAGGCATACGTCTATATGTCGTTTTTTGCTCCTTTCCCTAGTGTTTTAACTATCTCTACGTTCAAGACGGCCACTATCCCATGTACAGCCGTAGCCTCCTACAGGTAATAAATAGTATGGGAAGCTGTTTCATATTGATTACCCTCGACGGCGCTCATCCGTGCGCTTCAAAAGTGACTTACGTCGATGTTGGGATGTTTATTTGCTGCGGAAGAACTACCAGTGGGGGCCACGTCGTTCAAAATGGTTCAAATGGCTCTGAGCACCATGAGACTTACCTGCTGAGGTCATCAGTCCCCTAGAACTTAGAACTACTTAAACCTAACTAACCTAAGGACATCACACACATCCATGCCGAGGCAGGATTCGAACCTGCGACCGTAGCGGTCTCGCGGTTCCAGACTGTAGTGCCTAGAACCGCTCGTCCACCCGGCCGACGCCACGTCGTTCGTTTGATGCACTTGATGCAACAGTGCCTTATGTATCTGCGGTTTTTACAAGTCCGACGCAGATGCTTGCACGGAGCAGCACAGATAATGTAGAGTTGATTTATTATGGTGTCCAAAATCAAGTACGGACGGCAAAAGTTGAAAAGCAAAGGAAATTTAAAGAATTACTTTTCACCTTTTTACGATATTGCATTTCCTATGTCGTTCAGGAGTACGACGCAGTGTTCCTATGCTCATGCACGCATGCATGCTCGAAGGGACAGGCAATATGGCGACTACAGCTGTTATGAAATGCACGAAGTGTATATGTAATTGCGAGTATGGTCAATAATCAGTTGTACAATGGAATTACGACATTAAAAATTCGTGCAGGACCAGGACTCGAGGCTGGATTTCACCCGTATCGCGAGCAGTCGCCTTGTTGTACTATCCGAGCATGCTTCACTGCGAGACCCAAACTTCCATGTCGTCAACTATGAGCCTACAGTCTGTACTCATACATTCATTATGTTTATTCCCATATCGTATGTATCCGCCGCACCGGGCAAGCGGCTTTTAGTTAAAATGTCTCTCCTGTACGGGAAGATACAAAGGGACGTACGAGTGCACGTTCTAGACGCATGATTGAGGACATACGGAAGGTTAGTTGTGGCCACGAAGCTTGGTCGGATAGTCTAATGGCAAGGCTGCCACTCGCGATAAGCGGGAAATCCGAGTTCGAGTACCGGTCCGGCACAAATTTTCATTGTCGTCATCCCATTATGCAGCCGATGGCTGTCGATATTCGCAACTGTGATTACATCTAATGTATTTCAGCGTTTCGTTCATACGGTAGTAAGGTCCAATGTTTCCGGGCGTGCGGCACGTTTGCTATAGTAACACTATTTTCACACAATGTCGATGGCTTGGAAAATATCAAAGAAATGAAGGAAGCTACTTTGCGATTTGGTGTGCTTTGTCCGGTGATCCACGAAAGTGACGTTGCGACAGAAAACGGATTTGTGTGTATGTGCTCTGTGCCATTCTCCTTCGGTGAAAACACTCGGCTTACCTACATAGTATATGTTTTGAGGGGTGGTAGCATGGATCAAAACAAGAAACAAATGTCCAGTAAACATATCCTACAATATGCGGACCTTTAGAGCTATGAGCACTTGTTCATCTTCACTACTATGTAACTGCTGTCGTGTACTGAACAAAGCTTCATAGCTCGTAAAGCATTCATTTTAGAGCTCATATTCACTCGACATTTTCGCCTTGTTTTGGTCAGTACTACAATCTCTTAAAATACGAAATACTTTTTTTTTAAAACCTGTATTCAGTCAAACAGATGTTTTACTGTTATTTACAGCTATTGTTGAAACTTGTTTGCTTGTCTCAGAGTCATCACAATATGTCTTACTCATAAGAGAGAGGTTTGATGTCACACGCAATCGTTTTCATTTAATCCCCTACCTTTCAGGAACCGATTCGTCTAGGGGCCTTTCATTCGGCTCGTGTTGACTTGTCTACAGAAAGACGACGGCGCAAATCGCCCCGAGATATTTTTGACGAGTAGAGATGGTTCGAATGTAGTCTGAAGTTTGGCATCTCATCGCTCACTGCATCAGTTATATACCATCAGTACAGACGACGCAGCCGGCCGGAGTGGCCATGCGGTTCTAGGCGCTACAGTCCGGAACCGTGCGACCGCAACGATCGCAGGTTCGAATACTGCCTCGGGCATGGATGTGTCCTTAGGTTAGTTAGGTTTAAGTAGTTCTAAGTTCTAGGGGACTGATGACCACAGCAGTTAAGTCCCATAGTGCTCACAAGGAAACCTCCCCATCAGTTTTTCAAGGCCTATCCACTGTGCCAACTTATAACTAAATCTGAGGGGGGTGCGATGGGGAGGTTCCCTTGTCAGAGCCATTTTGAACAGACGACGCAAAAGGAACCATTATGCACTTTTCCCATGATCTGTCATGGATTGAGAATATTCGACTGATTGCAAGTTTGATATTATAAACTTTTGGAAACGACAACAAGCAGTTCTCATTTTCTATGGTAACAGTTTCAACCATCTATTTGCAAAGATATGGTTTGTTATGTGTCATCTACCTAATTAATTATGGTTTAGTTACATCAAAGGGGTTGGTTGGTTGGTTGTTTTGGGGAAGGAGACCAGACAGCGTGGTCATCGGTCTCATCGGATTAGGGAAGGATGGCGAAGGAAGTCGGCCGTGCCCTTTCAGAGGAACCATCCCGGCATTTGCCTGGAGTGATTTAGGGAAATCACGGAAAACCTAAATGAGGATGGCCGGACGCGGGATTGAACCGTCGTCCTCCCGAATGCGAGTCCAGTGTCTAACCACTGCGCCACCTCGCTCGGTCAAAGGGGTGAGAAACCACCTTCCGTCCTCTCCAACCCCACCCCTCACCCACCCTCCCACACACACACACACACACACACACACACACACACACACACACACACACGAAGATTTCGCCTCGACAATACTAAGCTGCCTCTTTCGCCTGTCATCCTTATAATTTAATTACTGTTTCTTAGGCTACAAGCTCAGTTAAAAATAATTGGGACGGATGTTTTCTGAGGTAGCAAATGGAAATAAAATATAGAAATTAAATTATTGCACAATAATTAAACTCCGTTGCGGTCCGGCGTTTTCAGGAGGATTCCACTCAATTGAGGAGCACGTCAGGAGTGAACTGCAGTATAAATCTACGTAATTGTAATAGGCAGTATACTCAGGTGATATGTGAGTTCACTGGAAAGTCTTTTCTTTCGTGCTGCCGAGAGAAATAATGATCCAGCGAATGAAACCGAAGGTCCATTTGTCATCGACTCATTACACATCAGAACTTTGCATTTATATTGTGTCCTTTTGTGCACGCAGGCTGTGACATTAAAAGTAATTGCCTAAACCTTCCCTTTCAGGGGTTCGCTGAGTGTTCCACCAGATCACACAAGCTGTATTTATGACCCCCTTAGAAAGTCGTAATATGAGAAACGGGCGCTAAAGACGCAGGCGTCAGCATTCGCGAAGGAAACTGCTGGTGAGGCCGGCGGAGCCAGCCAGTTATCACGCCGATGCTAAGGCTGGCCTAATTACGTCCGCGTTAACTCATCTTACCGCAGACACTTAGCGCAATGCCCTCGCCTGCAACTGCCAATGGCAATCCACGTGTCAGATTTCATGGCGAGCAACCCATCAGTATCCCATTAGCTCCAAACTGATTCATTTGGTATCACTGGACACCCGTTTCCCAGTTTTTGTAGGTCATCACCGTGGAAAAATATTGGTCAAGTGTGTGCAACCCATACCAGATACCGCTTAAATAGGACATTAAGCGTATACAAACAAGAGCAGCACGAATAGTCACAGATTTGTTTGCCACGGGAGAGCATGGAGGAAATGTTGTCAAACCAGAATTTGTTGACGCTTGAAGTAGACGCCAGTTATTCTGCGAATGCGTGTTTACAAAGTCTCCAAAGCAGTGTTAAGTGAAGAAACTAGAAATTGGCTTGAACTGCACTACGCATCGCTCCCTCAGAAACTGCGAACACAACATTGCACTAGCTTACAGTGCACACAATGGAATTGAAGCAGTCATTCTTCTCGCACCCTGTTGGCGAATAGAAATGTCCTACAGTGCTAATGGTGACTTGATATCGTTGTATTGAGCAACATTAAGTCCATGAATGGCTGCAGATGGTCTTCAAGTAGCCGAACATAACCATTTCCAGTCAGTGGTCGGTTCAGTTGCACTAGAGGACCTAGTCCATTCCATGTAAACACAGCCCACAACGTTATGGAGACACCACCAACTTGCGCAGTGCCTTGACAACTTAGATCCATGGCTTCTAGGGTCTGCGCCACACTCGAACCCTGCCATCAGATCTTACCAACTGAAATAAGGGACTCGGCAGACCAGACCACAGTTTTGCAGTCGTGTAGGGTCCAACCGATGTGATGACAAGGCCAGGAGAGCTGCTGCAGGCGATGTCGTGCTGTTATCAAAGGTGCGCGCGTCGGTCGTCTGCTGCCACAGCCCGTTAACACCAAATTTCTCCTCACTATCCTAAGCGATACGTTCATTGTACGTCCCACATTGATTTCTGCGGTTATTTCACGCATTGTTGCCTAAAATGTGTTGTTCTCGGTACACTCTTGACGCTGTGGATCTCGGAATATTGGAATTCCTTAACGATTTCCTAAATGGAATGTCCCATGCAGGGCAGGTAGGTTAGAAAATTTAAAAAGGGAAATGGATAGGTTAAAGTTAGATATAGTGGGAAATAGTGAAGTTCGGTGGCAGGAGGAACAAGACTTTTGGTCAGGGTTATAAATACAAAATCAAATAGGGGTAATGCAGGAGTAGGTTTAATAATGAATAAAAAAATAGGAGTGCGGGTTAGCTACTACAAACAGCATAGTGAACGCATTATTGTGGCCAAGATAGACACAAAGCCCATGCCTACTACAGTAGTACAAGTTTATATGCCAACTAGCTCTGCAGATGATGAAGAAATTGATGAAATGTATGACGAGATAAAAGAAATTATTCAGGTAGTGAAGGGAGACGAAAATTTAATAGTCATGGGTGACTGTAATTCGTCAGTAGGAAAAGGGAGAGAAGGAAACATAGTAGGTGAATATGGATTGGGGCTAAGAAATGAAAGAGGAAGCCGCCTGGTAGAATTTTGTGCAGAGCATAACTTAATCATAGCTAACACTTGGTTCAAGAATCATGAAAGAAGGTTGTATACCTGGAAGAATCCTGGAGATACTAAAAGGTATCAGATAGATTACATAATGGTAAGACAGAGATTTAGGAACGAAGTTTTAAATTGTAAGACATTTCCAGGGGCAGATGTGGACTCTGACCACAATCTATTGGTTATGAACTGCAGATTAAAATTGAAGAAACCGCAAAAAGGTGGGAATTTAAGGAGATGGGACCTGGATAAACTGAAAGAACCAGAGGTTGTACAGAGTTTCAGGGAGAGCATAAGGGAACAATTGACAGGAATGGGGGAAAGAAATACAGTAGAAGAAGAATGGGTAGCTCTGAGGGATGAAGTAGTGAAGGCAGCAGAGGATCAAGTAGGTAAAAAGACGAGGGCTAATAGAAATCCTTGGGTAACAGAAGAAATATTGAATTTAATTGATGAAAGGAGAAAATATAAAAATGCAGTAAATGAAGCAGGCAAAAAGGAATACAAACGTCTCAAAAATGAGATCGACAGGAAGTGCAAAATGGCTAATCAGGCATGGCTAGAGGACAAATGTAAGGATGTGGAGGCTTATCTCACTAGGGGTAACATAGATACTGCCTACAGGAAAATTAAAGAGACCTTTGGAGAAAAGAGAACCACCTGTATGAATATCAAGAGCTCAGATGACAACCCAGTTCTAAGCAAAGAAGGGAAGGCAGAAAGGTCGAAGGAGTATATAGAGGGTTTATACAGGGGCGATGTACTTGAGGACAATATTATGGAAATGGAAGAGGATGTAGATGAAGATGAAATGGGAGATACGATACTGCGTGAAGAGTTTGACAGAGCACTGAAAGACCTGAGTCGAAACAAGGCCCCGGGAGTAGACAACATTCCATTAGAACTACTGATGGCCTTGGGAGAGCCAGTCCTGACAAAACTCTACCATCTGGTGAGCAAGATGTATGAGGCAGGCGAAATACCCACAGACTTCAAGAAGAATATAATAATTCCAATCCCAAAGAAAGCAGGTGTTGACAGATGTGAAAATTACCGAACTATCAGTTTAATAAGTCACAGCTGCAAAATACTAACGCGAATTCTTTACAGACGAATGGAAAAACTGGTAGAAGCGGACCTCGGGGGGGGATCAGTTTGGATTCCGTAGAAATGTTGGAACACGTGAGGCAATACTAACCTTACGACTTATCTTAGAAGAAAGATTAAGAAAAGGCAAACCTACGTTTCTAGCATTTGTAGACTTAGAGAAAGCTTTTGACAACGTTAACTGGAATACTCTCTTTCAAATTCTGAAGGTGGTAGGGGTAAAATACAGGGAGCGAAAGGCTATTTACAATTTGTACAGAAACCAGATGGCAGTTATAAGAGTCGAGGGGCATGAAAGGGAAGCAGTGGTTGGGAAAGGAGTGAGACAGGGTTGTAGCCTCTCCCCGATGTTATTCAATCTGTATATTGAGCAAGCAGTAAAGGAAACAAAAGAAAAATTCGGAGTAGGTATTAAAATTCATGGAGAAGAAGTAAAAACTTTGAGGTTCGCCGATGACATTGTAATTCTGTCAGAGACAGCAAAGGACTTGGAAGAGCAGTTGAACGGAATGGACAGTGTCTTGAAAGGAGGATATAAGATGAACATCAACAAAAGCAAAACGAGGATAATGGAATGTAGTCAAATTAAATCGGGTGATGCTGAGGGGATTACATTAGGAAATGAGACACTTAAAGTAGTAAAGGAGTTTTGCTATTTAGGGAGTATAATAACTGATGATGGTCGAAGTAGAGAGGATATAAAATGTAGACTGGCAATGGCAAGGAAATCGTTTCTGAAGAAGAGAGATTTGTTAACGTAGAGTATAGATTTAAGTGTCAGGAAGTCGTTTCTGAAAGTATTTGTATGGAGTGTAGCCATGTATGGAAGTGAAACATGGACGATAACCAGTTTGGACAAGAAGAGAATAGAAGCTTTCGAAATGTGGTGCTACAGAAGAATGCTGAAGATAAGGTGGGTAGATCACGTAACTAATGAGGAGGTATTGAATAGGATTGGGGAGAAGAGAAGTTTGTGGCACAACTTGACTAGAACAAGGGATCGGTTGGTAGGACATGTTTTGAGGCATCAAGGGATCACAAATTTAGCATTGGAGGGCAGCGTGGAGGGTAAAAATCGTAGAGGGAGACCAAGAGATCAATACACTAAGCAGATTCAGAAGGATGTAGGTTGCAGTAGGTACTGGGAGATGAAGAAGCTTGCACAGGATAGAGTAGCATGGAGAGCTGCATCAAACCAGTCTCAGGACTGAAGACCACAACAACAACAACATGTCCCATGTGTCTAGTTCCAACTGCTGTTCTACGTTCAAAGTCTGTTAATTCCCGTCGTGCGGCCATAATCACGTCGAAAACTTTTTCACTTGAATTACCTGAGTACAAATGACAGCTCCGTCAATGCACCATACTACCGCCATCTGTATACAGATCCGACTATGGGGGCGGGGGCGGAATCTTCGGTGCTCAAGCTTCATGGGGGCCCGAGTTTTTGTCAAGGGTTCGAATCCCTCAGCTTGCTAAGTTGGCAAAAATCATACTGCTTTTCCAGAATTAATTTTTGTATCAAATTATAAATGATAGAACATTACACCCAGCACCAGCGTAACCAGTCTTCGTTCCCAGCCGGCCGTTGTGACGGAGCGGTTATAGGCGCTTCAGTCCGGAACCGCGCTGCTGCTACGCTCGCAGATTCGAATGCTGCCTCGGGCATGGATGTGTGTGATGTCCTTAGGTTAGTTAGGTTTACGTAGTTCTAAGTCTAGGGGACTGATGACCTCAGATGTTAAGTCCCATAGAGCTTGGAGCCATTTGAACCATTTTTGAATCATCGTTTCCACTTCAGTTTTAAGAGTCATACAGGCCAGCTGCATACAGTTCTATTTCGTGTTTAATCTTGAATGCCTAATGCTGTCTCTAGACATAGTGCACGAAAACCACCTTGTAATGAGTTAGAAAATGTGCTTCCTTTAAATGTTGTTGGAAATCCTCCCAAAACATTTCCCTAACAAATGTACTCGACAACAACTATGAGGTATGAGGTTTAAGAAATAACGAGCTTCTGATTCTGATCTTACGCGAAAAACTAGTATACAGAAATTATTTTTGTTCAAGAGTAAACACAAGGTAAAACGTTCCTATTGATGTACAGTTGGTTGTCCTGGAAGAATCATAAAAATGAAGAAAGCAAATGACTTGAAAGATGTACGTTGGCCAGAAGTAAAGAGTTAATCTTATTTTGTTCGTCCGTAGAATACCAGCTTATATGGGTACTCTCACGTGGTTTTTGTTTCCATTAGGCTGATTTCATGTGGTCCGCCACGAATTCCTCTTCTGTGCCAACATTTTCATGTGCGCTGAATGTATTCTAATCTCTGTCTTCCTCTACGGTTTTTACTCTCTGTAGCTCCACCCTAGTACCAAAGCAAATTATTCCCTGATTTCTTAACATAGGTCCTGTCACCCTGTCCCTTCTTCTTGTCAACGTTTTCCGTATACTCCTTTCCTCTCGTTTCTGCGCAGAACATCCTCATTTCTTTACCTTATCAGTCTACCGAATTTTCAGCATTCTTCTGTAGCACCACATCAGAAATGCTTCGATTCTCTTCTCTTCCACTTTTTACATGGTCTGTGACTCACTACCATACAATGCTGTGCTCAAAACCTACATTCTCCGAAATTTCGTCCTCAAATTAAGTCCTATGTTTGATACTTGTAGACTGCTCTTGGCCAGGAATGCCATTTTTACCTTTTTGCCACTGATACTCTACTTTTTATGGTCGCCTTGCTCCTTCCACCATGGGCTATTTTGTTGCCTAGGTACAGAATTCCTTAACTTTATCCACTCCTTGATCCCCAGTTCTATCGTTGTTACACGCTGTTCTCATTTCTTTCACTTCTCATTACTTTCGTCTTCCTTCGGTTTACTCTCAGTCCATATTATGTACTCATTAGGCTGTTCATTCCGTTCGACAGCCCCTGTAATTCTTTTTCATTTTCACTGAGGATAGCAATGTCACCAGCGAATCTTATCATTGATATCCTTTCACCCTGAATTGTAATTCCACTCTTGAACCTTTCTTTTATTTCCACCACTGATTCTTCGATGTACAGATTGAACAGCAGCAGCTCTTCGTTCTTCGTCTTCCATTCTTATTATTCCCTCTCGGTTCTTATTATCCGTCTTTCCCTGTAGCTTACCCCTATTTTTCTCAGAATTTCGAACATCGTGCACCATTTGGCACTACCGAACGCTTTTACCAGGTTGACAAATCCTACGAACGTGTCTTTATTTTTCTTCAGTCTTGCTTCCATTATCAACCGCAACGTCAGAACAGCCTCTCTGATGTCTTTACTTTTCCTAAAACCAAACTGATCGTCATCTAATTGATCCTGACTTACATGTGTGAGTTGTTAACCTGATTGTGCGATAATTCTCGCACTGGTCGGCTTCTCGGTGTCTACGGAATTGTGTGGATGGCGTTTTTCTGAAAGTCTGATGGTATTCCACCAGTCTCGTATATTGTACACACCAACGTGAGTAGTCGTTTTGTTGCCACTTCCCCCAATGATTTTAGAAATTCAGATGGAATGTTATCTATCTCTTCTGCCGTATTTGATGTTAAGTTGTCCAAAGCTCTTTCAAATTCTGATTCTGGATCCCCTATCTCATCCCTGCTAACTCCCGTTTCTTCTTCTATCACATCAGACGAGTCCTCCACCTCATAGAGGCCTTCAATGAACTCTTTCCACCTATCCACGTTCTCCCTACATTTAACAGTGGCATTCCCATTCCACTCTTAACGTTACCACTCTTGCTTTCAATTTCACCAAGGTTGTTTTGACTTTTCTGTATGCTGAGTCAGTCCTTCCGACAATAATTTCTGTTTTCAATTTCTTCACATTTTTCATACGACCACTTCGCCTTAGCTTCCCTGCATTTCCTGTTTATTTCATTCCAAAGGGACTAGTATTTCTGTATTCCAGAATTTCTCTGGCCATTTTTGTACTTCCTTTTTTCGTCGATTAGCTGAAGAATTTCTTCTGTTATTCATGGTTTCTTCGCAGTTACCTTCCTTGTACCTATGTTCTCTTTTCTACCCCTGTGATGGCCCTTTTTAGAGGCGTCTATTCCTCTTTAACTGAACTGCGTGCTGAGCTGCTCCTTATCGCAGTATCCATAGCCTCAGAGAACTTCAGCTTCTCTCTTGATTCCTTAGAATTTCCGTATCTCAATCATTTGCGCTTTTATTCTTCAAAACTAGTCTGTTAAACTTCAGCGTATTCTTTATCATTACTAAGTTATGACCTGAGTTATATCTGCTCTTGGGTATGCTTTACAATCCAATATCTGATTTCGGATTCTCTGCCTGACGATGATGAAATCTAACTGGACTCTTCCTGTACCACCCGGCCTTTTCCAAGTACAACTCCTCTTTTTGTGGTTCTCGAACAAAGTATTCGCTATAACTAGCTGAAATTTATGGCAAAACTCAATTAGTCTTTCTCCTCTTTCATTCCTAGTACCAGACCCACACTCTCCCGTAAACCTTTCTTGTACTACTCCTCCTACAACCGCGTTCCAATCCTCCATGACTATTAGATTTTCCTCTCTTTTTACGAGCTGAATTACCCGTTCGGTATTCTCATATACTTTCTGTATCTCTTCATCTTCTGCTTAGACGTCGGCATGTATACCTGAGCTATTGTTTTAGTGTTGGTTTGCTGTCGATTCTGATGGTGACAACCGTATCACTGAACTGTTCACAGTAATTCACTCTCTGCCCTACCTTCCTATTCATAGCGAATCCTACTCATGTTATACAATCTTCTGCTGCTGTTGATATTACCCTATACTAATCTGACCAGAAATCCTTACCTTCTTTCCATTTCACATCACTTGCCCCCACTACATCTAGTTAGACTGGGATCTTTTGCCAATGGAGAGACCGTCAGGACACTTTTTCAGATACAGGCCATTTGTTCTGTGGATACACATTGTCTTTCCTTCCGAGGTTTCCGTGGCCTTCTGCATCCTCGTTTCGTTGATCATTGCTGAATATTCCGCGTTTTAGGGGCAATTTACCATCCCAAAGACAAGAGAGTGCACCTTACCTCTGTCCGCTCCTCCGCCCTCTTTGACAAGGTCGTTGACAGAATGAGGGTGATTTCTTATGCCGGACATATTCGGCCGCCATCACTTGTGATTTTTATTCAGAATTTAAGCAGTGTCGCGGTTCGAACCTGGGACCGAGGACGTTTCGATGACTAGTCAAAGACGCTACGCATAGACTTGATGTGACATAATTTCTTGGTCAACGAGGCTTGGTCTTAAGAGATTCAGCTCAGAAAATTGGAGATTTTTTTAGGCCTGTTAAGATACCTTTTAGCTCACTTTTTTGTTGCTTAAGTACCACTTTGGGCATATTTGTTTCAGCGTGAAGTGGCAATTATACAGAGACAGTGCGTCATAAAGTTTTATTGGAGAAAAATGCTGAAGAAAAAGTTTGGTGACCTCAGAACGCTTGCGGTGACACTAGAATTCTTATCATGTGTCCACAACGTCGCCTCAGACCGGATATTAAATGCATATTTTACTAGATAATTAAGGCAAATTTGAATATCTGGATCCTGGTAACGGATACCGATATCGAAAAAAATTTCGTAAGTTTCCAAAAATGTCATCATGAGGAAGTATGGTAAAATTTTCAACGATTTGCTATAAGTAGAAATTAATAAAAGTGGCCATCTCCACAACTGGTACTTTTCGTATCCAAACATCGCAGTTTCCTCAGAAATCATCCATTAACAAATGATGATTATATAAGCTACGTAAGGTCCACCTAATGCAAAAGAGCCAACCTATTTTCTTAATTTCTCTCGCTGGAGGAAGTATGTAACGCTTAAATTTTGACCCTGTACTGGTTAGCCACAAAATGCCTATTCTTCCGATAGGCATACAAATGGTCGCTAGACCGAGGCCAACCAGAACAGTTGACCCCTTATCACTGTGACCAATAGAACCCGAGACTTTTGGAACGTATTAGTACCGATTGCATTTGTGAACATATGCTTAGTGTTTAATAAGAAATTGTGTTTATTCTATTTCGCTCTAATGAGTATTTTTTGTGCATTTCCAACATCCCCGACTTACATTATTTTTTAATCATATCAAACCTTGTTTAAAATAACAACAAAATTGGGTTGCTGTATTTGAAGAAGGGGCCCAATCATCGATCTTGTCCCAGGCCCAGTCCTGGTGCTCTGATCCGTCTGTGTACGTGTAGGGCGGGGGAAACTCCTTTGTTATTGCTATGCCGTGCATTTAGATGAATTCGTAGCATCTATTTGGAGGTGAGATAGCTTGTCCAGAAACATGAGGAAGTGGACCAGTGGTGTGTGAGAACGTTGCATTGTTGCAGGCGCTGGGGCTGCCGGTGACGGAGGAGCAGTTGGCCGAGTTGGAGGCGCACGTGTACCAGGTGGACCTGGCGGCAGCCGCTGCCGAGGAGAAGCTGACGCGCCATGACGTCATGGCGCACGTGCACGTGCTAGCCAAGCAGTGCCCTCTGGCGGCGCCCATTATACACCTGGGCGCCACCTCCTGCTACGTGGGTGATAACACGGTCGGTCTCATCCTTCTCAACGCCTTTGCCTGTTGCTGAGAAAGTGTCTCTACGAGGGGTAGCCGTAAAGTTTTAAAAGTCACCCTAAAAAATGTTACGTAATTATTTTTTTGTTTGATTGCATGTACATGTTTGCTGTCCTGGTACACATCGAAATCCCCGCCCTATAGCACAGAATCACGTCGCTAGAGTGGCCAAATCGGATTGACACAGCCCCTTGACAAAGAGTAGTATCATGCGAAAATCGTTGTCGTTTGAAGTGGAATGTTCCTGTTGTCAGGCCTATCTAGATGAATTCTTCAGCTATCTGGACTAGCGTAACACAGCATCAGCATATCCGCTACAACTGCAAACTGCACGGTACTACTCCTTATCAATGGCCTGCGCCATTTTCATTTGGCTACTGTACGAACGTGGCTGGTTACTGTGGGGATGGGATTTCAGTGTGTACAGTCATGTACATGACTCAAACAAAAAATTAATTGTGTTAATTTACTTTTCTACGTTGATAATTAAAGCTTTGTCTACCCCTCATGAAAGATGAATATTACTCCTAAGTAACTATTTCTTCCAGAGATAACGTCGATTTCTTACAAAGATAACGTCGATGAAAATAATACCATGTACGACCTCCTCTGTTAATACTACAGTGTTTGTTCGTCAGGGAATGTTTAGTATTAAGTTCTAGCTTATTGGAGTTAGAAATTGTTTTCACTTGCTTGAAACACAGTGAATACTATTTCCGTGTTTTGGGGGAAACTGATATGGCACACAGGTAATTTTCTACTTCATAGGAGAAACGTTCAGTGGGTTTGGACAATCCTTTACTGAACCACAACACAGTTTAACGGGCCTTGTGGACAATACCACCGTTTTGCTGAGACAGAAAAGGGCCGTCTCCAAAATTTTGTATCAGTGTCTACAGTATAGTGTTGCCTAAAATGTTTTCATTAACAAAAGTGTTCATTATTCTGCTGACCAAAACAAATAATCCCACTCTAAACCAGGAGAAAAAAGCAGATCATTGCACAGTTTCCATTAAACTTCACTCTCGCCACAACACATTTGCATAAATACCTTTTGTCAATATAAACACATCAAACTGAGTGACACATCATTAATAAATACCTGGCATTCCACAAACAATCCTTTCATGGCTCTACGAATAGTGTTGTTTGTTTTACTAATAGTGACATCACGTCCTTGTTATTAGCGTGAATACAGCTGTGAAAATGCTGTTCTATGTAAGTATTTGCATGAATATGCCTGAAAGAAAAAGAAATTTTTCTGTGGCCTGCTGAACTGAAAACAAAAATAAAGATTGTAAATATTCAGGATGGAGTTCCTTCCAATTATTTACTTTCTATCCTGATGTATTATTAAAAGAGATTTTTTTAAGTGCCTGGATCAACATTGTTCTTCTCCATACACTACATATTTTCTTTTAGTCCAGCAAGTTTCTGGTTTCTCCTGATTTCTGTAATTGCCACAGTCATTGTTTATTTAATGCCTGCCCCGCTATCTTCAGGTCTGATGCACAAGACATTTCTCCATTCCTTGACATGAACAATGAATATTTTAGGCACCTGAAGACAATTCCTGAGAACCTGTCTGAAAATCAGGTAGGCAACAGTGCTGGATGTCAGTGACAGTAACAATAGTAACATGAAGTACTGTCACATTCAGAGGAGTGGTACACAAACTTGGAAATAGGAATCTGGAAGTGCTTTGTCTGATGTCTGTTCACTCTTGTTGGGCAAACGTGCTTTGTATATCTGTGGAGGGCAGTGCCTTTTGGAACCTGAAGTTAATCTGCTTCAATTTGAAATTAAACAATGGAAAGTCCAGGTTGGAATATCAACAATTATGAAAAGGATAGATTGCTGCTCACTATAAGACAATACGTTGAGTTGCGGACGGCTCGATAAAAAGGCTGTTATATACTGGATTTCAGCCAAAGCCTTCTTCAGGAAAGAAAGGAAAACACACGCACATTCACACAAGCAGGCACAACTCGCGCGCGCGGAATGTTTGGCTGTGTGTAACAGTCTTTTTTTCATTTTGCCTGGATGTCACTCAGCGTGTCATCTTTATGGTGAGTAGCAATCTACCTTTCCGTGATTATTTATTTCAAAATCATCATTTATTTTACCAATTTTATTCTTCAGATATGATAAACAAGTTAATTTTTTGCAAGAAAGATTGGGTATAATAATTCAACAGATTTATCGTACTTCGGGACAGTGTCCCCATTTTGAGCTCTACCTGGTTAAAAACACGATATAAAAAATTAAAATCTGTACACATAATTCTGATTGATGGCAGTCTAAAACGACCTTTTCCTTTTCCAGTCTCCTGATAACCAACTGTAACTTACATGCTGTGGTTTCAACTGGACAAATACAACAAACTTGCACTATTACCGGAAATACGGAAGCGTCGGATCCCGCCCGTCTGCTTTGACCCATGATGTCACAAATATGGCGGAAACGACCATAAATCACGATTCCAATATGGCGCATATAAAGTCGATACGTACACATTATGAGGACGAAAATACATCGAAAAACACACACACTTTCCACAAAATGCTTAATGACACCAAAGGGACAAGCGCGGGAAATGGGGTGTTTTTTAGGTGGGGACAAACTAAATATAAACAAATTTAGACACCCACCCCCATACAAAACCACACAAAACGACGAAAAAAACCAACGTCACAAAACTCCCCAAATACCACGAAACACAATATAATCTGGAATCGGACACTTCCCTTGACCTATATAGCTCAACAGCAGCTCCCGATCCGATAAATTAGGATCAAACACTTCCCTTGGCCTATATAGCTTAAAAACATCTCCCGATACCAATATCAACATACACAGCCATACATAGGGATCGAACACTTCCCTTGACCTACGCACTGTTAATTTTATCCGTCATATCCATTCCTGAACCTTTTTGTGTGTGTGTGTGTGTGTGTGTGTGTGTGTGTGTGTGTGTGTGTGTGTGTGCACTTTTCATTCTCTGCCCAGAGGGGACAGAGCGGGCTGTTTTAGGGCTTGCTATTTGCCCTTTTCAGCCATGTTCCTGAACAAAAACAACAACCGATTAATATTACTAAAATTACCACACGATGTACAGCGAACAACACTAAATTAACCTTCACACAAAATCGTTAACTCACTGAAACGAATTCTGCTACAAACACAGCCGACACTCGAACATTTCTGGATAATGAGCAAAAGCAAACTGAGCCCATTACACCACACAAACGAAAACCCCGAACATACTACCAGAGAGCACAACACGACGACATCTACAAACACGCCACACTCACAAACCAAACTCCGCGCCGTCATGACGTCACACACGACAACACCCTTACGTCACGGGTCAAAGCCGACGCGTGGGATCGGACGCTTCTGTCGACCCGTATTATCTATGAATGATGAACTGGAGTGAAATGGTGCATTGGTTACGATACAAGTTTCCACTAGATTATCTTGATTTACATTTTATGTTGCATCTCTAGACCTTAAGGGTAGTGCTTGGATGGTGTGTTAACCTAGTTCCTTAGCCAACACTTGTCTCCCTGAAGTAGTGCTCTGTTACAAATGTGCTCGTTGTTGAAAATTTGTTGATTTTTTCCCTTCCTAAACATATAACAAAATTTTATTTCCTTATTTTGACTGCTGAGGAAAAGAGATGGAGAGGTACAATTTTCAATCACCAACTTGTGGAAACATCCTGAATTTATTCGCTAATTTCTCTCCATCTTACTTCTGTAGAGGTAAGAGTGATCTGGTAGGCTCAAAGTGCTATGTTATTTTGCCACTTGTACAAGAATGGAATGTATCGGCTCAATAATAGAAAGTGCACACTAAATGGAGTGTACACAGCACATCTTATCAGTAGATATTCATCTTTCTTCATGGGTGAACTTTGACATGGAAGATGGTGACAGAAGCGGTAAAACGAGATAAATGCGGTGGATTGACTGCATCAAAATAGAAATGAGAACAAAGCAAACTTCTTAGAATCACTAGACCGTGGAAGCACTCTGTACAATTTACAATTTCTATTTCACCATTGCTACTGTTGTCTACAAGAACTGTTCTACAAGATCCAATCATGAGTCCACTACTCTTCTCTCTCTGTGTAAATGATTCTTTATTTGGAAGAGAACTGGAGATTATACTTTTGTCAAAATAAGTAAAGAAAGATCAACAGAGGTAATGAGAAATGGTGTTTTTGCAAAACTCATTAGCAGCTGTAGTATGGAAGCATGGGGTAGAAAATTCTACTTGTTTGTGGTACATATTGATTGGAAATAAAGTTGATGCTACATACTGTACAGCTGCTAAAATGATTAGATTTAGTCTCTTTTATCTGAAGGTTAAACTGCTGACTTTTGTTGGAAAGGTTAGTTAACATATTTCAAACATTGTCATTCGATGATTATCTACAGGAAAATATTGTGGTAAACATTATTCATTGCACTAAGTGAGGTAATCAGAATTACACTGAAGTGACAAGAGTCGTGGGAAACTCCTAATATCATGCTGGACCTCCTTTTGCGTGCCATAGTGCAGCAAGTCGATGTACTGTGGATTCAACAAGTGGTTGGAA
This sequence comes from Schistocerca americana, assembly GCF_021461395.2. NCBI lineage: Eukaryota > Metazoa > Arthropoda > Insecta > Orthoptera > Acrididae > Schistocerca > Schistocerca americana. Next base: position 648,933,181 of record NC_060120.1, on the reverse strand, counting down.
GTCCCCTGCAGAAATGTTGAACCATGCTGCCTGTATAGCTGTCCATAATTGTGAAAGTGATGCTGGTTCAGGATTTTGTTCACAAAAAGACCTCTCAATTATGTCCCATAAATATTCAATTGGATTCATGTTTGGCAATCTGGGTGGACAAATCACTCACTGAAATTGTACAGAATGTTCTGACACAGTGCATTATCATCCATAAACATTCAATCATTGTTTGGGACCATGAAGTCTATGAATGCATGTAATCAAATATAACCATTTCCAGTCAATTATAGGTACACTTGGACCACATGACCCAATCCATTCTATGTAAACACAGCCTACACCATTATAGAGCCACTACCAGCTTGCACAGTGCCTTGTTGAAAACTTGGGTCCACAGCTTCATGAGTTTTATGCCACACTCAAACCCTACCATCAGCTCTTCCCAACTGAAATTGGGACTCATCTGACGAGGCCACAGTTTTACAGTCATCTATGGTCTAACTGATGTGATCATCTACATCTACATCCATACTCCGCAAGCCACCTGGCGGTGTGTGGCGGAGGGAACTTTGAGTACCTCTATCGGTTCTCCCTTCTATTCCAGTGTTGTATTGTTCGTGGAAAGAAAGATTGTTGGTATGCCTCTGTGTGGGCTCTAATCTCTCTGATTTTATCCTCATGGTCTCTTCACGAGATATACGTAGGAGGGAGCAATATACTGCTTGACTCCTCAGTGAAGGTATGTTCTCGAAACTTCAACAAAAGCCCATGCCGAGCTACTGGAGTTTATTTATCATCTCCGTAACGCTTTCGCGATTACTAAATGATACTGTAACGAAACGTGCTGCTCTCCGTTGGATCTTCTCTACCTCTTCTATCAACCCTGTTTGGTACGGATCCCACAATGGTGAGCAATATTCAAGCAGTGGGCGAACAAGTGTACTGTAACGTACTTCCTTTGTTTTCATATTGCATTTCCTTAGGATTCTTCCAGTGAATCTCAATCTGGCATCTGCTTTACCGGCAATCAACTTTATATGATCATTCCATTGTAAATCACTCCTAATGCCTACTCCCAGATAATTTACGGAATTAACTGCGTCCAGTTGCTGATCTGCTACATTGTAGCTAAATGATAAAGGATCTTTCTTTGTATGTATTCGCAGCACATTACACTTGACTACATTGAGATTCAATTGCCATTCCCTGCACCATGTGTCAATTCGTTTCAGATCCTTCTGCATTTCAGTACAATTTTCCATTGTTACAACCTCTCGATATACTACATCATCCGCAAAAAGCCTCAGTGAACTTCCAACATTATCCACAAGGTCATTTACATATATTGTGAATAGCAACAGTTCTATGACACTCCCCTGTGGCACACCTGAAATCAGTCGTACTTTGGAAGACTTCTCTCAATTGAGAATGACATGCTGTGTTCTGATATCTAGGAACTCTTCAATCCGATCACACAATTGGTCTGATAGTCCATATGCTCTTACTTTGTTCATTAAATGACTGTGGGGAACTGTATCGAACACCTTGCGGAAGTCAAGAAATACGGCATCTACCTGGGAACTCGTGTCTATGGCCCTCTGAGTCTCGTGGACGAATAGTGTGAGCTGGGTTTCACACGATTGTCTTTTTTGAAACCCATGGTGATTCCTTCAGAGTAGATTTCTAGTCTCCAGAAAAACCATTATACTCGAACATAATACGTGTTCCAAAATTCTACAACTGATCGACGTTAGAGATACACGTCTATAGTTCTGCACATCTGTTTGACGTCCCTTCTTGAGCCCAGGAGAGGCGCTGCAGGTACTATTGTGCTATTACCAAAGGCACTCGCTTCGGTTATATGCTGACATAGCCCAATAATGCCAAATTTTTCTACTCTGCCCTAAAAGATACATTTGTTGTACGTTTGACTTTAATATCTGTGATTATTTAATGCAGTGTTGCTTGTCTGTTAGCATAGACAACTCTGCGCAAACACCACTGTTCTCAATCATTAAGTGAAAGCTGTCAGCCACTGCATTGTCCATGGTGAGAGCTAATACCTGAAAATTTATATTGGTGGCACACTCTTGACACTGTGGATTTTGGAATATTGAATTCCCCAATGATTTCCTAAATTGAATGTCCTGTGCCTCTAATTCCAACTACCATTCTGTGTTGAAAGTCTGTTAATTTCCTTCATGTGGCCATAATCATGTCGAAAATCACTTATCGTGAGTCATCTGAGTGCGAATGACAGCTACAACCTTGCACTGCCCTTTTGTATCGTGCGTAGGTGACAATACTGCCACCTGTGTATGTGCATATTGCTATGTAGCCTCACAGTTCCTTGATAGTCTTCTATTTTAATTTATTTATGCCCATATTTAGTAACTTGACTATTCAGCCACTACATTTGTACAAAATGGGGAAATTTTTTTTAAAGAAATGCTGAAATTAATAACAATTGTAAATGGAAATTAACTATCATATGCCATCATTTACAAATTTCAGATTATCACTATTTTAAACAAGTATAAAAAAATTTCCTTACAACAAGAATAAGATGATAACCATCTCCAACATTTTCTGAACTCTGTCAATCACAATGGACTCAACTTTCATAATTGTAACAATATTCATGAAAATAATACGAGAAGGAGAAAAATGATGTGCACTGTCCTCTCATTGACTCAGAATATTCGGGATAAGTGACCATAATACTTTGAAAATCTACCTACAAAAATAAAATTTATGACAGAATAAATATATTTAAATCTGGGTTTCTTCTTGACCATTCCATCTGTACTGTATACCAACTCACCATTGCTCAGGCAATATTGAAGTTTCTGTTGATAACATTTTGTACTCATTGTTAAATACTCTCTACCATGAAATCACAAAAAAGTTAAGGGCTAATGATTTACATTAACTTTGCATACATATTAATCACTACAGTAAAATTGTTATAGTAGTATGCTTAAAAAAATAATGTATGCTTGATTTTACTTCTGCAGGACTTGATTATAATTCGTGATGGTTTCAACATTCTCCTGCCTAAATTGGCTAACTGCATTGATAAACTGTCCAAGTTTGCAGCTGCATACAAGGATATGCCTACACTTGGATTTACACACATGCAGTGAGTATCAAGTGACGATAACACTGTACAGTTCTGTAGTGTTACATAGCTCAATGGTGCCTTGAAATGAATGCTTGTTTATCAAGAAATATCCTTTTTACCCTGTAATCTCCATTATTATATGTATTTTTAAATCATCCATGAAACTGTCTTGTTTAATTGTTGTAAAAAAATAAATAACTTTTTCCAGATGAAATCATTATGAGATTGTACAAGGGGTAGGTTCTAAAGGTTTATCTTACAAATGAAGATGCACATTTTTATATCAGTTAGTGTACATTCTGTGATTGCTACTTTGTGTAGTTGATAAAGGTGTATTTTTCTATTTTCCTACAGATAAATTTTTTAAACCTGTGGAGCTCTTTGGCTATGAATGGATGAATGACTGTATGAAAGAATATGCTAGTAAATTGGCTAATTTTACTCACATTTCTCTTCATTTTCAATGATAATGTGTCAACAAAAACATTTGCCTGCCTTCCCTACACTTTTGGTGTGATTGCACAACTACTTCTTAATAGATTTTTTTTTTTTTCAGTCTCTGACGTATGCAATGTTCCAATAATTTTTTCTTTTATTATTTGTAATTGGGTGGCTTCAGTAATTACAGCAGAATGTTTATTGCTGAATATTGTTGTTATGAGATACTGTAGTGAGTGTCAGCTTTCACATCTATTCATTGAATGGCCACTAGTTAGCAAGTGATTGGAAAACTCATAAATTCTTGAAATCTTCATCTCCTGAGTCCAGGAATGATTTTGTTTCACATGCATACACACCTTTGAGTACAAAAATACAAATATTTTGGGTACAGCAGAGTACTTGTTATTTTTGTGAAGCAAGATTTTTCGCAGCCTTTTCTTGTGCTTCTAGTTCATAGTGTGTGACACTCTGCGCTGATGTCTTGAAATTTTATACAGAATATGGGAAACAAATCTTTACTGCACTGAAAATTTTCGTTTTTATCACTGGGCAAAAACTGACCATCATTAGTTTTAACTTGTGCTTGCATTTAGTACTGGAGATATAATCTAATTTAAAAGATACAACATATTACACAAATTGAACAGATTTGGGGGGGGGGGGGCGGAGGAGTCATTAGAGTACTTATGACAAATGTTTTATATTATTTTTTATTGTAAATTTGTACTGTCTTGCTAGGTCTTCTTGACCTCCTGGATAAATTTATTACTTAGATGGTTAATAACACTGTTTCCTTCACCCGTTCATTTCTTTTGCCAAATGAAGAATTGTCAGTTTCAGACACAGATTTTGTTGTATTCTGTTCTTGTTTATTGCATGCACATAAATAATGGAAGGCTGCTGTTAAATTATTTTCTTTAATAATAATAATAATTTTGGTAGACCTGCGCAGTTAACAACTGTGGGGAAGCGAGCTTGCCTCTGGCTGCAGGACCTGCTAATGGATGAACGAGCTCTTTGCCGAGCCAGAGATGACCTTCGCTTTCGTGGAGTCAAAGGCACAACTGGTACACAGGCTTCCTTCTTGCAGCTGTTCAATGGTACGTTATTCCATGGAAAATGATTTTTTTTCTGATCTCTTTCTTCATTGTGAGAATGCTCCTCTCCCACCCATCTGTCCTATCCCCTCCCCTTCTCTCAAGTGTTCTTTTCTGTTCCTTCATTTCTCCTAGGTTTGCTGTTTATAAGGGCTTTGTCAGTGCTTTTTTAATTTGGTAATTGCATGTTTGCTTCTTCAACAACACAGGTTTTGTTGGACACCAATTAAGTACAAATAAATGACAGAAAACAGCAGAGCCTAATTCTTCTTGAACCGAACAGAGAACAAAGGCTCCTGACAATTTAAGTACTCTACACAATGCCACACACATAATACAATGCAGTTGATAATTTAAAAGAAACAACAGGCTGGTTTTTAACATTAAGTTTTATGTTGCAGTTGGTAAATTCTTTTACATCATAGAGTGGGTTGCCTACTAACCAGTCATACTTTCTGTGTTTGAATGCTTGATCTGGTAAATCGTTTACAGTTCGTGGAAGCTTATTAAATAATTTGTGCCCTATGAGTTCATAGCTGTTAAGTGATTTTGACTGAAAGTTGTATGAAGTATAAATACATGTATTGCTTCTTGTGTTGTAGCAATATATATTTTCTCTGTAATGTGCTTCCGCTAACTTATTATTTGTATAAATTAAAACAGTGTGTGTGTGTGTGTGTGTGTGTGTGTGTGTGTTTGTAAAGTTTATTACTGTCAAGATTTCTTTTATTCACAAAACAAAGGTTTACAGTGTACCTTATCTGAAGAACCTAACATCTTTCTTCTGCAGTAATAATATGTCATGCACACCATTAGAGTGCCCCTGTAAGATAATACCAAATGGTACTACTCTTTGCAAAAATGAAAAATATGATGTTATGACACAAGTTTTAAGCCTACTAAAATCATTACTAGTGTGTAGAAAAGTGATATCATCAGCATATAGAATTTTACTGGATTTAATAAATGATGGCTGGTTGTTAATCATATGAGGAACAAGAAAGGGCCAAGAAAAGATCCCTGTGGAACACCTACCTTAACTTATTCTGTATTGGACATTTTTTTTCGCAACTCAGACACATTGCTTAAATTGATTTAAGCAAAGCCTTTGTCCTTAAACATTCCAAGAACATATTTGATTTTAGATTCTATAGTAGTAATTGCTGACAAATTTTTCCTAGAGCCATATTGAGATCCACTAATTATTGCTAGAGTTTTAAATTAGTCATATAACTGTTGGTAAACAGTACGTTCAAATGCTTCAGAGAAAGATGGAACTATGGAACTTTGCCTGTAACTTGTGGGTGAGCCTGTATCTCCCTTTTTGTATACTGGAATTACCCTAGACTGTTTAAGTTCATCAGAAAAATATCCCTCAGATATACACTTGTTTATACAATATATTAAGTGATACACAATACTTTCTTTAACATGTGACAAGATATGTTGTATACATCTGCATTGTCTGCTGATTTCAACTGTTTCACTATTCTTAGAATGAAATGAGAGGAGACCTTGGAGAAGTTAAATATACTTGTATTTGTTGTAGATGATTTACAAAAAGTTTTTAAAAATAATTCTAATGAGCTGATATTAAGTTTGATTATAGTATTTCCTATTTCTTCAATTGATTTAATAAGAAATCATTGTATTGTTGGGAACTGATATTAATTTTTTTTGTTTCTTGCATATTTGGCAACACTATTTATTAGTTTCCATGCAGCTATGCTCTTACTGGTGGAATTCTCAATACTGCTGCAATTGTGTACTTTTCTGGCTTCCACATTGGCTTTTTTATACTGTTTCCTACATGCAACATAGGCTACTCTGGCATAGTCAGTCTTCAGACTATTAAATATTTTGTGCAAGAACATAACTTAAGTTTTCATATTTGTCAGCTGTCTGTCATACCATGGATTTTGTTTGTTTGGGATTTTGGTGTTGAAGCCTTTGTCAATTAAATTGCATATCTTTATGGGAATGATGTCATCAGATTGTACCAAAAATGCTTTAAAAACTGATCAGATGTTGTTTTTCCTGACAGATCAGTATGTAAAAGGTATTGTGTGTCACCATAACATTGGCCAAAAGAGTCTCTCTCTACAAGAGCTCTACAAAGCCCGATAATTTTTTCATCAGTGACAAGTCTGACGATGACAACTTTTGGGACAGGCCAAATTATATTACTTTTTGCAAGAGGGAACCATTTTATAAAATTTAAAGATACAAAATTATGTTCAGAAAACAGAAACACTGTCACATCACATGATACTTCAGTACTTTTAAAATTGACAAAAATATTGTCAAGGCATGCCGATCCCTTGTGGGCGCATTATTGATAGAATGAAAATTGAACTGTATTAGTACATTTTTCAGTCTGTGACACAAAGTTTATACGCTGTTGTCTCAAAATCAGCATTCAGATCTCAACTTATTAATATGTTCTAAAGTTCTAGTCTCTCTAAATACATCTAACAGCATATCTAATTTTTCTAAAAATATGTTGATGATACCCTTATGTGATCTGTTCAAAGATATTATTACTAATTTAATTAGTGTTTGAGTACACAGTACCTTTTTTCAGATTGAGAAGTACACTAATACAGACTGCACTCTCAGAGCATGCACTCACTGTTGGTACACACACAGTAGCCACCTATATGCAGACTGCACCTCATTAGGAAAACAGACACATTCATGAACAAGCAAACAATCCTGACTGATTGGGAATAGCAGAGTTCAGTATCGCAAAGTCATTGTAAATATGAAAATATGACCACTGAAGAACAGTCCGAAGAACTGACATGGAATGGCTCACTCTTGTCTATGCTGTTTCTCTGTCAATCTGGGTCCATTTGGCAGCTGGATAATACATTCTCACTTGTCTATGCTGTTTCTCGGTCAACCTGGAGCCTGCTGGCAGCTGTATAATACATTCTTCTGGTGGGTAGTTGGTAATGATAGTGTAGCATGATTCTCAACCAGTAGCAGTGAGTGAGAGATGACTTTCTTGGGTTGGTTTGAATCTTTCTCCTTCTTTCTCTGTCTCTGTCTCTGTCCTATAGAATCCAGAAATGAGTACTAGTTTTGAGAGCTGGATCATCAGTAAGATCTAACTGAAATTCCATTTATTGAGCTCATAAAAAAGTATAGATATATCTGAACTACCTGTCTCAGCAGTGTGTGCTCCTATTTCTACACACATAGAATTTTCTAACAGATTACAGTAGTACAGACATAAGGAAGTCCAAGAGCATTCTGGAGATCACAAATGTTAAATGATAAATAACTGCAGGAGACAAGAAGCGGACTTGTGACCCACATGTCACCAGGCAGTGGCCATTATTGTCAAATATTAACAGTAAAAGATGATGACCATTTTTGAGTTATATAAAAAATAAAAATAATGCACAATTGAATGATAACCAATTCTGTGATCATAATGTTTAGTAAGAATATAAGGGAAACTGTGGGAAGAGATTTACAAATGTCTGCAGTAGTATGGGCTGGATACTGAAATAATTTGTTGTGTAGTGAATGATTACTCCCTCCCTGTGGTAAGAAATAGTGCAGCTGCTAATAAACAAATACAAATGAGTTAAATTTACCCTGAGAAAACAACATGTTAAGTGCAGTGCACGTATTGGAGGAATAGTGCCTAACAGCAGATTTTCATCATCATCATCATCATCATCATCATTCATGACAGTGGCTTGATTGGCCTGTGTAAAAAAATTGGACTGTGAAAAAATTGGGACTTTGTACGGGCACTGATGATCGCGCAGTTGAGTACCCCGCCAACCAATCACCATCATCATCATCATCATCATTAACAGCAGATTTTGATTTGGCTGCCTTTATTTTGGTTATGTTTATTCATTTATTCCTTGCTACTCTACATGTCCACTGATATGCAGATGCTGCAAAACAGTTTTTTTTAGTAGTTTTGATATCTTTAGTTGTTGATAAGTAGTGGTTTACTCATACAAATAACAACAACTAGTAATAATTACACAAGGAAGGTAAGGTAAAGGTAAAGACCTGAATCCTGGATCTAAGGAGCCAAGCAGACCTGGCTGATCAACATTTCATTCTCTGCCATTGGCATCATGGGATGTGGTATGGGGTGCTTGTGGTCAGAACACTACCCTCCCAGTTGTTGTCGGGTTTCTTGACCTTGGAACTGCTACTAATTGGTCAAGTAGGTCCTTAGTTGGCCTCATGATGCTGAGTACACTCCATACCAGTTCTACCACCAAGGGAAACTCCCTGGTATTACCAGGAATCATAAGCGGGTCCACCACAAGACAGTCACACTGACCACCCAGCAACAGAGGCGGACTAGCAGCTATTTTTCCAAAGTAGCAACTTTGTTAGAAATCTAATTATGAGAAAGCTAAGCCGAGTGAGCATAAATACAAGGATGATTCAAACGAAAACCTTAAAAGTGCTATAATATTTCTAAGTGTAACAATGAACAACAAACTTACATGTCATTTTGTGATATAGTCTCCCTAATGTTGAGTGAATTATTTCATTGTTTTAGGAGTGCATAGATACCATGATGAAATCATTATTTTGGTCATTTGTGTGGCCAGTCATGCACTGTTGTTTTCACCTCTTTGTCATTTCTGAAATGCCTGCCTTCCATTGCTTTTTTCAGTGCACCAGACAGATGCAAGTCACTAGGATTGAGGTCTAGTGAATAAGGAGTATGTATCAGGCATTCAAATTTATGTTTCCGAACGGCCTCAACTATCTCACGGGCTGTATGAGGTCGGGTGTTGTCGTACTATAGCAATACTCCTGAAGTTAGAAGTACTAATTGTTTACTCCTGATTGCAGAGCAGAACTGATTTTTCAGCATGTCTGAATAAAAACACTACTGCCACCTACCAACTCCAACACACAACTTTTCAAAATTTTTTTGAACTTCCATTTGAATCACCCTCATAGTTTATAGTAGCATATGAATAGTTAATTATTAGTGTAATTTTAAATTACTCATCATGAAATCAATTATATGCAAATGATTAAAGAGAGACTAATAAATAAATAAAAAGAAACAAACCTGTGCTTATCCTTACTAATATACACTTTGACTTGGTCCACATTCCTATAGGTTTTCCTTTCCTGTAGAGTGTAAAAAACATGGCAATTGAATGATTGAATAAATAAATGAACTTTATTTCATAGCTTGTAATTTTGCATGACGACTAAACAATCTTACCCAAAATTTCAGGTGACAGCAGAAAGGTCAAAGAACTTGACAAACTAGTAACTGAGATGGCAGGATTCTCCAGATCATTCATAATTTGTGGTCAGACATACACAAGGAAGGTGGACACTGAGTGTGTAGCAACGCTGAGCAGCCTTGGTGCCTCTGTACATAAGGTGACTCATTGTAATATTATCTGTTCTTCTATGTGCTTTAAGTTTCTTGTTTGTTTGTTTGCTTGCTTATTCTTATTCAGTTCATAGAATGTTCCAATAAATCACTCTGTAAGAATATTCGTCAGTGCTGTGAATTCAAACAGTTTAGTTTTGTTATTGTGAAGCAGTCAGTTGGCACTGTGAAATACTTACCTCCCACAAAAAGTGTGGAATAAATATACATTCAGTTGACTGTAGGATTCTGGAATGTACTCATATAAGTACCTCTAGTATTATTATTAAATGATTATCTTTCCTGAAGTCGATAAGAGATGTATTGTGATTATTTTTTGAATACTATCACTTTTTAAAATATCTCTTTGCCTACATGATATACAGTACCCACAAACCCACTGTAAGTACTTGGCAAAAGAACAGTTTCTTTTTAAAATAAAATTATCCATTAGATGGTTGTCGTGGACTTTTTGATAGAGCTCCACAAGAAGAAACATGTACTTAAATTTAATTGATACTTACATAATTTTGTTTTTTAGATTTGCACTGACATACGCTTGTTAGCAAATATGAAAGAACTGGAAGAGCCTTTTGAGCAGACACAAATTGGTTCAAGTGCTATGCCATACAAACGCAATCCGATGCGTAGTGAACGTAGTTGCTCCATAGCTCGCCACCTTATGTCACTGTGCAATAACACTCTCCAAACTGCTGCCACCCAGTGGATGGAGAGGACACTTGATGACTCGGCTAACAGGTAAAGTAAACTGAAAAGAATTCTTATGCAATCTACTGGGCAACCACTTTCTTAGTTTTATCTCTACATTTTTCAGCTGGGTTTTGCCTTGGTGTATCTAACAAAAAACTACTTTTTCAGTGATACCATTGTGAATTTTTTTTAATACATTCATTACCTTGAGGGCATCTTAGGTTAGGAAGTGAAATATTTTTAACTGTCAGGAATATGCATAATTCTGTAATGTGTGTGTGTGTGTGTGTGTGTGTGTGTGTGTGTGTGTGAGAGAGAGAGAGAGGGAGAGACAGAGAGATGTGTACAAACAAAGAAACTGTATTGAGCCTTTTGCTGTTTTCAGCTAAGTTATGAAATCAGCTATTGAGTGAAAGTTGTAGCATTAATTAAAACTTTTCCAGTTCCAGGATTGCATTTGTTATGGAAATAACAAGAGTTCGCAGAATGTGAACATTCACCTATATGCAGTAATCCTGTAAGAAACCTATGGTATTGAATAGTAGGATGAAATTCTACTTTTTGTTGTGGTATTCAAATGATTAGTTAAATGATTGGAAACTTTTTTTGTCTGTGTAGCTTATTTCACTTATACATCACACTGATTGTTTCATGGTGAAATGAACAATTTCTGTTTTTGCAAAGTTTAATTTCAAATTATTGTTTTTTACCCATGCCTCCACGTCCCCAAGTGTCTGCGCAATACAGTGGATTGCAGATTAAATCTTCATTGGTTTTTCGGAAGACTATCGCTGTTGAAACATCTGCATAGATGATGATATCTGACTCAACCTGGCATGGCATATCATTGATGTAATACAGAAATAGCAGTGGCCCTAATCTTGAGCTTTGTGGGACACCTAATTGTATGTGTTTCCAGCCAGAAAGGAATTTGTTGCCAGTGTTATTAACAAGTACACTTTGTTTTCTGTTTGTCAAGATTTTCCTTGAAAACCATAGGTAGTCAGTTTTTGAAGAAGCCAGTCATGATTGCAGTGTTGAAGGGTTAGTAGGATCGCAAAGGATGCCTGATACATACATTTTATTATTGAGACAAGTGCTAACTTTTGTGACCAATTCATTTATTGCATGGGGTGTGCTGGAGCCTTTCCTGAAACCATACTGATTGTATAAAATAATATTGTGGGATGAATTATAATTTTCTATCTGGTCACATGCAGCTCTTTCAAATATGTTTTGAAAAAAATTGGTAACAGTGAGATAGGCCTATAGTTTCCCTTTTCATCTTGTTTGTCCCTTTTATGAATTGGCAGAACTTGAGTATATTTTAATTGATACTGATTGTACAAGGGATGTTCAAAAAGAAATGAGCCAGAGGCATAAATACAGAAACCTGCACCTGTATGTTAGAAGTATTGACCCTGGTTGTTCAGACACTTGTCACACTGTGACACAAGGTGGTGAATGGCTGTCTCATAAAATTCCAGGGGCTGCGATGTTAACCAGTTCTGCACATACGGCTGGACGTCATTGTCCGAGGTGAATTGTTTGCCCCTCAGAGCCTTTTGAAGGGGACTAAAATCGGCCCCCTTCTGATTCAGTTCCTGCAGCATGGGACAACAGTGTATGCCCAGTATTACTTGCAAACCTTGGGTCATTCTGCTCCACGACAATGCAAAGCGTCATACGGCCAACATAGTCGTGACACTCTTGCAGAAATTCAAATGGAAGGTTCTGGGCCACCCACCGTCCATACAGTCTGGATCTCTCTTCCTGTGATTATGCTAGTTTTGGTCCCCTTAAAAAGGCTCTGAGGGGCAAACGATTCACCTCGGATGACGACTTCCAGCTGTACATGCGGAACTTGTTAATATCGCAGCCCCGGGAATTTTAAGAGACAGCCATTCACTGCCTTGTGTCACAGTGGGACAACTGTGTCAACAGCCAGGGTCAGTATTTCTGACATACAGGTACTGGTTTCTGTAATTATGCCTCCAGCTTGTTTCTTTTTAAAGCCCCTTATATTATTCTAATGGGAAGATCACCCCAACCCACTGAGTTTAAATGTTTTAGAGATATTATGATTTTAGACCTCAGATCTTGAAACATGTGAGAACTTAAAATCCGAGCAATTTCCCTCTGCCATACTGGGAACTGTACTTGGTGGTGAGGAGTAACCAATTTTGTTACAACTAATGAAGAAATTATTGAAGGATTCACAAATGCCACTGGAATCTGTTTCTGTCCTACCATTTATCATTAGTTTAGAGGGACATTTTTTTCTCATTTCACTGCCATCCTCACTTCTTATAACAGACCAAATAGCTTTGGATTTGTTTTTTGCTTTTGAAATGAATGTATTGTTTTCAGTACGATTTGCTAGTTTAACTAATTTGTTAAATGTTTTTTGAATGTGCTAACATATTTAAGAAATTCAGGATTTTGATTGACTTTTGCCTCCATATCAAGTTTCCTCTTTTTGATGCAAGACACACTAATTTCTTTCTTTACCCATTATCCACTTTTATGAGACTCAGTCCATACTGTTAAAAAAGGGAAGCATTCATTGAATATGCATGTGAATTTGGTTGAAACCTTCTTGTAGTTTTTATTTGTTGAAGTGTGTTTGCTGACTGACCATACAGCGAGGCTTGGTTTTTAATAAATACCTCCACTTTTGCTTGGCTGAAGTCCCTACATCTATTTGTTGTGCAGCCTGAATTTAATTTTTGAAATACAATCTTCTTTGATGCTGTAATTATGATTGCTTATAATATTATCAATACATGTTGAAGTAGTTGCAGTAACTCTTGTGCATTGGCCAAAAATTAGATATAGACCATTTGTGGCTATCAGATTCTTTAAATGTGAAGCAAATTTTACATCAGTTCTTACATCTACGTTGAAGTCAGCACATATAATTTGATTCTTATGCAGTTTTTCAGTTTTTAATTTATGTAAAAGAGTTTCAAATGTCTTTAAGAATACAGAGCTTACATGGTACTCAGGGTTGCAATACATACTGACAATACCATTTTGTACTCTTCATGTTCTGTGCAACAACTTTCAAAAGTAATTTCTTAATTTTTGGCTAAAATTATCTCTCATTTCATAGTATAATGAGGAATGGACTAATATGCATGAGCCTCCATACCGTTTAGTTCTAAAAAAGTTGTTGGCCAGTGTGTAATGTGGAAGTTTCTTGAGTATATTGATATTTCCACTTCTAAGTCAATGTCCATTCAGACATATTATATTTACTGACTGTTTCATACTTTTTAACAGAATTTATCTATCATAAAGCTTTCCAATCATTCCTCCAGACTGACTTCCAGTGTTCAAAGTAGATGGTTAACTTTAACTGAGTGTGGATTTTACTGAGGGAGAAGGAGGTACTCATTGGTGATTGTTTAGCAATTGTGATAGATTCTTTGGCATAATAACCATAAATGATACATAGGAGATGGTTTAAGGATTATCTGAGCTGATAGCTTTAAACATTCCAACAGTTTGATAGATATATTTGGATAGCACGTGTTTTCAGTGGCAGATGTATCATTCGGGCATTTTATGGCTGCAGAAAGAGTGACTTTTTAACATTAAAAAGGTGCCAGATGTTATAAGAGGGGCATTGCATGTGATTGCTGTGTCTGATATAGACAGTTGTTTTGAAGGAATCACAGAAAGGTGAAGATCTACACCCAGAAGGAAAACTCCTTGGTGAGTGGGTTTTGGGGCAGGTGCTGAAGTTCTGGCAAAAAGAGCAGAGGATGTCCTTCCCATGGATTCAAATCACAGAGAGGTCATCAGTGAGATGTTCCATTTTATAAAATTGCTTCACTACCATTTGGACATACAATTAACCTTGTGCCCATTGCATAGTGTGGGCAATCAAATGTATGAATACTCAAGTAGGAAGAATATCTAAAAACTAAACTGCATTGGCATATTCTACTCTTCAGATAAATTATACTGTTCATTGTGAATCACTGATTAATTAGTTCTTGATTAGGTAGGTCACACAAGTATTTGAAATCTTCTGCACACTGTCTGTTTTATACAGCAAAGGAAAATACCAGTCAAACAAATGTAGCTTTTAAGAAATGAAATCCTTGTCATATTGCCAACTTCTGACAGCATGTTATCTTGTTAACGCATCTAAAGCTTTGTGTAACTGTGAAGAAATAACTTTATTTTTGCATGTAGCTTCAGCTTTTAGATTTAGAATGAGCTTAGTGTGCTCACCCTTATTTAGAGGAGAAGGTGTTCCTTTTTTTCCTTTCAGGTGCCAATGGGCTGGGATAGCAGTCCCTATATAAAATAATAAAAATAATTTTCTTTCTTACTTTTTGTAGTTGAGCAAATGAAATGAAAGTCTCTATTTGTTTCTTGGTGTTGCATGTAAGAGTTGAAAAGCAGCTTTGTTTTTTGTGGCGATAAAAATTTGTTCACCATGAAAAGCTATTCAAAAATTTCGATGTGGGCACTCATTTGCTAATCAAATGTCTTTCAGGAGAATTACATTGGCTGAGGCCTTCCTGTCTGCTGATAGTGTGCTGGTGACGCTGCAAAATGTTTTTGAAGGCCTGGTAGTGTATCCAAAAGTTATAGAAAGGCATATTCGGCAAGAACTCCCTTTCATGTGTGCAGAAAACATCATTATGGCTATGGTAAAAGCTGGCGGTGATAGGCAGGTGAGTACCAAAGTATATCTTGATCAAGTAATATGTAAGTGGGACAATGAATGTAGGATAATTGTAAAGCTAGTTGTATGAAGATTGTTCAAATGATAAGATTATTGTGGAATATATTATCATGATGTCTAGCCATTTGCTGGGAAACATTTCATACATATTGGAAGAATGTGAAGAATCATGGAGCTCAAGTTTCTCACTATAGCACATAGTCATACTACATTACTTTCTGTGCAATTTATCATACTTAATCTTGAGCTAGTGCCCTGTTCCAGAGACACAGTTTTGTTAAATTAACAAGTTGTTCAGCCACAATGACAGCACTGATGCTGTAACATTCATAAAATTTTTGAAGTGCTACAAAAGTTGATTATTTTTGTCACAAAAAGCTGCTGTAGATATAATTAACACTTAGAAATTTTAGTACATTTGCAGCCATAGATGTATCAGCATGTGTGTGTTTGCAGTAATTGTCACATACTGTTAATGCAAAGGACACAAAATTAAGCATTTTGTTAATAGTAGTCAGTATTTTGTAAAGAGACATTACAATATAACCTAATTAATTGCATTACATTATTTTAATTCACTGTTTTTGGGCCCTATATACTTGTGTAGCAAATGCAGATTAACCTAATCTCAGTCTCTGTTGTATTGCCAGCTATATCACCTATGGCAAACATCATCTTCCACTAAGGAATGTTTAGTAACCAGGTATTTTTCAGTGTGGACAAATGTGGAAACCACCACAGAGTAATGATCAATGAATATAAGTATTATGAAAGTACTGTGAATATCCCAAGTTCCTTAAATAAATGTCTGCAAGGTGGTCTTGGGTGGGCTCCAGCTATTATTCTGATTACACGCTTTTGTGCAATGAATACTTTCTCTCTTAATGGCAAATTGCCCCAAAGTATGATGCCATATGAAAGCAGTTAATGAAAATAGGCATAGTAGGCTAATTTATTGATATGTTTATCACGAAAATTTGCAATAACCGTATTAGCATAAGTAGCTGAACCTAACCATTTCAGCAGATCATCAATGTGTTTCTTCCAATTCAATTTCTCATCAATGCACACACTCAGAAATTTTGAGTGTTCTGCCTTAGCAACAGACTTCTGTTCATAGTTTATATTTATCAATAGTGTTATGCCATTTACTGTACAGAATTGTATAAACTATGAGAGTCCAATTGCAGGGAACCACTTAATAATTTTCTGAAAGACTTTATTTGCAATTTCCTCAGCTGATTCTTGGTTCTTGGGTGTGATTACTATACTTGTATCATCAGCAAAAAGAACTAGCTTTGCATCTTCATGAATATAGAGTTACACGTCGTTACTATATATTCAGAACAATAAGGGACCCAAGGCTGAACCCTGTGGGACACCATTCTTGATACCTCCCCAATTTGAGGACTGTGCTGGTTTTTGCAGACTATCTGTACTGTTAATTTCAACCTTCTGCATTCTCCCAGTTAAGTATGAATTAACCTATTTGTGTACTGTCCCACTCATACCACAATACTTAAGCTTATCTAGAAGAATTTCATGATTCACACTATCAAAAGGCTTTGAGAGATCACAAAATATGTTGATGCTAACATTAGACACATTGCTGGGAATGCGGTGTGAAGTTTTCGCCATTCTGTGAGCAATATGTAAAGGTCTAGATAATGCATTCTGCCAAATATATAAATACAGAGCTTGAAGGGTTGATCAACATGTTGGGGCAATTACACATGGGCGTGACTGATGGATCACCCATCATAAAGTCATACCACACACAGGATGCTTCCAGGAAATGGTTACTCACTCAACTAATATTCAGAGCACATCTGGGTAACCAGACCAGTAATTATATGTGAATGTAGGCTTTCCTGGTGTACACTGCAGATGAAATCTTCTCGGGCTTCCATCTGGGTAGCTGCGTCGAAAATCCGCGATGTTTCCGGAGAGTATCATTCTCATCATCTTCACCAGAAGATGATGAGAATGACACTCATCGAAATGTCGCAGATTTTTGACGCAGCTACCCGGATGGAAGCCTGAGAAGATTTCATCAGACCAGTAATTGTCACTAAGCCTTTCCTAGGGTAATCCTGAAACATTTTGCTGCTAAATTGCAATAAATTGCCAGTTTTATTAATTAGTGGGAAGCCAAAAACTGCAGTATAAACACACACACACACACACACACACACACACACACACACACACACACACAAAAATCATTTGAGTGCCTGTACTGCTGCACCACTCACCTCCCCTCTCTACACTAATATCTAACTCCACTGCTACACTATACAATTCCCATAATCTGCCAGTTCGTGTAGCAGCAACATAAAGTGCAGTAAAGTGCAGTGTACAGCACGGTTGTAACAGCAAAGGAAAGTGCAGTTTTTAATGATGACAGCATCCTCCTGGATGTTACTGCTCAGAGCTGCAGGTTCATCCAGATGAAAAGCTACTTGAGACATGAATGTGCCATGGGTGCTGGCCTGTGGTGGCAGTGTTATATTATAGGGGACATTCACCTAGGCTTTCATGGGACTAGTAGTAGTAATCAAAAGCTGTGGACTATGAGAACATTATTGCAGATCACCTGGATCCATTCAGGCTTGATGTGTTCCCTGATGGTGATGACATCTTCAAACAGGATAACTGTCCCTGTAACAAGTCCAGAAGCATTCTAGAGTGGTCTGCAGAGCACTGTAATTAACTCAGTGTGATGTGTGGGCCTCCAAATTCTCCTGATCTGAATTCTGAAGGACAGACCTGGGACATTATTGGGCATCAGTTCTGTGCCCATAAACCCCACGTATGTAATGACAGGAACTGTGTGACCCGTGCAAAAACATTTGTTCCCACATACCTCCAAAAACCTACCAAGAACTTGTCAGATCCATGCCATACAGAATCACTCACGTTGTGCTCCAAAGCTGGACCAACATGCTATTAAATACAGTAGGTAGTCATAATGTTTTGGCTCATATGTGTATATTCTTATCAGCAGTAAAATTATCACCACCAACCTAATGCCAATATAAACCCGTCCAGGTAATAGTAGCATCACTTGGCAAGTAATGACTGTTAGACACACACACACACACACACACACACACACACACACACACACACACACACACAGAGAGTCCATGTAGTATCTGTGAGCATGCTGTCCCTGTGTAGAATGGGGAAGGCGTGTGACCAAACTGAGTTTGACTGAGGGCAGATTGTGATGGCCCAGAGGCTCAGCATGAACATTTCAAAAATTGCACAACTTGTTGGGTGTTGAAGGAGTACTGTGGTAAGTGTCTTCATCCCATGGAAAAACCAAGGTGAAACCACATGCAGGTGTCGTGGGGTTGGGCAGCCACCCCTCATTACAGATGTCAGACGTTGTAGACAGGGCAGACTGATAAAACAGGACAGGCAGCAATCTGTGGTGGAACTAACATCAGTATTTAATACTGGGCCAATACAAATGCGTCTGAACATGCAGTGCCCTGAACACTCCTAACGATGGGCCTCTGCAGCCAACGACCCAGGCGTATGCCAATGTTAACACCACTACATCGGCCACTATGACTGAAATGGACATGCGATGTTGGCACTGGATGTTGGTGCAGTGGCAGAGCATTGCATGGTATAATGAATCCTGGTACCTTCTCCATCATGCTTATGGGAAAGCACGAATCCAATACCTTCTCCATCATGCTTATGGGAAAGCACAAATCCATTGTCTTTCAGGGGAACAGCTTCTTGACAACTGTACTGCAGGATGGAGACAAACTGAAGGTGGCTCCATTGTGCTCTGGGGAACATTCATGTGGGCATCCGTGGGTCTAGTGGAGCTCATGCAAGGCACAATGATAGCCAAGGAATATTGTACACTGGTTGAAGACCACGTACACACCTTCATGATCATCATGTTTCTTGATGGCAGTGGTATTTCCCAACAAGATATTGCGCCATGTCACAAGGGCACGAGTTGGTGGAGTGGTTTGAGGAACACAGTGTGGAGTTCCAATTCATGTGCCGCCCCACAGCTCGCCAGGCATGAACCTGATTGCACACATCTGGGATGTAATTGAACATGGCATCACAGCTCATTACCCCTTCCCTTGAATTTACGGGAATTAGGCGACTTGTGTGTGCAGATGTGGTGCCAGTTCCCTCTGGTGACCTACCATGGCCTCATTGCTTGCATGCTGTGCCATGTCGCTGCTGGTGTCTGTGCTATTAGGTAAATGGTCATGATGTTCTGGCTGATCAGTGTATGTGATTGACACATTCAGTATCATTGTGAGATATTGCAGATATCATCCCTGAAATATCCAAATAACTTAAGAAAACTAACCTGTAATAACAGTGTATAGAATGTTTTAATAGCTTAGTAAGCTTGGCATGAGTAGGGAGTAAGGGGTGAGTTTGCTGTGTGCATGTGTTTGTTGGTTAGGATAGAGAGCATAACAAGAGAAGCTGACATTAGGAATCCTAAATATATGTAAGATAAATGTCTATTACAAGAAGCTTTTCTCTTAAATATACACTCTTTCAACTGACTTTCCAGTCTTCTTTCTTTCTTCCTTCCTTCTTAATATGTTTTTAAATCTGCAGTCTCTCTCTCTCTCTCTCTCTCTCTCTCTCTCTCTCTCTGTGTGTGTGTGTGTGTGTGTGTGTGTGTGTGTGTGTGTGTTTTTTTTTAGAGAAAGGGAGAGTTGCGAGTAGTGGCACTGTGTAATGTGTAAGCCATACTTCTTTCAGGTATATGTTGCTGTGCACTGAAGTCTGTGTTAGATAGTCACAGCTGCATAATCATCATTTAACCATGCATTTAGTAATCTGAATTTAATTTGTGGATATTTGATTTATAGGTGTGCCATGAAAAAATTCGTGTTCTCTCGCATGAAGCTGGAGCACAAGTGAAACAAAAGGGTCTTGACAATGATTTGCTGGAGAGAATACGTCGTGACCCATACTTTTCTCCAATTTTGTCTCAGCTGGATGATCTCCTCAATCCATCAACATTCATTGGAAGAGCTCCAGAACAGGTATAAAGCTTTACTTTACTGTTAGTAAACCAAACACCTTGTTTGTCTCTAATGGATTCGATTCTATATTTACTTGCACAGAAATAGTAAAAATGATTTTAGAACAATAATTTACTTGTTATTTATTGTTGCTTATAAAGAATGGCAAGTCACAGCACAATTATGCTACTGAAGGTGATACAACTTCAGTGTATACAGATAATGAAATATCTTCTAAGAACTTCACAGTGTTCTTTACATCTGTTACAAACCCAGCTTTTTATTTTGAAAATATTCATATATTTTTCATTTTGTTATTGTATTCATCAGCACACTTGAGCATATT
Organism: Schistocerca americana; assembly: GCF_021461395.2. Classification (NCBI taxonomy): domain Eukaryota; kingdom Metazoa; phylum Arthropoda; class Insecta; order Orthoptera; family Acrididae; genus Schistocerca; species Schistocerca americana. The sequence goes on along the minus strand of NC_060120.1, from coordinate 648,912,353 downwards.
ATCAGGAAATTGTTATTGATGGAACTTTGAAGTATTGTCTTCCTTTCTTTCACAGGAAGATGACATACTTGTTTCAGGGGCTTGTTTTAGAATATGACCTTCAAAGAAAAATAGTTGTATGCAATTTGTCATGTTAATGACATATCAGTTAGGAAGACTGAATTTAATATCTTGTATTGTGAGGTAATGGCCAAAGACAAAAATACTAAGAGTTTTGGAGATAGTATCAGCTGAAACAGGTATAACACTGGCAATAACAAACGGAGAGTCAGACGACAGTTGAATAAGATGAGCATTTTGTTGTTTGAGTGCACAGCTGGTTCATTTACAAATGGAAGAGTGTAATAGAGAAGCAGTGGGGTAATCAATTACAGGCATTTATGTACCAAGAATGAACTGCAACCAATAATCCCTTCCACCCTGGCTGGTGTGATCATGTGGGTTTTGTTTTGAATTTGCCATGGCTCAACCACGTCATTTTTCTCCGGAATGCAATGATTCTGTGAGTTCCTGGCATGCATTTGGCATCTGTTTTGTTTCATACTGTGACCACCAGAGCAGAACAGATCATTTCAAAGAATAAGAAGACAAAGCCACACATATCGGAGATGCACTATACAATATATTTTCCTCCATTTTCTTTGTTTAAGGTAATTCCTGCATTATTTTAGGCTGGGAATGTATCATTCAATGTTTATTACGTGTTTAGACAAGTTTGCAGAAGAGCTTCAGTGAAGTTTGAATGGTAGGAGACGAGGTACTGGCAGAATTGAAGCTGTGGGGATGGGTCGTGAGTCGTGCTTGGGTTGCTCAGATGGTAGAGCACTTGCCCGCGAAAGGCAAAGGTCTCGAGTTCAAGGCTTGGTCTGGCACACCGTTTTAATCTGCCAGGAAGTTTGAAACATGATGCTCATAATACACCATTCAGGTGTACAAGTAGCTTTAAGAGTGTTGTGATTATAAATTAAATTATCTCTATCAAATTTTGATACTACATTTGTTAGTACAATATTGAGGCACATCTCTTCTATAGATTTCCCGTAATTTTCTCTTTTATAATGAACCAGATGGTCAATTATTACAGAGAATACCTTGGTAGCGTGACACTGAACTGTAGTATTTTGCATGAAACACATTCAAAACCTGTTTTCATTGCCAAGAAATGTATGATTCATGTGATTTTTTAAAGTTATTATTCATGACTAACATAATGATTCCGCAATGGGCTTGCAGGTAATAAAATGCCCTTCTTGTTAAAAGTAAGCTTGCCTTGTCTCTTACCTTTAAGTAAGGTGGTTAAAAGCAAACAAGAAAGAACAACTTTCTTAGTCCTTTACTTGGATTTTCACCTCTCTGATGATCTTTTCTACACGAAACAATGTGAAATCCAGGATGGAATGTAACAATACCAGAGAGGGAAAGTTGCTACTCATCACATAGCAGAGATGCTGAGTCACGACAAGTACAACAAAAAGATTCACACAATTAAAGCTTTTGGCCATTAAGGCCTTTGTCAGCAGTAGACACACACACACACACACACACACACACACAAACACACACACACACACACATTATTGCAACTTGCACACTTGTCTGCAGTCTGAGAGCTGAAACCACACTGCGAACAGCAGCACAAGTGCATGATTGGAGTGGCGACTGGGTGGGGGTAAGGAGGAGGCTGGGGCGGGGAGGGGGTAGGATAGTATGGTGGGAGTGGCAGACAGTCAAATGTTGCAGTTTAGATGGAGGGCAGGAGGGAAGGTGCGGAGGGGGGAGGGGTATGTAGCGGAAAGGAGAGAAATAAAAAGAAATAAAAATAAAGAAATTAAAAGACTGGGTGTGGTGGTGAAATGATGGCACACCGTTGGGTGGCTTGCGGAGTATAAATGTAGATGTAGATGTAAATGTAGTGCTGGAATAGGAACAGGGAGGGGTCTGGATGGGTGAGGACAGTGACTAACAAAGGTTGAGGCCAGGAGGGTTATGGGAACGTAGGATGTATTGCAGGAAAAGTTCCCACCTGCACAGTTCAGAAAAGCTCATGTTGGTGGGAAGGCTCCATATGGCAAGGCTGTGAAGCAGTCATTGAGATGAGGGATATCATGTTTGGCAGCGTGTTGAGCAACAAGGTGGTCCACTTGTTTTTTGGCCACAGTTTGACAATGGCCATTCATGTGGACAGACAGCTTGTTGGTTGACATGCCTAGTGTGTGTATTGAATACCTGTTTTGTGAACAGCACATGGTAATTTTGATTACATGCTCTTACTGTTTGACAGATGAAAGCTTGTTGTGCCAGTTTCACAGCAGAGGATGAATATGTTTAGAATTACATAATGGGATGCACAGAGTAGCCAAGTGATGATGTAGTTCTATGGAAATGGTTGCAATTCATTCCATGCAGACTACAGCTAATGATCTCATACAAAGGCAGGCATTTTGTAACAATATTAAATTATTACTGACATGGAATTAAGGCTTTTCAGAAGCAGCCTTTATGATTGTGAAGCAGATTTATTTCGTCTGCACTTGTGAAAGGAATCAAAAGTACAGACAGGCTCAGGAAAACTTCCTTCAGTCACCAAATCAAATGTTATAGAGCAGAAGTAAATATATTTGTGATATGAAGAGACTAAGGCTAATTTTTCTCAGTGAAGTGAACTATCATAGCCCATGTCCACCAACTCACAAAGGAGGAAGTACGACTGATGATCATTTCCCAACAAGATAGGACTTTATTACACAAGCACTTGATTAGAATGAGATTACCTTCAAGCGCTTGATTAGAATGAGATTACCTTCTGGATCTCTGCCATATTACATATGGCAGGGATGTAGGGAGAGGATGCACATCATGTACATTCATGATTGGCATAAAAACTACAAACACTTCTCTTTGATATTAAGCATTTATGTGCAGGCTTGGTGAAATTATAGTGTTATGAATTGGTCCAGCATGTAATGACATTGTAATTAATGTTAATTAATAATGAAAGGAGTGAAAGTAACAACTTGCCATATAGCTGAGACATTGATAGATACATGAACAGGAGTAAGAACTGAAGACTGAGTCAAGTTGCAGAGCTGGCACAATATAGCAGACTAAAACAGCTTATTAGTGCAAGTGTGTGTTTATGTCTGTGCATGTGCACGCCCAATCTTTAAGCTGTACTGTAATTTTTTTGTCTTGATAATAGCACGGCAGTTGAAACATATTGGTTTGTGTATGTTTATTATTAATTTTTTTGAAACGTTTGGTATGATGTTAATAGTAGTGAAAAATTTCCTTGTGACGACATTTATATTTACATTTGTGCTCCTTAAGCTGCTGTACAATGCATGCTGGTGGACATACCATGTCAATATTAGTGATTTATTCCATTAATGCAGTGAGCAAGGGAAAATGACTGTTTATATGTTTCCACATGAACCCAGACCACCTTTATCTTATTTGCATGGTCTCTATGCAAGATGTAAAGCAATATAGTGCAACTGTCACACACTTTTTCTCAACACTGGTTCTCTGAAGATTATTTTTCAGATTCCCTTAACACCTCAGTAACACTGATGTAATGGTTTGTATTGACATTCTGTGACCCTAGTAGCATGTAGCCAAATTGGTTTGATGTCTCCAGTTGTTCCTACTTGATAAGGACTCCAAACAGTGGGGGAGGTCTCTGTGATTGATCTCATTATTGCTTTGAATGCAGTTTCATTTACAGATTCACTGTAATCTCTCAGAACCCTCCTAACAAGTCTCTGATAATCTCCCTACTACTGATTATACATATTTATCCCATTTTGTATTGTTGTTTGGTATTAGTTCCGGATATTTAAATGATGTGATTGGCTCCAGAGGCTTATGATTAACCTTTTAATGAGATAATAATAATAATAAAATAATAATAATAATAATAATAATATTTGTTTGTCCATGTTAACTTTACAGTCTTGGACATCATAATTTTTTTGTACAATTATATCGATATCATGTCATTCCAAGAATGAATATATACGTCAAGTAGCACATTGTATATCATTCCATGCAATAATGTTACAAACAAATTAGCACATTATATATCACTCCATACATATAATGATTATATACATCAATTATCCAATTGTAATAATTCCACCACTAATATACTGCAGTATGTAAAAGAATAAACTAACAGTACTGCAGTTCAAAATTCTTTTAATGAGTATAAACATCTTTCTATTAACAAATTTTTCAACTTGCTCTTGAAAAGATTGCCTTGGAGTTGCTTTATATTTTTTGGCAACTTATTATAGAATTGTCTCCCAGTTACATATGGACTGTGGTCTGTAGCTTTCTTGTCAGTCCATACCCTATGATAGTCACTTTTGGCTCAAGTATTGTAATTACGGGTGTCACTGTGCTTTACACTATTTTCCTCATTCTCTTTTACAAACATTGTGGCCTTAAATACATACGATGAGTACACAGTCTGTAATTTATAATTTTTGAAATAGTTCCTACAGGACTGGCATTTGCTTATATTAGCAATTATCCTAACTGCTCTCTTTTGAAGCCTGAAAATGCGATCCATATGGACAGTGGGTGCCCAACCCCAGACCTCAATCCCATATTGCAGATGTGAGTGTTTTAACCCATAATACACTTGTTTAAGGACAAGGGGAGCTATTATATTTGCAAGACATTTTAGTAAGTAAATATTACTAGAAACCTTTTTACAGGTGGAGCCGATATGCTCTTTCCAAGTGAGATGTTCATCAATCAGTATGCCTAAAAACTGATGTTTGTCAGATATTTCAACTGTAGAAAGTGATTGTATATGAGTATTATTAAAATGTAGCAAGAACTTTATTACTACAGTCTTGTCCTTATTCAGTGTAACTGTTAGATATTCTGTGATCATTTCAAAGTTCTCTTTGTTGCTTTGGACTGCTGTCTGCTCTGTACAGCCCCAGCTAATAATAGATGTATCATCAGCATAGTTCACTAGTTTGGAGTTTTGTGGCTGTGATATATCATTAATATATACTATAAACAAGAATAGTCCAAGTATACTTCCTTGGGGAATTCCACAATTGAGAGTTCTGTTTGCTGACTTTACTGTTTGGATCTTACTTTCATTCTTATAATTTAGTTTCGTGCAGTGTCTTCTATTTTGGAGATTCTTTCTGTAGTATGCGCTCAAAATTTTGTAATTGTTTAACTTAAAACTACGAGCCTCTTCAGACTTGCATTCATTCCCAATATATATGTGTGGTTTACATTCTCCTAGAATTTCGTCAATTTGCTCTATTTTGTTAGTAATGTACTGAACATTCTGAAACATTATCTTACATTTTTCGTCTTTCTTGATGCAGTCAGTAAAGCTTTCGCCTTCGTGTGTGCACACTGAAGGCCAATTTGCACTAAAAAAGGAATGTCAGTTTCACTCCAAAGCAAACTATTTTTATATATTCAGCTACTGAGTTCTATCTTTTCAGTGATCAATATGCTTACTTTTTCACAAAGAAAACGCTTACCCTCATAGTTTAGATGCAGTCCGTGTTTAGTATGCATGCCCTTACGTAGGTTGCTTACATCTAGAATTAAACATTTTTCATAGCTTGGACACAATAATTTAATCCTGGCATTTGTGTTTATAATCTCTTTGTTTACACAAGAGTTGTACATTAAGTCGTGTCAGTGCGGGATGGTAGCAACAATAGTGTTTTTTGATTTGTTTCATTCCAGAAATTTAGACAAACCTCCCAATACACGAATCAGCTTCATTACAAGCCACATCATTTGAACCTGCTATACATGCAACATAGTCATTGTCATGTGACATTTTGCCATCTAAAGATGTGTTTATTACAATGTTATTTGTTTTCACACCTGGCTTCACCACACTACTTACTTGGATATTTTGATTAACACTTTGTAGAATCTCAGCCAGCTTTCTTCCATGGCTGTCAGCAAGCAAGATACTATACACCTTCCCATCTAGTCTCTTTCTGAATGTGTGAGCAATTTTAAAATTGTGCAGGCTTCTGAATCAGCAGTATTGGAACCCAGTGAGGTAACTGTATGAAACAGCTCAAGCTGTTTCAAATTATTGAATGAAAGAACATGTGATCTGAATTTTTTGTGTACTTTGAAATCAAATTTACATATTGATTGTGCTTATTTGATATTCAGCCTGATCTAATTTGTGGGAGTAAATTGCAGTGAACTGTCATGGCCACTCTCATTCACAATAAATTTTGTTTTGACAAGTTGTGAAGCTCCAGGCTCCAGTTTCCCCACTCATTGTGATAACTACTGTATAATGGATTGTCTAGTCAATCCAAGGACACTCCTTTCTTCCATACACTCCTGTATATGGACTCTAAGAATCTCATACACCTTTTACATCCAGTGGGCTCTCAAATGAAAGAGACGTGTTTGTAAGAGGTTTGATCAAAAGTAAATTTTTCCCCCCCTCCGAAGAATCTTTATTTGTTCAATATCAACTTTGTCCCCTTCAATGTAATCCCTGTCATATATAGTAAATATGTGCGCCAGCACTGTTTCCAATCTTGTAAGCACTTATGGAGCTCACTTTTCATTATGATGTTCAGCTCTTTCAGCGATTCTGTTCTTATCTCATCAGTGGTGGCAAAATGACAACCTTTCATGGTTATTTTCAGCCTCAGGAATAGAAGGAAGTCACAGGAGGCCATGTCCAAGCAATATGGTGGCTGAGGACACGTAACAGTTTTATTTTTTGCCAAAAAAATCAAGAGCAAACATTGAGGTATGAGCAGGAGCATTATCGTGGTGCAGTTTTCACGAGTGGTTTTGCAACAATTCTGGTTATTTTCTTCAGATTGTTTCACATGAATAGTGCATAACTTTCAGATAGTATTACTTGTTGACTGTATGACCAGATGGCAAGAACTCAAGATGCACTATCCCATTGTAATTGAAGTAAACAGTGAGAAGAATGTATACATTTGATGAACCTGTTCAATTTTTTTTGGTTTGGCTCTTCATGCAGTTTCCATTGGGAGAATTAGGCTTGATTTTGACATCATACTTAATACCCATATTTGAACACCTGTTGTAAACTTATTTAGAAGTTCTGGATTGTTGTTGACTTCATTCAGCAATTCCTGAGTGATGTTTGCGAGGCTTTGTTTTTGGTCAAAATTTGACAATTTCAGAACAAACTTCGCTGCTACATGTTTCATTCCCAATCCATCCAGAAAAATTGCTTGGTGTGAGCCAAAGGATACGCTGACATCATTGGCAATATCTCAGACGGTGATTAGGTGACTTTCCAGAACCATTTTCTTTACTTCTTGCACGTTGTTGTCAGTATGTTTATTCCACTTGTAAATTTCTGTCTTCCTCATAGTAGAGTCACCAAAAGTCACAGTCAACATTTTAAATGTACTACTACACTTTATTACATTTTTCAAGCAAAATTTGATGCAAATTCTTTGATCCATCTTTTTTGAAGGTAAAAATCCGCTGAGCACTCAAAATCACTTATAAGCTTTTTGACTGTAAACAATAAACAACATATTCAGAACAGCCGAAAATGGAAACATATGTCAGGAACATGTGTACCAACAAGATAAAAGAAATTGAAAAGAAGTATAAAACCCACAAAATTAAAAAAAAATCATGTTACTTTTTTATCACACCTCATGTGATACATCCAAATAATTGCTAGTTCCTTGTTGTGTGCAGAAGCAGTTTTTGCAACAAAACATATAATGTTTGTGGAGTAAATAATGTTATCCTTGCTGATGTACTACAATGCCTCAGTGCCTGGAGACAGTGGCCGTGTGCGTGAGTGTGTGTGTGTGTGTGTGTGTGTGTGTGTGTGTGTGTGTTTTGTGTGTATGTGTTTTTTAGTTGGAAGAAGGACTTTGTCCAAAAGCTTAAATATTTTAGCAGTCTTTCTCCTTGTGCCTGCCTCTGACTCAACACATTGTCTATGTGGTGGGTAGCAGTGTATCTTTTATCTGTTGGTGTTATTCCATCCTGGACTTTCAGTTGTTTGATACTGATCAGAAATGCTCTGCTAGAGATATTGCACAATGCTACAGCTCACAGCTTTAACAACATATGTTTCAATTTGAACATTTACATAGTAGATGTAGTCATGTGTCAGGTTTGTCTTGCCATGTCAAATCATTTATTGAAAAACACCCTTACTACTTGTGCTGTTGTTATCCATATTTTAAATGCTATTTATAATATATACACCTTTTTCTTTTGTCAATACTGTCTTGTTTGTTTCAGGTTACTGAGTTTCTTGAGGAGGAAGTTCAACCAGTTCTTGAAAAATATAAAGGGAAACTGGGAAAAGCAGCAGTCCTGGAAATATAGTGAATTATGAACTGCAGATTTCTTAAAAAAGAAGAAGACTTACAAAAGTTTGCTGATATCATTTTTATTTTGAAGATACTGTAGTAATACAATTTGTAAACAAATAAAAGCATTATTGTTCACCTACAGATGTATTGAGTCTTCGACAAGTAATGCCATAATAAAGTGCTTTACTTCAAATTCATGTAAGTCAATTGAATTTGGAAGTCAAAAGCAAATTAATTTTTAACAAAAACTACTCTGTTAAAAGTCTTGTTGAAGATCCAGTTGCAATATTTGTTTCGTGCTCCCAGCAGCACATCATATTCCAATGCTGCTGCTGGAGTATCCTGTCCCAGGAAAGGAAAGTCCACTTACGAAAGCAGCTATGCGATAATTAACTTTACTGCTGCCACCTATGTTTGATAAATATGGTACAACTGTCCACAAAAATGATTGATCACCACCAGACTGTGGCCAAGGACATGCTTAACCACACGGTTACAGAGTGTGATATCAGCAGAGTATGTTCAACATCAACAGCTGCTTATAATATGTGTCAGCTGTATGCACATGTTTGCCAAATCCTGAATTGCACAGACTGGATCTGCTTTGCCAATAAAGCTTTTGATCCCATGTCCCTCATGGTTTCAATCTAAAATAGTTCCTGTGCTCCACCTACTTCTGCCTGCTTCCCAGTTTCCTTTCTATTCTTCTTTTCCCTCCCTGTTTTTCTTTCTTCTCCTTCTACTCCCTCCCTTGTCCATCAGCTCCATATTTTTCCCTGTTCCATGCTCTATATTTGTAGTCTCAGTGTAGACATATGTCCTTTTTACATCCTTCTAATATGTTTCTTCTACTCACTTCCATGTTGATGTGTCTCAAAACAGTTCCCATAGTTTCCCTAAATTATTTCCAATGAATATAATATTAATTCCTTAAAAATACCAAAGTTATTTCTTTCCCTTATCCTTGGAGATTTGATCTAGTGCTCCATCTGTAAGAATATCAATTGTTAATTTGATTTTATACCTAACTTATTTTTTTAAATTTAGAAGCATGTACCTATACCCATCCCCAACTGTGTCCCAAGAGCAACATGTCATGCTCCTTCCTTTATCATTTCCATGCCTGTCTTGTCTGCTTTACCTCAGGTAATACTCACAAAAACAGTCAATTATTGACAAAGTTATTTCACTGGATAGATAAAAAAATCTACTCACCAAGTGATGTCAGAACACACACATAACAGATGGTTACAACTGGCAAGCTTTCAGAACCAGTACTTCCTTCTTCAGGCAGAAGCGTTGAAGGGGAAGGAAGAGGGGTGAAGGAAAAGGACTGGAGAGGTCTAGGAAAAGGAGTAGATTTTGGGAATGTGATCCATAACTGCGGATCAGGGGAGACTTACCATATGGGTGAGAGGGAAAGAAAGCAGGGTGTATATGACCCGGGACAACCGGGAGATCTGGGAAAAACCCGTGGATTTTTTCATCTGGGAGAAAACTGGGAAAAACCTGGGAATTTTGCATTGTTTTATTTTCCTGTTAAATTTTTGTAATTTTGACTGGTAAGAACCAATACTCTAACTAAAGGTATTACTGTAACCCACTACTGCAGAATAATACTTAAACAATAAAACATAAACGAGAGAAACAATTGAAAATAACTTAAATTGCAAAGGAAACTTGCTGTATACAACAATGACACACACTGCTCATGCAAGTATCTGCCAACAGCAAAATGTGTCAAAGGCTTTAGGAAGACTATGTAATGCTTCATAACAACAAATTGCGTCTGATGAGTGTGAAATCACAACCGTTTACATTAGACTCGTTTCAGCAGTTACGAGTGGGCTCATGTGCATGTCCAGTTGAGTCACATTTGAGTACCGTATTTACTCGAATCTAAGCCGCACTCGAATCTAAGCCGCACCTGAAAAATGAGACTCGAAATAAAGGAAAAAAGATTCCCGAATCTAAGCCGCACCTGAAATTTGAGTCTCGAAATTCAAGGGGAGAGAAAAGTTTTAGGCCGCACCTCCAAATCGAATCAAAGTTGGTCCATTGTAATATGAGACACAATTTAGGTCTAATGAATGACGATACAGCTACAGTAGTTTGGTTCGAGTCGTAAGTTTAGCAGTTAAGCTTTACCAGGTAGCCGTTGCTACGTGTCAGACGCTCCGTCCGTATTTATACGGGTACCCTTCCTTTTTCACGTGCTTCGTCTGCTTTGAATCTATTGCTAATTTTGCTTCGATCTGATAAGTGCCGTTTTCTTTGTTATAGGTGTTTACGTCACTCTAAGCTGAAAATGCATTACTGAACTGTGTCGTGCATTGTTTGTCGCATTCTGATAGTGCGTGTTTACGGACTGTCGCCGCTTGTGGCATGGCTTGCTTTTGTGCGCGCTACTCCCGCTAACAATAAAAAAAAAGAGAGAGGAATCGTCTCATTAGTGAAACAATGGCAAGAGACTGCTATTTGTTGTTACTTACACTGCTGCTTTCTTTGATAATGATCAACAAGAACCAAATAATAGACTGCGTATGATAGAACATGTTCTGAACGAGAGTTAGGCGAAAATTTTTCTCCGTTTGAAACTCTTTGCAGCCGCTTCTTTAGTACATCAAATTCTGCACAGAAATTAGAATTAGGTTTGAAAATCAAGTCATTTGCCGTGCTTCATTTCTGACTGTATCACTTAATACGAATATAAACATGACACGTGGGAAAAATTATATATCAAAACAAAGATGAGGTGACTTACCGAACGAAAGCGCTGGCAGGTCGATAGACACACAAACAAATACAAACATACACACAAAATTCAAGCTTTCACAACAAACTGTTGCCTCATCAGGAAAGAGGGAAGGAGAGGGGAAGACGAAAGGAAGTGGGTTTTAAGGGAGAGGGTAAGGAGTCATTCCAATCCCGGGAGCGGAAAGACTTACCTTAGGGGGAAAAAAGGACAGGTATACACTCGCACACACGCACATATCCATCCACACATACAGACACAAGCAGAAAATATATGTCTGCTTGTGTCTGTATGTGTGGATGGATATGTGCGTGTGTGCGAGTGTATACCTGTCCTTTTTTCCCCCTAAGGTAAGTCTTTCCGCTCCCGAGATTGGAATGACTCCTTACCCTCTCCCTTAAAACCCACTTCCTTTCATCTTCCCCTCTCCTTCCCTCTTTCCTGATGAGGCAACAGTTTGTTGCGAAAGCTTGAATTTTGTGTGTATGTTTGTGTTTGTGTGTCTATCGACCTGCCAGCGCTTTCGTTCGGTAAGTCACCTCATCTTTGTTTTTATATATAATTTTTCCCACGTGGAATGTTTCCTTCTATTATATTGATATAAACATGACACGATACATATATTCTTCCGCGTTTGCTGTTGTCTCACTCTAGTTTCGTAGTTTATTAGGCAGGCAGGATTTAAATGAGATAGCAGCAAACACGAAAGAAAACATGGCAAAATGTTTATATTCGTATTATTCTTATGGTGAAGAGAATACTGCATGTGATTCACAATTCATAAAAGTTCCTATTAGCAACCATCTCTTGTCACAGGTAGGAAAAATTTCAGAACGTAGAGTTGGCCATATTGACAAACATCCCGAACAGTCTTGCCAGTCGGATTTTCTTAGTACATTGAAATTGTGCAACATTCGAAGATGAACAATACGGAGTTTGTATTTACTTCGTTGGATAATATATGAAAATGCAGTGGTCGAAACTCGGGGCGGAGAAAAAAAGCTCGTCTTCCACCTTTTTTTTAAATTTATTTACTGACGCAGAGGTTTTGGCGCCAGTATTTATCTTTGTGCCTACATACCATGCCTGTGTAGCGCTACATATATTCGACGGCAGAAGTTCGTTGTGGCGGCACCTACCAACATTTTTCAGAATTCCCGCACGCTTTGCACTCGATTCTAAGCCGCAAGCGGTTTTTTGGATTACAAAAACCGGAAAAAAGTGCGGCTTAGATTCGAGTAAATATGGTAGTAGATTCTCCCGCTTCTGGCTACAGGAATGTGGCTGTTGGCTGTGCAAGCAGTCGCAGGAAGCAGCTAGATGCTACCGGGAAAGGGGGCACCAAATTCATGTTCTTGAGGAAAAAAAAAAAAACTTGTTTCACAAAGCGCCTAGCATCCAGTGCATGTTGGTCTATCGATTATTCATATGATTTTGAAAAGCATTCCTGTTGGTTTTTGAACATTTTTGATCACCTTTTAAGTTGATTTCTGAATGAATCATAAGTTGATTTTTGAATGTGCTGTCTCTGTCAGGAGAATCCTCGTTGCATCTCGAAATAAACTTTCCACAGACAAAAGGGGATGGGGCTATACGAGCTGAGTGGAGTAAAGCCGAACGGATGAATGCCAATCGCTGTCTGATTATGTGGTTGATTGGGTTTGCAAATGATTGGCATTGTTATAATTGCTAGTAAAATACACAGAGTCAGACTACCATAATGGAAATAAACAACTAACAGGAATAACAGGTGAGAAAGATTACGTATTATCTTTCCGGTGTATTCAAGAAAATGGCATTTTGACAGTAAATTTTAGGCCAGATCACTATTCTAGTAAGGACCAGTTGTACAGTCCTCAGCTAGCAGCTGCATAAGTTCTATTCTGGAATTAATGCGGAAAATGTGTTGTACGAACATGTAATGTTAGAACGAGACAGGAGAAGAAATGGAGACATCACACAAATTATGGAAGAGTAAGACGAATCCAAATTTATATAAAAATTTCATAATGCTACTTTTCGATCTAGTGCTTGAGAAACTCGTGCATAAGAATGAAATGTGAAACTATTTTCTAACATAAAGCTTTTTGCTTGTAGTAGGCCTTATAGGCATTTGATATTGGTACTTCATGAATTATATTCTGTCGCGTTATAAAAATGACCATTTGTGCCAAAACAGTCTTGTTTATTTCATCTACATCTACATTTATACTCCGCAAGCCACCCAACGCTGTGTGGCGGAGGGCACTTTATGTGCCGCTGTCATTACCTCCCTTTCCTGTTCCACTCGTGTATGGATCGGGAAGAACGACTTCCGGTGTGTGTTACAAAACTGCTGCAATATTAGAAAGGCCTATTTTGTTTTATCTAGCAGACAGTGAAGAAATGGACATAATCAGATCGGAAAACCACACCAGCCTTGGGTATTATTTGTATTAACAGCTTTTTCAGTGTTAGATAATGACATTTCGATTTTTCATGTAGCAAAACGTTTGACGAACTTTGATGAGGTAATAGATTCTTTTACAGAAAGGAAAGCATGCCATGTAAAGCTGTAGCAAGATTAGAGAGGAAAAAAAATGCTAGGAGCTAAGGATTATAGAAATGTTTACTTTCTTGGTTGTTTCTTGTCTTTATATGTTTTATGTATCCTATATTTAATTTTATGTCACACAAAACAGCAAGTTATTAGCTAATAGGCAATAAAGAGTGCAAACTTTCTGAAGAGTTCTTGTTCTCCCGATTACAAATAATCCCATCCGCTAATAATTGCGAGATATTTTTTAAGATGGGCAGGCTGTCAAACCAGCTGACTAGGAGCAGGAGAGGCACCTCAGGACATTTCAATTTCCACTGTCCTGAATATAGTTTGATTGCATCCATTACAAAATATACACATTTCAATTCCACAGAGCGAAATACAGTGATGTGAGATAGAAGAATGCTGTATGAAGATGTGTGGCTCTGCCCTTTGGCACACTTAAGACCAAATAACAAGTCTTACATTTCCTCAAACACATATGTTTTATGTTTCAGACTTTTCAGAAAGATGTGTGCTACAAGATGAACATATTTTTGAAAATTTGATTGTTTTTTCATATTGACCCAGTTAGCAAATATCGTAGATCCAGGGCTGATGCGCAGAGCGGTCTGAGTTATAGTGGGTAGTCTCCAGGTGACCCATGTTTACATTTAGTGATTTTTGCTGCTTCCTCTTCATTTACTCTCATGTCAAATGAAAACAAAATGTATATCTGTGGCCGGGAGCTATCGAGTGAATTAAAATACATTCACATAATTACGGAGGGCTAAAATATGTTATTAGTTTCAGATTTTATTTTTATTTCCACCTTTCTGACAGTCAAGCATTAATCACCTTGCAGAACAATGAAGTTATTTTTGTCTGTTTGCTAAAGAAATTTGACTTTTATTAACCTTTTCCGCAGAGGCAGTCAATGTATTTGAAACAAAATGGTTAGTTCCACAGTACTGGCTAATTTCAACTGTTTGCTGCATTTCAGGTGCATATTTTCATCTTCTAGCACATATGGCATTATGCCATAATAAAGAACCAAACATGATATAATACAGTACTGGTGCTCCAGGAAAATTTACATCCCAAAAACCACACCGAAAAGCTTAATATCAGGTTGAGGTCTACTTCATTGGGGATGTGCACTTTAAGTATGCACTTTAAATGTGCGCATTTTAGTACGGTTCACGAAATTCTGATGCTCTTGGAATATCATCCGATGTTATGACATAATGTATGATTTTTCAATGTTTTACATGTATGTACATACAGGCTTCCTACGTCGTGGTAGCTGCGCAAGCGCAGTGTTGCCTATTATCTGCGCTCTCTGTCAACTGCTAAAACGAACCTGTTTCTAACAAGTCGCAGGAAAATATTGTGAATGGTAGTTTGAAAAGCGTTACTTTCAAAGTAGATATCCTTTTACCTAAGTTGAACTATGTGTGAGAATCTACCATGAATTTCTTAAATCACAGAGCGTTTGACTCTCATTTAAAATTCAACTCTTTGATGACGAGCCATTTGGAAGAGTTTTGAACCCTGAAGATGTAACACGTGTAGAAAAGATCAAAATTGTATGCGAAAGCTTAGCTTCTCTTGCAGCTTATTAATCTTAGAGTCCAAAATTTTATGTGAAAACCTTGCTTTTCTTGTAGCAACACTATATATACTAATTCAAACTATTAACTTTCCCTGTTTGTGTGTTTGTGCTACTTACCGGTAACAGTGATGTTGCTTATGGCTGACTACATCACGTATCCTATGCTCTGAATATCCGCTGTCATCAGCTGGCGAGATCACATGACATGAGCTATGACTGGCTTACAAAAGCACATCGCAATCTCGATTTCAATATTTCGCAAAGTAACATGCAATGTTTGGTGGAATTCCAATGTATACTTTCGTAATACGAAAATACGCAGTGTACATGTTGCTGCACATTAAAGATATTTCCAAAACATGTCTTTTTCTCTGAGTTTCGTTTTCTAAAGTTCCGGAAAATTCTATGCCTGTGTATAAAACCATAATTATTCAAAGGATTGGTAAGTTTTGCAGTTTCGAGGGAAAATACACTGTCACTTGACATGGAAAAAGTGTGTTTTCACCTGGGAGAAAGTGTATTCTTAACTGGGAAATACGATAATTTTTTTTTTCCTTGTCCACGTATACACCCTGGAAAGGAAAGGTCTTTCTATCTCATCCCATATGGTAAGTCTCCCCTGACCCGTGGTTCTGGGTGGCTTTCCCAAAATCTACCCCTCTTCCTAGATTTCTCCAGTCCTTTTCCTTCACCCCTCTTCCTTCCCCTTCAACACTTCTGCCTGAAGAAGGACCCACTGGTTCTGAAAGCTTGGCAATTACAACCGTCTTTTACATGTGTGTTCGGCCACTGCTTGGTGAGTAGATTTTTTATCTATTGAATCAGGTAATACTCAGATAGTTTGTTGTGCCCTGGAATGATACTCCAGGTGGCTATTAAAAATTTGTTCCCTGGCAACACCAGAGGCAGAGCAGAATTGGTCAATGGCCATGCAGAATGGCAACTAAAGAGAAATGCTGATGGAATAGTAGCAAACACAGAAGTTGCATAGCCTGGACAGGCTGAGTGCTCAAGCAAGCACCATAGCAAAATGATATCTTGGTGAAAGAGGGATGTCATCCTAACAGTGACTGTGCAAAATGTCACAAAAAAACTCAGAGCAGATGCAAGAGTAACTATTCAGTTATGGAGACAGTGGAAAAAAAAATTGTATGAAAAGCATAGTTGTGACATCCTGAAGTGACCAAGAATGCTGATGAGCTCAGGAAACTAGGGTAAATTCGGTCATCCCCACAGAAGGGTAATGTCACCAGTTTAGTCCGACAATCACATATATCCTAATTTCCACAGCTTAGATCTCAGTTGTAGCTCAGTGTTGCAGCTAAATAGTACCAAGGTGGTCTACTGAGATGACTATAATCTGAGATGAAACCGCCAACTAGATCTGATGGACAATGCTGCTGAGAGCTGCTGCTGCCTCATCTTTGTCTGTTGATAGGGAGACCATGATGCATTCTGACACCAGGCCTCTGCAGACCACACTGATGTTCCTGGGTTGACTTACTAATCACCATTGTTCTGGGATCACAGTAATTTAAGCCCCAATTTGCA
This sequence comes from Schistocerca americana, assembly GCF_021461395.2. Classification (NCBI taxonomy): domain Eukaryota; kingdom Metazoa; phylum Arthropoda; class Insecta; order Orthoptera; family Acrididae; genus Schistocerca; species Schistocerca americana. The sequence goes on along the minus strand of NC_060120.1, from coordinate 648,895,566 downwards.
GACACGTGCAGAGTCCAGAGTTTTGAGCCAGTGTCTCACAGAGAGGCTGTGACATAATTCTCCACAACTATGGCCACCTATGGCAGAGCAGTTGGTTTTCGTTTCAGGGCACAGTCTACAATGCCAACAAGTGTCCCCTGTATTCCACTGGCCATTCTGCCAGCTGCTGAGGCAGCACAGACATAATGTCCATGCTATCCATGGCTGTAGCACGAGGCACCAAGTATGCACCTTCTTCACTGTGGCAGTTGACACTTTGAGATGTGCTGGTGTTGGTGCATACTGGGATGGTTAGTGCCCTTCTACTTGCTGCACTACAGACAGCCAAAAAGAAAGAGAACTCCGTACCTTTGATAAATAAATGTGTATTCTCATAACAATGTGTCATTAGTGCCTTTGGGCATTTGATAGATCCTCATGATCGCATTCTGCATGATGCTGTCCTGATGATTGTAGTGGCCATGGTCCTGGCCCTCTATACATTTCATATTAACTGCTCAAGCATTACTTTTGCACCCTACCTAATATCCCTTGCAAAGTCCCTTGTATCATGTACAGGGTGTTTCAAAAATGACCGGTATATTTGAGACGGCAATAAAAACTAAACGAGCAGCGATAGAAATACACCGTTTGTTGCAATATGCTTGGGACAACAGTACATTTTCAGGCGGACAAACTTTTGAAATTACAGTAGTTACAATTTTCAACAACAGATGGCGCTGCAAGTGATGTGAAAGATATAGAAGACAACGCAGTCTGTGGGTGCGCCATTCTGTACGTCGTCTTTCTGCTGTAAGCGTGTGCTGTTCACAACGTGCAAGTGTGCTGCAGACAACATGGTTTATTCCTTAGAAAAGAGGATTTTTCTGGTGTTGGAATTCCACCGCCTAGAACACAGTGTTGTTGCAACAAGACGAAGTTTTCAACGGAGGTTTAATGTAACCAAAGGACGGAAAACCGATACAATAAAGGATCTGTTTGAAAAATTTCAACGGACTGGGAATGTGACGGATGAACGTGCTGGAAAGGTAGGGCGACCGCGTATGGCAACCACAGAGGGCAACGCGCAGTTAGTGCAGCAGGTGATCCAACAGCGGCCTCGGGTTTCCGTTCGCCGTGTTGCAGCTGCGGTCCAAATGACGCCAACGTCCACGTATTGTCTCATGCGCCAGAGTTTACACCTCTATCCATACAAAATTCAAACGCGGCAACCCCTCAGCGCCGCTACCATTGCTGCACGAGAGACATTCGCTAACGATATAGTGCACAGGATTGATGACGGCGATATGCATGTGGGCAGCATTTGGTTTACTGACGAAGCTTATTTTTACCTGGACAGCTTCGTCAATAAACAGAACTGGCGCATATGGGGAACCGAAAAGCCCCATGTTGCAGTCCCATCGTCCCTGCATCCTCAAAAAGTACTGGTCTGGGCCGCCATTTCTTCCAAAGGAATCATTGGCCCATTTTTCAGATCTGAAACGATTACTGCATCACGCTATCTGGACATTCTTCGTGAATTTGTGGCGGTACAAACTGCCTTAGACGACACTGCGAACACCTCATGGTTTATGCAAGATGGTGCCCGGCCACATCGCACGGCCGACGTCTTTAATTTCCTGAATGAATATTTCGATGATTGTGTGATTGCTTTGGGCTATCCAAAACATACAGGAGGCGGCGTGGATTGGCCTCCCTATTCGCCAGACATGAACCCCTGTGACTTCTTTCTGTGAGGACACTTGAAAGACCAGGTGTACCGCCAGAATCCAGAAACAATTGAACAGCTGAAGCAGTACATCTCATCTGCATGTGAAGCCATTCCGCCAGACACGTTGTCAAAGGTTTCGGGTAATTTCATTCAGAGACTACGCCATATTATTGCTACGCATGGTGGATATGTGGAAAATATCGTACTATAGAGTTTCCCAGACTGCAGCACCATCTGTTGTTGAAAATTGTAACTACTGTAATTTCAAAAGTTTGTCTGCCTGAAAATGTACTGTTGTCCCAAGCATATTGCAACAAACGGTGTATTTATATCGCTGCTCGTTTAGTTTTTATTGCCGTTTCAAATATACCGGTCATTTTTGAAACACCCTGTACATCTTACATTGCTACAACCTTTTGCAGATGCTACATCTAATAAATTGGTGAAGCAAACATTAAGGAAAAAAATGTGAATAGGAAATAAAGTATATAATGTAATGGACAATCTGTTTTAGCTTCAGACATTTTTAAGTACTATAAAAAAAATTAGAAATCACTGTTCTTCTGCATATGATGGAGCTCACTGCGGGATGCCTTACTCTCATACAGTACAAAAAACACTTGCCCTTGAACCTCTCTTCTGCTTTTTGTTGCTGTTTTAACTTCTTCATCATCACCTGAGAACAGTTTTCCAGACCATTATTTTTTCAGTAATGATATTTTTCCACCTACCTTGAGTAAGAAGTTTTCTGCATGGAAATTTGTTCTTATGTTTTTAACTTCTGCTATTTCTTCATCAAAAAACAATGCTGCATAAGTTGTCATCCTGCCTTTGTGGTAAAATGTTTAAATCTAAAAATTAGTTAGTCATGATATAACTTGTTTTGGAGGAGACATATTATTCCTGTTTTGCAGTTTTGTCACCACACAGTTAAAAATATACGGGGGCAGTTCAATAAGTAATACAACACATTTTTTTTCTCGGCCAATTTTGGTTGAAAAAACCGGAAATTTCTTGTGGAATATTTTCAAACATTCCCGCTTCGTCTCGTATAGTTTCATTGACTTCCGACAGGTGGCAGCGCTGTACGGAGCTGTTAAAATGGCGTCTGTAACGGATGTGCGTTGCAAACAACGGGCAGTGATCGAGTTTCTTTTGGCGGAAAACCAGGGCATCTCAGATATTCATAGGCGCTTGCAGAATGTCTACGGTGATCTGGCAGTGGACAAAAGCACGGTGAGTCGTTGGGCAAAGCGTGTGTCATCATCGCCGCAAGGTCAAGCAAGACTGTCTGATCTCCCGCGTGCGGGCCAGCCATGCACAGCTGTGACTCCTGCAATGGCGGAGCGTGCGAACACACTCGTTCGAGATGATCGACGGATCACCATCAAACAACTCAGTGCTCAACTTGACATCTCTGTTAGTAGTGCTGTCACAATTGTTCACCAGTTGGGATATTCAAAGGTTTGTTCCCGCTGGGTCCCTCGTTGTCTAACCGAACACCATAAAGAGCAAAGGAGAACCATCTGTGCGGAATTGCTTGCTCGTCATGTGGCTGAGGGTGACAATTTCTTGTCAAAGATTGTTACAGGCGATGAAACATGGGTTCATCACTTCGAACCTGAAACAAAACGGCAATCAATGGAGTGGCGCCACACCCACTCCCCTACCAAGAAAAAGTTTAAAGCCATACCCTCAGCCGGTAAAGTCATGGTTCCAGTCTTCTGGGACGCTGAAGGGGTTATTCTGTTCGATGTCCTTCCCCATGGTCAAACGATCAACTCTGAAGTGTATTGTGTTACTCTTCAGAAATTGAAGAAACGACTTCAGCGTGTTCGTAGGCACAAAAATCTGAACGAACTTCTCCTTCTTCATGACAACGCAAGACCTCACACAAGTCTTCGCACCCGAGAGGAGCTCACAAAACTTCAGTGGACTGTTCTTCCTCATGCACCCTACAGCCCCGATCTCGCACCGTCGGATTTCCATATGTTTGGCCCAATGAAGGACGCAATCCGTGGGAGGCACTACGCGGATGATGAAGAAGTTATTGATGCAGTACGACGTTGGCTCCGACATCGACCAGTGGAATGGTACCGTGCAGGCACACAGGCCCTCATTTCAAGGTGGCGTAAGGCCGTGGCATTGAATGGAGATTACGTTGAAAAATAGTGTTGTGTAGCTAAGAGATTGGGGAATAACCTGGTGTATTTCAATGCTGAATAAAACAACCCCTGTTTCACAAAAAAAATGTGTTGCATTACTTATTGAACTGCCCTCGTATATAGCACACTATGATTTAGACTTTATAGTTGATCCCCACTCCTTGAAATGCAATTGCAACTCAATGTCATTGAAGCTCGGGAGAAATGTATGATCCTACAAGAAATTTTGCTCATTTCACACTATTACAATTACTTAATCAAAGTTGTTAGTCTACCAGACAAAGTATTAGTCAACACCTTGAAAGAATGCACTTATGGCTTTGGAATTCCAGAGATGGTAGAAAACTAGTACCAGCTAGTCATGTGACCCACATCAGCTGATGTTAGTCATGATAGTTAAGTGTTGTGTATGGCCAATCATTTGTGTGGAATGACTGCAGTAAGATGAACTGATGTGGAAACATGGCAGAATGACAGGAGGAGTTATCTTGATTGTTGTGACCATGATCACACTGTAAGTCAGGCCAGCCATGACGTGGCAAACTTAATGAGGTTTCAGGTGTGTGGGCCAAAACTCGGCCTTTCTGGGTCTGCTTGTTTCTTGCCAGAAGTACTTGGTATAGTACAGCATGTCATTTACTATAACTGTGTGGCACTTTTCAGTTGGCAGAACTCTCTTCATTTCAGCAGGATTGTGGTGCCAGCACTGTGTACCTTTGCTATTTGTTTGTGGTATGAAGGACATTCACAGGTCCTGAACTTCAAGAAAATAAATGCTTATTATTTTATTTGACTACCAGATTTGGCACTATCTTCATGCACCTTTTTATAAATCAACGAACTCCAGCCTACAATAGACAACAAATCTGACATGCAACAGCAGTTATCATTATTTAAAATAAATTAACCATACATATACACTAGTAAAAAATATAAGAAGAGAGATCAAAGATACCAAGATGGTGAACTAAAATGTGTGACATACAAAAACTGGTCACGGGACTGTTGTGTACCTATCAGCTGTATTAATAAAAACCACATACAGTACAATGTTAACATAATATTGTGAAATAAATTAAAAGTTATCATATTGTATCAGAAATGCCTTCATTAAAAGCATATGCTGAGTCACATCAGACAAACAGTGGTATCATATACAATGGTCATACTGTAACGAAACATCCTGAAGACAGGATCTAACTCAATACATAAATACTGAAAAATAAGCAACAAAAATAATGAATACATAAACATAATTCAGGAATAAGGCAAAGGTAATCCTAGCAGTGTAAATAGAATGTGACTGAGTGCAATTATCATTAAAAAGACTCGAAAACGAGAAGTGAATCCTGCATTTAGGTCAAAGTAAGAAACTAAGATCGAAAAAGTTTTTATTTATTTTTCACTTTATGTGACAACGATTTACATATCCTGTTACACATACTTCATATTGGCCAAAAAACCAAATTTTAAAAATAACAAAAGGTATAAAACACAAGAAAATATAAAACCAGAAGTCATCAACAAAGTAACTTTCAAGCTGTATATGCTGGTATAGAAACATGGAAGAACTAAATTCTGAAACTCAGACAAGCCTTACAGTAGCCACCATGGCATTATGTAATATGAGAATTATTGTAATGAAAACCTTTTCAGTCTTAATAAACAGTAATAGCATAGAATAAAATAGTTTATGAAGAAAGCTGATATGTTAAAATAATGAGAACAGATTCTCAATAAAATATGAGTGTATGAATAAAGGACCAACAGAGGCTGAAAAATAAAAATAAGACAGGATTTGGACCAATATCCATCAAATCATAGAAATGCCATACATATACTGGAGATAAGACAATAATGAGCACATTGAATACATATGGAAATAGAAAAATGGGTAGTGTTAGAAAGTAGTGAGAATCCTGGGAAGACAACTAAAACCATAGCGACAATAGGTTCAAAAAGTTACATATATGTTAATGATGTGAATATACATACAACACAGTGAAAAAAAAGGTTGAAAAACAAAACAAATTTTTAAAATATGAATTGAAGAAGTAACACTGATGGCACACCCGAAACAAGAAATCCATTGAGAAGCTGAACAAAACCTGATGATTGACCTGTCTGTTAGCAATAGAACTTGTTGTCCTCAGGTTGCTACAATATGTAAATAAATAAAAAATAAAAGTAAGGCATGATGCTAAAAAAGCAACTGTCATCACATTGCAACAATCACCATAACTACAGTACCATAATGGCAAAAATGTCGGTATTGGAATCAAACCGTATTGCAAATGCAAAATTAATGAACTATGTTAGGCTAAAGTGGAAACAATGCATCTGCTATAGTGGACAATATGTAGTGAGTATCTTAATTTTGAATAAGCTGGACTGTATTACACAAAAAATGCCAAAATAAAATGTAGAATACAAAAAGTTGTCTTAGGGTTCCGGTGTAATGTAAAATAACATCAGTAACATTATGGTAATATGAAGCAACATTGTGTTGAGACTGTCTCATGTCAATGAAGCCAAAATGTGAACCGATGAGGTCAAATTTGGAAGCTATGTTGAATAAAGGAGGGCAAGTGAAGGAGACCATCAAACAAGGAAAGGCTACAAGAAGGAATGACACATACAATTACATCCACAGATAACACCCTATCATCAACTGCCACATACAAAAAAAAGTGTTCGAAGGTGAGAAATAGCCACCATTGGTTTTCTGTCATCATAACTATGCCCATACTACATGTACTTGTTGTGTGGCAGTGTGTGTAAATGCCAAAGCATAGTATATTGATAACCCAGCACCCTCAATTTAAGATAGTAGTTAATGATGAGGGAGACAATAGGAGGATCTTTTATTTAAAATGTAGTGCTCATTGATCATAGGAGGATCTTTTATTTAAAATGTAGTGCTCATTGATCATATAGGTGAAAGCATATATCAGGACAGATCAGAAAGCTGTAAGAGGTTATCAAATATATAAACAAATAAAGTAACTCACCAATGGCATGCAACCAGCATCACTAGATCTGCTGAGGAGCTAAATGAAACTTGAAGAAAGACAGGAAAAGGAAAGTTGCTACTCACCATATAGTGGAGATGCTGAGTCCCAGACAGGCACAACAAAAAGGTTTTCACACTTTAAGCTTCGGTGTGCCTATCTGCGACTCAGAATCTCCACTATATGGTGAGTAGCAAATTTCCTTCTCAGAATACTGTTCATTCCATCCTGGATTTTCCACTGTTTGATTTCAAGAAGGACCTGTCAGTTAAAGGCAGGGGAAATTACTGTCCTCTGACTGCTATGCTATATAAATAAATAAAAGTAAGGCATTATGTTGAAAATAAAACAAATAATTGTACACCAATGTGATATGTAATGTCACAACTGCAGTACAAAGACATACGTAGACAAGATGGAACTTCAGAAATTTCACAGGTTCAGTGCCTATTTACACAAATAGAGGCAATCTAGTGATCTATTGTCAGACAGCTTTAAAAATGTATGGAAATGACAGAAGAGAGGGATGAGAATTCTCAATATACACTCCTGGAAATGGAAAAAAGAACACATTGACACCGGTGTGCCAGACCCACCATACTTGCTCCGGACACTGCGAGAGGGCTGTACAAGCAATGATCACACGCACGGCACAGCGGACACACCAGGAACCGCGGTGTTGGCCGTCGAATTGTGCTAGCTGCGCAGCATTTGTGCACCGCCGCTGTCAGTGTCAGCCAGTTTGCCGTGGCATACGGAGCTCCTTCGCAGTCTTTAACACTGGTAGCATGCCGCGACAGCGTGGACGTGAACCGTATGTGCAGTTGACGGACTTTGAGGGAGGGCGTATAGTGAGCATGCGGGAGGCCAGGTGGACGTACCGCCGAATTGCTCAACACGTGGGGCGTGAGGTCTCCACAGTACATCGATGTTGTCGCCAGTGGTCGGCGGAAGGTGCACGTGCCCGTCGACCTGGGACCGGACCGCAGCGACGCATGGATGCACGCCAAGACCGTAGGATCCTACGCAGTGCCGTAGGGGACCGCACCGCCACTTCCCAGCAAATTAGGGACACTGTTGCTCCTGGGGTATCTGCGAGAACCATTCGCAACCGTCTCCATGAAGCTGGGCTACGGTCCCGCACACCGTTAGGCCGTCTTCCGCTCACGCCCCAACATCGTGCAGCCCGCCTCCAGTGGTGTCGCGACAGGCGTGAATGGAGGGACGAATGGAGACATGTCGTCTTCAGCGATGAGAGTTGCTTCTGCCTTTGTGCCAATGATGGTCGTATGCGTGTTTGGCGCCGTGCAGGCGAGCGCCACAATCAGGACTGCATACGACCGAGGCACACAGGGCCAACACCCGGCATCATGGTGTGGGGAGCGATCTCCTACACTGGCCGTACACCACTGGTGATCGTCGAGGGGACACTGAATAGTGCACGGTACATCCAAACCGTCATCGAACCCATCGTTCTACCATTCCTAGACTGGCAAGGGAACTTGCTGTTCCAACAGGACAATGCACGTCCGCATGTATCCCGTGCCACCCAACGTGCTCTAGAAGGTGTAAGTCAACTACCCTGGCCAGCAAGATCTCCGGATCTGTCCCCCATTGAGCATGTTTGGGACTGGATGAAGCGTCGTCTCACGCGGTCTGCACGTCCAGCACGAACGCTGGTCCAACTGAGGCGCCAGGTGGAAATGGCATGGCAAGCCGTTCCACAGGACTACATCCAGCATCTCTACGATCGTCTCCATGGGAGAACAGCAGCCTGGATTGCTGCGAAAGGTGGATATACACTGTACTAATGCCGACATTGTGCATGCTCTGTTGCCTGTGTCTATGTGCCTGTGGTTCTGTCAGTGTGATCATGTGATGTATCTGACCCCAGGAATGTGTCAATAAAGTTTCCCCCTCCTGGGACAATGAATTCACGGTGTTCTTATTTCAATTTCCAGGAGTGTATATATTATGCAGACATGTAAGTGATATGTACTGTAAATTTGTTATGAAACAATGTTACAATACTGTGCAGAGAGAATTTAAAGATTTAGCTCACATTGATTGAGCAAAAAATACAATGATGGACAGACAGGATTATTGTTCTGTGCATCAAGAAGCACTTTGTGTCAGATTTGCAGCATGCAGCACATGAAGAAATTGGTGGTCAGAAAAGTAAAATTTCTGGAGTCACTTGCATTATTAAACTGTCAGTTGCAGCAGTTTTTGATGGAATCAAATGAAGAGTATGGGGACTTGATATATTACTGTAAGGTCAAATTTGGAATGATTTTTCAGTTTAAAACACATTATTGTTGAATTTATGAAGTAAGAAGGAGTGCAAGAACGAAAATTAGAACATCTGGAATGGATTGCAGACCTTGGGATTTGACTGTGCACTGCCCACTGTAAGACACAGCAAGATAATAGACAACTTCTTTCTGATGAGATGGGGATCTATTTAAAAAGAAAATTGTGCTATAGAAGGGATGCATTCTGAGAAACACAGTCCAGTTTTCTAAGCTCACTGCCATTAAAGAGAATGTGAGGTATGAAGAATTCATTGCAACCATGAAAGAATTACAGGAATAGTTTCTTTCCTAAATGTGCCGAGGACACTGTCAGTCTAGCATCAGTTTCCAAGCTGTTTTTGAGATGTTTTGCCATTTCAGTTGAAAGCACCCCTGTGTGTGTGTGTGTGTGTGTGTGTGTGTGTGTGTGTAACTAACTGATCTGCAAGATAATTCCTGTTTGAGTGACAAGTCCTTTTGTGTTAAAACTATCCATGATGTCTATGTTGCTTTCCTCATGTATAGTTTCCACATCTCCATAATGAGCTTGCAAAAGTGCTACAATATTTTTTTTTTTACTATGAAACTAAATGTGTGACACAAACACTTGGCAATCTGAGTGTGAGAAATCTGTGATATTGTCTGCATTTTCTGTATGTGAATAATATGTACCAGATAAAAATTATAATTTTTTCTGCACCTCGAAGATAATTAAATAATACTGAAATTTTGTTTTGTTTGTGATCGATGTTGTTGCTAAATGTGAAACACGAAACCAACTTGTATGCAGTGCGACTACACTGCCATTTGACTGCAGCTTGTTCGCAATTCCCCCCTCTCCTCCCTCCTTGCACTCAGACTGTGTGCCATGGTGGTGGGTAGATGTTCATTGAGGTGGAGCACTATATCACTTGGGCCAGGGCAAGTATTGTGAGCCAAATTCCTGTCTGCGCCTGCTTTAAATGAAGCTGTCTGATTTATTGGTGTATCAGTGCGACATGTTCAATGTGTGTGCAAGGACTAGTGTACCAGCCACAGCCATGTAAAACATGTCACAGTACACACCTTATGCCACAGAGGAATATCGTGCATACAAATGCACTCATGAGCTGAGGGGGCATGGCAAATTATGTGTGCTGGGCAGAGTCAGCTGTCAGACTTCAGAGGCGAGGCAGTAGCTCACTGCTTGGGCTGCAGATGATAGGTACTTGTCACATGCCTGCCCAAAGCATTCTGCTGAAAGATGTGTTTACTGATGTTGGAGACCACAAATTTGACTGAAAACATGCTAGTTGGTGCATGGTCCTTTGTGTCCACTGTAAGACCATGTGGCCACCTAATGGAAAATTGAAGTCACAGTGGGAACTTATGCTGTACTGCTACAGAATATAATTCCATAAGACAAGAGGCAGTGAAAATATGTAAAATAATCCACCACTCTCGTCTTTAGATTAACAGAATGAAAGTTGCATTTAAGAACATAACACACTAAACATAGGTTCTTCATTGGTTTATGAATGTGTTGACTACATTTTAATTTGTTGTCCAGCTCCACGCCAAGAAGTTTTATTGTGTCTGTCTGTTCATTGTATGGCCATTAGTGACTACTTCTGGTGCTGACAGGGCATTTGTTCCAAATCCCTGAAGTTTCTCCTTCTTGGTTGGATCCATGGAACACTATGAATGAGTGAATGAATTATTGCTAACCTGAAATTGCACAATATGAGTCTTTATAATGTAACTGGATAGATAAAAAATCTCCTTATCAAGGGACAGCAGAACACCCACATAAAAGAAGATTATAACAACATAGAATGAAAACTGGTTCAAAATATGTAAAGTAAGTTACAGAGCAGACTGTCTGTTCCATAAATTCTTACCACTATCATGACTGTCATTTGCATTTACTAATTTATTTCACATTAACAAGCTAGGATCAAGACACAGATCTGTTAAATGCACTAAATTGGAAAACTATCAACACATATTCACTAAGTTAAAGTGTAGGAGAGCAGATACAGAGTTACTTTTACCACATACATCAGAAAATATCTTTGTGTTTCAGGTACATTAATGAAGACCTCAGGTTAGTAATTTTAAAACATCATAAGATGATAAGGCTATATGCACCTGAAAGTGATGGCAACAGTTTGTGGTAAGAAGTGGGGTGGTTTAGAATGGAGACTGAAGATGACGTTGTACCCAAATAAGAAACAAGTTGGAGTGAACTGGGTAGCACTTTTATGAGGTGTGAAGTTATGTTCTAGTCCTGGGTATTAGTTGAGTTGTAGTGCTGGTATCTGTAGATGATGTAATGAGGCCCCGCAATGCACAATGAAATGTATTTTGTTAAACCGTAGTAATGGAAATCTACTTATATATCTACATCATACTCCATAAGCTACCTAAAACTGTGATGGTGGAGGGTACTTTAAATATGACTAATGGAGCCCTACAACCCTGTTCCACCCACAAACAGTGTGTGGGAAGAATAATTGTTGGTAGGCCTCTGCATTGACTCTAATTCCTAGAATTTTCTCTTTGTGGTCATTATGCAACACCTGTGTGGGTAGATCATGACAAATACACTCCTGGAAATTGAAATAAGAACACCGTGAATTCATTGTCCCAGGAATGGGAAACTTTATTGACACATTCCTGGGGTCAGATACATCACATGATCACACTGACAGAACCACAGGCACATAGACACAGGCAACAGAGCATGCACAATGTCGGCACTAGTACAGTGTATATCCACCTTTCGCAGCAATGCAGGCTGCTATTCTCCCATGGAGACGATCGTAGAGATGCTGGATGTAGTCCTGTGGAACGGCTTGCCATGCCATTTCCACCTGGCGCCTCAGTTGGACCAGCGTTCGTGCTGGACGTACAGACCGCGTGAGACGACGCTTCATCCAGTCCCAAACATGCTCAATGGGGGACAGATCCGGAGATCTTGCTGGCCAGGGTAGTTGACTTACACCTTCTAGAGCACGTTGGGTGGCACGGGATATATGCGGACGTGCATTGTCCTGTTGGAACAGCAAGTTCCCTTGCCGGTCTAGGAATGGTAGAACGATGGGTTCGATGACGGTTTGGATGTACCGTGCACTATTCAGTGTCCCCTCGACGATCACCAGTGGTGTACGGCTAGTGTAGGAGATCGCTCCCCACACCATGATGCCGGGTGTTGGCCCTGTGTGCCTCGGTCGTATGCAGTCCTGATTGTGGCGCTCACCTGCACGGCGCCAAACACGCATACGACCATCATTGGCACTAAGGCAGAAGCGACTCTCATCGCTGAAGACGACACGTCTCCATTCGTCCCTCCATTCACGCCTGTCGCGACACCACTGGAGGCGGGCTGCACGATGTTGGGGCGTGAGCGGAAGACGGCCTAACGGTGTGCGGGACCGTAGCCCAGCTTCATGGAGACGGTTGCGAATGGTCCTCGCCGATACCCCAGGAGCAACAGTGTCCCTAATTTGCTGGGAAGTGGCGGTGCGGTCCCCTACGCCACTGCGTAGGATCCTACGGTCTTGGCGTGCATCCGTGCGTCGCTGCGGTCCGGTCCCAGGTCGACGGGCACGTGCACCTTCCGCCGACCACTGGCGACAACATCGATGTACTGTGGAGATCTCACGCCCCACGTGTTGAGCAATTCGGCGGTACGTCCACCCGGCCTCCCGCATGCCCACTATACGCCCTCGCTCAAAGTCCGTCAACTGCACATACGGTTCACGTCCACGCTGTCGCGGCATGCTACCAGTGTTAAAGACTGCGATGGAGCTCCGTATGCCACGGCAAACTGGCTGACACTGACAGCGGCGGTGCACAAATGCTGCGCAGCTAGCGCCATTCGACGGCCAACACCGCGGTTCCTGGTGTGTCCGCTGTGCCATGCGTGTGATCATTGCTTGTACAGCCCTCTCGCAGTGCGCGGAGCAAGTATGGTGGGTCTGACACACCGGTGTCAATGTGTTCTTTTTTCCATTTCCAGGAGTGTATGTTGTTCGATTATTCCTGGAAAGTGCTCTTTTGGAATTTCAATAGTAAATCTCTGCACGATGCACACGGCCTCTCTTGTAATGTCTGCCAATGGAATTTGTTGTTGAGGATCTCATATTGCTCTCGTGCTGGCCAACAATCTCATGATGAAACATGCCACTCTTCATTGAATCTTCTCTATCTCTACTATCGGTCCTACCTGGTAATGATCCCAGATAGATGAACAATACTCAAGACTCGGTCAACCAATGCCTTATAAGCCACTTCCTTCATGAAAGAGTCTAGCATATGCTTTTCCCACTATTTGTTTTATGTGGTCATTCCACTTGAGGTCACTCTGAATAGTTAATCTTAGATATTTTACAGTAGATACTGTTTTCAATGGTTTATCATCAACAGTGTAGCTGTACAGTAGTGAATTTCTTTTCCTATGCACGTTGATGTGTTACATTTATTTATGTTCAGGGTAAACTACTAGAGCCTGCACCATTCATCAGTTCTCTGGAGGTCAGTCTGCAAGTCGTTACTATCTTATGGTGTTGCTACTTTGTTACAGGCAACTGCATCATCTGTGAACAGCCCTATATACTGTAGACAGTAATGGTCCTATCACTCTTTCTTGGGGTCTCTGATTACTTTTACAGCTGTTGCTTTTCTTCTGTTAAGAGTGACGTGTTGAGTTCTGTCTGCAAGGAAGTATTGTTTTTAATAGCCACTACACAGGGGACATTGCAAGTATATTTTTAATGGATCAAAATCACAATTTGTTCAATTTTGTCAGAGACTGTAAGGTTGCAGGCATATGTATAAGTAAAATTTCCCAATCTTTATGGTTTTAACAGTCCAACTTGGTCCAAAACAGACACGTCACGATCTTTGACCTAGACTGGATTAAAACTGGAAGTGTGTTGACGTACACATCTCTACCAGATTTTATGTTAGGGGATCTCCATGTAATGAGCAGAAACTATTGAAATTACAGCTTCTCCCTGTTATTAATTTGGACATCTTAAGTTTGTAATTGCTTTATGACAATTGAATATGTTGAAATGGAGATGAGATAGATTGTATGGTATTTCATGTTAATGTTACATGCCTCAAGGAAGCAATTATATTGATTTCCATATGTATTTTAAAGTAGTTTGTGATTTTAAGTGCAGTAGTTCAAAAACATTTGAAGAACAGACTTGTATCCTATATTTATAGCCCTCCCCACCCCCCTCTCGCTCTCTCTCTCTCTCTCTCTGTACTCAAGATATTTGAATGTGAAGGACAAGTATATTAACCTTGTTGGGATCTGGGGAATGAAAATATCTTTCCCTTTGGCACACATTCTTAAAATGGAGGCTTAAATGATTTTATCAACAGCCTTCATCCATTAACAGTGTGGTTTACTTCTAGTATTACTGGAATTCTTATTTTCAAACTGGAGAGATCTAACGTTTTGGTGACTAAGAGTATGTGAAGTGTATGTGCAAACTTCCCACTTCTCGTATATGAGTCGACTTACTTAGTGTACACAGCCGATCTTCTTCTTTTGACTTCAGAATCTCAATTGTTCTTGTTATCTATAACAATGGTCACTGATGTGATTAGTGGAGAATAGAAGTTCCACTGTTCTTCCATATACTTTCGCTAGAACTTCCATGAATCGCCTGACAAGTACTTGTCGGTGCTGTTTGTCTGCCACATCTACCTTCTGTTCGTGACTGATTTCACTCCTGCACACACAAACATGTGACATCCAGTAGGTAGGATTCTAGCATCCCACTCACACATCTAAAATATCATATGTTGAAGATGGTAGAAGGCTGAGTGGTTCTAGAATTATGCATAAATTCTCGAAACACTACATATCTCCCCCCCGACCCCCCCCCCCCCCCCCCCCCCCGCCGAGATCGAACACGCAATGTTTTTTACATAATCATTATGTAAATAACATCACCCTTAATAACATTACATATCACAACCATATACTTTTCTTCTACAAGTTTATATACATATTTTTTTTTCTACTACAATTCTTTGTACTCTCTTAAACAGGCTTCTGCTTACAGTCTTTCTACTGTTTTCTTACTCTGCTTTGTTTAGAGATGAGCATTTGTGTGAGGTTTTACTCAACTTTTCTAATATTTAGGGACTATGAGGACTCCCTTTCTCCAACTGTGAACTCAAGGTGTTCGCGACACATGAGTCATCTACTTTCTGTTCTCATCTATTGTACTACCTTTCCTTAATATGTACTATTTTTGCTCTTCTTCATAGTTTGGAGGAACTGCTGGCAAAATGAAAGTGTTCTCTAGACACTCGTAAACTTCCATGGAACATATTAATGCTCATTGTGCATAGAATTCAAACTTTCTAGAACAATCCCTAGAAAATTTTGTGACTTTTGTCATGATACTCTCCCTTTCTCCTAGGATCTGTACCTTGTGGGTTGACCTTATGAGAGCACTTCCTCTTTCCATTCTGGTAGGTATGCCTCTTTATAAAACATTCCTATTTTTTAGGCCACAGGTCGTCCTATCCCCTCATAGGCATGCCTGTCCTATATACATAGCAAATGCCGGGTACGCCCCCCTTATCCTTTTTGAGTGGGCCTCATGGTTCATTACCCCAGTATATGTTGCTATGTATACTATAATTCAGTATTTTCTGGTAAAGCTACAAATCTACTCTACACTCTGCATATATTTCTTAATACTTCATTTAATCCCTAGAGTACTACTCTACTTCTCAAATTCTATACTCTTAGTAGATACTATGTCTACCTATAATTCAAGTCCTACTATTCTACAATTCATCAGAGTATTTATTAAACTGACATTCCTTAATGATTACCACAATTAATTCCTCTCTGGCTTATGTTCTCTTTCATTACTCATGCCTCCTTATGTATACTCGATGTAAAATTGTCACTGTTTTTATGCATATATACTTATGTATATGTATGATAGTTTATACATATGTATATATTTATCTATGGTGTGTGTGTGTGTGTGTGTGTGTGTGTTTTATTTTCTTATGTGTACACATTCTTTCCCCTGCAACACCTGGCAGTTCTCACATCACAACAGATTTCTAGTCTGTAATTTCAGTGTTTGTGTATAAGGGTATACTTGTGTGTATGCAGTTGTGTGTTCCTATGCACATACTTCTTCTGCGATAGAAGTATGTGCATATGGAAAGAGGGAAAAAATGTATAGGTCCGCGAATGAGAAGTAAGAAAGGAAAAAAAATAGATATGGTTGCTGAGATCTAATAAGAGAAAGAATATAGCTCCAAAGACAGGAAATCCTTACCACCCCCCTTCCCCAGGATCCCTACCTCTCAACTACTTGAGTGAGATGCCGGAGGAGGTTTGGTGTTAAATTGTCTCCTACAGAATGGACATTCCCTTGGTGAAGAATCAGGCACACTTGTTTGCGAGGGTTGTCTGAAAGGTGTGATGTGTGTTTTGTATTAGCCATGGTTTATTTGCCCTTGTAAACCATACTCTTATCTACAACACCCACCTCTTTCAAACTTAATACAAACCCTTCCAGTTAAATCATATCTCACAAAAAGGTATAAAATATTCTATACAAAATAGAAAATCTATATACTACCATATACTAGTTGTTCAACTGAAATAGAAAATCTATATACTACCATATATTAGTTGTTCAACTGGTCACAGAATATTATTTTTTCTACAGATATAATATTCCATTCAATTCACTTTATCTAAATATCACTTTTTACCTGTGATTCTCTAGGATTGTTTTTTATTTGACTGCCATATCCAGTTTTCTAAGATCTAACAGGATAGTTTAAGATTTTAGGAATAGATGACAGAATAGTTTAAGATTTTAAAGGGATTCGGTGCAGGAAAACTATTTTGGGAGAAACACCGAAAACAACTCGGGATCCGACGGTCGTTACTCTGCCTGTTAACTCAGAATGTTAACAGCCCTGGGGGATATATAACTCTGCTTGGGTCCCATGGATCTGATATTAACTTTTCTTATGCACTGGCAGACCAATATTTCTCTTTAAACTTCCTTTGGAAGTCTCCCCACTGCAAATCAGTCACCACTTCACTAGTTAACACATTAGGTGAAGATACTCTTTTTTTCTACTTTGTCTTGAATAAGCTTGAATTTTTCCACAGGTCATCTGTATCCTTCTTGGTATTACTAAGTTCAGGAGATAGAACAGGAGATACGTTTCTGGATGTTACTTTCTCGGCAACTTTCTGATCTATAAGTTCTTCCGCCTGTCCCTCCAACCTATTTATATTTACGATATCAGAGTTCGCTAATTTCTCTTTGAAGTTCCTTTCCACATTATCCACTCATGTACTTCCACCTGTAATTTGTGACTGAATCACAGGCATTAACTCGCTCCACTTATCTACACTTCCTTTTAAAGTACTCAGTCCCTGATTTACAGCATTAAATTTAACGTTACACACATTTTGAAAAGATCCTAATTTTCCATTGATTTCTGATTCTACATTATTGCATCTGTCCTCAATCTCAAATTTTAACTTTTTTGTTAACTCCTGGAAATTATCATTCTGTTTACTACTAAGGTCAGTGAACATTTTATTTACACGAATGTGCAGGGAACTAGTCAATTCGTTCTTTAAATCTATCTTAAAATTCTCTACTTTGTATTTAAAGCGTCAAATTCAGTCTTCAGATTTCCCATGCCTTCACATGATTACTAAACTCTTTACTTTGTGAATCTACCTTTGCACTTAACAAACCTAAAGTTTCATTCTTAACACCCAATTTTAGCATTTAAAGTTCCACTCTGAGCATCTAATTTAGCATTTAAAGTTGTACTCTGGTCATCTAATTTAGCGTTTAAAGTTGTACTCTCTGCATCTAATTTAGCATTTAACTGGAGACTCTGAGCATATAAGGCTTCCTTTAATTGAGTTTTGATTACATTTACCAACTCAGACCAGTCTGCCCCTTCTTTACTAATTTTCATAGCCATGACTGATTCAGAAGTTTCCCCAACTTGCTGTTCGTTATCTATATTTTTACTAGCTTTAGACCTTGTGAGCATTTAAAACTTAACTTTAAGTATAATAACTACACTAATAAAGTTCACTCAATAGTTTGTATCACTTCTTGCTAAGGTACTAAAGTTTTGTTTTGCACTCACTCGGCATAGACTTCTCACAGCGTAGGTGAGCAGGCTGGCACTGGTGAACAGCAGCTGGTGTTGGTGATGTGGGATGTAGGCTGGTTTCCTCATCTGCATCCCCGCGATGCGTGTGAGAGCTGTGTACTCACAGCACCAGATCTTCTTAGTCGTATCGTTCTAGGCATATCTCTTCTTAGTCTAATACGTCAAGATCATCTCTCCGGTTTTTAACGTTGTGTCTTTCTTACGTCTTCTCCTTTTTTACATTCACAAATTTTCTCCATCTGATACTTTGGGCTTTATTCGATTTCTTGGAATGACTTTTTGTCTCATTATGCTCAGATGCTTTGGCTACACGTGACATCTTCTCATCTCATTTTTGTCTCAAATTTCCTGTTTTCTTCTGTCCTTTCACACTGGTCACCACGTTCTACATTCTGATGACTAAGAGTGTGTGAAGTGTATGTGCAAACTACCCACTTCTCTTATACAAGTCGACTTACTTGGTGTACACAGCCAATCTTCTTCCCTGGATAACCGACTTCTGGAATCTCAATGAGCTTCTTCTCCAAAGAATGATGCTAGTTACAGGAACCTTAAAGACTCCTTTGCTACTTGCGAAATAATTAGGTACTCAAAGAATACTTTTCATTAACTATTGGTATATTTGAGCTACATAAAGAACAAAATTCACACTTCGCACATAAACATTAGACTTCTTATAAGCCACTTGTATCGTCTCATGTTAGAAACAGATTTAAGTACATTTAGCAAAGAGTTGGCCTAACAACCATAATGCTATTACAAACAAATCGTAAAATATGTCTTGCCTCCAGCATGCCCAAGATAAAAGTTTTTTTTTTTTTTTTTTTTTTTTTTTTTTTGCTTCAGTATCTCAATTGTGCTTGTTATTTATAACAATGGTCACTGATATGATTAGTACAGAATAACCTAGAAGTTCCACGGTTCTTCCATATACTTTCACTAGAACTTCAATGGATCGCTCGAGAAGTACTTGTCGGTGCCGTTTCGCATTCGGGGGCAACCAGGTGAATGGATAAAATCATACTTGTGCAACCGCAAGCAGTATGTATCATTAGGAAACTCGTACCAATCAGAAACCAAACCCATCAAATATGGAGCGCCGCAGGGTTCGGTAATGGGGACATTGTTATTTAATGTGTTTGTTAATGATATAGGTGTTGAGGAGGAAGAAAAGAAAATATTGTATGCTGATGACATGAAAATACTAAATAGTGACCAAAATATGGAACAGCTTGAGAGAAGAGCATACATATCTGCAAATGTCACATCTCAATGGCTGTTGGAAAATGAACTGGTTATAAATCTAAAAAAGACTGTGTATGCAGTGTTTAAAAACAAGGAAAAGGCTGTAGACATGGATTTAGAGGTTGATGGAACAAGGCTGGAAGAAGTAGAATCTGCTAGATTCTTAGGTATTCTTGTGGATAATGAACTGAAATGGAAAAAAACATATTAATGACATCTGTAATAAACTGAGCTCTGTCGTATTCTTAATGATGCAGCTATCACAGTATTCAGACAAGAACCTTCTGTGTACAGTGTATCATGGACTTTTTGAACCATACGTACAGTATGGAGTGACTGTGTGGGGAAACTCAAACAAACAAGAGACAAAACGACTGTTCATATTACAAAAAAAAGCAATTAGGACCATTTTAAGAAGAAAGACCTCTGAAACGTGCAGAAACTGTTTCAAGAATTTAGGTATCGTAACTTTTTCATCGTTGTATATATATAGAACAATGAACATCACAAAAGGTAGTGTACACACCCACAATACAAGAAGGAAGAATGAAGTACGGAGCATACCCCACCGACTGGCAATGCTAGAAAAAGGACCCCAGTACTCTGGTATCAGACTGCTAAGAAGTCTGCCCAAAAACCTGCAAGAGAGTGTACTTCACAATGACTTTCCAAAGAAACTTAAAGACTATCTCATTGAAAAAGAGTTTTACAGTGTTGCAGAATACTTATGCCATTAAATTTTTATATATTGTTATTCATTATCAGTGATGTAAAAATGTAAGCTAAAGGTGTAGAAAAATAAGTGATAATGAATGTTAATACTTTGACATGTCCTATATTACATGTACATTTACTGTACACAATGTAATCTTACAGGATCAAATAACGTTCAGTTCAGTTCAATTCTCTGCTGCTACTTTCTGCTCGTGACTGATTTCACACCTGCACACACAAACATGTGACACGCAGTAGGTAGGATTCTAGCATCCCACTCTCACATCTAAAATATCATGTGTCTGAGACAGTAGAAGGCCGAGTGGTTCTAGAATTTACCCAGAAATTCTCGAAGCACTACAGAGACTTTCAGATAGTTCTCAGTGACAAGAAATTCATCTGGGTACTTCACTGTCTGCTCCTCTTTGAAGACAACACCAGTGGACACAAAAGAGGTCTTCAGTTGTAAATGTATTTGTGACTTTACCTTTACTGTTGTTCACAGTGTCATTTTTGGAGCAAGGATAACTCTGTTGCTCAGCCAGTCAACAGAATGGTAGTTACCTACCAAACTGTGGAAGACTTATTTGCAAAAAGCAAGCAGAAACGGAATTTTCCATTGTCTGTCGACAGTGATGAATTCCTTGGTGATTTTCAACAAATTAAATGGGAATTCACAGTTACTTCAGTAATTACAGAGATGAATCGTAATATTCTGAGTAAAATGTAAATTCTCGAAATAATTGCACAATAGTGAGGTTTTCAAAAAAGTGATTTTTTTGTCAGGAGATATGACTTACCAAATGACAGGCACTGTTTTTCAGAAATCACGTGCTAATCAGACAACCAAATCTCCCCTCTAATCTTATCTTTTTATGAATATGTCTAAAAGTAAGATTTAAGGTTTTAAACACACACTTGCTGGATTAGTGCTAGCATGCCATTTTATTTGCTTTAGCTCACAACTGTATTTTTACTTGTGGACCATTAGCAGAATTCGGGACTAAAGTGCGATTAGTATTATCACCTAATCACACTTGGTGCATGCCGCAAACTTCAGAAATACTTTGAAATGGCATTATATTCATGCCAGTTTCTTGTCCTACAGTGGTGGTACAGTTCAATATTTTATTTTGTATATAATGAAATGGCTTATATTAGGTTGGTGCATAAGTTTGTAGTGATTTTCCATAACTTTAATAAACACAACCGGTACATGTAACAGATACTTAAGTCATCAAGAATATACAGTCTCCATCACTATTTACAACTGTCTGCCAATGCTGTGGTAACTTTTTGATCCTGCAATTGTAGAAATCATGTGATTTTGAGACAAAGAACTTCTTGAATCATCTCCAGAAAAAAAATTCCCTGAAGGTTGTTTGATAAATAGCAAAAAATTTGAAAATCAGAGGGTACAAGATCAGGCAAACAACGTGAGTGCAGAATGACTTCCCAACCCAACTCCAGTGTAGTGTTTTTTGTTACCCTAGCAGAATGCAGGATGGCATTATCATGGTGTTGCATCCCTTCATGCAGTCCTCCTGGTCATTGTTCTTGGACTGCATCTGCAAGGCATATCAATTGAGAGAGAGAGAGAGAGAGAGAGAGAGAGAGAGAGAGAGAGAGAGAGAGAATGAACTTTACTGTTTATCCGTAACTACGCTGCTATACAATGAGAAAGCATGAATGACAGTAAACATACAGAGAAAACATAGCAAGTACATGGCAAAACATAAAGAAAAAACAAGTGTGACAATGATGGCAACTACAGTGCACCTGGTGGCTGGCACATGAACTGATTGATGACACGAAATCAAACACTTGTGGCACAACACATGCATCAAACACTCACTCACTGCATTTCACAGAACTGCACAGGTGAGGACATGGTTGCTACAACAGCTCCCTTTTTGGAAGTGGAGCTCAAGCCAGAAAGCACACCAGGAAGAGAACATGTCGACCAGATCTCATGGCCCATTATTCTCCTGGACCTAGGAAGTCTGTACGGTCACACAATGAGCACAGAATGGGAGGCGCAGAAGGATGGACAGCCAATGCAGATAAAATTTGCAGAGGCGCAAAATTGTGATTGTGTGCTGAGTGACAGGGCAGAACCATGGCAGGTGCGTCGTCTGAGGTGTACATGGGGTGGCTGAATGAATAGGCATATACATGTCCTGGCGTGGTTGACGGGAGTGCCCTTTGACCAGCGCAGAGGGGGACATGTTAAATGATGGACCGCTTTGAGGAGAGAGCAGCCACGTGTGTAGATCCCGAAACTGGACAGTCACGTGATGCTTGTTGGAGTACGGTATGATTTCGGGGTGAGGGGAATCTGGAATCTTGTGTTGGAGAAGCATGCTGTTGAGTGTATAATGCCTTATGAAGTGTCCGCACCAATGTGTACAGCGCCCAGTGTGGTGGCCTGTCGAGGCAAACGATGGAGACACAAACATTCCCAGTTTATTAGTAGCACATGGGATAAAGCATTGCGATGTATGGTCGAAGGTCCATTCCATGGTCATGGCATCCTGCACTGCCAGAAAAACTGGAGGTTGCGACATTGTTTATTGGTGCAAAACTGGTGATACACAGTGAGCGAATGTAACATATTTTCACAACTCTGGATCAGCTTGGTTGCATGTTCATATCGCATCAGGGTCACAAATGTGGGTTTTCTTGATATATAGACTGGCCACGCACAGAAAACTGCAACTGATTACAATTGGGCATTTTTATTACAGCTCAGGTAATTACACCAGACACTGGAAAAAAAAAAAAAACATTACAGACAATAACAATTCAAACATATACACCAGATATATATTAATATATGAAGATGATATCTGTTCTTTCAGACATGTCCAAAAGAACAGATACCATTGGTGATCTTGCAGCACTTGAAGAATGAAACTACAATGAAATCCAGACCTTTATTTGCTTACAGGCATTGATGCATTTTCAACTGTTCCTGTTGATATTTATCAATGCCTGTAAGCAGCTAAAGGTCTGGATTTCATTGTAATTTCATCTACACCAGAGTCCAAAAGCACACACCATACAAAGACCGCTGAGTCCAAAGATAGTTTACTCTGCACTTGGCAGGCAGCAGTTACTGGTGGTTGATGGTTGCCACAAACCATTTGTTGAAGGACGAACTGTGACAGAGATGAAGGAGGTGATAAAAAGACTGAAAAATGGAAATTCCCCAGGAATAACCATGATATCAGCAGAGCTCATCAAAGAAGGGGGAGACAAGTCATATGAATGGTTAGCCAGATTGATAAAAGAGTTGTGGAGGAAATAAGTAAAGCTGGGTGAATGGAAAACTGCTGCTGAGTGTCCCATATACAAGAAGGGAGACAAAATGTTGACACAGAACTATAGATGGATATTTCTTCTATGCACATGCCATAAAATGACATCAAGAATTATATACTGAACAGGCTCAACCCATACATTGAAGAAATATTAGACACAGCACAAGCAGGGTTCAGAAAGGGTAAGTCAACAACTGACCCAAATATTCACACTAAGACAAATACTGTATAAGTACTGGGAGCACAATCAGGATACCTTCTGTATGTTTATAGACTTCAGGAAAGCATATGAGAGCACAGTGAGAGAGGAGATGTGGAGGATAACGGCAGTGTGTGGGATATTGGACAAGCTGATAAAGCTAGCTAAAATGTATGATGGAATCAAAGTGTAAAGTGAAAGTACAGGGGGAGTTCTCAGGAACATTTTAGGTAAAAACAGGAGTGAACAGTGAGATATTATATCACCAACCCTGTTCAATTTGACACTCTACAACACCCTAAGAAAAATAACACATGCACAAGGATATGCAGAAGTCACCATTAGGAAAAAGATAAATATTCTGGCTTTTGTGGATGACATTATGGTGGTAGGAAATAGCGTGGAAGACCTGGATAAAATGGGAACTGTACTGATGGAAGAAGCTCAGAAAGTAGGTCTAAGTACCCTAGATGAAAGTAAAACAAAGTTCATGGTAATAGGAAGAAGAGGTCAGTTATGACCAAACCATCTAACAATCAGGATCCTATCAATACAGAAGACTGATGCATTAATATACCTGGGTGTTAACATCAATCAATAAAATCTTATAGCACAAGAGATTGTAATGAGAATTCAAGCTGAGAGAAGAACCTAGAACCTGTATAAAACATCTTAAGATTGAAGTTACTATCAAGGTAGGCAAAAATAAGAATATATGAGGCCATCATCAACCAACTATGTTAAAAAGGACCTCACTACTTTTGAAAATAAAGAACTGAGAAAAATACGTGGACCAGAGAAAGAAAATGAACAGTGGAACCAGAAACTCGGACAATTATACACACTACCTGACATCGTAGTGAGTGTGAAAACTAAAAGACTCAGGTGGTATGGGCATGTGAGGAGGAGTAGAAGGAGAACACAATAATCAAGGTAATAATAGATGGAGAAGCCAAAGGAAGGAGACTGCTAGGATGGCTGAAAATGAGATGGAAAGATAATACATCTACACCTACATTTATACTCCGCAAGCCACCCAACAGTGAGTGGCGGAGAGCACTTGATGTGCCACTGTTATTACCTCCCTTTCCTCTTCCAGTCGTGTATGGTTCGTGGGAAGAACGACTGCCAGAAAGCCTCTGTGGGCCCTCGAATCTCTCTAATTTTACATTTGTGATCTCCTCGGGAGGTATAAGTAGGGGGAAGCAATATATTCGATACCTCATAAAGAAACGAACCCTCTCGAAACCTGGACAGCAAGCTACACCGCGATGCAGAGTGCCTCTCTTGCAGAGTCTGCCACTTGAGTTTGCTAAACATCTCTGTAACGCTATCATGCTTACCAAATAACCCTATGATGAAATGCGCCACTCTTCTTTGGATCTTCTCTATCTCCTCTGTCAATCCGACTGGTACGGATCCCACACTGATGAGCAATACTCAAGTATAGGTTGAATGATGTTTTGTAAGCCACCTCCTTTGTTGATGGACTACATTTTCTAAGGACTCTCCCAATGAATCTCAACCTGGCACCTGCCTTATTAACAATTAATTTTATATGATAATTCCACTTCAAATTGTTCTGTACGCATACTCCCAGATATTTTACAGAAGTAACTGCTACCAGTGTTCGTTCCACTATCATATAATCATACAATAAAGGATCCTTCTTTCTACGTATTCGCAATACATTACATTTGTCTAGGTTAAGGGTCAGTTGCCACTCCCTGCACCAAGTGCCTATCCGCTGCAGATCTTTCTGCATTTCACTGCAATTTTCTAATGCTGCAACTTCTCTGTATACTACAGTATCATCCGTAAAAAGCCGCATGGAACTTCTGACACTATCTACTAGGTCATTTATATATATTGTGAAAAGAAATGGTCCCATAACACTCGCCTGTGGTACGCCAGACGTTACTTTAATGTCTGTAGACGTCTCTCCATTGAGAACAACATGCTGTGTTCTGTTAGCAAAAAACTCTTCAATCCAGCCACACAGCTGGTCTGATATTCCGTAGGCTCTTACTTTGTTTATCAGGCGACAGTGCAGAATGCTATCGAAGGCCTTCCGGAAGTCAAGGAAAATGGCATCTACCTGGGAGCCTGTATCTAATATTTTCTGGGTCTCATGAACAAATAAAGCGAGTTGGGTCTCACACGATTTCTGTTTCCAGAATCCATGTTGATTCCTACATAGTAGATTCTGGGTTTCCAGAAATGACATGATACATGAAAACTGGGACTACCTGTGCTCTTTTCCAATCATTTGGTACCTTCTGTTCCTCTAGAGACTTGCGGTACGCGGCTGTTAGAAGGGGGCGCAAGTTCTTTCGCGTACTCTGTGTAGAATCGAATTGGTATCCCGTCAGGTCCAATGGACTTTCCTCTGTTGAGTGATTTCAGTTGCTTTTCTATACCTTGGACACTCATTTCGATGTCAGCCATTTTTTCATTCGTGCGAGGATTTAGAGAAGGAACTGCAGTGCGGTCTTCCTCTGTGAAACAGCTTTGGAAAAAGGTGTTTAGTATTTCAGCTTTATGCATGTCATCCTCTGTTTCAATGCCATCATCATCCCAGAGTGTCTGGATATGCTATTCCGATCCACTTACTGATTTAATGTAAGACCAGAACTTCCTAGGATTTTCTGTCAAGTCAGTACATAGAATTTTACTTTTGGATTCACTGAATGCTTCACGCTAACTTTGACATCATTTAGCTTCTGTTTGTGTGAGAGGGTTCGGCTGCATTTAAAAATGCAGTGAAGCTCTCTTTGCTTTCGCAGTAGTTTCCTAACTTTGCTGTTGAACCACGGTGGGTTTTTCCCGTCCCTCACAGTTTTACTCGGCACGTACCTGTCTAAAACACATTTTACGATTGCCTTGAACTTTTTCCATAAACACTCAACATTGTCAGTATCAGAACAGAAATTTTTGTTTTGATTTGTTAGGTAGTCTGAAATCTGCCTCCTATTACTCTTGCTAAACAGATAAACCTTCCTCCCTTTTTTTATATTTCTATTTACTTCCATATTCAGGGATGCTGCAACGGCCTTATAATCACTAATTCCCTGTTCTGCACTTACAGAGTCGAAAAGTTCAGGTCTATTTGTTATCAGTAGGTCCAAGATGTTATCTCCACAAGTCGGTTCTCTGTTTAATTGTTTGAGGTAATTTTCGGATGGGAGACATGCAGATACTGGGTCTGGGAGATGAAGGTTCAGGAAGGTGTGGAAGGCTGGACTGAGTGAAGCCAAGAACCGGTTGCAGTTTGAGTGGCCAGTATAAATAAGTAAAGATAATAGCTATGAATAGTAAAGGCTTTCAACTCACTTTCATTTTCACATGGTACACATTAAGGTGATTATGAAATGATACAGCAGTGTAGGAATGTTGTATTCGCAGTGTCAACACTTTGTTGGTACCTCACTTTTTTATAACGTTTATGTTGTTACAAAAGCAACTACTAAGATGGTGGAGAATTCCAGTGATTAGTGAGTAGTAAGTATCAGTATTACAGCAACAGCAAACAGGTAATTGAAGAACATTGTGTGTTCCTTCTGTATCTCATTCAGGCTTCCAGACAAAATCTGCAGTACTGGATGCCCATTAAAAAATATTCACTTTGACACTGCAGTGAAGGAAAAGTCCTTTGTAATTCCATGAGCATGCAAAAGAATGGAACAGTAATTAATATACAGAATTCTTTCATAGAGGGTGCAATATAAATTACTTCCCCATCAGATTGTGCTGAGAGCCTCTCTGACACTGTATTGATAACAAATACGACTATTTGAGGGACATTATTTTATTAAATGAGTAGTACTGTAAACTATTATTTGGAATTAATTTTTTTTATGTTTTACTTCGGGTGGTTTTTATTAGCTTTCCATATGATGGAGTTTTTTCTACCACAACCTGTACTTGTAAATCACTGACCATGGTTGGTAGTAGAAATGTAAATATGTTTATGGAAACTGCTCCCCTCCCCATGCTAGTTACCTCACTGCAGAGAGCAAAAAAGATCTTAATTGTTTCATCTTTTTTCTGCTGAGGAAAAGACACAAAGTAAGAATACACAATAAAAACAAAGATCAAAAGTAAAAAATTACTGGTGCAACTGTAGGTTTGAAGGAATGGCTTCTGCCTTGTGTTATGATTGTGAATATCACAGTTAGGTTGGAAATGATTTTTCTTGTTGATTATAGATATCATCAATAAATAGATGTACTGACTTGTGAGTGTCGATATCCCAAGTGTCTTGAATAGGTCGCTACAGTATGTCTGATTTGAAACACCATAAATCAACATCACAGCTCGTTTTTATATTTTGAAAACCTTTCCACTTTTGCATCATTTCCCTAGAATATTTTACCATAAAAGATCAGAGAGAGGAAATATGCAGAATATGACAGGAAAAAATAGCTCTTCATGCAAACCATGCTGAACTTAGTTTCTTGAGCAGGTAATCGATATGTTCATTCCATCTTAATTTAGTATCCATTTGTATTCCTGTAAATGTTATATGTGGAGTTCCATTATTTTCTGACAACTGATATCTATTTCAAGGGCTTGTACCTTGTTATTTGCTGTCTAAAACTGCACTGAATTTGTTTTTGAGAGGTTTAATGATATTTGCTAGAACCATTTGTATACTTGTTGCATTATTGTTTCAGTTGTAACCTGCAGTGAGCATTTCACAACCTTTGTCAAGATACTGTTATCATCAGCAAACATTACTGTATTTGCAGTGCCATATACATATTCTAGTAGGTCATTAATGTACACTAAGATCAGTTGTCCAAGAACAGAGCATTGGGGAACACCACATATAGCAGTTTCCCACTCTGATTTTATTGTGAATTGCAGTATTTAAAAGTAAACACAGTACCATGCCTCCAGTTTTTTTTAGGACACAACTAACAAAATGCAGTTTCTAACAAATGACTGAGAACCAAATTACTCACCCTTCCTACCATTCCCTATTACCACCAACAATAATGTTACAATGTCTTACTCACTTACAGCTGTTCCTCCTTTACAGGACAAGGTATTGAACCCTTGTTTGGAAAGAGAGAGACTCAGTTCCTGGTCTGGTCTTCCCAGTTCCATTTTTCCATGGTTTCTCCAAAAGCTAGTCATGAGCTAAGTAAAGAGTTAGATCTTTCTTATAGTAACTGAACAGTGAGGTCCATTTCTGTTCCAGTTTGAAAATTACTTTTCTTTGCATTTCTATAGTGCTCACTCCAGAAATCAAATTTAGTTTCTTTCTTTTCCTGAAATGTATAAATGATCTACCCATTGCCATGACAGTCATTGCAATAGCTGTGTGCAATCACTGATAATTTTAATTGCCTCTGAATACTGTGAAGCTTCTTGGAAGTGTATGTTCTTGAATCTAGGATTAAACAATATTGGTATTAGGTCTTAAACAAGACCCATTAGAAGTATGGACTCACATCTTTGTACTTGCCTGTACACAGCTACAAACAACTGAACTTAAGTATTTAATGTATGAATGAGGGTTTCCCGGTGACATGAGTTAATAAAATTGTCTTGGGCTTCCAGCTGCATCAGGTGGTTAAAATACCACTAGCTTTTGACCAAGATCTCCTCAGCCATTGTCAAGTGGTAAATGACTGCCTTGTCACCATGACCCCACCATTATATAGCCCTGCTGCTGGCTGTGACATCACTGGTGCTCTCTTCCACATCAAATATGGTACCGTTTTCATCCCATGTCTGTTGTGACCACTTCAACCTCATGATGGCTTGGTCCCAAGCTGTGCTGAGCTACAAACTGCCATCCTTATTGATGTTGTTTTCAGGTATTTTTATTTCTAAGCTTCTTTTATAACCATATTAAGGAGATGCTGAGTCACAGACAGGCACAACAAAAAGATTTTCACACTTAAATCTTTCAGCCAATGATCTTTGTCAACAATAGACACATGTGTGAGTGTATGTTAGTGAGTATGTGTGTGTATTGTTGACAAAGGCCACTGGCCGAAAGCTTTAAGTGTGAAAATCTTTTTGTTGTGCCTATCTGTGACTCGGCATCTCTGCTATATGGTGACTGGCAACTTTCTTTCTCATAAGATTGTTACATTCCATCCTGGATTTTCCATGGTTTGCTTCTTTTACAGCACTATCCATAAACCCCTTCATCCTCATAATGACAGGTGTTTCATCAAACAGAATTCGGTGTTTATTTTCTAAAGCATGTTCTGCCACAGCTGAATTTTCAGGATAACATAAAAACCTCTCATGTTCCATCTGGCATTGCTCCACAGTGTGTACTGTTTGGCTGACATATCAGCAGCCACACTGACATGGTATTCTGTACACTCCAGGCATTCTATGCTCCAGATTGTCCCACACAGGCCTCATGAGCTGTCATATTTTTGCTTGGGGGTTGAACACCCACATGTGGTGCAAGGAGACTGGCCAGATATTTTGTCAGTCTGTTAGTTGGTGACCAAATGGTGTTCACAGTGGGGAAAAGAGGAGAATCTGTGTTGTGGATCTTTGGTAGCCTATAAAGCACAGGTGGTCTCGGCACCTGAGGGAAGAGATTCTTAATAATGGCCTCTTCCAGAGATGACTATTTTAGGAACTCTGGCGCCTTTCTCATTGTTGTTGACATCTGGACCCGTGGCAGCTTCCAATAGGTATCTTCCTCAAGAATTATCTGATCTGTACAGCCACACTGTCAGCTTCTGAAAGACTGTTCTCAAATGCAGGATATGCACTCTGTCAACAATGCAATAAGCTGAAAGAGAAACACCTTGTACACATGCTAGTTTTACTAGCTGCAGTAAAAAGTTGTACAATACATAATGTTAGTTATTTCTGAATTTACTGAATAATAAATATGATAACATCTACATCTACATCTACATCTACATCTACATGATTACTCTGCAATTCACATTTAAGTACTTGGCAGAGGGTTCATTGAACCACAATCATACTTTCTCTCTACCATTCCATTCCCAAACTGCGTGCGGGAAAAATGAACACCTAAACCTTTCTGTTCGAGCTCTGATTTCTCTTATTTTATTTTGATGGTCATTCCTACCTATGTAGGTTGGGCTCAACAAAATATTTTCGCATTCGGAAGAGAAAGTTGGTGACTGAAATTTCGTAAATAGATCTCGCCACGACGAAAAACATCTTTGCTTTAATGACTTCCATCCCAACTCACCTATCATATCTGCCACACTCTCTCTCCTATTACGTGAAAATACAAAACAGATGTATTCAAATGTTGCTTTTACACAGTTCTATAAAGTCATCATTTAATATTAAACAGATCACTGTTTTGGGGTAAATTATTATCAGCCATTGAAGTTTTGATGTCGATGATGAAAATGAAATTGGCATTGATGATGCATCAACATGGCACATCTCTAGTTGCCACTGGCCTGCCAGTTTCACCAATGTAGACTCTTCCACACTCACAGTCCACCTTGTAGATGCATGCTGAGTGCAAAACACCTACTTTGTCACTGGTGGAGGCCAACACATCCTGCTCCTTCTGGGTGCTGTAGAAGATGGGTTGGATGTGAACCCAATGAAGGTGTTTACAAATTTAGTAAGGGACACTATTTTCATACAGTAAATGCACTGCTAGCTGTGGTTTGTTGATGTCCAGCCTGTCCTGCATTCTTTTATTCATTAGCTTGGCTGTGTGGATCAGTTTGGGGTTGTAAACATTGCCCAAAAATGTTATTTGCAGTCTTTTAAGCTCAGGTGTTACACTGTGAGCTTCACTTAGGCATTGCACATGAATGGTCAATGACTGGATATCTCAGTTTTTCTACAGTTGATGGTTTTGGGGTTTATCATGTAAATACCTGTCTATGTGTGTTGGCTGTTGATATACTCTTTACCCTAGTGTACTGTCCAATGTCCTAAATACTTCCATGTATAGCAATGAAATAGCACCATTCTTGTCAACTTCAAGTGTGAACGGGATCTTTTTGTGCAGCTAGTTTAAATATTTCTGAAAACTGTGTACCTCTTTCTAACTATGGGGCCAAATATGTTACCCACATATCTGAACCAGCAGTGTGGGCATACAGGACCTGAACAAAATGCTATAACTTCAAGGGATTCCATGAATATGACTGCTGCTAAAGGGGATGGGGGAGAACCCATTGTTACTATGTCTTTCTACTTGTAATATTTTCCAAGCCACTTGAAGTATATTGATGTCAAACATATATTAAATGGACTGCTGCTAAAGGGTATGGGGGAGAACACATTGTTACAATGTCTTTCTACTTGTAATATTTTCCAAGCCATTTGAAGTATATTGGTGTCAAACATATCTTAAATGGATCACATATGTCAGGTGAAATATAACGTAGGAAGAAAAAAAAATTATTCACTGGATAAAAAGTGACTTTCCACCAAAGATGGCCATGATATCTGTGGGTAAAATTGTCTCTCCCTTTATGTGTTCTATTAGGTGTATTGACTTCTTCATGTGGGAGTCCATTTTGCCAACCAGAGGAGTTAATTTCCTGGCAAGATACTTTTCCAAGTTTTATGTAGGCCAGGTGAACCAATTTACTATTGGCCTTAAGGGATGGTCTTCTTTGTGTATTCTGGGCAACCTATAAGTTGTGGATGGGACTAGAGCTCAGGGAATGAGTCCCTTGGCGATGTCAGTGTTAATTCTTGACTTCTTGATGTAGATGGGTTGTTTTAATAAGTATTACATCTATTTTTATACTGCATGGCGTCTTATTTGTAATACTACACTTTCATTGTTCTTCTTTAGTTCTGTGTTATCTGTCCTTTCTTCATGGCTGACTGAAGCTGTTGTTTGGTGGCTCATCATGTAATGAAATTCAAAAAGTTTCTTGCTTAATTTTCTCAGCTTCAGTCTCAGATTTGTGACAGACTGCTAATTTCATGGTGTCTTTGATTTGTTCTATAGGGATCTACTCTGGTGTGACAGAGAAATTTAACATATTTACCAGTGCTTCTGTGGGCACATTGTTGATGGAATAGGATGAGAGATTTATCACTGTCTGAGTTGCATCCGGTTGATGCTTTTTGTTCCATGTTGTCTTTGCTAGAAATGAAAATCCATATTGAAGTACTTATATTTTGATATGGCACTATCCCAGGAGTACTAGTTAGAGACAACAGGATTGACTGTTGTTATTGAGAGTAACTTGTCTTTCAACTTCAGGCCAGGCTGTGTGACACTAATATTTGTGAAATGGAAGAGAGATGATATTGATTGCTCAAATTTGAAGAAAGCTTGTGCATAAAGGAAGGTTTGTACAAAGGAACTAAAAGTTACCCAGCTTTGTCATAACCCAGGTACATTTGAAATGGAAATTCAGATAACTAAGATGAAGATGGACATACATTTTTGCCATAATATTTGAGACAATGTAAGTGCAATATTGAGTGGAGAGAGAAAAGTAGCCAAAATAGAGTACAAAATGGTACCAACTGATGGAATGAAGGCACATATTCAAGAAATGAAAATGTAGGATTTATGTAAGGTAACAAACTCATTAATTAATTCATCCATTTTTAAATTAATGTATTGTGTTTCATAAATCCTGTCAGAAGTAAAGCCATCAGGTATGCAGAGCAAGTCATGTTGTATATTACGAAAACAAGCAGCCACTGCAGACAACTTCTGTAATGTATAATAACAACAGATTATGACTAGTGCAAGTGTGTTTTCACTGATAATCATGGGAATTACATGTAGACCATTTTATAAAACTATGAAAGTAACTAGAGAAAAGAAAAGTAAGTGTGCAGTGGAGTTAGTTTCATTTCATTCAACATATGATTTTAACTATTTTATATAAAATTTCACTTTTCTGGTTCTTTAGCTCCTGATGTTGACACACAGTGGCCTTACCCCTGTACAAGTGCAATATTCATGCAACTTTGTGTGAAGGTAAATCTTTGTTAATAAAAGGAAGTCTCAAATTTTCCTCTTCACTTTACTGCGTCTAGATAGTGAAGATGGGTATGAACTGCTGCACTGGGATAATAAGCTGAATTATGAAATGAAAGTAAACATTATTTTATTTGCACAAACAGTTAAAAATAATTCTTAAATGAAGATAAGTAAACATCATTCATGTATAAAAATATCATTGTTAAATATTTGGTTGGTATTCTTATATACTTTCCTAGTAAGATACACTTTTTAAACATATATATTTCACTCATATTAACTTGGTGACATTGGAATAATAAGTAAAATTAAATAGAATAGTCTTGATGGCAGTAGGTTTGATTATAAACAAATCACTCTACAATTTTCAGATTAAAACAGACTGACAGTTATAAAAAATATGTGTAATGAAGCACAAAAATCCATAAAAACATACACGAAGTGTCTCTGATATAGAGCAGAAAAATACCTTATTGTATAAGAAAATACTGTAGCATTTGACATATTCACAATTCTATTTACTTCTTTTTAACGCAAAGTATTCTGTCGTATGAAATACATACAATTTTCTTGAGCAAGAAACCTGAAATACTCTTTAAGGCACAGGGAACTGTGCATTTTGGCCCATCATACATATGTTCATTTGTCATGTTCCTCAGGGTCTCTGTACCGATCTCCTGTATTCCTTTCTTTTGCCGGAGAAGGCTGCAGAATCAATTACTTGCATCACAATACACAGTAACTAGCTATTATCAGAGTTACATTGGTAAAATTTCATTACCAACATCTAATGGTTATCCAAGATACTTAAACTAATATCTTTGTATAGTGACAATTTCAAATAACAAAATGTAAAAGTAATATAGATACAAATTTAAAATTAGTATTTCAAAATATACTCTCTATTTCAATAAACATACTAAAAATTCATCTTTTAACTTAGCAGATTTTTACTATGATTAGTTTGTACAGCTGTCTATCAATTACAAAGAAAAGTATGGCAGTGACTTAACTTAATTTTTTATTTAAGCCATAAGGAAAGTATGTTAAAGATCAGTCTTCAGCAAAGAATTAAATAAAACTGATAAATATATTCCATTTTGTAAAAAATAACTTGGAAAACATCATGTATGTGGAAAAATCACCTGTGTTTCTAAATCTGTATACATCTGGCGTAACAAAGCTATTACTTAAAAAATTAAATTGTCTGTTTTAAATGTGAGGATCAAGTCGGGATTGCAGCAGTTGTCATCAGGTAATG
The DNA here is from genome assembly GCF_021461395.2 of Schistocerca americana. Taxonomy (NCBI): domain Eukaryota; kingdom Metazoa; phylum Arthropoda; class Insecta; order Orthoptera; family Acrididae; genus Schistocerca; species Schistocerca americana. The sequence goes on along the minus strand of NC_060120.1, from coordinate 648,860,502 downwards.
TTATTACCACAGCCTAAATGATGTTTAGTAAATACAGTTACAGGATTTACATTATGAAAAAAACAATTTTAAAATAATTAAAACTTTGAATGACAGAAATTTGAAAGGGTAGAAAAACTGCAAGAAATAGTAAACATTTGAAACAGTTAAATAAAGGTTTAAAGTTTTCAGAAAGATATGTTCTCTCTTTAGCATAACTGGTAAATAGGAGAGAGGAAAATTTTAAAAATTTTCAGAGAATAAAATGAGCTCTCTTAAGTAATTCATTATCAGATGTGTAAGTACTTAGATTGACATCTATAGACAGGTATAATTAGCATCACAAGTTTGACATACCAGAATGTTTTTGAGAATGCTATAATGTTTGCCATGAAGCTGCCTTTCTTTTCATGAAACTGTTAGCAAAATCATTATGTATACATTTTAATTTTTCAACACTATAAAAAACTCTTTCATAATTAAAGGTCTGGCAGCTTCTGACTACTTTCTATGACTTCTCCTATCTTCTTCTGTTCCTCCCTAAAACTGTCGAAAAAGGAAATTTTATACTGAAAACTCAGGATATATATTTAACTGTTTAATGTTTCCTTCAGTGTTGCTCATACTTCCATTGCCAATGAGTGCCTATCTGGAAACAGACTGTGGAATATGTCAATAGGTTTTAAGGGATGAACAAGGTCCAAAATTAATTCTCACTGATAGAATCTATTGCACAACTTTTTTCATCAGTTCATCAACCAGATTATCACTGATATATCATTAGATCACTCATTAATCTAATTACTGGAATATTTGTATGTAAGAAATATATAATATTATTTTACATTACTTTACAAAATGTCTAATCATTCTTGTTATTGTAGGGGATGTCTGTTAACAATTACTAACAATTATTGATGTGCATCAGTAGCACAACAAAAATGTCCTGTGCTTACACTGTTGCATCCATTTTCTGTCAAATGCACACTGCTGACTAAATAAGAAAATATTTATAAGGAGCTCAATTCATCTCAAACCAAACATAATGTATGTGTAGTTCATGTGTGCATCCCTGTCAGCATCAGTTGTCTTACATGATGAAATTTAAAGATCAGTTTGGATGTCGCTAATGCTTTTTGTGACTCAAGAGAATGATGGAGGGAATTGTCTGCTGGTGTGTTCAAACCTTTATTTCATTGTATTAAACTACCAGGCAGTTATGGACAAGATCTAGTGAAAAGATTGGATTAGCGATATTTTTCCAACACTTTGCAATTACTTTAAGATAACCTTTCTGAAGGAGAGTTTTGTTTCAAGATGTTCAATAACAATCCAGCATCAATACTGAATATAGGAAAATATGATAAAACACAAGGAAAACCTATTCAGATTGTAATTCACTAAGAAAGAAAATTATTCAATTTGATAGATAAAAAATCTACTTACCAAGTGGTGGGAGAACACAAACATAAAAGACTGTTGTGATTGGCAAGCTTTTGGAGCCAGTGGCTCCTTCTTCAGGCAGAATGGTTGAAGGGGAAGGAAGAAGGGTGAAAAAAGGGAGTGGAGAAATCTAAGAAAAGGGGTGGATTTCGGGAAAGTCACCCAAAACTGCAGGTCATGGGAGACTTACTGTATGGGATGAGAATGAAAGACTGGTTGCTGGGGGCTGCATTGGATCAGATTTGGAATCCTGAGAGCTTAAAGGTGGAAGATAGGGTAATTTGCAAGACAGAGATTACTACTAAAACATCGTGCATTAGATAATAAGAGTGAAAAGATAAGTGTATTGTACAGAACAGAGGTGGAAGGAGAGTGGTGAAAAATAGACAGGAAAGACAATGAAAGATGTAGAAAACTAAAACGGAATGAAGCAAAGAGTAGTTACAGTGAAGAAAAGCCATTGTTAATCTAGTCCTCACTGATTGCCAGATATACAGTTCTGGCCACATTAAAGCTACCAACAAACAATAGTATTTACATTTTGACAGTTGCCATCCTTTCCATGTCAAACATTCCTTCCCATACAGCCTTGGCATCTGAGGCAAACATATTTGTTTTGATGCAGACTCTTTACAGCAATACACCACTGTTCTCACCTCAGCCTTCACTGCACATAATTACCCCACCAGCCTAGTTAAAAAGCAAATTTACTGGGTCATCACATCCAATCCTGGTACTGCTGATCCTTCCACAAAACAGCTTTGGAGCACTCCATTGGTGACTCAGTATTATCCTGGTCTGGAATGTGTTGATCAGCTACTTCAACAGGGCCGTGACTTCCTAAAATCATGACCTGAAACAAGATCCATTCTGTCTGAAATTATTCCCACCACACCTAGAATAGCTTTCCATTGCCCTTCCAGTCTCTGCAGTATTCTTGCAGACCCTATGCTCCTGCACCCATCTCCCTACCCTACGGGCCCTACCCCTGTGATCGTCCCCACCGCACCTGCAAAATGACACATGTCATATACCAGCTATTATGTAAACACTGTTGAGCCTTCTACATCAGCATGACTAGCACCAAATTATTAATTAGGACGAATGGGGATAGGCAGAGGGTTTATACTGGCAACTTGCAATATCCTATTTCACCACACATGCCATCTGGATTCTTCATCCAGACATCAGTTTCTCAGAACTCCGAAGGTGTGAACTAGCACTGCAACATGTCCTTGGTTCTAGCCACCCAACTGGCCTTAATTTATGTTAATTTCTTGCATCTCGGCTTTTCTTCACTGTTACTACTCTTTGTTTCACTATGCTTTAGTTTTCTACATCTTTCATTGTCTTTCCCATCTATTTTTCATTGCCCCCTCCCACCTCTTTTACACACAATGCACTTAGCTTTTCACTCTTATTAACTCGTTCACAATTTTTTAGTAGTAATCTCTGTCTTGCATATTACCCTGTCTTCCACCTTTAAGCTCTCAGGTTTTTAAATCTCATATGGCGCAGTCTTCAACAATCAGTCTTTCCTTCTCATCCTGTGCAGTAAGTCTCTCGTAACTCGAAGTTCTGCGTGACTTTCCTGAAATCTATCCCTTTTCCTAGACATCTCCAGCCATTTTTCTTCACCCTTCTTCCTTCCCCTTCAACCATTCTGCCTGAAGAAGGAGCTGCTGGCTTCGAAAGCTTGCCAGTGATGACAGTCTTTCATGTGTACGTTCTGCCCTGACTTGGTGAGTTGAATTTTTATCTGTCCAATTAAATAATTTTATCAACAAAGAAAGAAACATCTTATGCAGTAATGTAAAAAAGAGAGATTAAAGCTATTATCTATCTCTCACAGATAACTGTTTTAAATGTATCTTTTATTTCATAAAGAGTCACAGTTTCCTAACAACCATCCAAAATTAATGAAATAAGCTTAAGTATAATGTAAAAATCAGATCCACCCAGAAAATTGTATGAAAATTGTAGGTAGCAGGTATTATCATCAGATATTATAAACCTCAATGGAAAATGTAATAACCATTTTAACAGAGGACTTATGGCCAGTTGTGAATGAAAGCCAAACAACATACATGCACAGAGCGATTGGAAGAAACTGTGGAAAACCTGCCTTTGTGGCTGAAAGGAATTTAAATCCCACAATTTCTCAGTAATTGACAGTAGTGCTCACATCAAATAGGTAACTAAATATTACAAAATGCATTTAAATCTGCAAAATATATTTGCTTCTTTGTTGATTGTTGTTCATGATAGGTGCACACCCATAATATTTCATTATAACAGAAGAAAATGTTTAGACATCATATAGAGATGTTTATCTGAGGGAAAGATAACTAAAGGTTCTTTCTTTAAGGGGGTTGTGAATCCTGCTTGTACGCCTTCTTTATCACCATACAATATACAGAACAAAGCTTATATACAACTGTATTCACACTGTTCAACCAAATTAGTGAATCATGTTGTATTGTGACTATCATAGATCTTGTGTACTTTGCGCCATCATTACTACACCAGCTGTCTCACTCAGTCAGTCAAAACACAAATGCAAGTGAGAGCATATTGAGCTGATGGGAATTAAATGCTTGAAACCTGTAAACTTGGGTCTACTTACACAATGTGGTATTATAATATGCCGAACAGAATAGACAGTGAATGGCCATAAAATGCTATATGCATGTAGATGAATTTTATCAGTGGTAAATGAAAAATGAAACAGCATGTTTCCAGAGGACTTTTCAATTTTCAAATATCTGTAATGTATGTATGCAGATGGAAGTTATGAATGAAAATTTGTACTGAGGTCGGTATTCAAACCTGGGTTTCCTGTTCACTAGGCAGTTGTGGTAACCCCTATGTCATCCTGGCACAACCACACAGACTACCCTAGCACACCTCCCTCATCAATCCAAATTCCCACTCATGCCTCAGCCCACTTGGTATTCTCGCTGAACTCAAACAGCAGTTCAGAGGCTCTCCATCTGTACTGGAATAGCACCTCAGCATCAAATGAAAGGGGGGATTCTGTCTGAAACCCAGAAATAGATACTTTAATAAAATGGAACCGTATGCTTTCAGATTCTGTTTCAAGTCTCAGACATCTATGTCTTCCATCTGCATAGGTGCACCAAAGTTGTCTGAGATTTTAAAATATCTCTGGAACCATACAGAGTCACATGATTAAAGCACCTATACCTGGATTTCAGGTAGGATCCCCTGTTACATTTGATGGTGGGGTGCTATTCCTATATTGCTGGAGAGCCTTTGCAAAGATTTGAGATTAGGGTGAATATCAAGTGGAGTGAGGCTTGAATGGGAATTTGGATTGGGGAGACAGGCACGTTAGGGCAGTCTGTGCAGTTCAACAAAGCCACTGTGCCAGGGTGGCATAGCAGTTAACTCATTTGCCAAGTGAGCAAGAGACCACGCTCAAATCCTGGCCTTGGTAAGATGTTCATTTGTTACTTCAATCTGCATATATGGATTGTAAATGAAGAAGTAACTAAACTATTATGAACCGAAGTGTAACTGCACTTCTTACATTTTAAACTGCCTGGACTTCTCCTGAAATTATTTACCCTGTTTCTCATTTTAACACCTTTTCTTGTTAATCAGGTTGATCCTTCAACTGACACATCAAATATAATCAGGAATTCCACAGTGGATACAAAATAAACATATTAAAGCAGCATTTTATAATCTAAAGTAATGTCACTTCAAGTGTAGAACTCGAAAGGAGCACACAACAAAAAAATTACTTGCAGATTTAAATTTATGTCTGATAATTTCTAGAAATGATGAATGGTATGTAGGTGTAGATGTAGTAATTCAGTACTGAATTGAGCTCCCATATTTAGTGCTTGGTTTCATTTTCTTTCTTTTTATCTGAATATATCACAATATCAGTTTCTATAAAACATTCAAAGAGAGAGAGATAAGTATAAAAATTGAAGAAAAGTGAAAAAGAAGAAATTTGAGGGTATGTAGACATATTCCACAAACTTTTAACTGCAATATGTAATTTAGTACAACACAATTTTTTTTTGTTCTTTTCCAGAGGACAAAGCCTTGTGTTGTCTTTTTTGCTGAGTTTGTTATTAGGCCCTCAGATGTTCTTCCTCACTATCTTAAAATAAAGTCATCTTTTCTCATTGGTGATTATGACGCAAATCAGTGCACATATTATGTAAACTGTGATCATAATTATAGGAACTTTATCATTGTTTGTTTAACTCATAGAAATTTACCCACTGAAACCTGTTGCCAGTGAATCCAGAAAAAAAGCCTTGATTGGAAAGGAATTACTAGTTACCAAAATGGTTCAAATGGCTCTGAGCACTGTGGGACTTAACTTCTGAGGTCATCAGTCCCCTAGAACTTAGAACTACTTAAACCTATCTAACCTAAGGACACCACACACATCCATGCCCGAGGCAGGATTCGAACCTGCGACCATAGCGGTTGTGCAGTTCCAGACTGTAGCGCCTAGAAACGCTCAGCCACTCTGGCCAGCACTAGTTATCAAATATTGCGTGCATTTTTATAATTGCACTATTCAGGCAAACATGTGAAAAATGTTTAGATGCAAATATGATGTATCCGTCTACATCTATGACATCTAAATAGTTGGAGACTTGGAAAAAAAAATGCAAGTGCTTCTATTGTGGAATATTTGCAAGGATAAACATAGCATGCTGCAGATTGACACACATTGTCCAAAATAAATGTTTTAGTAGTAGACCATAACTTCCAAGAAAAGGACTGATAGGAAAGTACAAACTCAAGAACTTTAGGTTGTAAAATCATTTTGAAGCAGCTGTAGTCCACTTAAAGGCATGCATCTAATATATGGAATGCTTGTATATAATCCTACAAAAGTTTTTATTCCTGTCACTGTGAGGGTGATTTTTAAGGAACATTATTTACTAGTTTGTCAGTCTCACTGTTTACCACATTGGTTGTTTTAAATTCTTGGCCTGGAGAGCTGATGAGGTCCTCTATTATGGAAAAGTACATAATCAGCTTATGAATTCCTCGATGCCATTGAGAACTCAAGATTAGTGACATGTGATATGATTCCAACATGCTCATATAAAAACCAATAATGTTTTTATGAAGGTACCCACATGAAGAACACAAGTTTCAAAAAATAAATGCTACTACTTGTATGCAAATATGAACTATCATTTTCACGCATGTAACTGGAATCAAGATCTTTTATGGAAACTATAACTAATATTCTTTGGTAAATCTGAGAAATAAAGGCTCATGTTGTAACATGATACAGGACTGAAACCTATCCCCCATGCATTAATCTAATGCCTTAACATAGGTTAAGAGCAGCTTTATTGAAAAGCCCTAATACATTTGCGACTTTTGTTGGAAAACAGGGCCTGTTCATTCACAATGTCCCTGGGAGTGGCAAACACACTAGAAGCTTCATTTACAGCCTAAACCATGACAGCAGGCAATTGTTTTGCTGGAGACATAACTGCTTGCAAAATCTGGGTTGTCAAATAACGCTTAAAAAATTTGTCAGTTGCAGTTTTTTCATTCAAGCAACAGCCCACAGGCACTTGTAAATGAGGAACTGTCTAATTTCTTCTAAACTCAAGCACAAGGCAATTTAAAACAAAGTATGTAAGCTCAGCATCCAAAGAGAATTCTGCAGAATTTTATAATTTCTAGAGAATTGATGCATATTGATTTAATAGCAAAATAACCCACAGATTCAAACATGAAACAATGGCACTGCCATCTTTATTTGTCAACAATAATGTGCTATATTTAAAATATATAAAAAAGTTTGAAGTATCTGAAGATATGTAATGGAATATGGAACAAAGGAAGGAAAAACAAATTGTTTTCACATGCTTTATTTACGATTGTTTAAAATTTTTAAGCAATATTGTGTTCCATCATGCTCCAACAACAGCTAAAACTCTTTTCAAACTAATGATGGGAAATGAAGCATATATTGAAGAGAGAGGCAACTTAAACCAAAGGTTATATTTTAAACGATACTGAGTAATGTACAAAACAGTTCTTTCTCTCTATAAATTTGTTTCATATCAGTATTTCTAGGGCCACATGCACTTGATAACCTTCTGATTAATCAAGAGATGAAAAAAATATTACAAGCACATAAAATGAATATAAAAGACAGTCTTCTTTTCTTTCTCTTATTGTTTCACAGAATTACTGAACAAACTGAGCATTGATGTAAGTATTACAGCTTAGTACAAATTCACATAATAATTTTTGCACTGTAGTTGGTTTTACAGCATTAGTTTAATAGTACCCTGGAACTACAATATTTGATATGAAGAAGAAAACAATGAAAATCTGATATCACTAGGAAAATTATATGTAAGTTAATGAAGTGAAACAAAGCAAAGTCATCTGTGGTGAATATTCTATGTAAAAATAGAAATTCAAATTTGTGCAAATGAGCAAAAAGAGATAATAAGTTAACTGTTTAAACTTGACACAGAAGTGGAAGAAAAAATATAAAAAATCTGAAAAAGCTAAAGTTCATTTAGGGGATAAGCCTGCACAAGTGAAAAAATGGCATACCTCATGACAATCATCCATTTTGTTCATACAAGGAGACAGATGGGTTGTTCATCATAATATTGCAGTCAAGGGACTGAATTAACACCTCTGCTCGGCACCCAAAAGCGCATCAGTAATGTACAGCGTAATATCAGTATAAGTACATGGCTATAGATCACAGCTGAAACTGGTCACTGTAAAACTAAAACTAGTGATTGTCATCAAGTATAATAAAAAGAAAAAGAAAGGGCTGTTTTTCAGTCATAGCCGTCATCAAGTCAGAAGTTACACCATTTTTTACAGAGCAGTGAGAAATCACAATAAAGTGCAGAGAGGTGGAACGGAAGTAGTTGACAGTGAATAGTGTCTTACAAACATGGATAGGGGTTAGTTAAGATAAATGAGAAATTGCCAGGATATTGCAACTGTATAAATAAGTGACAGGAGTAGAAAGCAAATTGAGAAAGGGAGACGTTTTTCATGGGAAACAAACATGTGAGCATGTATAGAGACAATCATACAGGATCAGTGAAAAGAAGGAGGTAAGAAATAAGAGGGTTTGCTTTATGATTTAAAAGAAAAAATTCATCTCTGTGAATCAATAAAAGAGCTGTCATAAAAGATGTTAAAAATGACTGAAAAGCAACTTTTTGCATTGTATGACAAACTTTGAATGATAAATGAAAGCAATGGTACAGAAATTAGTATTGCAAGATAGGTAACTTTGATCCAGACCTCTCGCTTGGCACTGTGATACACTTGTGTGTAATGGTGTATGATTTAGGCTGACCAAGATCACTACCATCATCATTTTGATGTATTTGGAAATTCACAGAGCACATGTACCTGTAATAACCTAATTTCTAAATTTAACACAGTTTGTTCTTGAAATTCTTGTGGGAGACATTCTAATATTTCAGGAGACGTAACTGATCCATGCAACTGATTGCATAAATTTTCTACATTGACTAGAACATTTGTTAGAAACTCCACAAATTTTATTCAGATTCCCTCTTCATATACAGTCTATACTCATAAATATTTGAGAAAAATAACATAAGTAGAAACTAAGACTGCTATAATATATGAGGCTTAGAGAAAGAAGCAGAAAAGTCAGGACACAAGATAATAGTATATAGTATATAGCTGTATATATTATTTCACGTTAATGGGTAAAAGAGAAATGGAAACAAAGTAAACTTAATATGGAGATCCTGTGGTATGAAGAATATAGAACCCACTAACAAATTTACCAGGCGGCCAATTTTCATGTTAATAAAATAATAATAATTATAGTACTGCCAGTAAGGAAGCCAGCAAACTGCCAAAATGATGTGTACAAAATCATATACAAAGAAACTTGATGTAGCAATAAAAATGTTGAATAACAGTTTAAGTCAGAATACAGATGGATGAAAAACAAGTGCATTGAATAAGATCATAGTAGCAAAGCAGAAAAACAGTTGTAGTGGATAATGTGTGGAAGAACAACACTATGAATTGGATTAATTCAGAACAGTGAGCTATATAGAATTGATTGTATCAAAGAAAAGGTTCACTTGAGAAAACTTTGTGTGTGTCTGTCATCAGTACTAAAAATTTCACTTTCTGAAAATTGCCATCAGTTCTGTCTCATAAACTGATATATAATTCATTATGACCTAGTTCTGACAAAAATAGTATATAATAAAAGTTATGAAGAATAAAATAAGAAAATAATATCTGTTCAACTCCCAGATTTGTTCAGAAACTTCTCCGTAACATATACAAATTAAAGATTAACAGTAGAATAGAATTGAACAGACTGAAATAAAATAACTCTGTCTTCTCAAAAGCTTTGTTAAAGCATAGTTATAAGTGTTTACTTCAGCACAGTTTCTCAATTTTTATGTAAAGGAGGGGGAAAAAGTTTGCTGTCAAAATACAGTGAATATTTCTGCTCTCTTTCTGTAATTCCTAACTTCAAATGGAACTGCTATTTATCACAACAGTTTTGACTTTTGTTTTGAGTGACAGTAGTTAAATGTCTTGAATTCCAAGTATACATCTCATTTTTAACTTTCACAATTATTATTTAATAATCATTAACAGAAATGAACCTGGAATGGCAGTTATGAAAATTTAAATGACATTTTTTGAACATTATTCTGGTGCTACATGAGATCCTGAAGTTTGGTGAAGGCACAGTGGATCAGACAAAGAAAAGAATTGTAACAACAAATAAAAGTATGGTAGAAGTGTCAAGTGAGGACAAGTGAGGAAAGGATGATAGTATAAATGGAAAAATTTCTCATACAGACAGAAAGAATGAAGTACACAAATAAGACTACAGTGAGAAAATCAAATGAGCTAAAGAAAGAAGGTAAGCAATGTGTAAAACAACTGACAGAAACAACATGACAGAAGAAAAGCTGGGAAAAAGTATGCAAGACTGCAAAGATGTGTAGCATATGGAGGAATATTGTAAAAAAGAGAAAATATCGAATATGAGAAGAAATTCTGTAAGCACTAGAATAAACAGAAGAAAAATGGAAAGAAGGAGAACAAAACAACAGAATAGATAAAAAAAGTAAAGAAAACAATAAGAGGCACAAAAAGTAAACTTTAGAACTATGACCAGGAAGAATGATAAAAAACTAAGAAAACTCAGAAATGTGGTCAGAGATGCAGTCCAACCTAGTTGGCACAGCATAACTCTGCTGACACTATTACAAAAACATCAGAGACAGATTGACAGAGAGAGAGAGAGAGAGAGAGAGAGAGAGAGAGAGAGAGAGAGAGAGAGAGAGAGAGAGAGATGAAAGATGAAACAATAAAAACAGTAGCAGGTGAGGGTGAGAGATGTTAGAAAGTAAAAAGGAATGAGTGTCAAGGTAAACGATAAGTATTTACAGTGACATTAAGAAAGGAGAATATCAAATGGAAAGGCAGGAGTAATGGAAGGAGCTGATGTAATACCCAAAAATACACTTTAAATGATTGGACATATAGGACTAATTAAGATGAGAACAAAGATATATGGAGAATATAGAGAGAAAAATCAACATAAACATAGGAAAGACAATAATAAAAGAAAGACTAAAGGCTTTGGAAAGATCTTAAGCTGGAAAATGGAAAGGGATAATTGTAACAGAACAGGAAATTAAAGGGGCATGGAGAGTACAAACTAATACCATAGGACATTCCAGAAAATGAAAACTAATAAATGTGGAAATGATTAGGGAATGTAACATTGAAGATAAGAGGAGCAGGTAATGAAAATTGATAGGAGAAAATACAGATGACATGTCCAATGAAGATGTGTAAATATGTTAATATTGTATGTGAAAGATATGTCTAAAAGAAGGGTAAAGTGTGTATAAAGCACAATAGTGTGAATTATATATAAATTAGCCCATTTAGTGAGATGCAGCACAGATAACAAACATGCTTTCAGATAGTAAGTCAAATGACGTATTTGACAAGAGAAAAATGAGTAAAAATTAAAAATAAATCTGTCAAAATAGGGACACTATGAAACAAGCAAAATAATAGTTAAACAACAGAAAATCCAGTACAGAATAACAACAGTATGGAAAGGACAGATTGCTACTCATCACACAGAGGAGGCATTGAGGTACAGGTAGGCACAACAAAGAATAATACAGTTGGACCTCAGCACCCAGAGATGACAGTGGCCATGTGTGTATGTGAGTTGTGTTTGTGTGACTGAATGTGTTTTTTCTAGATCCGATGAAGGACTTAGTCTGATAGCTGAATATCTAGCCTTCGGTTATATTGAGGCTGTCAGCAACTCATTGCCTCTATGTGGTGAGTTAAGTTATAAATAAGCCAAGGAAGAAAAAAAGGAATAGTTTGAAATAGACGATAGTTGAGTACATAAACCAAACCTAAAAAACTAAAGAAGCAATATAAAAAGTAACATATGAGAATACTGAAAAATATTTGTACAGAGAAATCAGATATAATGAAAAAATTGAATAACAGTGAAAGCAAAGTGATCTGTAAGACAACAGGAGTGGTATATTTATTAAATGTGGCACAGCGCAACAAGTGTTGATTAAACTTACTGTCAGCTGACACTTCACACCTTGGAAGCTCCTCAAAACAGGTCTTTCAGCGTCATATAAGAACTGTCCGATTTTGGTAGTGTGCCGTGATGGAAAGTCAGTTCACTTTCTGTTTTTGAGTAGTGCAATATACATCCATAACCCATCAAGAGGAACAGCCAGCAGCCCATTTAACTGCCTTCAGCCACAGTGGACAAACCACATTCTGTCTGGCCCGGATTAAAACCAAACAAATATAAATAAAGAAAGGGGGAAAGAACACTTTATGTGTGATTAATAAAGTGAGATTAGCAATCAAGCTTAAAACAGAGGAAAAACATCAGGAAAATGATACTTGGATTATGGAATAAAATTGAAAGTATATCTGTAGAAAATAAAACTGATACCAGAGATAAGGACACAAGATGTGAGATGAATGTGGAAACTCGTGATGCTTTCTTATGAGAGACACATGGAAAGGAGCTAAATAGAATGGCACTACTAAGAAGCTAAGTTAATGTCTGGAAAATAAATAGCAGACACACAAAGCTGTAGATACAAGCAGTAGACTTCTCATTCTTTCATTCAGACATTTAAATCATTCGAAGAATACAGTTATGTATGGGGAATGAGAGTTAATGAAACTGAAGAACAGCAGAGTTTTAGCAACTAAAATAGATTAAAATGTTATAATATGTAACATTTAATTTAAATTCTAATAGCAAATTCAGAAGAAAATACTGCTAAAATGATGGTTTTGTTTATTTGCATCATTATATCAATATTCCATTGATAAATGATAAACATAATTTGTGAGTGGAATGCAGAGAAATCCTTACTTATACGAATATTTTGAAAAGGTAATATATGAAAAAAGAGAAAAGGGAGAATAAAGTTAAATGAAGATAACATATGTGAAATTAACAGAGTTCTTTATAGTATGATATTATATATGGGAAGAAGGAGATAGAATTACGGATATGAGAGCATATACACAATGAAAAGTGATTAAAAGTAAAATATTTGATAAAAGCAAACAATAATTTAGCATATATCACTAAAAACAAATAAAAAGGAAACATTTAGTAGCATAAATAAAAAGAAATAAAGTAAAAAAGAACATGTAGAATCAGAGAAATTATTGAATGACAGTGACAGAAATAGTGGACAATTAAAAGAAAATAGGACCTCAGATAAATAATGGAGCTAAATCTGAAATGGTAGCAGAAGAGGAAAATGGGAAAAAGAAGCTGAAATGCATAGAAAAGGAAAAATAAAATATTTTGGAAAAGAGACATAAAGATTTCTTACAGGGGCAAATAAAATACAATTGGGAACTGAAATAATAATCGAAACATTAAATACACAATGGAAACTATATTGTGGGATGTCAAATATAATTTTCATTAATGTTGAGGTTCTAGTGGCACAAGGAAAAAAATCTGTTAATCATGGCATGTAAGTGGGAACAAAGAGATCATTTCCTCATAGACTACTTTTAAATGGAAAGTAATGATACAGAGTTCTACATGCATTTCTGTTATATTCCTCATTTTGTCTTCTAGAGTAAAGAGTTAGGAAACTGTCTGCACCTTCAAGCAATTACATTGTTGTAATATGCCAATCTATTAGAGAATGAATTTAATATTCCTTGAGAAATTGCAATTTACAGCAAACAATACTTACATTTCTTGTAACGAAAAGAGCTAGGTAAGGATAAAAGGTAGAAGAAGTTTCTTCAATGGAGTACAGAATAAAAATGCAATATGATACAAAGAAAACTGATAAAAAATAGTGAAGAATGGACAAGAAATAACACTATGTTTCATAGAGACGTATGTGCCAAAACTATTAAAATGAATGAAATAGAAGAGAGTATGTCATGGATTATTAAATGAAAGAGAGAGAAAAATGTAACCAGAAAAGAAAACTGCAAATATGGAAACTTGATTGATATATATGAAGTTGAAACATATTTGAAGAACAGTCTCAAAGAAAAGAGTGAGTTATACTGTGAATGACAGCAGATGAGACAAAACACTTGAAAATTTTAAAATTTTTCCAAATATGTGCAGAACTTGAGAAATCATAATGGTGGAAAAAAGTAAAGGAGATATAGAATGAAAAATATAACAGATACATAAAAATAATTGCAGATAACTTGAAAGTAGTAAGAGATGAAAGAAATACTTAAAAAAATGAAAGAGAGACTGCAGTAATTAAGACAACTGGATTGTATAAAGGAAGATAGAATTACAAGGGGACAGCATACTTCACAAGGGAAGAAGATAAGACAGTAAAATTCAAGAACCTGATGCTAGTGATTAAATGATTGCAAGCATGAATGGAAGAGCTGGGAAGATGTGACAGGAATGTAGCAATTATCATCAAATGGAAAATAAGAGGAAAAATAAAAATAGAATAAATGTTATTTTTATATTAAAGAAAAATCAGTAGGATACAATTATTTGGATGTAAAAAAATCTGCTTTTTGCTACATGCTTAGAGAATTATAAATATAAGACTGGTAGAAAAATTCTAAATTATAAAAGAATGTTGAATACAAGAGCAATAAACAATGGAAGACAAAGTTTACATTTAATGCTGACAAAGTGTCCTGTGCATGATTTTCAAAGAGTAATTTGTGGATGGGTGTACATTAACTTTAGAAGTTGTATGCATTTTCTAGTAAATCAAGATGAAACATAGAATAACATTTGTTCAAAATCAGTGAAAAAAGAAAGAAGAAACATACCACAGAAACATGGTCTACCGGGCAACATGAAATAAAAATAAATGATAGTGTCTGCAAACTTTGCTTTTCTTCTTTGCATTAGAATACAGTAATTCAACAGCAGTACCCTACAATATTTTTTGTGCATAATTAAAGTCAGTATTTGTACTTGCCGTTATTTGGACCTGTGTAATAAGGCACATTTCCAATCTATTGCTCTTGAATACTTTCTACCCTCAAAGGGTGCACTTTGTTGATTGTACTTATGAACTAAAATACAAATCTGTGATGGTGTGTGCCATTGTTCATAAACATGAGGAGAAAAATAAACAGAATTTCAATAGCAGATAGTGACTGGACAGCACAATAGTTATACACGTATATGATCATCAAGATTGATTGCCAAATACATCAAGTTACAAAAATCATGATACACAGTTAGAAAAGAAAATCATAGTATTTAGGGAAAGTAAAGTGTGAAGTCAGCAATGCAGCAAGCTGCAGAATATGTAGTAAGATGTAAATAACTGCACTATGACATGCAGACCAGATGTGATCCATACAGAATACAAATTAAAAAACAAGAGATGTGGCACATGAAAAGAGGCTTAAATACTTTGCTTAACAATATGGGAAAAACATAACAAGCTAAAGGTAACACAATTTTAATGTGTAAAAGAATAATGCTTGTAACTGGAGCAGAAGCAAAGTTACTATCAGGAAAAAAAGATGTAGACACATATCTACTGAGAAAAATCGTAGCACAAGAAGACACTACATGAACGAAACCAAGTAGAGGACACTGAAAACAGTAGGAACAGTAAATATAAGAACAACAACTGTTCAAGCATATCCTGTGCATGAAGAAAGGGGAGAGAAAGGAACAAAATATAAGAGAATAGTGACGTGATGAAAGCACCACTAGTACTGGAGAATCCAGAAGAAGGGAAAGAGAGCGGAAAAATTAGAAATAATGTGTAGTGCCTAACCACAAAATGGTAAATACAACAAACATAAGCAACTATTAAAATAAGGAACCCAGTAACACACAAAAGTGAGAAAATGAAGGTGAGATGAAGTCGGGAAGGATTAAGGCTCATTTCAGTTAAGAATAAATAATAAAAATGAGCAGAAAAAGTTGAAACTATGAAAAAGAATGTAAATAGAATAAAACTATGACCTACCTCAAAGAAAAAAATTTATTGACTAATAATTGACTAATAACCAACTTGGAATCAGAAAGTATAGTTCTTGTGAAACACAACTAGCTTTTTATTCTGACAAAGTGATGAGTGCTATTGACAGGGGACCTGAAATTGATTCCATGTTTCTAGATCTCCAGAAGGTTTTTGGCACTGTTCTTCACAAGTGACTTCTAATCAGATTGTGTGCCTGTGGAGTATCATCTCAGTTGTGTGACTGGATTTGTGGTTTTCTGTCAGAAAGATCACAGTTAGTAGTAATTGACTGAAAGTCATCAAATGGAACAGAAGTAACACCTGGCATTCCCTAAGGAAGCGTTGTAGGCCTTCTGCTATTCCTGATCTTCATAAATGATTTAGGAGACAATATAAGCAGCTGTTTTAGATTGTTTGCAGATGATGCTGTCATTTAGCATATTGTAGAGTCATCAGATGATAAAAACCAATAGCAAAATAATTTAGACAGTTTACCTGTATGGTGAAAAAAAAAAAAAAAAAAAAAAAAAAAAAGGACAATTGACTCTAAATAACGAAAAGTGTGAAGTTGTCCACATGAAAAGAAATCTGCTAAATTTTGGCTACACAATAAATCACACATATCTAAAGGCTGTAAATCCAACCAACTCCTTAGGGATTACAGTTGTGAATAACTTAAACTAGAGTGATGTAAGTAATGTTGTGGGAAAAAGAAAACCAAACACTGTGATTTATTGGCAGGACACTTAGGAGATGCAACAGGTCTACTAGAGTGCTTACACTATGCTTATCTGCCTTTTTTCTGGAGAATTGTGCAATGTAGGATTCACTTGAGGTAGGATTGACAGGGGACACTGAAAAAGTTCTAAGAAGTTGTTTCATTTTGTATCATCATGAAGTAGAGGAGGGAGTGCAACAGACATGATGTATGATTTTGGTTGGGAATCATTAAAGCAAAGGTGTTTTCATTGCGGCTGGGTCTTCTCATGAAAGATCAGTCCCAACTTCCTCCTCAGAGCATGAAAATATTTTTTGGTGCCCACCTACATAGTGAGAAATGTTCATCATAATAAAATAAGAGAAATCAGAGATTGCGCAGAAAGCTTTAATTGTTCATTTTTTCTTTGCACTTTTCGAGAGTGGAACACCATAGAAATAGTTCAAAGGTGGTTCGGTGAACACACTGCCAGGCACTTAATTGGTAATTGCAGAGTAATCATGTAGATGTAGACAAGATGAAGTGGGTGAATGTTGAAGTAAGAAACAAGCAATTATGAAGGAATGCATATTTTCTATTGCACAGAAGAAGTTAAGCAGTAGACAACAGAACAGGAACACGTAAAAAATAAGAGTTAACTCATATGAGAATCTTGTGAAATAGAAATGGGAAGATAAATTTTGAAAAGAAAAAGAAAAGCAATAAACTAATTGTATTAGTGAAATTGAACATGGATTATGAGATAAAAAGAGATGTTCAAGTCAGAGACATAGTTTTGGAAAAAAAGTAAAAAAAAGGATCATCCATGACTGTATTTTGTTGAGTTCAAAGAAAAAAATGTGAGTTTTATAGCCAGATATAAAATCATGTGGATCAAAGAGAAAAACTAAAAGGAAAAAAAAGAGAAGAGAGAATAAAATATTTGTAAAACAGACCACTACAGGAGACAGAATTATAACCAGAAAGGCAGTAAGAAAATGCATGTAGGCACTGTTATTGCATAATAAAGTTTAAGGCGAAGAACCAAGAAGTACAGGAGACAGAGTACAGATAGTGATTAAATTGTACACTATGAGTGATAGTAAATAGTTGTTTCAATTTTTTTTAGTTTATCATAAGGGCTACTTGCAGTTAAAACCATCATTATATTTATTGCTATCGATACAATGTTAACAAAAACATATTTGAATAAATTAAATCACATGCTTCAAGCATCAGTCTCTTTTCACATATGAACATGAACTATGTAATTGGCAGAAATATGAAGATAAAATGCATGGAAAAAAATAAAACAAAACAGAAAGTAAAAAAGAAATTAGAAACTTCCTGAAAAAAGAGAGAGAACACAGAACAATTCAAACCACTTGAAAGAATAAAGACATATCGCACAATAAAAATGGAGTAACTATAGTTCACGGACAAGAAGAGATCAGCAGCCATAGTGTAGCTTATATTTTATAAGAGAGAACAGAGATTAGAAAAAAAGAATACATTAGAAGCTAGACAGCAGACTGAAGAGTAAAGAACAACATAGAAAATATAGTTAAAAATAATATGGTAAGTGATTGGAACAGTGTGGAATAGAGGGAATTATACATTTCTGAGATGTGAAAGACACAAAATGAGTGTGAGAGGTGAATAGCAGATAAGAAAGGTTAGAACACAGAAGAGAGGGAAATAAGAACCATCAAATGTTCAAATGTGTGTGAAATCTTATGGGACTTAACTGCTAAGGTCATCAGTCCCTAAGCTTACACACTACCTAACCTAAATTATCCTAAGGACAAACACACACACCCATGCCCGAGGGGGGACTCAAACCTCTGGCGGGACCAGCCGCACAGTCCATGACTGCAGCGCCTTAGACAGCTCGGAAGAACCATCAGTGAAGAGAAATCAATGAATAAGTTTCTCAGGTAACAGATACTCACTGGTGGTAGAAAAAAGAAAAGTAAATAAAACTAATTTTATGATTGATAAGCAGAATGTTACTGATGAGTGTAGTACCACAAAAAGAACACAAGACATATTGGTAAATGAAATAATGCACAAGAGATGGAAAGGTAAGGAAATGAAGAGAAGGGGAAGAACAGAAAAGGACTATTATAAGTTGAAATGGTAGGAAATTGAAAGGGTGTATGAAAATATGGAGTTCATGATAAAATAAAATTAATGAAATAAATAAAAGTAATGTAGACTAATAGACAGTAAGACAAAGGGGGATGAAAAGAATAAAGTATGAAAGAGGGTGTTTTGTGAGAAGAAAGATTCAAAGAAAAATGTTTGAAAGTGAAAGAAATAAACAAGTCAATGGTGAATAGACTAGAGAATGAAGAAATAATGATGCAATAAATTGTAGCAAATCTAGAAAGCAGAGACAAAGATATATGGAAAGGGAATTATAGAGATGAGAGACAATAATACAGATACAAGCACTGTAGAAGAGAAACTTATATTGAGCAGATGAAATTATGAAACATTATAGAAAAAATAATTGTAAAGATAAAGAATTATGCAGAGTAAGAAGAGCAGAAAAGGCAAAAGATGAAGCAAACAGGTGAGATGGCAGATGTAGGAAAATTTGTGTACTGTGGAGATTGTGACAGGCAGCATATTTGAGAGTAAAATCAAGATCACACAGGAAAATAATGAGAGAGAGTAGACAAGAAAGCAAATGTGTGCTAAATTAATTGGTGAAGAAAGAGTGTGGAAATGAAACATACCACTTCTATAAGTTGCATTAGGGTCAGGAGATATAGCTCAATGAACTGGAGAAAACAGTTTGGTAACAGAAAACAGAAAGTTTAGATGATAATAAATACTGCAAGGGTGGCAGAAGTACAGGAAATACAATACACAGTCAACATTAAACTAATAAATGTACATAGATACGGAGTGGTTAGTGTAGAATGTACCAAAAGAAAGAAGATGTGCAGGATAAAAGATGTCAAAACATGAAGACATGTGCCACATCATAACTTACAAACCACACATGCATTTGTGAACATGTAGATTGCAAAAAAATCAAAGAGCAAATAAGGTTAATGTTGTCTCAAAATTGAACAGAATCAACATAATAGTTCAAATGACAGCTACATTAAGAATGGACAGGTAAGTGTAGAGTATAAAGTGCTACCTGACAGAAAGCTGAGTAGAAAGCATAAAGAAAATAAATCATAGCACTAAAGGAGAAAGGTTTGGACAGAAGAGGAAGTGTAGAAAAACCAATACTATAAAATGTATACAGAACTGTAGAGGATTGGCAATAGGCTAAAGAATGGGGAGGTCCTGGAGTTGACATCACCTAAAAGGCAAGGAAAATAGCAGACTAGTACCCATACTTGACTCATGAATGGAAAGAATGAAAGGAACGGAAGAAAATAACAAAAAAAAAAAAAAAAAAAAAAAAAAAAAATTAACAAAGGAATGGAATGCAAGTCAGTTCTAGTCTAAAACAAATGCAACAATTATGACAAAGAATAAATAAAATGAGACTGAAAGTTATGCAGTAGGAATGGTGCAAAAATAAGAGAACATTGCAGAAAAAAAGGTTTATAGTATAGAAAAAGTAGAAATTATTCAGAACAAGTGAATATAGGAAGTCTCTTGTGAAGACGAGTTGAGGGAGTGTGTTTCACCTCTTAGACAAGGAATATTACTAGGACAATTTGGACAATCTGTTTGCCAATTACAGAGCAAGTAGCACTTGTGATGGGGATGAGACCTTTCCTGGAGGAATGCTAAAACTGCCATGCAGAGCAACTAAGAATCAATTTCCTACCTACTAGCATGGTGAATCATTCAGTGACTTCTGTAGATTACTTTTATGTGCCTTTCTTATGTTGATTATCAATTTCTATACTTAGTCCACTGTAATGGAAAATAAATACTTCTTTGCCATGTCTGTGCACTGCAGTATCACTGATTTAAGAGGTGCACTGTGGAATGATCAGTACTTCCTTGTGAAGCAGCCTATAGCCATTCGTTGTGTTGTAGTAGATAAGATGGATAGGGCTCACCTGATCGCCCTTCAGTTTGCAGACAAATTATACGTAGAAAAGTGTAAAATTTATAAAGAAAGAAGAAAGGTTAGTTCACATTGCAGACTGCAGGCAGACAAATGAACAAATAACAGTTCTGAATAAAATAAAAATGATATAAACTTGGCTGTACCTATAGCACTACAACAGACAAAATTCAGCCATATATGCAGTTTCTAGATAGGCTGAGAAACTAAAATAGGTCAGCAGATAGAGAAGTTACTGAACATTTTACAGACACCTATGGAACAAGGAGGACTGTATCACGAATATGAGAGGTTAAGGAGACAACAGTCTCTTGCAGCTGAAGCCACATCGAGAGCAACAGCAGCAGTAGTGCTTGATGGGAGTGTCAATTGGGTAGGGGTAAGAAGGAGGCTGGGGCAGGGAGGAGCTGGGATAGCAGGATAGGGATGGGGGACACTGGAGTGCTGCTGGGGAGTGTTCAGGCACGAGGTGGAGA
The DNA here is from genome assembly GCF_021461395.2 of Schistocerca americana. Classification (NCBI taxonomy): domain Eukaryota; kingdom Metazoa; phylum Arthropoda; class Insecta; order Orthoptera; family Acrididae; genus Schistocerca; species Schistocerca americana. Next base: position 648,839,331 of record NC_060120.1, on the reverse strand, counting down.
GAGGGTAGGGAAGCTAGGTGAAGTTGGGAAGTAAGACGGTGGACAGGGGAGAGGTTTGGGTGGGGGGGATAGTGGTAAAGAAGAGAGTAAAAAGACTGAGTGCTTTGGTGGAATGAGGGCTGTATAGTGCTGGAATGGGAACAGGGGAGGTGCTGGGTGGGTGAGGACAATGACTAACAAAGGTTGAGGCCAGGAGGGTTATGGGAATGTCAGATATATTGCAGGGAGAGTCTCCACCTTTGTAATTCAGAAAAAGTGATGTTGGTGGGAGGGATCTATATGGCACAGGCTGTGAATCAGTCACTGAAATGAAGGATGTTGTGTTGGGCAGCACGCTCAGCAACAGGGTGGTCCACTTGTTTCTTGGCCGGTGGCCATTCATGCGGACAAACAGCTTGTTGGTTGTCATGCCCCACATACTATGCAGCACAGTGGTTACAGCTTAGCTTGTAGATCATATGAGTGATTTCACATGTAGCCCTGCCTTTGATGGGGCTGGTGATACTTGTGACTGGGCTAGAGTAGGTGGTGGTAGGAGGATGTATGGGACAGGTCTTGCATCTAAGTCTATTACAAGGATACGATCCATGAGGTAAGGGGTTGGGAGCAGGGGTTGTGTAGTGATGGACAAGTATATTGTGTGGGTTCAGTGGATGGCAGAATACTACTATGGAAGGATAGTGGGCAGGACAGTTCCCATTTCAGGGCATGATGAGAGGCAGTCAAAACCCTGGTGGAGACTGTAATTCGGAGATTGAGGAAAATGACTATTGCTCAGAAGAGAGAAAATGATGGATAAAAGAGCAACAGACACACTTATTTAGCTAGCAAACAAACTGGTTAGGATACCAGGTGAAAGACAACAGAACAGTATACAGTAATGATTAAATAGAATGAAAACGATGTTTACATAAATTGTATATAAAATAATGTGATTAGATGATGTAAGCAGACAACCAGTGAAGCTGAGAATGCTAGAAATAGAAGGAAGAATGTGCATCAGTAATTAAGTGTGGGCAATGTATGGCTCAGACAGAAGTAACTGGTAGTGTTATGATCCAAGACAAAAAAGAGAATATAAAATACCTTGAAATCATAAGGCCAGAAAAAAAGAAGGTGAAAAAGAGGAAATAGAGAGAAGTAACTGGTAGTGTTATGATTCAAGACAAAAAAGAGAATATAAAATACCTTGAAATCATAAGGCCAGAAAAAAGAAGGTGAAAAAGAGGAAATGGAGAGATAACAAAAATGTGAAGAACAGATAAAATTATAGAATTATGGCAGAAGACTAAATAGTGCTGAAGTTGTAAGAAAAGAGGAAAGTATAGAGCTGAAAAGAGGAGGAAGGTAAGACAAGAAGAAGCCAAAGTTGCTATACTGGGTAACAGTACATGAAAAGATGATTCAGTACAGCACATACAAACAAATAGAAAGTCTGTAAAAGTGCAAAAGAAAAACAAGTGCTCAGAAGAAATGAAAGGGTGAAGGGTAAAATAGTTAAACTGGGGGAAATATTGTCTAAAGAAGGGAGAATATTGCAGATTGGTAAAGGTCAAGAGGGAAGTTAACATAATGTAGCGTGAGAGGGAAAAACAAAAAGCATGCTTAAGATACATATGAATCCAGGCTATTTGTAGTCAGTTAATGGTATTAAAACACAAAGTTTATGCAAAAGTACACAATACACCAAGAAACATCAGCAAAACAGAAAGAGGTAATACAGTTATACATGGATTAATCACAAGTGGAGTACATGGAGGATTAAAAATGTAAAAAAACTTTGAAAAGCAGTAAAACAATAAGAATTAAAAAGACAGGAAGAAATGAAGGGAAAAAATTTAACACTGAGAAAGTCAGGCTGGGGTAATAAACATCAAAACCCATTTGGAGAACAAAGACCAAAGAGAACAAGTTAAATACCTTAGAGTCTATGAGAATCAATAGCAGATGAGAGAGGTGAGGGCAGGTGAAAGAACCTGTGGAGAAACAGATGTGTCTAAAAGAGTAATTGTGGATAATATGTAAACTGATATGGAAAGATAGTGGACTGTGCTACACTTGCAGTTATAGATTGAGCATGACTTTCAGGGTGGAGTCAAACTAGTGTTCTTCTTTTACTTCTCAGTACTAAGTCAGGGAGACATTCAAGTGTACCTTGGGACTTAATATACACAGTCAGTTTCCTGTTGGTGTTCCCAGCAAGTTCTTGGAGGCTCAATCAAGTGCTAAGTACATGGAGAATACTTAAATGAAATATTATTGCTTGTGTAGAGTATGCCGTCTGATGCTGTGAGATATTTTATCCATTTTTGCTTTGCAAAAGACAGGCTCAATTTTTTTGACAGAAGCGCCAATAGTTTGAAACTGAGCATGAGCTCAGGGTGAAAGTGAAGGAATGTGATGCACCCAGTCTTAATCTAAACATTAATCAGTCATCAGAATAGTGCAGTTTCAGTGGAGTAATGTAGGGTACCATGTTTATTTACTTATATCTCATTTCCTGACACTTTATCACAACAAAATGTACAAATAGTAACATTTTTTGGAGGTCAACATGGTGCATCACTTGTACTACATATAGGCAAGTGTAAAAATGAAAACCAGCAAATACAGCATTTGGAAATGCACAGAGCCTATGATGTCATGGAGCATCACTGTTTCATCATCTAAGTTCATAAATGTCTTGCACTGAACAACATTAAATGTCTCAAGTTGAAAACTGAAAACATGAAGAACATTGAGCATGCAGTCAAGTTAATATAAGACAAACATTGTTTCAGTACTGTTTGTTGAGAGAAAGTGTAGGGAAATGTGATGTTGGTCGCTAAATGTACCACCTATAGATTTTATCTTGGAGTTAGCTTTTGATGTTACTTAGTAGTTGTTTATGAAAAGGAAAGAAGATACAGTGGGCAAGCTTTTTAAAGAGCTCTGGCACCATAGCTCTGATTGGTAAATTTCATAGCCTTACTCAATATGAAAACCATGAGTGAATGTGATATAGGCCATATACTTTATCAGAACATAATCATTTGAAGTCAGAGACAAACTTTGGGCATGCAGGAGAAACAAAGATTACTGATAGAAATTACAGATAAAATAAAAGTCACAAAGATTTACTAAACATGTAACAGTAAGTGAGAATTAGAAGAGTAAGCCTGCAGGTACAAGATACAAGAAAGGAAATGATATGGGGATATAGACAGAAATGTTTTACAAAACAGAGGACAGATATTGTGAAATGAAGCTTGGTATAGAGTGAAGTTTGGAAAATGACACAGACAGGAATCAAGGTGTAGAAAACGAGACAGAAATGTATAGAAAAGTAAAAAGGGCAGTTAAGGGTTATGAAAAAGCATAAAAAACACATATGAATGTACCATCAAGGTTGAAGGGCAGTTGGAAATTATGTTACCTGGAATATCAGCCTGCAAAGCAGTAAAATTGTTAAAGGAAACTTGCAGTATACAGAGGATTGTAGGATATAAAATCAAAAATTATGACCTTAACAGGTAGTTCATCATGCAGGAGAAACAAAGATTGCTGATAGAAACTAAAGATAAAATAGGAGTAACAAAGATATGCTAATTATATAAGATGGTAAGTGAGGATTAGAATAAGTTCACAAGCACAAGATATCATAAAGAAAGCAAGATGGGGACACAGAAACAAATGTTTTATAGAACAGAGCACAGGTATTGTGAAAGGAAAGGTTGGATTAGAGTGAAGTTTAGAAAATGAAACAGACACGAATCAAGGTGCAGCAAATGAGTCAGAATTATAGAGAAAAGTAAAAAGGGCAGTTAAGGGTTATGAAAAAAGAGAAAAAAACGAGTGAGACTGTAGAGTAGATGCAAGGTAATGGGAAGTACAAAATAGAGGGATTGCATGGAAACATACACATGATAAACACAGTAATAATTGTCAAAGAACTTAAGGTACAGAAAATCAGATGGAAGATAACATGTACCATTGCTTCACTTATGAAATAACAAGTAACTCTGATGACAGGGAAATCAAGAAAAAGTACAAGGCAATTAATATTTGACAGTGAAGTCAAAATGATAGGAAAATAAATAAAAAAAAACAAGATAATAGTTCTAGGAAGAATAATTACCAATTGCTTCACAGATAATGCATCATGTGCATTGTTGGAAATAAAGACAGCACATAGAGAAAACAGAAGCAGAAGAATTAAAGAATATGAGAATTATGAATGAAATTGATAATGAACTGTGATGGCTATTAAAGAAAATAAAAAAGTGACAACATAAAGATCATAATGTAGGAGGGATGTGGCAAATTGCAGTAAGTTACTAAATGAAACAAGACACATGGAGAGACACATATTAGATTGTACTAAACTGATAGTCTATATTGAGAGGAATGAATGAATGAATGAAAAATAATAACAATAACATGCTGTTTGTTGAAATTATCAGGGGGTACAAAACACGCACGAGAGATTGAACATAATAGAACAGCAAACAAAAGGTCATTCATTACTTTTTAAAACTAAGTACCAGGCCAGGACTCAAACTCAGAATGCTGACTTTCATGGCCTGTATTCTTTCAGTTTAGCCAATTGAATATGCCTCAAAAGTAGTGTCACACTTTCAGTAGGTGACTAACTCTTTTCTGTGAATAAAATGTTGCAATAAAAAATGGTACACAATATCGCAGATAAAGCAGAACGTACAATATTTCTGGGAGCATAATTTTTGAAGGTGATGTTCTTAAATAAAATTTTCTCAATTCAAGTATAGATTTATGTTTGCCAATTCAAAAACTAGTTCCATACTTTGACCTACCATGATTCAATCATTTAGGAAATTGCTGTAATCAGGATGTGCACCATCCACTTTTATTGGAGCAGCAGCATTCTTAGCATGCATGGAAGTGGACGCTCAGTGTTGAGGGCCCATGGAGAGAGGCACTCAGCAGTTTAGTTTTCAAAAGAGTACAGTACAACTGACATTTGGCTGAAATCAGTCAATTTGGTTGATGTAACATAGTGATCTGTAACATAGCCCACGGTCTAAGTTAGGTTGTAAGGTGGTGAACTAGTTTTGAGTTGGCAAAGCCAATGAATTTGAATGCCAAATAAAGGTTGTGGCAACACCATATTTAATTAATCAGTTTCAGCTAAACACCAGTTGACCATACTCATTTGGTTGCTCATCAAAAGAGAAGGAGGTGCTGTTACTTTGTAACTTTTGGAAACACTATCATCATCATTGGTAGGTTATGCAAAATCCTTGACTTCTCCCTGAGGTCATCATGATGGAATATTGTATATATTTAAAAAAAATCAAAAATCTATTCAGTATCAATAAAATGGTTCAAATGGCTCTGAGCACTATGGGACTTAACATCTGAGGTCATCAGTCCCCTAGAACTTAGAACTACTTAAACCTAACTAACCTAAGGACATCACACACATCCATGCCCGAGGCAGGATTCAAACCTGCGACCATAGTGGTCATGTGGTTCCCGACCGAAGCACCTAGAACCGCATGGCCACACCAGCCAGTATCAATAAAGATTCACCTGCTGTTGATAATGATGATGATGATGATGAATATGATTGAAAGCTTAATTTCTTACTGAAACCTGATACAGCAAGAAAACTAAGAAAAGTGTTGCTGTTCACAGTGGAGCAGCCAAAAACTTTAACCAGTACAGTACCCAGAGTCTGAGAAACCCAAACAGTATAAAAGCAGTAAAAAAACTAGTGATACACTGTTGTGCTAACGAAACAGGTCAGAGAATAAGTGGTGTAAAAATAAATAATCAATGGAAGAAAACAAACAAAATATGAAGTTTGCTGCTCAATCATGAGAGAACAAAGAAAGATACATGCATGTGAAGGTGTGGAGAAGATTCATAACATGAGGAAAAGATGTATTGCTGGAAATAAATAGAATGAGAGAGAGAGAGTGTTATAAAGCACATAATGCAGAAATAAAAGAAATGATATCAGTGACACAATGGAGACTAGAAAGAGAAGAGATACTGATAACCGAAGTAGATGGTAAACAAGGCACATAATAACAGTGAAGTCTGTAGCATGAAATATGACAGTTGAATACTGTTGCTACTGTTGAGACTGTTGAAGGGTACACTGGACAGAGAATGATGATAATGGAAAAGATCATAGTGTACACAAATTAGAAAAAGAGATGGATTTTATGCAGATGCAGAAGAGAGATGTAAGACAAAAGAAAAAAAGAAAAAAAAAGAGACAGACAAACATAGGAGGAGGGTGGATGTAGGAGAGATAAAAAGAGTTGTGTGTGTGTGTGTGTGTGTGTGTGTGTGTGTGTGTGTGTGTGTGTGAGAGAGAGAGAGAGAGAGAGAGAGAGAGAGAGAGAGTGAGTGAGTGAGTGGGGACACATTGACAAAGAGATAAAAAATGAAGCAAACCAAAGAAAATAGGACAATAAGGAACAGCAGAAGGCAAATAAGAAAGTATGTGATGGAAGAATGTTCCAAACATGTATGAGATGAAAATGCAGACAGCATAACAGCACTAATGCAAATAAAGGGCATTTAAACACACACACACACACACACACACACACACACACACACACACACACACACACACACACACATATATATATATATATATATATATATATATATATAATTCTAACACTGATCCATCATACCAAACAGAAAAAAAAAACATAGTGTAAGTCACACAAAACCATGGTCAAATTCCCAAAATTGAATTATTTATTTAACTGAAACAATTAAAAGAAAGCATAGCTAAATGAGAAGCTACAGGGAACAGTAAAATACAATTTGTATACAGCAACAGAACATACAATGGTAGGGAAGAACTGTGTAAGGAGTAGCCAAGAGCATAACATGTAGATAAATAGGAGAGGATACAACAGAAAGAAATTTATAGTTACATGTGAGGGTGGTAGATAAGGTAAAGGCACACAGTAAGTGATACAGAAGATTAGACAAGTTTGTAATTATATGAAATGAAATGAACTATAAATGAGATAATGAGACTCCAGAAAATAAACACTAACTTATGTGACAGAACCAGCAGTGATATATTAGGCAAGGATAAAATAACTAAAACAACTCAGAGTTCAAAACATTCAGGGAAATATGAATAAAAAAATTAGACAACACAGAACTGAAATCAAGGAACAAGGTAGAAAATTGGAAAAGGGCAATCCAGAAAGTATAGAAGGTTGGAGAAGGGAGTGAGGATTAAAGGCAGAAGTCTACAGCAGATAACAGCAGGTAGTATCACTCATTGACAGTGGAAGGCACAAAAGTGTGGGAAAGTTGAACTGTAGTTAGAATTAGAATTTGTAGCACAGGGAGAGAAGTCAACAAATTAAGACAACAACATGAAATAGATTTCAGCTAGTGCTGGACTGAATGTATACAAGTAAAGTAGAAGATAAGGCAAAGGCACAGGACAAAAAATTGGAGCGGAGATGGGAATTTATATAAACAAGATAGTTGTTATAATTTAGATAAAGTGTGAGAAGATGTAAAATAGTGGGTTGATAAAAATAAATGTTCATTTGTATCTCAACAACATAGTCCAAGGTTAAGAAAAAAAGATAGAATGCAGATGAGAACCAGTGGTTTATTGGATTCCAGAGCACTAAAAAGAATGACAGCATGAAAAAGAAGGGAGAGTGTTCATAAACATGGAACAAACATAACTGGAGCTGGAGATAGTGCATTTGTCTGGTAAGTGGAGGTACAGTTCAGTGCATATTAGCTAGTGAAAAGTCAAGTAACAGAAAGTTCGTCATAGATCAAAAGATGAAAGCCACACACACACACACACACACACACACACACACACACACACACACACACACACCTGCACTGGTAGGTGTGTGTGTTATGCATATGTTCACACAATCTAGATTATTAAAGGTTTTGTCCTTAAGTTAGAAAAGTTTGCTCTCTTTTTTCTGTTTCTGTGAATTACTCCACACTTCCACTATTCAGTAAACTCGTAAACTATTTACATTCTGCTAAAATGTTCTTTATCACATTTAAATTTAAAGATGAAAGTGCAGGTCATTCAGTGAAAGCGAAGACTTTCTTTTTTGAATGCAGTAAGCAAGAATTTTCAGTCAAGGAAAGCAATGTAGACCTCTGTATTTTTATAATTTAGATCCTGTTAAATAATATCAACTGGACAGAAGAATAAAATGAACAGATGAAAGAATAGAATACCAAGAGTACAAACCAAGGTAGACAGCATTGAACATACAGTAAATGGGAAACTACGGAAGACACAGGAATGGATGATAAGAGACCAATAAGAAATTACTGGTGGCTCCTGGGAAAGTATGGGAAGTATGAAAGAAATGGTAGAATGTACAGCTGTGGAATTAAAAACAGGACTTTTAAACAAGCAGAAATATGTAGTGAATACTGACTTCAACAGATAATGCAAGAAAACACAGCTGTTTCTAACAGATGTATAAAGGATATTTAATTCTATTAAACATAAGCAAACAATCTGGCAATGCAAGACTGATAAGCTAATGAAACAGAAGAATAAGATGCAAGACAATAATAGGTACAGGAGAAAGTATGTAAAGAGTGACACACAGATAGGAAACTAAGAAAACATCAAAGTAATGGATGTTATGCAAATATAGGATAGAAGATATATATGAAAAATGAACCATAAAAGGAGGAAAAGATTATGCAGAATGCATGGTATTATGAAGTTTACATAAATGGTAAGCAGCATATGAGATGAGGTGATGGAGAGAAAACTCAAAAGTTAGTTAATTAGCAACTAGCAGAATACAAAACACAGCACGACAGAATGCATAACGCATATGTATACATCAGTTATACTGAACACAGTGTGACATAATTCAGAATGTATACTGTATTGAAGTTCACTGAAGACAAAAGGCAAAAGGCAAAAGGCAAAAACTATTAGTGATGACCTACACTAAATATGTAGCTGAAAAAGTTGGCGAGAAAAGAAGGGGAGTGGGGGAGAAGAGGTAATGTGCATAGGAAGAAAAAGAGAAAGAGAAACAGGAAACACAAGAATAAATGAGTATAATGAGCAAAAGTAAAAATAAGAAAGAAAAGAAATGTGATAGTAGTAGTAGTAATAGTAGTACAAGTAGATAAAGAAGAAGAAGAAAAGAAATAGAAAGAGAGAAACAAAGAAAAGAATGAACATAAGAATGCTTGAAAAAGAAGGGAAGAATGCAGAAAGACTACACAAAGCTTGAAAGAAATAATGCATGAAGAAAGACGAAAAGAAGAAATTAAAAGGAAGAGAGAGAAAAGGAAAAAGGAAGGAATGAATTGAGAAAGCACAAACAAGTTACAAGGATAGAGAAAAAACAAAGAAAGTAGTAGGTACAAAGAAAGAAATAAAGGAAATTCTAAGCATGAAGAAAAGAAGACAGAAAAAAGTCTCATAGCCAAAGAGGATGGAACCAAGCAGCTCCAAAAAAAGCAAAATGGAAAGACAAGAAGAAGAAGCAGTAGAAGAATATGAATTAGTCATGGGTATGTAACAGAAGACAAGATGAATTGAGAGTTTGCAAGCAAAAAAGAAAAGTAAGAAATCAAATGACATATGTAACTAAGGTGAGAAAGATAAGAACAGAAATTAAAAGACAGAAAAAGGACGTGGGGAAGAATGCAAAGTGTTCACAGGTATGAAACAAAGGACAGAGACAATGAGAAGGGGGTAGTCAAAGACGTAAGAACTAGAGACGAAACAGATATTGGGAGAAAAGGAAGACTGTGAAGAGGAAGGTAAAGAAGGAAAAAAAGAATGAAGAAAACAGGAAAGAAATTTAGAGGGAACTAGAGAGCCAATGAAAATAAAATAGATTAAAATGAAGAAACTGACATAAAGAAAAAATAGTGAAAACATTAGGAATATGTTGTGGGTGCTCGTAAGATTGTTTATTTGAATTAAGTCTCAGTTATACAATAGCCTGGATGCACCAATAAATAAAGATGGGGAAAAATCACAGCCTGGAATGAGTTAGGTGCACAAAAATTTTAAGGTCAACAGAGCATGCAATCTTGAAAGAAGAGAGATTCACATCTGCAGATATCATGAAAGGTGCATCTACATGAGTATATAAGATTTTATTTGCAAATACAACACAAGAAAAATAAATGCAGAACAAATTATAGAACATGGAAGGATTAAGAGAATACAACATCCAGAGCATATCATGCAAGATAAAGTTTAACATGCCAAGAATGCAATGGTATTGAGGAAATGTTTTAATATTTTCCACATAGTAAAGAACAGTCCTGGAAAATACACCATATACAGTGCAGGACTTGCAGTAGGACGGTCAGTGTGCAATGCTAATTGAGAAATCAGAATCTCTGGGGCAGAAGTAAGTAAGTTGGCAGAAGATAAGCAGAAATTAAATGAGGTATAGTAATCCAAGAAATGTTTGCTGTTAGGTCTTCAATCAGACAATGGGATGATGATAGAAGTGATTAGAATGTTGAGATGAATGTAACGAGTACAAAAAGTTCAACAATTAGCAAGAGAAAGTAAAACAAAATAAATGAATAAATAAATATATGATGATGGAAAGTAAATGTTAGTAAAAGAAAGTAGGACGAAGTGGAAAGAGTATCAAATCAACTTGGCACAAAAGATAAAAAGAGACAGTGAAACAGACAATAGTGTAATAACTCAAAAATATAACACAATAATAATAATAACAATTTCATGTGGCTTATGGGCTGTGTGAAAGTCTTTCAACTGGACATCACTTCAGTGATTTGTGTGACCCTAAATCTACTCCAGATATCTAGCTGGTGAAAGAGGACCTGCTGTTTAACATTGCATCTAAACTATGTGTCGTTTCTGGTGACTCCTGATATCATTTAGAGGTGAAGGTTAGGCTAAAAAGTAGACTGAAAAATTCAAGTTCCAACTGGAACTCCATCCCATGACCTCTTGGTTTCCAATAATACTTCATCAGTAGACCACCAGGCCTGACTAGAAATCTAGGCAGCAGATAATGAGACAAACTGATATATTAAGTAACAGGCTGAAGCCAGTGTAGTTGGAGATAGATAAGACAGAACAGGATACAGCTGAGAACAAATCACTTGTCAAAGAGAAATATATATCTTATTAGCACTTTTCAGCTATTCAGATTATATTACTAGCAGAAACTGAGAATGCTCATATTACAGAAAAGGCAAAATGACAGAAGGAACAGTTATGTCAAATAAAGATATGCAAGGACAGTACCATACATAGACAGTGGGACAATTCAGAAGAAAGCAATCAGAGTAATGGCAAGACCAGATAGCAGAACTCATTGCAAATCTTTGTTCTCTAAGTATAAGATTTTTATCATAATTAATTTATGTATTCTATAGACACAATGAATTATCAAATTTAAATATAACAAATCAAAGACATGATTAAAACACAAGAATTAGTACTAATCTGCCCCTACCACAAAATAGACCAGCAAAAACAAATAAGAGTCATACCTACACGGCAATCAAAATATATGACATATCATGTGAACATACCACAAGCATGGCAATCAAATCATGTAAGAAAAAACTGCACAGCTAATTGCTAGCTAACCCATTTTATTCTTTATAAGAATTTTTATAAATGCCAAATACAACACTGCAAATAATGTAAAAACGTATTTTGTAACATTAATAAGTAAATGTACTGATGAAGTCTATTGCATGTACAGATGCTTAATGACTATGAAAGAATCTGAATCTGAATAGCAACAAACAAGAAATACAAAGTGACCAGTGAGTAACTGAAAACCACACTCATTACAAAGAGGGGATATCACAACTAAAACTTTAGAACAAGTTTTTGCTTGTAAAAAAGCAAGGTGTACATAGGATAACAGAAGATTAAGAGCAGAAATACAAATACTTAGCAAGTGAAGAAGTGAGAAATTAAGAAAAGCACAGAGCACATAATAATATACAGAAAAGTGCTTGCCAACGTATTTTGCACAAGTACTGTTAATCTTCTAAAATATCATAAGTTGTGTGATAGAATAAAGTCATAAAAATAGGGAAAAAGAATGTGATAAAATGTTTTTAAAATGCATGATATTATCCAATACATAACTCTTTACTTTGCTCACAGGTAATAATGCACATGCAAGAGTAAATAAGAGTATTAATAACACTTGTGGGAGCTTTTAGGTAAAGGATCATACTATTGGAGTGAGTACAAGAGGTCAAAACATCCATACACAATTGTTGTAGAGCATAAAAGATGCAGAGAGCATATAAAGGTAGAATAACAGCTTTATAAATAAGAAAAAGGAAGAAGAACACAATACAGAACCTATACAAATATGTAGGCAACTGAACTGTCACAGATGCTTTACAAGTGTTATTAATGCAGAAAGACACTGGCTGTTACAAGTACATAGGTGTTACAGGACAAATTAAACAGCATGTGACAAAAATAGAGAGAAAGAGTTGAGGTACATAATGCTAATCACTACTGGAGGCAAATAGAAGATAACCATGGAAAAAAGTAATAAAAAAGTTAAAATATAATTATGAAGTTAAAAAACTAGTAAGCAGATAGAAGATGGAAAGAATAGCTGTTTATATGACAGGGAGAAGAATACAATAAGCTATGATAACAGTAGAGGCTGGAGGTAGAAATAGAATATAGGTGCGAAGGAAAAGATGCTAACTTGGGAGAAGAGATGAGAAGACATAAGAAGATTCTGTCAGAAGATGAGCATTCTCAAGGAACTAAAACAATGAGTATGTTTAAAACAAGAGCACTGGGTAACACAGAAAAATTGAGGTCTTGACATGGAGACAGACAGTGTAGCGAAAAGGAAGAAAAGAGGACACAAGAAAAAATAAGTCTGCTGAGAGACAAGGACATGATCAAAGGAATGGCAAAAATGAAGATTATATATGTCAAACAAGAACACAGAAATTGCTGGTAATGATGCAACGGAATCAAGACATATGCACAGATGTTAGTTAAGGGATAAAATAAGGAAGGCAATACAGGAAGAGGAGAATCTATTACAATATAAAGACATGTTCCAAGGGAAGGAGCACAACTTTATTATATAACAGGAGATATGTATCAGTCAAGAATGTAGAGATTACAGTAAATAATACATCAGGATCTAGATATTGGCACACAGACAGAGGAGAAGCTGAAACAAAAAAGAAGAGGAGAAAAGGAGAAAACAACCTCTTAAAATACAAGTGAATCCCCAGGAGCAACAATATATGACAATATAATACAAGGTACATATCAAACAAGAACATACAGATTAGAGGCATTAATAGAGGAGAAACTGGCATAGATGTAAAGAGCAATAATTAATAAGGAAAATATGTTAAAGGACAAGATATGCTCAAGGAAAAGAAGGAAAATGAGTGGTGACAAAGAAGAACAAATAAATCATAACATAAAGATTACATTTCACTATACATGATGATATAAGTGCTAATACAGGAATAATCAAATGGGGAAATCAAAAGCGAACTATAGTCAAGGAAGAAGAATCTATCAAAAGATCAGAATCAGTTTACAGGAATGCAACAAAAATTTGTTAACAATAATGCAGAAGCACAACAATAAGGATGATGATCTAGGTTTCAGCACAGAGACAGATAGAAGGTTGATAGAAATAAAAACTGGGAAGCAGAGAAGATTGTGTCAGATAAAAAGCTCATGCTCAAGAGTAATGTAGAACTTGAATCACTGTACACAGGAGAATTCACATTAAAACTGTGGATAAAAGGGTGAAAGAGGAAAGAAAATGTGAAAGAGAAGAGAGAAATCTTCAATAAAGAGAAAAAAAGAAAAAAAGGGGTGGGGGCAGGCTTGGTAGGAAGGGGAGAAATATTTTGAGAATGAAGAAGTCAAATAAGAACATAAGGATGACTCAAAATAATGCAAATATTTTGATATTGAGATACACATGGGTAAAATAAAATGAAATAAGAGATAAGAAGATAATAGTCTGCCAAAGAAAAGGGTATGCCATAGGGGAAACAATTTCTGACAACATAACATGAGGCATATGTTAATAAAAAAAAAAAAAAAAAAAAAAAAAAATCAAAATTTATATGTCACATAGAATTTGATACAAATAGTAGCAGAGAAGTAAAAGAGATTTGAAAGAGGACTAGAGACATGAAAAAGAAGTAGCTGCCAATAGAAATATATGAAAACACAGCAGAAGGTATACATTCGAAAAGAACAACACATAAGTCATAAACATGCTGTTGGTGGGGTGATGTATTAATATACATATAAACAAAGGGGGGAAAGAAAAATGAGGATTTGAGAGGAGGAGAATTGTATTAAAAGACAAGGATATGCTGAAAAGGAAACAAAAACAATTTGACAGCAAAGGAGAAGCTATATGTCATATCAGAACATGGAGATTGCATCCCACATTTCAGGGATAAATAGATCTTGATATAGAGATAGATAGATGCCTGAAATGGGTGAGATGAGAAGAGAAGAGAACAGAACAGAACAGAGAACAGAACAGAGAACAGAAACAGAGAACAGAGCAGAACAGAAAACAACACAATACATAGGCAAAATAAATGGTGACAGAGAAAAGAGAATGAAATAAGGAGAGAGAAATCTTTCAAAAGACAAGGGCATGCTCAGGGGGAAGGGGAGAAAACATTTGATAATACAGTTCACATGCTGTAATACATGGTGAGTTAGATGCTGGCACAGAATAGACATATGACTGAAAAAAAAAACAAAAAAAAAAAAAAAAAAACAAAAAAAACAATAAGACCAAAGCAAGAACATGCTCAAGAGTAACAATATATTACAACAGAACTAAAGGCATATATATCAAACCAGAATGTAGGAATTCGATAATCCTGTACTGACAGATTGAAGTGTCTACACCGATGTCAACAGAAACTAGAATGTAGATGTCTGATTATGGGAGAATCTTGGTGATATGGTGATAGTAAGAGGTAGAGAAAGAAGTAAAATAAAAGAAAAACAAAGAAGAGAAGGGACACATCTGGCAAATAAGAGTGCATGCTCAAGTAACAGGTACAACCATTTGACATTAAAAAGAAGGTATGTATCAAACAGTGTCCTAGAGATCATATGCTATAATGCAGGATGATCTAGGTTTTGAGAAGGAAATAGGTGCATGAGTGGAACAGATGAAAAAGGGAGACAAGAAGAAAACAGTTTGTGAAGGACAATTGTATATTCAAGAGTAACAGCATGTATAAATGGAAAAGAAGATACAAACAATGCAAGAACACAAAGATTTAATGCCATAGTATAGAATGGTCTATGTGCAGGAATGTAGTGATTATGACACTCATCATAACACATTATGATCCAGATGAAAGCAACCAAAAAGAAAGACAAAAGAGTGGAAGGGGAGAATGCAAACAGCACAAATAGAGACAAAGGAAAGAAAGAATAAAGATGGATATATAAGGAGAGAATAATTTATTAATACATAGTAACATTATCAAAGGAACATGGAACATCAATGTGACAAAAACAAGGTATATGTCAAACCAAAACATAGACATTACATGAGGATAATCTAGTTATAGAGAGGCAGAAAAATGACTGAAAAGGAAGAGACAAGAAGAGAAGGATCGGTCCAGGGACAAGGGCATATCCACAATAACAATGTATAATTATAAAAGAGAAGCACGCAAGAGGCAAGTACAGAAAGATCATATATCATGTTTCAGGACAGAGAGAGATGCATGCATGCAAGAGAAGAGTAGCCAAGAATGAAGGGGCTGCCAACTGGTGAGGGCATGCTCAAGACTAATAATGAATGATATTACAGCAGAAGACATACATCAAACAAGGAAGTGAAGATTAGACATCTATATTTTGGAGAATACCTGGGGTTAGTAAGACATAGATAAAGGGATAACAGAGAAAAAAACATAAAGAGGAGAAGAGAGAAACAAGTACATATCACATGCAATAATAGAGGTTCATATGGATCTCATGATAGAAACAGGCAGATGGATGAAACAGAACAGAATAGATGACTGGAAGAGAAAAATCTGTTCAAGAAAATATTTATCAAACAAGATGCCATAATAAAAAAAGTTCAGATGTTAGTAAAGAGGTAGAAACCAGGGTAAAGCAAATAGAAGCTTAGGTGGGAAGAGGCAAGTCTGTCAAATTTCAGTACACAAAGGAAAGAGCAGTGACAAATTGACAACAAAGAACAAAGTATATATCAACAAGGATATAGAGAGGGCTTGGAGACATTAAGTAATTGTATCTGTCTAAAGGCAATGGCATGCTTAGGAGTATGTACTACATCTAAATCATGATGTGCATTTCTGTAAAATGTATGATTCAGAGGATCAAAACAAACAAATAAATAAATCTAACAAAAATGTAAAGATTAGTTATAAGAATTTAGGAGATCAGCACTATAAGTGACAGTCTTCAGCCAGTATGTGTTTTTATGTCTCATCAGCATGAAAGAAAACCAAGGAGTCTTCAGCATGAGGCAAGATATACACAATCACAATACCCGTTAACAAGAGGAGCATTGAAATACCCAGGTGTCGACTGATGAGAACGCAAGACAGCTTTCCAGTGGTTGCTCTAAAGATGTTCAGCTCACTGCCTCAAGAAGTGCAATCCCTGCCACTAGGAACATTCAGAAGGAGATTAGCGCAGGACCTGAAAGAACACCTATTGTACTTCATTGGTGAATTCTTTAATAGTGACCAAACTGAATGGACAAACAAATATTGTTTCTATTAAGTATAAATGTCTTAATTTTTGTGAATATTTTTTAAATGTATATAAGTAATTAATCTTGACAGAGTCTGTCCAGTCATGACTGGTAAACAAAACAGATCTAGTAATAAAGTAAAGTAATAATATAGTAAAAGGCATGAAAAAAATTGTAGATTGGAAGAGTGACATTTATTAGAAGATCATACCATTCTCAAAGTAGAGAGAACACAGGGAATATGTGCCACAAAGCAGAGAGCAATATGAATTTGGTAACAATGAAGGTATATATCAAATTAGAAAATAAGGAATATGTACCACAATTAATGATGATCTAAGTCTGGGCACAGACAAACATGTTACTGAAAGGGACCAGTCAAGGGCATCCTCAAGGGTGGCTGTACATGTGATAATGAAACAAAAGGATACCTACACAAAAAAGAAAAACGAATATAAAAGATAGATGCCACTACATAAGATGTGGTGTCACCGCCAGACACCACACTTGCTAGGTGGTAGCCTTTAAATTGGCCGCAATCCATTAGTATACGTCGGACCTGCGTGTCGCCACTATCAGTGATCGTAGACCGAGCGCCACCACACAGCAGGTCTAGAGAAACTTCCTAGCACTCGCCCCAGTTGTACAACCGACTTTGCTAGTGATGGCTCACTGACAAAATACATTCTCAATTGCCGAGACGATAGTTTAGCATAGCCCTCAGCTACGTCATTTGCTACGACCTAGCAAGGCACCATTATCAGTTGCTATTGATATTGTGAATCATGTACCGTCAAGACCGATGTTCATCATTCATGGATTAAAGTTAAGTATTCCACCAGCTATGTCCGTTTTTCTAAACTCTAATTTCCTTGTCCTGATCCAGACCTCACGCCAGCCTGCGTGAGCTAAAACGCGTGCCTTTCGGCCTCCTCTAGTAACAAGGTGTTGGCTCTCTTGCCAACCACAACATAAGATAATACAGGTTTTCAGACAGAGAGAAAGATAAGTAGGTGAAGGAGTAAAGAAGAGAAGGTAGAAGTAAAGTATCTGTCAAATAGTAATGCCATTCTCAATAAGTGGCATTGTGCAGAAGGCATACATTACAAGAAAGAAGAGATTAGATATCTGTAAATGGGAGAATCATAGGATTGGCAGAAAATAGATAGAGAGGTAAAAGAGGAGAAAAGCAGAGAAACAAAGAGAGAACTCTTTCATAAGAGAAGTGCATGCTCAAGGAAATAGGAGTAATCATTAGACATAAAAAGAGTTATTTATTGTGCAATACTGTAGAGATCAGATGTCAAAATGTTGGGTGATATAGATTTGGACATGGAAGCATGCAGGTGTATATTTAAGAGTAGCAATATACAAAAATGGAAAGAATACATATAACAAATATGACAAAAAGATTTCATGCCATAGTAAAGACTGGACCAGGTGCAAAAAATACTGATTATGGTACATGTCAGAAAACAGGATGAACCAGGTTTTAGCCATGAGGAGAATAAGGAGTGAAAAACTAGAAGATTGGACACATAAACAGAAATATTGGTCTAAAGACAGGGGTATACCGAAGAGTAAGAACATACAGAAGTTGAACTGAAAGTATATACTGTATCTAACTAGAATGTAAACTTTTTTAGAAATATGTAGGAGTACAGCATGTTGACATACATACAGACAAAGGCAAGAACAGAATAAGAGAGAAGATCAGATGAGTGGAATTTGTTAAAGATAAGGAAATTTTAAAAGGGAAAAAGAATATAAATGTAGTAACAAAGAAGATATATGTCAAGGAACAAAAAGATTTATGTGGTATAACTGACAATTATACAGGTTTAGACACAGAGATAGACAATATCCAAAAAGGAGATGAACTGGAGACAATGAAGGAAGAATCAATAGATGACAAGGGCATGCTCAAGAATGGTAATATTGGCAATAAAAGAGGAGGAATACTGGTACATAAAATACCAACATAGAGTCTATACTGACATATGTAGGATGACCCAGATTTTAGGACATAAAGAGAATGAGTGAGTAAGTGAGAAAGGGAGAGGGAGAGAGAGAGAGAGAGAGAGAGAGAGAGAGAGAGAGAGAGAGAGAGAGAGAGAGAGAGAGAGAGAGAGAGGTGAAACAGTATAGGAAATAGAAATAGAGTATCAGTCAAATGGTAAGTGCATTCTCAGGAGGAAGAATAAATGACGTGGTAGATGAAGGTATGCATCACAAAAGAAGAGATTAGATGTTTCTGTGTTGGAGAATACTAGGGTTAGTAATATATAGATACAGTGGTAAAAGAGAAGAAAAGCAAAGAGAAGAAGAGAAAATTCTGTCAAAAGACAATTGCATGCTGAAGGAAATGGCAGTAACTATTTTACATAAAAAGAAATTATGTATTGTGCAAGAACATAGAGATCACTTGCCATGATGCTGGATGATTAATATTTGGACATGGAAATAGACAGAAGGGTGAAATGGGAAGAACAGGGGACAAGAAAAGAAGAATCTGTGAAGGATAAAGGCATGCTCAAGAATATATCATATAACAGCAGAGAAGTTGGCATGCATCACACAAGATGGCATAATAAAGAAAGGTTAGAGGTGTTAGGAAAAAGCCATAAAAAGAGAGAAATGAGGAAGAGAAAAAAGTGAATCTCTTAAAAGATCTGGATAGCCTCGGGTTGAAAGGGGTGTAACAGTTTGACATCAATCAAGATAAATTGCATTAAACAAAAATATAGAGATTATATGTCATAATATGAAATGATCCTGGAGTTACCAAAGAGGCAGAGAAGTTGGTGAATGGGAAGAGGACTGGAAACATGAAGAATAGTAGTAGTCTAAAGATAAAGAGATGGCAAAGAGTAACAATATATGAAAGGAAGATAGAATGTGTATACTGTACTGGTATCTAACAAGAATGCATTTATTAGCAATAAGAATTAGGAGGAAGAGGTGTCAGCACAAAGACACACTAAGGAGAGAAGGATCAAAGAATGGAAGATAAGTAGAGGAGAATTTGCTTTATGATAAGAAGAAAATTATGAAAAGAAAGGGGAAAACAATTTGACAGAAAAACAAGGTATGTGTAAAAAATGTAGATATTATATACTGTAATTTAGGATGATCTAGGTATAGACACATACACAGATAATGGAAAAAGGTGAGAACCATAGATCAGAAGTGAAGGATCAGTCAGAGACTAGAGCAAGTTAAAGTAGGCCATAGCAATATCTGATAATAAAACAGAAGGTGTGCACTAAAGAGAAACAAGAGAATTAGATGCCATAAGATATGTGGTATCTAGGTTTCAAGACTGAAGAAACACAAGTGTAAGGAGAGGTAAGAGGAGACAATAATTATCAACCCATCAAAGATCATGACATGCTCAATGGTAATAAAAAATGAAATTTTAGTAGAAGACATACATCAAATAAGAAATTAGAGATTAGATGTCTATACATGGGAGAATCCTGGGGTTATTGGGAGAGGGACGAAAGAGTAAAAGAGAAGAGGAGGAAAGCAAAGGGTAAAAAAGAGTACTTTAATAAAAGACAAGTGCATGCTCAAGAGAGTGGCATCAATCATTCGACACAAAATGAGGTATGTATCTTGCAAGAAGGTAGTGATCACATGCCCTAATGCTTGATGATTTAGATTTGAATGTGTGCATATTATGAGTAGCACCATACAAAAATTGGAAACGAGGTTATAACAAACAAGAAAAAAGATATCATGCATTAGTAAAGAATGTACCAGGTACAAGAACACAGGGATTTGGCACATGTCATAAAACAGGATGCTCCAAATTTTAGGCATGAGAGAAATAAAGAGAGAAAAGGGAGAGAGCTGTAAACTTAAGAAAGAGAGAGAGAGACAGTCAGAGAGAGAGAGAGAGAGAGAGAGAGAGAGAGAGAGAGAGAGAGAGAGAGAGAGTGGGAGGGGAAGTAGAACTGAAGCTATGTGGTGTATCTAACAAGAATGTAATCTTTTTAGAAAAATGTAGAGCAGCACATTAACATACATATAGACAAAGACAAGAAAGTAACAAAAGAGTAGGTCAGATGAGTGGAAATTGTCAAAAAATAAGGAAACTTTCAAAGGAAAGAGGACTATCAGTTAGGTGGGAAAGAAAGAACAACTCAGGTCTGAACATAAAGATATATGTGGAATAATTAATAATTATCTGGCCTTAGACATATAGATAGACAATAAGCAATAAGGGCATGTTCAAGAGTAGGAATATACAGCAGTAAACAAGAAGGAATACTGGTACAGAGAAAAGGACATAGAGTCTATAAAAAGATTGTATATGTCATGCAAGAACATAGAGACTGTGTATCATAATGCTAGATGATCTAGATTTGAACATAGAAGTAGACAGTAGGATGGAAAAGAAGAGAATAGGAGATTACTGGTAATGGAATGAAGAGTACTGTTTAACATTCTGTTGACAGTGGAGTAAATAGAGACAGAAGACAAAATGAAAAGTACCTGTGAATTATAGGGCATGCTTAAGAGTACATCATACAGGGTATTTCCATAAGTGTGTGCAAAAATGTAACAGGACATAGAGACTGCTCCACTGAACAATTTGAGGTAGGAAACCTGGGGTTGGAGAAGCCAGCTTAAGGAGATATGGAAATGAACTTGTCTAGCATTACTGTTTTTCAGCTTATTTAAAACTAACGTGTGTAAAAGTTTACATGTACTGTGCTGTTTATTTACATGTACATTACCTATTTCCTGCAAGGAAAACAAGAAATTGCCATAATTGTAGGTGCCTATTATATTTTTCAGGGTGCATCAGAATCTTGTTTGCATTGAGGTTGATGGCAGTCAGTTTCACCACATTTTGTAAGATGGTTCATTCATTGTGTCAGTGACGGTATTTCCAGTTAACTGGAACTAATGTAAATAAAAAAGTACACATTAACATGATTTTATTCCTGTTATCTTCTTAAGCTGCATTCTCCAATCCCAGGTTCCCTTCTTAAGATTGATCAGAGGAGCATTCTCAATGTCCTGTTAAATTTTTGCACACTCTGATGGAAACGCCCTTTATAAGAGTGGGGAAATTGAAATGTATCAAACAAGAGCCCTCTCGTGGTATAGAATGTTTGAAGATGTCATAGTACAAGATAATCCATGTGTTATAAATTGGAAGGGACATTAGCGAATGGGATAGGGATTGGTTTTGTGAAGCAAAGAATCAGTCTAAAGCTGAATTGAAGCAGAAGGGTAAGAATATATGAAGGAAGAAGACGTATACTGTAATTAAGAGAAAGAAGTGTCAGCAGAGAGGTACATAAAAGGGATTAAGGTGAAAGAAGAAGAAATAAGTAGAGGATAATTATATGCAGGTTAAAAGTATTTTCAAAGAAAAAGGGTCATCAATTTGACTAAAAATAAGATAGATTTAAAAACAAATGCATTAATTCAGGTTGGTTTAGGGATAGGCCCACAGATATATAGATAACTGAAACAGAGGAGAACTGTAGACAAGAAGGGAAAGATCAATCTGGGAATAGAATAAATTCAAGTACAACAATGTCTGATAATAAAACAGAAGGCATACATTGGAGAGGAAAATGAAGATAACATGCAGGGTGGTAGGGGAAGTGTGTGTGTGTGTGGGGGGGGGGGGGGGGGGGGGGAGGAGGAGGGGAGGAGAATTCTAAAACTTTCATAAATAACTTAAAGCATTTATTAATGACTCTGTCAATAGTTGCAGTACTTATATTAGGTGACTAATTTCAAATCTTAAGGTTCATTTTCAAGTGTAGCATATTGAGGCTGCAAAGACAGTGCCCGATCTTAATAATAAACATCAAAGTGGCAACATATGCTTTATGAATGTTAGCAGAATGAGTCTCATGATCACACTTACCTCTTACCAAGTCAAAAGTGACTTGGTAGGAGGCATGTTGCTGATTACCTATCAACAAAATGCTGAAACTGAAAAACTGCATAAATGAGTTTCACGTTTTGAGACCTGTCATGCTATAAGAAATAAATTTTATTGATGGCACTAAAAATTTAATTTATCTCAGAAAATTATTGTTTATGTGCCAAATTTAAGAATAAAAATTCTGGACTTCATATTGCAGCAATGGTGAAATACCTATGGCCATATTGCAGGTGGGTCAAGGTTTCAGAACTGAAAAAACACATGCATGAAAAAAATGATAAGAGCAAACAGGAATTAAGAATCTGTCAAATGAAGTTTCATTTTTACAGTAAGTAGCAGTGTATCTTTTCCCACATTGTTGATATTACTACCTGGAGTTTCCACTGTTTCATTTTAGCTGAATACATACTTCATACACGAAATTAGAGATCATATGTCTGTATAAGGGAGAATCATAATGTTAGCAGGATAAACATAGAGGGATAAATGAGAAGAGAATATTCTTTCAAAGGACAAGTGCATGCACAAGGAAATGGCAGTAACCATTTTACATAAACATAAATTATCTGTCATGCAGGAATATAAAGATCACATGCCATAATACCAGGTGATCAAGATCTGTACATGGAAATAGACAGAATGGTGGAAAAGACATGAATAGAAGACAAGAGAAGAAGAATCTTTGAAGGATAAGGGCATGCTCAAGAGTAATAACAAATTGCAATAAACGAGAAGAGATATTAGTACACAGAAAGAAAGCTCAAAGACTGGATGACTTATGCAAGATTATCAAGATTTTAGGACAGATAGAGTGAGTGAATGAGTGAGGAGTGTGTGTGTGTGTGTGTGTGTGTGTGTGTGTGTGTGTGTGAGAGAGAGAGAGAGAGAGAGAGAGAGAGAGAGAGAGAGAGAGACAGACAGAAAGAGTGGGAGGGGGGATGGAGGAGGGGGGAGGGGGAGGGAGAGTGTATAGGAGGAGGTAGGAATGGAGTATCTGTCAAATGACAAGTGCATTCTCAAAGGTAAGAACCAAAGGTATTACAGCTGAAGACATACTTCATACAAGAAAGTAGAGAGTATATGTCTATATATGGGAGAATCCTAGTGTTAGCAAGATAGAGACAGAGGGATAACAGAGAAAATAGAAAAAGAAAATATTCTTTCAAGAGACAAATGCATGCTCAAAGAAATAGCAGAACCATTTTACATAAAAAAGAAATTAAGTATCATGCAGGAAGATAGAGGTCACATGCCATAAAGCTAGAGGATCAAGATTTGCACACAGAAATAGACAGAAAGGTGAAAAGGCCCACTCAGTTAGCTGTGTGGTCTAACACACTGCTTTCCAGGCAGGAAGGCATGCCGATGCCTGGGAAGAATCTGCCTGGTGGATTAGTGTCAAGGTCAGGGGTGCCAGTCAGTCTGTGGATAATTTTTAAGGTGGTTTTCCATTTGTCTGAGTGAATGTGGGCTGGTTCCCCTTATTCCACCTCAGTTACACTATGTCAGCGATTAGTGCACAAACACTTTCTCCATGTACGCATACACCATATTTACTCCACCATGCAAACTTTGGGGTTGCACTCATCTGGTGCGAGACCTTCTTGCGGTGAGGGGGGGGGGGGGGGGGGGGGGTGATTAACCCTGTGTTTGGTGTGGGGCAGCGGTGGGGTGAGGGGTGAGTGGACTGCTGAAGCCTGTTGTGGGTTTGTGTACCACTGCAGGCTACCATGGGGATAAATCCTCTCCATTGTTTCTATGTCCCCAATACAATACAAGGTGAAAGAGAAGATAATGGTGACAAGAGAAGTAGAATCTGTGAAGGATAAGGGTAGGTTCAGGAGCAAACCATGTAGCAGCAGAGAAGTTGAAATGCATCAAGCAAGATCACAAAGATTACATAGTGTAGTAAAGGAAGGTTAAAAGTATAAGGAAAATGTTATACAGGCAGCATATCAGAAGGGGAGGAAATGGGAGCCAATAAGAGAAGAATCAGTAGGGGACAAGAGCAAGCTCAAAGTAGCAATATGTGACATTCAAAGAGAAGGGGTGATGGTATACAGAAGGACTAGAGGGCATATGTAGATTTCAGGTCAGACAGAAAAGGGATAGAGAAACAGAGAGTGAGAAGAGAGAGAGAGAGAGAGAGAGAGAGAGAGAGAGAGAGAGAGAGGGTGTTAGGGAGGGGGTGAGAGAGAAAGATAGAGAGAGAACGGGGGAGGAGTGAAAATGGAAAGAAGAGAGACCGGATATGAAGTATTTGTCAAATGATAAGTGGATTATCAATGGTAAGAATAACTTGCTTCACAGCTGTAGCCATAAATCATACAAGAAAGTTGGGTGAAACCTAGGATTAGCTAGATATAGCTAGAGGTGTAAAAGGGAAGAGAGAAGAAAGAAAATTCTGTCAAGAGGTAAGTGCATGCTCAAGGAGACGGCAGTAACCATTTTACATGAAAAGAAATTAAATACCATGCAAGAATGTAGATATCACATGCCATAATACTAGGTGATCAAGATCTGTACATGTAAATAGACAGAATTTTGGAAAAGACATGAATAGAAGACAAGAGAGGAAGAATCTGTGAAGGATAAGGGCATGCTCAAGAGCAATAGCAAATGGCAATAAAAGAGAAGAGATATTAGTGCACAGAAAGAGAACTGAACGACTGGATGACTTCCGCAATATTATCAAGGTTTTAGGACAGATAGAGAGATAGAGAGAGTGAATGAGTGTGATGTGTGTGTGTGTGTGTGTGTGTGTGTGTGTGTATGTGTGTGTGAGAGAGAGTGTGAGTGAGGGCAGGGAGAGAGAGAGAGAGAGAGAGAGAGAGAGAGAGAGAGAGAGAGAGAGAGAGAGAGAGAGAGAGAGAGATAGGGTATACAAGCTAGGAATGGTGTATCTGTCAAATGACAAGTGCATTCTCAAGGGTAATAATAAAAGGTCTTACAGCTGAAGACATACTTTGTACAAGAAAGTAGAGATTATATGTCTGTATATGATAGAATCCTAGTGTTAGCAAGGAAAATACAGAGGGATAACAGAGAAGACAGAAAAAGAAAATATTCTTTCAAAAGACAAATGCATGCTCAAGGAAACGGCAGAACCATTTTACATAAAAAGAAATTATGCATCATGCAGGAACATAGAGATCACATGCTATAATGCTAGAGGATCAAGATCTCCATACGAAAATACCCAGAAAGGTGAAAGAGCCCGCCTGGTAAGCCATGCGGTCAAACACATTGCTTTCCGGGCAGGAAGTTATGCTGGTTCCTGGCACAAATCTGCCCGGTGGATTAGTGTCGAGATCAGGTGTACCAGCCAGTCTGTGGATGGTTTTTAAGGTGGTTTTCCATCTGCTTCAGCAAATGTGTGCTGGTTCCTCTTATTCTACCTCAGTTACAGTATATTGGTGATTACTGCGCAAACACTTTCTCCATGTTTGCATACACCATAATTACTCCACCATGCAAACACTGGGGTTACACTCATCTGGTGTGAGATCTTCTTGGGGCGAGGGGGGGGGAAGGGGGAGGGGTGATCCACTGTGGGCTGAACAGCACAATAACCCTGTGTTCGGTGTGGTGCGGCGGTGGGGTGAGGGGTGAGTGGACTGCTGAAGCCTGTTGTGGGTTTGTGTACCACTGCAGGCTACCATGGGGATGAATCCTCTCTATTGTTTCTGTGTCCCCAGTTCCATACAATACAATACAAGGTGAAAGAGCAGATAATGGTGACAAGAGAAGTAGAATCTGTGAAGGATAAGGGTAGGTTCAGGAGCAAACCATGTAGCAGCAGAGAAGTTGAAATGCATCAAGCAAGATCACAAAGATTACATAGTGTAGTAAAGGAAGGTTAAAAGTATAAGGAAAATGTTATACAGGCAGCTTATCAGAAGGGGAGGAAATGGGAGCCAATAAGAGAAGAATCAGTAGGGGACAAGAGCAAGCTCAAAGTAGCAATACGTGACATTCAAAGAGAAGGTGTGATGGTATATAGAAGGACTAGAAGGCATATGTAGATTTTAGGTCAGACAGAAAAGGGATAGAGGAACAGAGAGTGAGAGAGAGAGAGAGAGAGAGAGAGAGAGAGAGAGAGAGAGAGAGAGAGAGAGAGAGAAAGAGAGTGAGTGAGAGGGTGTTGGGGAGGGGGTGAGAGAGAAAGATAGAGAGAGAACGGGGCAGGAGTGAAAATGCAAAGAAGAGAGAACAGATATGAAGTATTTGTTAAATGATAAGTGGATTCTCAATGGTAAGAATAACTTGCTTCACAGCTGTAGCCATAAATCAAACAAGAAAGTTGGGTGTAACCTAGGATTAGCTAGATATAGCTAGAGGTGTAAAAGGGAAGAGAGAAGAAAGAAAATTCTGTCAAGAGGTAAGTGCATGCTCAAGGAGATGGCAGTAACAATTTTACATGAAAAGAAATTAAATACCATGCAAGAATGTAGAGATCACATGCCATAATACTAGATGATCAAGATCTGTACATGTAAATAGACAAAATTTTGGAAAAAGACATGAATAGAAGACAAGAGAAGAAGAATCTGTGAAGGATAAGGGCATGCTCAAGAGCAATAGCAAATGGCAATAAAAGAGAAGAGATATTAGTGCACAGAAAGAGAACTGAACGACTGGATGACTTCCGCAATATTATCAAGATTTTAGGACAGATAGAGAGAGTGAATGAGTGTGATGTGTGTGTGTGTGTGTGTGTGTGTGTGTGTGTGTGTGTGTGTGTGTGTGTGTGTGTGTGAGAGAGAGAGAGAGAGAGAGAGATAGGGTATACAAGCTAGGAATGGTGTATCTGTCAAATGACAAGTGCATTCTCAAGGGTAATAATAAAAGGTCTTACAGCTGAAGACATACTTTGTACAAGAAAGTGGAGATTATATGTCTGTATATGATAGAATCCTAGTGTTAGCAAGGAAAATACAGAGGCATAACAGAGAAGACAGAAAAAGAAAATATTCTTTCAAAAGACAAATGCATGCTCAAGGAAACGGCAGAACCATTTTACATAAAAAGAAATTATGCATCATGCAGGAACATAGAGATCACATGCCATAATGCTAGAGGATCAAGATCTACATACGAAAACACCCAGAAAGGTGAATGAGCCCAGCTGGTTAGCCATGTGGTCTAACACATTGCTTTCCGGGCAGGAAGTTATGCTGGTTCCTGGCACAGATCTGCCCGGTGGATTAGTGTCGAGATCAAGTGTGCCAGCCAATCTGTGGATGGTTTTTAAGGTGGTTTTCCATCTGCTTCAGCGAATGTGTGCTCGTTCCTTTTATTATACCTCAGATACACTATGTTGGTGATTACTGCGCAAACACTTTCTCCATGTTTGCATACACCATAATTACTCCACCATGCAAACACTGGGGTTACGCTCTTCTGGTGCGAGATCTTCTAGTGGCGAGGTGTGGGGGGGGGGGGGGGGGGGGGAGGGGTGTTCCACTGTGGGCCGAACAGCACAATAACCCTGTGTTCGGTGTGGGGCGGCGGTGGGGTGAGTTGTGAGTGGACTGCTGAAGCCTGTTGTGGGTTTGTGTACCACTGCGGGCTACCGTGGGGATGAATCCTCTCTATTGTTTCTGTGTCCCCAGTTCCATACAATACAATACAAGGTGAAAGAGCAGATAATAGTGACAAGAGAAGTAGAATCTGTGAAAGATAAGGGTAGGTTCAGGAGCAAACCATGTAGCAGCAGAGAGGTTCAAATGCATCAAGCAAGATCACAAAGATTACATAGTGTAGTAAAGGAAGGTTAAAATTGTAAGGAAAATGGTAGACAGGCAGCTTCTCAGAAGGGGAGGAAATGGGAGCCAATAAGAGAAGAATCAGTAGGGGCAAGGGCAAGCTCACAGTGGCAATATGTGACATTCAAAGAGAAGGGGGTGATGGCATATAGAAGGACTAGAAGGCATATGTAGATTTTAGAAAAGGGATAGAGAGAGAGAGAGAGAGAGAGAGAGAGAGAGAGAGAGAGAGGAGAGAGGAAAGAGAGAGAGAGAGAGTGTTAGGGAGGGTGTGAAAGAGAAATATAGAGAGAGAGTGGGGGAGGGGGTGAAAATGCAAACAAGAGAGAACAGATATGAAGTATTTGTTAAATGATAAGTGGATTCTCAATGGTAAGAATAACTTACTTCACAGCTGTAGTCATAAATCATACAAAAAAGTTGGGAGAAACCTAGGGTTAGCTAGATAGAGATAGAGGTGTAAAAGGGAAGATAGAAGAAAGAAAATGCTGTCAAGAGGGAAATGCATGCTCAAGGAAATGGAAGCAACAATTTTACAAGAAAAGGAATTAATTACCATGCAAGAATGTAGATCACATCCCATAGTACTAAGTGATCAAGATCTGCACATGTAAATAGACAGAATGGTGGTAAAGATGTGAATAGAAGACAAGAGAAGAAGAATCTGTGAAGGATAAGGGCATGCTCAAGAGTAATTACAAATGGCAATAAAACAGAAGAGATATTAGTGCACAGAAGAGAACTCAAAGACTGGATGATTTACGCAAAATTATCAAGATTTTAGGACAGATAGAGAGAGTGAATAAGTGAGATGTGTGTGTGTGTGTGTGTGTGTGTGTGTGTGTGTGTGTGTGTGTGTGTGTGTGTGAAGGAGGGTGGGAGGGAAGGAGGGAGGGAGGGAGAGAGAGAGAGGGAGAGAGAGAGAGAGAGAGAGAGAGAAAGAGAGATAGGGTATACAAGCTAGGAATGGTGTATCTGTCAAATGACAAGTGCATTCCCAAGGGTAATAATAAAAGGTATTACAGCTTAAGACATACTTTGTACAAGAAAGTAGAGATTATATGTCTGTATGATAGAATCCTAGTGTTAGCAAGGTAAAGAGAGAGGGATAACAGAGAAGGTAGAAAAAGAAAATATTCTTTCAAAAGACAAATGCATGTTCTAGGAAATGGCAGAGCCGTTTTACATAAAAAGAGATTATGTCTCATGCAAGAACATAGAGATCACATGCCATAATGCTAGACGATCAAGATCTGCATACAGAAATAGACAAAAAGGTGAAAGAGCCCACCTGGTTAGCCATGGGATCTAACACATTGCTTTCCGGGCAGGAAGTTATGCTGGTTCCTGGCACAAATCTGCCCAGTGGATTAGTGTCAAGTTCAGGTGTGCCAGCCAGTCTGTGGATGGTTTTTATGGTGGTTTTCCATCTGCCTCAGTGAATGTGGACTGGTTCGCCGTATTCCGCCTCAGTTACACTATGTCGGTTATTAGTGCACAAACACTTTCTCCATGTACTCATACACCATAATTACTCCACCATGCAAACACTGGGGTACACTCATCTGATGTGAGACCTTTCTGGGGCAGTGGATGGGGTGGGGGGTTGGGGGGGGTCGGGGGTCACTGGGAGCCAAACAGCACAATAACCCTGTGTTCTTTGTGGGGCAGCGGTGGGGTGTGGGGCGAGAGGATTGCTGAAGCCTGTAGTGGGGTGGTGTACACCCCTGCGGGCTAGAGCAGGGATGAAACCTCTCCATCGTGTCTAGGTCCCCAGTTCCATACAATAAACTACAAGGTGAAAGAGCAGATAATGGTGACAAGAGAAGTAGAATCTGTGAAGGATAAGGGTAGGTAGGTAGTTTCAAGAGTAAACTATTTAGCAGCAGAGAAGTTGACATGCATCAAACAAGATCACTAAGATTACATAGTGTAGAAGGGGAAGGTTGAAAAGCATTAGGAAAATGGTAGACAGGCAGCTTATCAGAAGGGGAGGAAATATGAGCCAATAAGGAAAGATCAGTAGGGGACAAGAGCATGCTCAAAGTAGCAATATATGGCAATCAAAGAGAAGGGGGTACTGGTATATAGAAGGACTAGAAGGCATATGTAGATTTTAGGTCAGACAGAAAATGGAGAGAGAGAGAGGGGAGAGAGAGAGAGAGAGAGAGAGTTAGGGAGGCAGTGAAAGAGAAACACAGAGAGAGAGTGGGGGGAAGGGTGAAAATGCAAACAAGAGAGAACAGAAGTGAAGTATTTGTTAAAATGATAAGTGGATTCTCTATGGTAAGAATAACTCGCTTCACAGCTGTAGGCATAAATCATATAATAAAGTTGGGAGAAAGCTAGGGTTAGCTAGATATAGATAGAGGTGTAAAAGGGAAGAGAGAAGAAAGAAAATTCTGTCAAAATGGAAGTGCATGCTCAAGGAAATGGCAGTAACCATTTTACATGAAAAGAAATTAAATACCATGCAAGAATGCAGAGATCACACACCATAATACTAGGTGATCAAGATCTGTACATGGAAATAGACAGAATGATGGAAAAGACATGAACAGAAGACAAGAGAAGAAGAATCTGTGAAGGATAAGGGCATGCTCAAGAGTAATAGGAAATGGCAATAAAAGAGAAGAGATATTAATGCACAGAAAGAGAACTCAAAGACTGGATGACTTTCACAATATTACGAAGATTTTTGGACAGAGAGAGTGAATGAGTGAGGGGTGTGTGTGTGTGTGTGTGTGTGTGTGTGTGTGTGTGTGTGTGTGTGAGGGAGAGAGAGAGAGAGAGAGAGAGAGAGAGGAGAGAGAGAGAGAGAGAGAGAGAGAGAGAGAGAGAGTGTATATGATCTAGGAATGGTGTATCTGTCAAATGATAAGTGCATTCTCAAGGGTAATAATAAAGGGTATTACAGTTGAAGACATACTTTGTACAAGAAAGATTATATGTCTGTATATGATAGAATCCTAGTGTTAGCAAGGTAAAGCCAGAGGGATAACAGAGAAGATAGAAAAAGACAAATGTATGCTCAAGGAAATGGCAGAACCATTTTACATAAAAAGAAATAATGTATGATGCAAGAACATAGAGATCACATGCCATAATGCTAGAGGATCAAGATCTGCATACAGAAATAGTAAGGTGAAAAACCCCCCTGGTTAGCCATGGGGTCCAACACATTGCATTGGTGGGCAGGAAGTAATGCCGGTCTCTGGGACAAATCTGCCCAGTGGACTAACGTTAAGGTCAGGTGTGCCAGCCAGTCTGTGGATGGTTTTTAAGGTGGTTTTCCATCTGCTTCAGCGGATGTGTTCTGGTTCCCCCTTATTCTACCTCAGTTCACTATGTCGGTGATTACTGCGCAAACACTTTCCCCATGTACTCATACACCATAATTACTCCACCACACTAACACTGGGGTTACACTCATATTGTGTGAGACATTTCAGGGGGGGGTCCACTGGGTGCTGTACTGCACAATAACCCTGGGTTCCAGGTGGGGCAATGGTGGAGTGAGGCGTGAGTCGACTGCTGTAGCCTGTTGTGAGTTTGTGTACCACTGCAGGCTACCATGGGGATAAATCCTCTCCATTGTTTCTATGTCCCTAGTTCCATACAATACAATACAAGGTGAAAGAGCAGATAATGGTGACAAGAGAAGTATAACCTGTGAAGGATAAGGGTAGGTTCAAGAGTAAACCATGTAGCAAGAGCAGATAATGGTGACAAGAGAAATATAACCTGTGAAGGATAAGGGTAGGTTCAAGAGTAAACCATGTAGCAACAGAGAAGTTCAAATGCATCAAACAAGGTCATGAAGATTACATAGTGTAGTAAAGGAAGGTTAAAAGTATAAGGAAAATGGTAGACAGGCAGCTTATCAAAAGGGGAGGTTAATGGGAGTGAATAAGAGAAGAATCAGTAGGGAACAAGGGCAAGCTCAAAGCAGCAATATGTGACATTCAAAGAGAAGGGGTGATGGTATACAGAAGGGACTAGAAGGCATATGTAGATTTTAGATCAGACAGAAAAGGCATAGAGGAGAGAGAGAGAGAGAGAGAGAGAGAGAGAGAGACAGAATGTTAGGGAGGGGGTGAAAGAGTAACATAGAGAGAGAGTGGGGGAGGGGTGAAAATGCAAAGAAGAGAGAACAGAAATGAAGTATTTGTTAAATGATAAGTGGATTCTCAATGGTAAGAATAACTTGCTTCACAGCTGTAGGCATAAATCATACAAGAAAGTTGGGAGAAACCTAGGGTTAGCTAGATAGAGATAGAGGTGTAAAAGGCAAGAGAGAAGAAAGAAGATTCTGTCAAGAGGGAAGTGCATGCTCAAGGAAATGGAAGTAACCATTTTGAATGAAAAGAAATTATTTACCATGCAAGAATGTAGATCACATGCCATAATACTAGGTGATCAAGATCGGTACATGGAAATAGACAGAATGGTGTAAAAGACATGAATAGAAGACAAGAGAAGACGAATCTGTGAAGGATAAGGGCATGCTCAAGAGCAATAGCAGATGGCAATAAAAGAGAAGAGATATTAGTGCACAGAAAGAGAACTGAACGACTGGATGACTTCCGCAATATTATCAAGATTTTAGGACATATAGAGAGAGTGAATGAGTGTGATGTGTGATGTGTGTGTGTGTGTGTGTGTGTGTGTGTGTGTGTGTGTGTGTGTGTGTGTGTGTGTGTGAGAGAGAGAGAGTGTGAGTGAGGGCAGGGAGAGAGAGAGAGAGAGAGAGAGAGAGAGAGAGAGAGAGAGAGAGAGAGAGAAAGAGAGAGAGATAGGGTATACAAGCTAGGAATCGTGTATCTGTCGAATGACAAGTGTATTCTCAAGGGTAATAATAAAAGGTATTACAGCTGAAGACATACTTTGTACAAGAAAGTAGAGATTATATGTCTGTATATGATAGAATCCTAGTGTTAGCAAGGCAAATACAAAGGCATAACAGAGAAGACAGAAAAAGAAAATATTCTTTCAAAAGACAAATGCATGCTCTAGGAAATGGCAAAACCATTTTACATAAAAAGAGATTATGTCTCATGCAAGAACATAGAGATCACATGCCATAATGCTAGAGGATCAAGAGCTGCATACAGAAATAGACAAAAAGGTGAAAGAGCCCAGCTGGTTAGCCATGGGGTCTAACACATTGCTTTCCGGGCAGGAAGTAATGCCGGTCATTGGCATAAATCCGCCTGGTGGGATTAGTGTCAAGGTCAGGTGTGCCAGCCAGTCTGTGGATGGTTTTTAAGGTGGTTTTCCATCTGCTTCAGCGAATGTGTGCTGGTTCCCCTTATTCTACCTCAGTTACACTATGTTGGTGATTACTGCACAAACACTTTCTCAATGTTTGCATACACCATAATTATTCCATGGGGGGGAGGGCGGGGGGGGGGGGGTGGTCCCCTGGGTGCTGTACTGGACAATAACCCTGGGTGAAGGGTGGGGCGGCAGTGGGGTGAGGGGGTGAGTGGACTGCTGTAGCCTGTTGTGGGTTTGTGCACCACTGTGAGCTACCATGGGGATGAATCCTCTCTATTGTTTCTGTGTCCCCAGTTCCATACAATACAATACAAGGTGAAAGAGCAGATAATGGTGACAAGAGAAGTAGAATCTGTGAAGGGTAAGGGTAGGTTCAGGAGCAAACCATGTAGCAGCAGAGAAGTTGAAATCCATGAAAGAAGATCACAAAGATTACATAGTGTAGTAAAGGAAGGTTAAAAGTGTAAGGAAAATGTTATACAGGCAGCTTATCAGAAGGGGAGGAAATGGGAGCCAATAACAGAAGAATCAGTAGGGGACAAGGGCAAGCTCAAAGTAGCAATATGTGACATTCAAAGAGAAGGGGTGATGGTATATAGAAGGACTAGAAGGCATAAGAGAGAGAGAGAGAGAGAGAGAGAGAGAGAGAGAGAGAGAGAGAGAGAGAGTGTACGTGAGTTACGAATGGAGTATCTGGGTATAGAAGCTAGGAATGGTGTAGTTATCAAATGATAATTGCATTTTCAGGAGTAAGAATAAAAGGTATTACAGCCGAAGACACACGCCATACAAGAAAGTAGAGATTAGATGTCTGTATATGGGAGAATCCTAGAGTTAGCAAGGTAAAGACAGTGGGATAACAGAGAAGTGAGAAAAAGAGAATATTCTTTCAAAAGTCAAGTGCATGCTGAAGGAAATGGCAGAACCATTTTACATAAAAAGAAATTATGTATCATGCCAGAACATAGAGATCTCATTCCATAGTGCTAGATCATCAAGATCTGTATACCGAAATGCACAGAAGGGTGGAAGAGCAGATAATAGGTGAAAGGAGCAGTAGGATCTGTGAAGGATAAGGGCAGGTTCAAGAGATAACCATGTAGCAACAGAGAAGATGACATGCATCAAACAAGTTCACAAAGTCTAGGTGGTGTACAAAAGAAAAGTTAAAGGTGTCAGGAAAAAGTTAGTCAGACCATTTACCAAAAGGGGGGGGGGGGGGGTGGAAATGGGAGACAGTAACAGAAGAATCAGTAGAGGACTAGTGCATGCTCAAAGTAGCAATATATGGAAATAAAGGAGAACTGGATAGCATATGTAGATTTTAGGTGAGACAGAAAGAGACAGACAGTGGGGGGAGGAGAGGGGTATAGAGCGAGAGGAGAGAGAGAGACAGAGAGAGAGAGAGAGAGAGAGAAAGAGGAGAGAGAGAGAGAGAGAAAGAGAGAGAGAGAGGGGGGGGGGGGGGGGGGGGGAATGTAGAGAAGACAGAAATGAATTATTTGTCAAATGATAAGTGCATTATCAATAGTAAGAATAACTGACTTTACAGCTAAAATCATAAATCATACAAGAAAGCTGAGATTAGATGTCTGTATATGCGTTAGCTAGATATAGATAGAGGTGTAAATGGGAAGAGAGAATAAGAGAAAATTTTTCCAAAGGCAAGTGGATGCTCAAGGTAATGGAAGCAACCATTTTCCACGAAAAGAAATTATGTATCGTGCAAGAACATAAAGATCATGTGCCATTATGCTAGATGGCCAGAGCTATACATGGAATTAGACTGAGAGGTGGAAAAGAGGTGAATAGGGCCCAAGAGAAGAAGAATCTGTGAAGGATAAGCTGACATGCATCAAACAGGATCAGAAAGATTACGTGGTGTAATAAAGAAAAGTTAAATGTGTTAGGAAGTGATATACAAAAGTGTGAAAAGAAGAGGAGAATGTAGTTAATCTCTTAAAAAGTAAGAACACTGTCATGTTGAAATAGTTGTAACAGTTTGAAATCAATAAAGAAAAATTATATTAATTGAAAGTATGAAGGTTATATGTCATAATACAAAATGACCCAGGTTTTAATAAAGATGAGGGAGGTTGACAAAAGGTAAGAGGACTCGAAAAATGATAAAAAATATCAGTTTAAAGATAACTAGAAGCTAAAGAGTAACAATATGTGGAAGGAATGTATATGGCATACATTGTACTGGTATCTAACAAGAATGCATTTTTTAAATATTAAGAATAAGGGGGAAGAGGTGTCAGCCCAGAGTTACACAAAGGGAATAAAAGATGAAGAAGGGGAGATAGCTAGAGTAGAATCTGAAGCAAAATAAGAACATTTTCAAAAGAAAGGGGGCAATAATTTTACAGAAAAACAAAGTACATATAAAAGCAAAATATAGATATTATATGCCATAGCTTAGAATGATCTAGATGTAGACACACAGACTAGAAGGGCTGGAACAATTAGGTTCTAGGGAAGATTAATGTATCCCATACCAGTATCTGATAATAAAACAGAAGGTATGCATTAAAGAAGAACATGAGAATTAGATACCATAAGATAGGTGGGGTCCAGGTTTGAAGACTGAAGAAACACAAGTATGAAAGAAAACATAAGAGGAGACAAGAATGAAGGATCTGTCAAATGATAAGAGAATTCTCTAAGGTAATGATGAATGACATTATAGCAGAATGCACATATCAGCCAAGAAATTATAAAGTACGTGTCTGTAATGAGAGAATTTACCACTTAGCAGGAGACAGACAAAGGGGTAAAAGAGAAGAGAAGGAATGCACAAGACAAAAGAGAATAACCTGATAAAAGACAAGTGCATGCTCAAGGGAATGTCAGCAACTGTTGACACAAAATAGGAGACATGTATCACGGAAGAACATAGAGATCACATGCCATAATGCTTGATGATCTAGATTTGGATGTGGCAGCAGACAGGTGCATATTAAGACTAGAAACAAACAAAAATGAGACAGAAGGTCATACAACAAACAAAGAAAAGTATTTCATGCAGTAGTAAAGAATGTACCAGCTGCAGGAATGTAGGGAGTATGGCATGTGTCACAAAACAGGATGATCCAGATCTTAGACATGAAAGGAAATCAAGAGTTAAAGAAAGAGGAATGGAAACTTAACAGAAGCATTTGCCTAAAGACAAGAGACAATAAGAGCAGACAAGAAGTAAGAATGTGTCAAATCATGCCAAATAGCAATAACAAAATAACGTTATAGAAGGAGGTGCACATGAAACAAGCAATTAGCAATTAGATATGTGTATATGGGAAAATACTGGGGTTAGCAAGTGGTAGATAAAAGAGTAAAAGATAGAAAAAGCAGAGGGCAGGGGAATGAAATATGGAAGGACATCTATATGGTCAAGGAGATGGTAATAATAGTCTGACACAAAGAAGAAGGCATGTGTCAAACAAAAACATGGCTATCACTTGCCATACTGAAGTATGATCTAGGTTTGGGTATAGGATTAGACAGAAGGTTGGAAAAGAAGAGAATAGGAAACAAAGAGAAAACTATGAGTCAACGTACAGGTTTATGCTTAACATACTAAAATGGAAATGAAACATACTAAACAAGAACACAAATATTTGACTGTTTGTTAAAGGATGGTCCAAATACAAGAACTTAGGCATTATGCCATCTGCCATAATACAGGGTAATGAAACACAAGCAGAAGTATATGACTAAAGACAAGGACATGCTCAAGAATAATAACAAAGATGTATAGAAGTAGGGCTGAAGGTATATAGTGGACCTAACAAGAATTTAATCAATAGTTAAAAATATGTAGATCAATATGTTACTACATGTATAGGTAAAGCTATAAAAGAAATAAGAAAGGTACATTAAAAGAGTGGAATTTGTTAAAGGAAAGAGGAACATCAATATGGTAAAAATGAAGGTAGATGTGAAACATAACATAGAGAATATATGACATAATTATTAAGTATCTAGGTTTAGACACACAAACAGACAGTTTACTAAAAGGCCAAGGAATGGGAGATAATGAGAAAAGAAGCATTAGAAGTCAAGTGCATGTTTAAGAATAGCAATATATGGCAATAAAAGAGAAGTGATACTGGTACATAACAAAATAACTAAGTGGTACGTACAGATTTTACATCAGACAGAAAGAGTGAGTGGAGGGAGGGAGGGGGGGGGGGGGGGGGGGAAGGAGAGAGGGATGGGAGCCAAGGGAGAGAGATATATATAGAGAGAGGGAGAGATGAAAATGTGGAGAAGGTGGAACAAAATGAAGTATTTGTCAAATGATAAGTAGGTTATTAACAGTATGAATAACAGGCTTTGCAGCCGAAGGCATAAATCTTTCAATAAAGTCAAGATTAGATGTCTGTATATGGAAGAAACCTAGGTTTAGCAGATACAGATAGAGGTGTAAAAGGGAAGAGAGAAGAAGAGAAAATACTATCAAAAGGCAAGTGCATACTCAAGGAAATGGCAGTAACCATTTTAAATGAAAAGAAATTACGTAGCATGCAGGAACATAGATATCACATGCCATGATGCTAGATGGTCAAGAACTGTACATGGAAATAGACAGAAGGGTAGAAAAGAGATGAATAAGATCAAGATAAGAAGAATCTGTGAAGGATAAGGGCATGTTCAAGGATACATCATACAACAGTGGAAAAGGTGTCACGCATCAAACAATATCACAAACACTAAATGGTGTTGTAAAGAAAGGTTAAAAATGTTAGACAAAAAAGTAAAATGAAGAAAAGAAAGAAGTGAATTTCTTAGAAGATCTGGATAGCCTCAGTAACAGTTTCACATCAATCAGGACAAATTATATTAATCATCAATATAGAGGTTGGATGTCATACTACAAAATTATCCAGCTGTTACCAAAGGGGGAGAGATGGTGGTTAAAGGGAAGAGGGTTGGAAACATGCATAAAAGTATCAATCAAAAGATAAATAGAAGTTGAAGAGTATAAATTAATGAAAGGTAGATAGAAGGCACACACTGTACTGATATTTAACAAGAACATACTTACCAAAAATAAGAATTAGAAGGAAGATAAGTAGAGTAGAATTTGCTGCAGGATAAGAAAGTTTTCAAAAGACAGGGACAACAATTTGACAAATAAACAAGGTAGCCTTTATGGAAAACAAAATATTTGTATTACATTTCATAATTTAGTATGGTCTAGGTGTAGACACATGGACAGATAACTGAAAATGAAAAGAATTGTAGACAAGAAGTGAAGGAACAATCAGGGACTAGAGTAAGTTAAATTAACCCATAACAATATCTGATAATAAAATGGAAGGTATGGATTAAAGAACAACATGAAGATTATATGACATAACATAGTTGGGCTCCACATTTCAAGACTAAAGGAACAAAAATGTGAAAGAGAATTAAAAGGAGATAAGAATTAGGATTCTGTCAAATGATGTAGGCATACTCAGTGGTAATAATAAATGACATTATACCAGAAGGCACACATCAAACTAGAAATTATATATTAGATGTCTATATTTAGGTGTATCCTGGGATTATCAGGAGGCAGATGAAGGGGTAACAGAAAAGAGAAGGAAAAAAGGGAAAAACTGAAATGCAGGCTAAAGGGGGTGGGTGCAACTATTTGACACAAGGAAGAAGGCAAGTATGAAGCAAAAGATAATAGGCACATGCCATAATGAACCATGATATCACCCTCAACATGGGATTTGATTGATGGTTGGAAAAAGGAAAAATGGGAAACAAGAAGAAACATATCTATCAAGTCCATGTGCATATTCAAAAGCAATACCATACAGCAAGTCAAAGGAAGACATAAGTCAAACAAGAACACAAAGATCTGATGGTACATTAAAGAATGAAGCAGGTGCAAGAACTTAGGAACTATGGCACTTTTCAGAATGCAAGATGATCCAGGTTTTACCCAAATGCCACACAAAGGAGAGAAAAGCAAGAGGACTGGAAACACAATGTAAGGGCTTTCTCACTCGCTCACTCACTCACTCACTGGTCATACCGGACTCGAGGGTCCATTACCGATGCAGCGTATTTTCGCCATCTGTCCCTGTCTTGGGCTATTTCCTTCCATTCACCTTCAATACCTAGGCTCCTCAAATCAGCCTTCACATTGTCCTCCCATCTACACCTCAGTCTCCCCACAGGACATTTTCCCTCTAAGTGCCCTACCAGTAGTCTGCGCGCTGCCCTGCCCTCATCCATTCGAGCTACGTGACCTGCCCATTGCAGCGTACGTGATTTAATAATACTGATTATGTCAGGGCTTGAATAGAGTTTGTGAACCTCTTTGTTATACAGTTTTTGCCACTCTCCGCTAATGTCATCCCTTTTTGCTCCAAAAGTTTTCCTCAAAATTTTGTTTTCAAATACTCGAAATGGCTTCTCTGCACAGTGAGAGACCAAGTCTCACACCTATACAGCATAACTTGTAGAATAATAGTTTTGTATATTCTAATCATTAAATTCCTACACAATATCCGTGATGAAGGTAATCTATTCAGTGAGAAGTAGCACACATTTCCCGCCCGTAATCTCTTCTTCAGTTTGGATTCAATCTCATTTCTTGAAGTGATATCCACATCTAGATACTTAAATGTGTTCACTTTTTCAAACAGAATGTCTCCAACTCTTAACATTTCCTGATCTACTGCTGTTGGCATTCTAGTAGTAACCAGGTATTTAGTTTTGTCTTCACTTATCCTTAGACCTACATCTTCACTAGCCTTGATTAATGCATTCGCATTTGCTGTTACAGATTCTTTCCTATCACTAAAGATTTTTAGATCATCTCAGGGTAACAATATATGAATTTAGACCTAAATATAGATACTGTATCTAACAAGGATGTAATCATTTTAGAAGTGTGTAGGAGAACAGCTTCTTAGCACAGATATAGATGAAGGCAAAGATGAAATATGAAGAATAGATTGGAAGGGTGAAATTTCTTAATAAACAGAAATGTTCTCAAAGGAACGAGACAATACAAGTTACATAACAACACAGTGTATGTCAAAATAAAACATCCATATTTGATGTTGATCTAGCATTTTACACCGAGATATATAACTCCAGAGGAAGAGAACAGAAGACAAGAAGAGAAAGATTCTAATAAGGACAGGAATATGCTCAAGAACAAGGATATATGATAACAAAACAGAGTACTCTATCAAATAAGTACATACAAATTACACCCTGTAATGTAGGGTGCTTCCAGGTTTCAGGACAGAGATAGAGAGAGGGAAATAGAGAAAGAGAAAGAGAGAGAGAGAGAGAGAGAGAGGGAGAGAGAGAGAGAGAGAGAGAGAGAGAGAAGAGGAGACAATGATTAATAATGATGGATCCTTCAAATGATGAATGCATGCTCAAAGGAAATAATATATAATATTTGATATTTTTGTAGAAGTGATTTATCAAACAAAAAAGAGATATTAGCTGACTGTATATCGGAGAATCCTGGATTAGTTAGAGGTGGATAAAGGAATGAGAGGGAAAGAAGAGAGAACAGGTACATAGACATCACATGTAGTACTCTAGATGATACTAGTCCCGATGTGGAAAAAGTTTGATAGATGTGAGAGAACAGAATAGGAGACAAGAAGAGAAGGATTGGCTAAGGGCAAGGGCATGTTCAAGAGTAGCATGAATATAACAATAGATATAAAACATTTATCTAACATGAACACAAAGATTTGTTGCTGTGGTAAATAATGGCCCAGATGTTAGCAAAGGGGTAGACTGAAGGGCGAAAGAAAAAAAAGAGGATTAGATGAGAAAAAACGAATCTACTTGGATCAGAACACACTTAAATTGAAGGGGGAGCAGCAGCCTGGCAACAAGGAACCAAGTATGCAAGATTCATGCACAGAACAGGATGATCTAGGTGTTATTAAGGAGAAAAGCAGTGTGTGCAAGGTACAAGGACTGGAGACAATAAAATACGTATCTGCCGAAAGAGGACATACACAAGAGTATCAAAATATGCAAGTAGAACAGGAGGTATATATTTAACTGTATATTAGATGTTAAGTAGCTTAATTCAGCTGGTATATGGAATCAACACAGAGATAGGCAAAGAGGTGAAAGAAGAATAGGAAATTTTAGTAAAACTTAAGGATATTCTCAAAGGGAATGGGGGCAAGAATGTGACAATATAGAAGAAATTATATACCAATAAAAAGCAGACATTGGTTGCCTTAATACAGGGGCATTCAGGGGTTTGCAATGAGGGGGCAGAGAAGAGAAGAAGAGAGGATAAAAAACATGAGCAAAGGCTATTTCATTCTCAAGAATGATAATTGAGTAGGAAGCATACACAAAAATGCATATAGATATGAAGGGTAATGTCATGCTACTACTATGATATAGTGCTATTTAAATAAAAGGAAACTATTAATGAAATATAAATGGAATTGGTATGAGACATAAAATTGAGAGCTAAAGGGTGAAAGTAAGAAACAGGGAAGAGAGCAATGAAATTAATGAATAACAGCTAATAACAAATGTGAGACACAATAAAGCAAACAGAATGCAACTAAAAAACATGCTTGTCAGTTAAAATGAAAGAAAGCTGAAGGATGATGATAAATTACCAGAATAAATATTCAGCATGCAAGGAAAGGAAGGATGACTGGATTTTAACAGTAGGGAACACCAAAGAATGTAACTCATAGTATAGTGCACAGTGAATACATATGTCTCTAATGAAAGAAGTGGAACATGGAGCAGAGAGGTTGTGTGAAATTACCCACAAAACAAACTGTGAACTCAGATTTAACTGGACTGAGAAAAAAATGTTCAACATAAAAGAACAGTAATATTGAACTCTACATTGTGGTCAAAATGGTATGGCATAAAAAAGACATTTAGCCAATGGAGTATGTTATTTAGCATTCAGGAAGATTAAGCTGTGATACTGAATACAGGGAAATAGTGAGTATGGAACCCACAGAGGATAGCAGAAATGAGAGAGTGGCAAATGAAGCATAATCCATCTACAATAGTGTATTGAGAACAGGCATAAAAAAGTATAGAATAAATTTCTGAGTCTGAAGTTGGAATAGCGTTTGAACAGACAAAATATAGAGTTTTGGATGAAGGATTTTGGGAAAGGAAGGAGGTAAATAATATAGGTAATACAAATATTTGCAGAAATTTGTGGAATGATTACAAAGGGAAGTGATGTATGTTTTATGCTGGATCTCATAATCAATAGGAGAAAATAACTTTTACAATATAGCTTTCAGCACAATAGAAAATGAAAGCAAAGAAGATAGTTATGACAAGTGGGCATGCAGGAAGCAAAACAATGTGATGGATATCATAAAAAATGCAAAACAAAAAAGTAGCAACAAGGAGGTAAAATAAGTCACATGCAAGAAAATAAATAATGAAATAAATTATGAACATCATGGACAAGAATTAAAACTCGTTACATTATGGCCAACAATGCAAACATAGTAGTTAGGAAGAGGAAGAAATAATCTGAAAAACAGAGGAAAAGTCTTGGAACAGAGAGGTCTAGAGTTTTGACTATATTCAGAAAATAAGATTTGAAAAAATCTACAAGGGGCACATTCTGTCAACAGAGGAAATGATAAAGGAGGTATATAACAGGTATCAGTGAAGATTGGTGAAAAAAACCCTTTGAAATAAGTGATCATACGAGATACTGGAGATTTAAGAACCAGCAGCAGTTTGTCGATGTGTGTTGCTTTGTACACTACTTTCACGGAGGATAGAGGGTAGTGTACTCAAAGTAGGTGTTGAATTCTGAACATTGAACTAAATACAATTACTAATGGACTTTTAGCATTTAAATTATGTAGGGGACATATTTCAAAATGCACATGATGACACTTGTGAAAGGCAATTTGCAAACAAGTGACTTGTTTTATTAATGCATATACCTACTTTATTACTGTATCATTTGACCAGTCATCATGCCTATAGGTTCTTCTTTGCAGTGGTATCTCAAAATACTAAGCTTTTATGTGTGAAAGTAAGACCTGTATAACTTTTTTTATGCTCAAGTTTATAATCCTCTTGGCTATTATCCAGTGGCAAACCACGTAACTTTGTGCATTAAGATGAAAAATGCTGTATCAGAAGCCTGACAGCAAATTGGTGTCATTAATTGTTGTGCTGTGGTTTTAACAATACGTGTATACATAGTGAGCCTCAGTGAGGTAGTGGATAAGCAAGGCCGAATTGCAACATTTCAGTGACATGTTAGTATTCGATGTGACAGCAAATGTGGCCATTCTTTCTTTTGTCTGTAGGGTTAGATATAGTAGTCTGTAGTACATCTTGCTTCCCTGCAAAATAATTGCTACAGAATACATGTGCAGACAGTTTGCATGCATGCTTTCTTAATCA
Organism: Schistocerca americana; assembly: GCF_021461395.2. Lineage (NCBI taxonomy): Eukaryota > Metazoa > Arthropoda > Insecta > Orthoptera > Acrididae > Schistocerca > Schistocerca americana. The sequence continues at coordinate 648,795,190 of NC_060120.1, read as the reverse complement.
GAGGCATAAAAGTGTAAGGAAGTAGAAAAGAAAAGGCAGACATGAGAGAGATGGGTATATAGCAGAAATCTGAAAAATAAATGAGTGAGAATCATTGTGTAACTTGTAAGATAGCTTTTCAGTGTAAGATAATCTAGAACACAGAAGAAATAAGATGATGGTGTGGGAGACAAAACACAGGGTGAACATAAAAGACAGAGAAGAAGGAGTAGAAGATGAAGAACAAACAGTGTAGGAAATGAACTAGTAAAAATAAGAGGTACTCTTGGGAAACATTTAGGAGTAATCATATTATAACAAACATCAGAGAAGAAATGGAAAACGAACTACCATACAGGTAAAGTTTGGGAATGAATAAAAGAGAGAAATGAACAAAATGAAAATATGATAATGAAGGAAAGACAAAAGAATTAGATATGAGAGAGCCTAAAAGAAATAGACATTGTAATATGGAAGAATGAAAGTTGATTCTAGATGAGCAGTAAAAGGGAAATTAAATGAGTATAGTTTTAGTTTCATCCTACAATGAAATAGAATGATAACCACAAAATTACAGGTAGCAAAAAAGTGTGTATTGTGTCACTGTTCACTAATTAATAGAAAACTATACTTGTGCAACATCATATGTGAGAAATAAGGGCCTCAGGGAGAAGGAACTGAAAATTTAAAACAACTTAAAGCTCACTGTATTATTTTGGGGGAAAATCGTATTAATCATGGTAGCAAATGATGATTACTAATCCTGATGAAGGTACTGAAGAAGGTACTGATGTAGATTAATAAAGCAACTCACAACTGCACTCAATTTACTTTCACTGCACAATCTGAATCTCTGCCATATGCACATATTACCAAAAATGTATAAGAGGGTAGTAGCAGAATGATTAACAACTTAGTATCACAGACATTTGTCACAATGAAGAGTGAAAGAAAAGAAAGTGGGGTATTAGTTGTGAGAATGGTGATAATCATAACACAGGGAGGTATCAACATAACTAATAAGGTTGTTGTATCACAGAAGATATTTGCAAGGATCTAAAGAAACAGTTAAAGTAACATGCACTAAACCTAATACAAATTATAAAGACCAATGGTAATGATAATACAGCTTGTTGCTCCATGATAATACCGTAAAATCATAAGCTAGCTAAAATAAAGCAGCAAATATTGATTATGTGGCTAGTAATCTCATATCAAAAAAAGCAGGTACGATCATTGACAATATAAAGAAAATAAAACATATCAGTCAGACAGAAGAACTATAAAACATAACTAGGTCTATTAAAATATGTAAGCAGCAATGATGGAACACATTTTATACCTTTTGTTAACAGATAAAGACTGAAATCAGAACAAAAAGATTCCATACACCATATGCAGTGCCCAGTTTTGCTGGCTGTTGAATAACAGCAACAAAGAGAGCAAATAGGACAAGAGGACAAGAGCAATACATCAGATTTACATTAAACAAGAAACAGGAACACTGAATGTAATATTAATGATGTAGTGTATAAAGAAGACGAAGGTGATTTCAGAATATAAACAATGTAGTCTAACTTTCATTTTCATCAGTAAACAGGAACAGGAATTGTGCAGATGCATTATTGTTGCATACAGAAATTTGCCAGTTACTGACATATACCATTTCCAAATTATAGCATTCCTCAAAACTTTCTGTTATCTTATCCTGTATAAATTCTGTCCAAATAAATTTATTTTTAATGATGTGTATAAAATGTAACAATTTTTGGGTAACAGAGGTTCTGTTAAGACCATTTCCATGGAAATTTGCCTGTTGCTCTAACATGTTTGGAAATGAATGAACACAGCAGATGTGCCAGTATATGAGTGCTTACACAAGGGGAAACAGATCATGTCCAATTTTCATTTCGTTTGTTTGTGTTACTGTTCCTTGATACAGAAATATAAATTAAACTACAGTGTCAGAGTTGGTAACAAATTCATATCACAGAAAGTAGTGCTTGTAACAAATTGAAAGTAAACAGTGACATAGAACTGGAACCCCAGCAAACTTTCATTTTTCTGAAAATGTTTCTGTTATACTGAGTCACTTAAAACTTTACTTGCTTTCTTAGACTTTCTTGGAATAACTGATTGATGCTACATTTTCAGGTTTCCAGTTGAGTTAGAAGTTCCAATTTTACACATAATATTTCAACAACTAACTTTATTGTCTTCTTTGAGTACTGTGAAGGATGATCTCATATTTGAAAAGGCTAAGGGATGTAAGTACATGGAATAAAAGCTTGTATGCAGAAAAAAAATCTCATGAAAAAGAATTTTGGATACTGTCACAAATGTGGCAGCAAACAGAGGTGCAACAGCAACAATACCTCATGGTCTGCTTGGAATACAGGTTATAAGTGCATGTAAGATCACTGCTAGCAGCACCTAAAGAAGACAACGATACTGTAGCAAAAACTGATTTGTTATCTTCCCTACAAAACTCAAAAATATTTTATCAAAACTTGTTATTTTCTTCTTGTAAAATGCAGAGTTCAGAACTTAGATGTCATCTGAAGCTGAAAGTAACGGACTATGTGGACTATAGACCCACTGTTTCTTCTTCGCACACCTACCAGCTTTAAATATAAACATTTTATGTTCAAGCAGATTTTGTGTTTTTCAATTGTCACTAAAAATAATTTGATTCTGATACCCTACTACTAATAACTACCTATTACTATAAAAATAAATCATTTATGTTGAACAATAAGGAACTTTCTCTGAGTATTATAAAGGTCACTTGACTGCAAAAGGATGTGAGTAGGCCTAATTGATGGAAGTATCATTTCAGTCACTGAACTCACTTAATTACTTTTATATCTACACAGTACTGATTATTTAAAAACTCACGAAAAATTATTCAGATAGTACAGTACAGAAAATATAGGAACTTAAGCAGAGACATAGAAACTATGCTTATATATTTGTGTATAAACAAAAGAAAATTATGCTACTACATACTGCAAACTGTAGTGAGAAATCTTTTTGGAGCTACAGAGCTAAAGAAAGGAGCAACAATTGAACAGTCTATTGTAAATGTAACATATTGCCATGCAACCTATAAACACAGCAAGGAAATTTCTAATTGTTTCACGAAACGTGTTCCACTGTCACATTTTTTCTGCCTGTTCACACAGGTTGAAAAAGCTTGAAACATAAATGACTGAAGTACAAACTACTGACTCTATGATAACTGACAAAACCATTCTAAAAAGTGTACTTGTATGCTACTTCTTGAAGCAATATAACAGAAAAAAGGTTATCCATACGCAGTGAACATTAGTACAAGTATTTTGGTTAAAACACAAATAATAACAAATTTGTGTTAGATACAGAAACAAAAATAAGTTAAATTAGTAGTTGAGTGTTGTCTGGACTGATGAAATCCACTCGTGACACAATGAAACAAGACAACATTAAGAAAAAATTTTTGAACACTTACAACACCACAATACCCTGATTTCCCATTGGAAAAAAAGTAACAAGGAATATGAAAGATAAGTAACAGAAAGAATACACATACAGTACAGTATTACAACTTACCATCTAAAGTATGCTCCAATCACAAGAAAGAAGAAAGAAGGGTGCACAAGCTTCTTCCTCTACATAATGTTAAAAAAAAGGAAAACTTTATCTACAGAAGCTATAAGAACAGAACCCAGGAAAATAATATCTACAAAACAGTTATGTTAGTGATAGAATTATGTACAATGAAAAAGATAATGATATGGTAATATGAATTTGAAATAAAAAATTTATACAACTCATAGAACCAAGAGCTTTATTTGTACTTGAAGGTAAAAAAAAGAAAAAAATCAAAATACAGGAGACAGAAGAAAGAAATTACACCAGAAGGTAAATGTTAACAAAACACAACACATTCATGTGATAGTACATCCCGTGTTGCCAAAACAGTGTCCTTTTGACGATACGTGTAGTCCACCACAGAGCCAACAGTGAAAGTAGTATTAGCAGGGACATGCGTAGTGTGAGGCTGTGATAAGTTGAAGTGCGTTCCATGCAGTCAGCTGAAGGCCCAGAAGGTGGAGACCCGACTAGAATTTTGTAGTCTATAGAATTCTCTCTCTCTTTCTCTTAGTACAACGTATTTGACACTATCACAGATTAGGAACAACATTTGATCTCATCAGAGGGTTTCCAGCTAAGTATTTAGTACAAAGTATTTTAATGACATTTATCTTTCACTTACAGTTTAAATGAGTGGATTCACCCTTTAAACTGTGAGTGAGAGTTTTAGAAGCCTCTAGTTTTGTGCAGTAAGCACAGGACAGATTGATGTGGCAGTGATAATGTACAATATTTCTGCCAAATAGGAAACGGAATGTGGCACAGGATGGGAAGAAACGTATCACAGTTCTGTTCATAAAAGCATTGAGCAGATTGGGCAGATACAATAATCTGTGCAACTGCTGTATTGAATTTGCCTAGTCGACGTTCCCTCACTAGTTGCTCGGGATCAATTTTTACTGATAACAATGACACAGATTTAACTGACGCCAATATACTGTGACCTTGTTTAACTGACTGGCACAAAAATAAGCAAGAATAAAATGGAATATGGTAACTAGGGCCTGAGATTTTTATCCTATGTGTGTAGTTAGTAGATTATATCAGATGTCAAATAAGAAGAATGGACAGAGGTGTAGATATTTTTTAAAGAATTTAGCTCATTCTTCGAAGGGTTGCCTTTGCCAGAAGTTTTCAATCATTCTATTTTATCTGATAAATATACTAAAGCACACAAAGAATTAGTGACGTCAGTGAAGTGAAATGTGGGCTTGCCGACCAGTGCCACTTTCCGTTTCCCTAGAACGGCCACTTGCCGTTCCTATTTCTTGGCAAGCCTGAAGGCAGAGAAACTGACGGTGTTGGGCAGCAGTTCTCCAGAGTCCCGCCAGAGAGAAGCGCAGTCACCAACGTTCATCTCGAGCAGCAGTGTGTGTGCACCGCCGCCAGGGCCTGTGTGGACCACGTCATCCCAGGATCCGCCCCCAGACTGACGCCTCTTCAGCGACAACCTGGACAGCCAACCAGAAAACCAGCCACTCAGCAGGGCTTAGTATCGCCAGAAAGCGTAACCAACATCTGAACCCTTATTAATTAAGTAATATGAAAGCTTCCTAGGAGAGAAAGCTTCCTGTACTACTGAATTTCTGTACTAGTGAATTTCTGTGGCTCTTGACATGAAACTTCATTCATAGCATGCAAAAACTTCACTTGAGGAGGCTTCACTAAGGTGTTCGCCAAACCAACGAAAAGATCTGTCAAATGCAAAATGAGATCCAACAGAAAACGTGAAGGACACTATCTGATCAAAAGTATCTGGACAGTTGTTCGTGGTGCTTCCACCTTTCGCCTTAATGATGGTTGGAACTCTGCTGGAGACTCTTTCAGTGTGTCTGAATGTTTGTGGAGGAGTAGCAGCCCATTCTTTCTCTAGATACGAAACCAGAAAGTAGTGATGCTGTGTTCTGCTGCAAAGTCAACAGTTAACTGATCCCATGGCTGTTTCATTGGGTTCAGATCGGGTCCCTGGGCAGACAGTCCATTTCAGGAAACCATTGTCTCATAGATGCTGCTGTATGACAGGGTGGATACAAACAGCCATAATCTGGGATCTGATCCCCTACTGTATGTAGTACACTATGCTGTAAAGCGTGTTTATATCGTCCCCATTTAACATTTTCTTAAGCACAGCACGAAAAACACACTCATACAGTAACAACAGCTTCACTGTAATTCACTGTTAGTATCACACATGATCGCAGGTAAATTCCACAGGCACTCGTCAAACCCAAAGCCTTACACTGGAAGGCCACAGAGTATAACGTGATTCAGCACTCCAGATCATTTGTTTCCTGTCATCCACTGTCCACTGGCGTCGCTTTTTACATCACCTCAAGGGACGCTTAGAATGAACTACAGAAATATGTGGCTTGTGATGAGCCGCTCGACAGTTCTACCCCATTCTTTTTAACTTCCTAATCACAGTAATTGTGCAAGCTGAATTGCTGTTAGCACTTTGGAACTCACAAGTGATTCCTTCTGCAGATTTAATGCGATTCATTACAGCCACCCTACTCACTCCCTGTCCGTCAGTGTATGAGGCCTACCTGATCTTGGTTTAACTGCTGCTGTTCTTTCACCTCGCTTCACAGTTACATCACCAGCGGTCGACTTGGGCAGCTGTGGAAGGGCTGAAACGTCCCTGATGTTTTTTTTTCTTTGTTCAGGTGCATCCAGCGACTAGTTCACGTTCGAATCAACTGAGTTCTCCTAAGCGAACAATTCTGCTCACAACGCAATGCTCCCTGCATCCTTTTATACTGGCGCGTATGCCTCTTGGACAATCTAGTGGTCAATGCTGCAGTACTTAGTGTCCGGACACTTTTGATCAGATAATATACAGCACGAAGAGGATTCGTAAACATTCGTACAGGATTCATATACTCTGCTACACATTGTATTAATATACGTCTCCATTTCTTATAAATTTAATTGAAATCGTTTGCCTAATATTTCTCCATTCCTTGTAATCACAAGCAGTTAAAGAACGTTTGAGTTTTATAGGATGTAGCAGGAGTCAAACGTCAGGTGCACTCGATAAAATGTGATTCATTAGTGACGTCTTAAAATTGAGATCATAAGTATACAATGGTCCTCCATTAACGTACTCTGATGGTCACTTGATGTTGATCTGAGGCTCGATATTTATAGCGACAAGTTAAAGACAGAAATTAAGGCCAAGTCGCATAAACCAATGGAAGTTTGCGGTTTGGTCTTGGCAATGTAATACCCTGATTTTTATCGTACAGGCACACACGTAATCTGTTACTTAGCTTGGCAGATCTACCGGTTTCCGTGGTTTCTCGTAAGCGCGCGTGTTGTTGTGTGTATGTGTGTGATTTAGTGAGTGGATGGGTGGGTGAGGTGATGGCGCTGACGAATTACCGTTTCTCTGACCACATGCCGTGTGTTCCATGTGCGTTACAGCAAGGCTACATCAAAACAAGTACCCTCATAGACACCAGCCACATCACACAATATTTGAAGCCGTTTTTGGGCGTTTGGCTGAACATGGGTCGTTTCGGACAGATGAACGTGAAGAGAGGCGGCGGACTAGGCATACACCAGATTTGGAGGACTGGGTTTTACAGGATGTTGAGACGAACGCTGGTACAAGCTCCAGGCAAGTGGCCCGCCAACATCTTGTAAGTCAAAGAAAGATTAAGTGCAAGCTCCAGGCAAGTGGTCTACCGACATGGTGTAAGCCAACGTAGGATTATGGTGTCCGCTACTATCACCTGAAGTGAGTGCAAGCAGTGGGTTTCTCTTCAGGAGAAGAATTTTGTCTCGATGGTTTTTGCACCGTACCATCATAAATATGGGATTACAATCATCGGTCCTCTTTACCGACGAAGCAACTTTTATCAGAACTGGCATCATCAGTCTGCATAATCACCACCTGCGGGCTACAGACAATCCTCACGGAATGGGTGAGGGGTCTCATCGACATCGCCTGAGCGTCAATGTGTGGGCAGGGATTGTTGGTGGCCATATGGCTTGGATCAGTTACTATTGCACAATGCCTCGATGGAGGAACGTACCTGGACTTCCTGCAGAATGCTCTGCATGGGCTGGTTGAGAATGTGCCTCTGGCAGCATGACAGGTTATGTGGTTTCTGCATGATGGAGCACCACTCAACTTTCATACACAGATCGCTGACACCTCAACAACATCTTCCCCAGATGTAGGATGCGGAGGCCCTGTGGCATGGCTTGCTATACCTCTGGACTTAAACCTCCTGGATTTTTCCCTCTGGGGGCATATGAAAAGCGTTGTGTATGCTGAGCCTGATGTGGAGACCCTTCAACAGCATGTTCACGTCTGTGATGCTGTAGCGAGAGAGACTGGAACATGCGAAAGAGTGTGGCAATCCTTGACGCTACGTGTGAACGCGTGCATTGCATCCCAGTGAGGCCATTTTGAACATCTGTTGTGACATGGATGCGTTGTAACTCTATTCTGTGTTCCAGGACGATATGTTGTCGTTGACGCACACTGTTCATCTCCGGACACATGTTCATAGGATCCTTTTTCCTCCATTTCCAGTCAGAATCCCTCCCTGCAGTTTGTTGGTTTCATTAATGTTCACACTGCATATTTTTTCCTGAAGAGCATGAGAAACGGTGACCAAATCACTACTTTATCATGCGACACAACTTAACAACTTACAGAAGGCAAAACCGAATTTCGTAAACCAGTTTTTCGCTGTCATGTTTAAAAATTAAGGCACGAACGGGGTTTTCTAAACCTGTCAAATATCGGTATTCCAATCGCCAGCTGGAAAATAGTTGTTCTGGTTTCTCATTTAGTTAGCACAGTGGGTGTTCCTCTTCAGTTAAATATTAGAAGTAGATGGCTCCATGCTCAATGTAATATTTCTACTTCTCCTCCACTGCACAAAAAGCACTCCATCCAGATAAGCCTAAAAATTTTGAAATTTTTGTAAACAAGACGTAAGTGAACAACTCAAGCATGTTCCAGAAACAGTTATGCGTTTATACAGGAGCGAAATCGGGCACCCAGGAGCAAGTTTTCAGAATCGATTTCGGAGTGTTTACATGACCAACGAACCAGAAACGAATTGGGAAGTCTGGTCTATGAAATTCGGTTTTGGGAGCCCCATGTAAACACGGTGAATGTGGCGGTAGCCCCAACGTTGCCAGTTGTCTGTGTAGGCAACAACTGGAGCGATGTGGGACAGAGGGAGGGAGAGTGCAGTAGTTCACCGCAGAGTACACAGCACTACAAGGGAATTACCCGAATGGGACGGGAATCGGTCATGTGATATACATGCATAGAGGAAAAAAAACAAAACAAAAACACGGTTACGATTTCCAAAAACTTGGATGATTTATTCAAGAGAAATACCTTCACAAATGGAGCAAGTCGATAATACCTTGGTCCACCTCTGGTCCTTATGCAGACAGTTATTCTTCTTAGCCTTGATTGACAGAATTGTTGGATGTCTTCCTAAGGAACATTGTGCCAAACTCTGTCCAATTGGTGCTTTAGACCATCAAAACTACAAGCTGGTTAGAGAGCCCTAATGCTCCAAACGTTCTCAACTGGGGAGAGATATGGCCACGTTGCTGGTCGAGGCAGAGTTTGGCAAGCACGAAGACAAGTAGTAGAAACGCTCGCTGTGTGCGGCCGGACGTTATCTTGCTGAAATGTAAGCCCAGGATGGCTTGCCATGAAGGGTATCAAAAAGGAGCGTACAGTATCGTCGGCATACCGCTATGGTGTAGTTGTGCCGCGGATGACAACCAATGCGTTCTGCTGTTACAAGAAATGGCACTACAGACCATCATCACTCCTGGTCGTCAGGCCGTATGGCGGGCAACAGTCGGGTTGGCGTCCCACTGCTATCTGGGGAATCTCCAGACAAGTCTTTGCCAGGCATCGGGGCTCAGTTCGATGCACGACTCATCACTGAAGATAATTCTACTTGAGTCAGTGACATTCGCAGGCCAAAACGTGCCTCGAGACCCCCGAGACAGTCGTGGGTTACCAACCGGCCTTTGCTTGGCGTACGGCTCAACAACCAAGAATGATGGTCTGAGGTGCCATTTGTTTTCATATCAGGACCCCTTTGGTTGTCATCTGTGGGACCCTAACAACACAGCGATACGTCGACGATTTTCTGCATCCTGTTTTGTTGTCCTTCATGGGCTTACATTTCAGCAAGATAATGCCGGCCTGCACACGGCTAGAGTTTCTATGTTTGCCTTCGTGCTTGCCAATCTCTACCTTGGCTAGCAAGGTCGCCAGATCTCTCACCAATTGAGAACGTTTGGAGCATTATGGGTAGGTCCTGCAACCAGTTCGGAATTTTGGCGATTTAACGCATCATATAGATGGAGTTTGGCAGGACACCCTCCAGGAGGACATCCAACAACTCTATCGATCAATGCTAAGCCGACTAACTGCTTGCATGAGGGCTAGAAGTGGACCAAGGCATTGTCGACTTGCCCAATTTGTGAAGCTCTTTCTCTTGAATTAATTATCGAATTTTTCTGAAATTGTAACCATTTGCTTGTCTGTACATATACAACGGATCCACCGATTTTCGTCCCTTTCGGGTAATTCCTTCGTGGTGCGTCGTTTCTTCTTGTCTTAGATTGTATTATCCACGTGTCTCCGCGCAGAACGCGTCGCACAGCAGTTTCTCACTGGCACCCGTAGCAGTATAAGAGGCGAACTCACTGAGCGCCGGCGCCGGAGAAGGCTATCTGGTAGACGCCGGGGCAGAAGCAGGTGAACTCGCCGGTGTGGCGGCTCCAGCCCAGGCCGCGCCGGTCGGAGAGGTCCGCCTGGAAGGTGAGCGGCCCGCTGGAGCTGGAGTTGGCGAGGTGGCCGACGCTGGAGAAGCCCAGCACGCCGGAGCAGTCGAGCGCCGCCGCCAGGTTGCGGGCGCCCACCAGGCCGGGCGAGGGCGGCTCGCCGGACACGGCCGCCGCCGCCGCCCACGCCGCCCACAGCGACGCCCACACGACGCACGCGCGCACCGCTCTGCAAAGGCACGCGCCGCCTGCTGTCCAGTACGTCTCTCTGGTGACGCGCGCTCCTCACTCGCCTACCACTGACAGGGAGGGAAGCTCACACACAACGGGTGTGATAATCTTTCGCACGACTGAAGCAAGGAAAGATGGGATAAAGTGACCATGGCGGGAAACTTGGCAGTTACATATTTTTTGCCTTGTACAGAGCTGCTGCCTGCTGAGCAGTGGTCAAACTAGTGCTAATATAAAATTTCTTTCACTCCATTGCGCCATCTGTTACAGCAGCTGTACGTAGAATATTTGAATTCGGAACAGTTTTGGTTGCAACTTATTTCTTTATCAACAAGGAAGTACGCCTTCGCTGGGAGTCTTCGCATTAGCTTAAAATTTTCCTGTTACAACATGTTAAAACTGTAAAACGGCCATGTACTAGACTGAAGCACGCATTGAGTCAGATAAACCCACAGAGAAAAAAGAAAAGGTCTCTTCGGGTTCATGTGATTCAACGCGCGCTTCAGTCTAGCACAGAGTCGTTTGATGTGTTTTCAAATACTGTAAAAGGAAAATTTTAAGATAGCCTGAAGTTTCCCTATGAAGGCGAAACTCGTTGTTAGTAAAAGAATAAATTGTAACCAAGACTATTGTTGTCAGTGAGTTTGGCAGAGGAACCTTGTCCCCTTATTTTTTGATAACCTCTTTTCCGAGTTTCAGCAGTCTGGCATGAAGTAAATTATTTAACTATTATTGTTATTACCGCACTTATTCGTATAGTAATACCTCTTTAGAATATCAATGTTTAACCCACGCACGACCAAGAAGGAGGTAAGGAGGGTACTTCATGCCCATTTTTTGAAAATATTGTAACATAATTCTTTTTATATTTTAAAAATTTGAAAAAGTATGCATTGTTTTTAATGAATTCTGCTACCAGATTCCATACATGTTTAAAAATTTTCCGTTAAACGAAAAACTTAGGTATTAGTAGCAGATGCCACTTTTCCCAATGAACGTCATGCCCAATATTTTCATGTTCAGTACATACTTATACATCAGTATTTCCGTAAAATGCATGTTTTGAATTAAAGTCAATAACAATTAAAGGAATTTGCAATTTAAAAAATTTGTGGTGGTCATAGTACAGTTGGTAGTACACACCATTGAATGTGTCTTGATATTGCTAAGAGTGTGCAAAAGATATTTTCAGTTTGTGGATGCTACCTGCACATCAGTGCCTTTTTAAAACTAAGTTAACAACAATTAACGAATTTTGCGTTTTTTAATTTTTTTAGTTGGGTACAGAGAACCCTCCCCCCCCCCCCCCCTCCGCTCTCGCCACAGTAATGATTCAAATGGCTCTGAGTACTATGGGACTCAACTGCTGAGGTCATTAGTCCCCTAGAACTTAGAACTAGTTAAACCTAACTAACCTAAGGACATCACAAACATCCATGCCCCAGGCAGGATTCGAACCTACGACCGTAGCGGTCGCGCGGTTCCAGACTGCAGCGCCTTTAACCGCACGGCCACTTCGGCCGGCGCCACAGTAATGGGTGTTATGGAAAATGCGTTGACATTCCTAGTGTCAAACAATGTCCTTTGGCCTGCAAATGTGGTTCCTTGTTGTTTCTTTAGTTTGGTAGTATCATGTGCGAATCACTAATGCCCCATGGCGTCTGATCGGGAAATATAACCACGCTTCTCATGGGAAAAGGTAGCCATAGTGTTTACCCAATGAGATTTAGTTACTTTCAGATTCACGCGTAATACGAAAGGTCAGACTGACTGCTAGACAATTTTACGTGTACACAGCTGTCGTCCATCATTACATTCTTTTATAAGATTTTGAAGTAATTAATTTACATTATTTAATTCCGTCTCCATTCTGTTATTGTTGACCCAACACAAAAATCCGACTGAACAGGGTCTGCTGCAGCCGCGTAATATGATTTCAGATACACTCCTGGAAATTGAAATAAGAACACCGTGAATTCATTGTCCCAGGAAGGGGAAACTTTATTGACACATTCCTGGGGTCAGATACATCACATGATCACACTGACAGAACCACAGGCACATAGACACAGGCAACAGAGCATGCACAATGTCGGCACTAGTACAGTGTATATCCACCTTTCGCAGCAATGCAGGCTGCTATTCTCCCATGGAGACGATCGTAGAGATGCTGGATGTAGTCCTGTGGAACGGCTTGCCATGCCATTTCCACCTGGCGCCTCAGTTGGACCAGCGTTCGTGCTGGACGTGCAGACCTCGTGAGACGACGCTTCATCCAGTCCCAAACATGCTCAATGGGGGACAGATCCGGAGATCTTGCTGGCCAGGGTAGTTGACTTACACCTTCTAGAGCACGTTGGGTGGCACGGGATACATGCGGACGTGCATTATCCTGTTGGAACAGCAAGTTCCCTTGCCGGTCTAGGAATGGTAGAACGATGGGTTCGATGACGGTTTGGATGTACCGTGCACTATTCAGTGTCCCCTCGACGATCACCAGTGGTGTACGGCCAGTGTAGGAGATCGCTCCCCACACCATGATGCCGGGTGTTGGCCCTGTGTGCCTCGGTCGTATGCAGTCCTGATTGTGGCGCTCACCTGCACGGCGCCAAACACGCATACGACCATCATTGGCACCAAGGCAGAAGCGACTCTCATCGCTGAAGACGACACGTCTCCATTCGTCCCTCCATTCACGCCTGTCGCGACACCACTGGAGGCGGGCTGCACGATGTTGGGGCGTGAGCGGAAGACAGCCTAACGGTGTGCGGGACCGTAGCCCAGCTTCATGGAGACGGTTGCGAATGGTCCTCGCCGATACCCCAGGAGCAACAGTGTCCCTAATTTGCTGGGAAGTGGCGGTGCGGTCCCCTACGGCACTGCGTAGGATCCTACGGTCTTGGCGTGCATCCGTGCGTCGCTGCGGTCCGGTCCTAGGTCGACGGGCACGTGCACCTTCCGCCGACCACTGGCGACAACATCGATGTACTGTGGAGACCTCACGCCCCACGTGTTGAGCAATTCGGCAGTACGTCCACCCGGCCTCCCGCATGCCCACTATACGCCCTCGCTCAAAGTCCGTCAACTGCACATACGGTTCACGTTCACGCTGTCGCGGCATGCTACCAGTGTTAAAGACTGCGATGGAGCTCCGTATGCCACGGCAAACTGGCTGACACTGACGGCGGCGGTGCACAAATGCTGCGCAGCTAGCGCCATTCGACGGCCAACACCGCGGTTCCTGGTGCGTCCGCTGTGCCGTGCGTGTGATCATTGCTTGTACAGCCCTCTCGCAGTGTCCGGAGCAAGTATAGTGGGTCTGACACACCGGTGTCAATGTGTTCTTTTTTCCATTTCCAGGAGTGTAGTAAGGCATCAAGATGCCTAGAACATGAGTCCGAAAATCAAAAGAACGAAGGTGAGTTCCTGTTACAATGACACTGACCACGTCGCGCCCTTTGGTAGGGAAGTGAGATCACTCTACGTAAGCTTCCAGTTAGCGTATAGTTTATATAAATTACCATCTTTTTCACTTAAAATATGTAGTGTGATACCTTATAATAGTGTATGTAGATTGAAAATGTGTACACGAAAAACTTCTGTCAGTAATCACAGTTTGATGAAAATTCAGTTTCCTTTAAAGTGGTACTTCACACCATCTTCCCGTACATATCTGGCTTTAAACAATGCCTGTCTAGTACTGTGTACGTCTCAAGCGTTTTCCAGAAACTGAGTTTCGAAGCCTTACACGCCTGTACAGTAGCGCGACAGCCTTCGAGGAGCTGTGTTAGCACAACCGCACGAAGGCGAAGATAGGAGTCTCACCGTATTGCATTCGAGTCTCGTTTTTTTTTTCCTAGCCTTCCACAAAACACCTGTATCGCTACGAGGAGCCCTATTTCTTCTTGAAGGAACAGAAATTATTTTTGTGGTCATAATAGTACATTTGTGGCGAGGCATAGAGAATCTCCTTCGAATAATATTCGAGGGCGTGCTGTAAAGTAATGCCTCCGGATCTCTTATACTGTTTTCATTATGGGTTGAGGTATTACACGTCGTGCGTGTTACTCGACCGACTTTCCCCGCTTCGCTGATGCAGCTTGCAATCCCTGCCGCTAGAGGGCTCTGAATTGTAGTGTGTAATGTGGCAGTGTGTAACGTAACTACGTCAGAACGTGAGAGACCTCGGAAAACTGAAAGCACGAATTCGAAGAGTTCGTACTCACACGGAGCACCCACTCCTTCAGCGTGAAGTGCCAGACCACACACGACCGCTGCGGCATCTGCAACGGTCCGGCGTTTGGGTTAACTGTCATCGGTCAACCTCTACACAGTATCGACTTGACCAGATCCGATTGTTGCTCCGTCAATAAGTCGAACACTCTACAGTGACGGTATTAACAAACTGGTCTCTCGTGGGGACAATTGTGTTCGCCGCCATGGCAAGTATGTCGAGAAATAAATATGTGGACATGAAAAATATAAATGTAGAATATTAGCGAATTTTGTTTTATTTCAAAATCTTTTAGCGTTTTCACGTGAAAAATTTGGAGACATTACTTTTCAGCACGCCATCGTAAATTGTATTTATATTGCTTTTGGACCCTCAATAGAAGGTAATTGCAGCCACTATTAGTGAAATGAGCCGGGATTGCCTACTTCCTTACCTGGTGTTTGCAGGCAGCTTCATTTCGATACCAGAAATCATAGCGCTCTCAGTCAACAGTTTCCAATCGCTAATGGCTTGGTTCAAATGGCTCTGAGCACTATGGGACTTAACATCTCTGGTCATCAGTCCCCTAGAACTTAGAACTACTTAAACCTAACTAACCTAAGGACATCACACACATCCATGCCCGAGGCAGGATTCGAACCTGCGACCGTAGCAGTCGCGCGGTTCGGGACTGAGCGCCTGAACCGCTAGACCACCGCGGCCGGCTTCCAATCGCTAAGGAAGCTCGTTCGCTGCTGTTACCAGGATTTTCAACGGTGGTTGTACGATGACCATACGAATGTTTGGTGGAAGATTAGAAAAAAAAAGTTGTGAGACGCGGGCGCAATACGGGCAGCCTTGTAGTCAGCTGCATTAGCCAGATACATTAGTTACACTCATCGGTAGCTGACGCTCTCATATGGTGTTCAACAGGCTCGTCAAAGTCTGTGCCTCGGTTTCTAGAAAAGGCTTTACAACAGAATCGTGCTGGAGCAGACTTTGTTACATCTAGGTATGTACTCTAACCATGCGAAAAATGAGCACAATCGGTTACTCGTTGTACGTATGGTTCCTTTGTAAGTCGGGCTATGACGTTTTAAGACGGGCATAGATAAAAGTAAAACAAGCGTAATGGATAGAAGTCGAACTGGAATTGGCATTTTAATCTTAACAGAATCAAATGTAGCGTACTGCGTATAAGCAAGCGGAAAGACCGTTATTATTCGATTGCACAATTACAGAGCAAACACTGCACACAGTCACATTCATTAAAAATCTGGGGGCGTACATGGAACGATTTAAAGCGGAACGACCACATAAAATCAATTATAGGAGAGGCTGATGCCAGACTGTCATGCTTCTAAAGAATCCTCAAACAGCATAATCCGACCGTGAAGTAGGTAGCTTACAAAACACTGGTTTGACCGATACTTGATTATTGCTCATTTCTCTGGGATCTTCAACTAGTAGGTTTTACAGGGAAAACACAGGAGATCCGAAAGAGACCAGCGCAACGAAACACGTGTAAGTTTTTGTAAGAGCGGAAGATTCACAGAGTTGCTCAACTATTTCCAGTGGCACACACTACAACAAAGACAATTTTTTATTGTCTGTCTTGGTTGCATCTATTTCACAAAATTAGCGCTTTTGGTTCAACATGAACGATCTTGTCTGTATCATTAACGAGGCTAACCCGTCTAACAGCAAAATTTACGTACTACGAAAGTGGTAATTTTATAAAATTAATGAAATCAGGACGGACAACAAAAAGTTGTGGATTTCCTCTAGGACATTATGTCAAATTTTACAACAACGGCGTCGTAGAAGAGGATGTTAGTGTTAAACGTCCGGTAGACAAAGTGGTCATTAGAGACGGAGCTTAAGCTCAGATTAGGGAACGAAGGGGAAGGAAATCGATGTGCCCTTTCAAAGGATCCATCCCGGCATTTGCCTGAAGCGATCTAGGGAAATCAGGGAAAACCTAAAGCAGGATGACCGGACGCAGGTTTGCACCGTTGTCCTCCCGAATACGAAACCAGTGAAAGGCGTTATGGATCATGGTCTGGTTCACCGTTGCAAGCCAGAGAGCGTACATTCCTAGAAGAGAGGACGCCTTATCTACATCTTGAGGAAATACTAGGAAGGTAAGATCACAGATCGGAAGTCGCACTAAGGTTCACCAAGAGTCGTTCTTTCCGCACGTCCTTGGCGAGTGGCAGGGACAGTTGGGAACTAGGAAATGAGGCGCTGAAAGTAGTGGACTAGTTTTGCTATTTGACCAGAAAAACAGTTGATTATGGTAGAAATAAAGAGGAAATGCAATTCAGACTTGCAAAAATAATAAAAGTTTCCAAGAAAAAGAAAACCAATTCAACATCAAATATGAAGTGTTAGGATGTCTTCCTGGAAGTATAACGGCTATTTTTTTCAAGATCCGATCGATGGCGAAATCAAAACCACAGTGAAAATCCGACGAAGCTCTCCACGGGTGCGTAGTGTATGCCCGTTGATCTCGTCACGTCGCACTGTTCAGTTTGAGTGCACAGTGAGCACTCAAAAATGCGTAGAGCATGATGTCACCGACAAAGTGTGAAGTGCACACTGCCATTTCATTTCTTCATGATCAGGGGTTCCGCCTGATTTCATGCAGCCCTCCTAACGTGTCTGCCATGCGTGACAGCAAGGTGCGGCAACGGTGCAGGAACTTTGAAGCAAGACGAACAGATGTTAGCGGTGCGGGCTGTCAGGTAAGGACGCGCGTGTGAACCAATAATCTTATTCAGCTAGTGGACCGGGTGATTGGAGAAAATCGTCTACGGAGGCCAGTTCACAACAAGTAACGAGGAAAATGCTCGGCTGCACACTGCAGCTGCAAAAACGACGCTACTACTGCTTTTTCGATAGGTAGTGTCTGCTCACCCACTGCCTTGTTCCCTTTGAGTTTCACCTCCCTGCTCACATGAACTATGAGGTCAGCATTTTGGTACAGACAACGACCTAGAGACCAGCATACAGAATTAGCGGAAATCAAAGCGGCTGCCTTCTATGACGAGGGTATTGGAAAGTTGGTACAAAAAGCCACGAGAAAAGTGTAAGTCGGAGAGGCAACTGTGTAGAGTAGTAGCTGGAAGGTGTAGCAGACTGTTGCAAATAAAACATTTGTTTGAGAAAACATGAACTTCTCAGCCAAGATTGCTTATGAGAAATCTTTATTACCGATTACTAGTCCCGGTAAGCGTGGTTAGCATCTTCAGATCTGCGTAAAAGGTTATTACATGTCTCTTATACCAGCTGTACAGGAACTCTTTCTAAAACATTGCCAGGTACCCGAGGAACAGGAAGAACGCTGTATCGGGAAGTCAAGGTTAAAAGCACAATATACAGTGTACTTCCCCAAGACAGCTAGACAGCGTGCCCTGGCTGCAATAAAGTACGCAGTAGTGTGTGATATAGGACACATTTGGCGAATTACACTGTATATTGTCGGTTTTAACCTTGACTTGCCACTGCATCTATCTTCTCGTCCCTCACGTAGGAAGAGTTCTTGTGTAGCTGGTATAGGAGTTATGTAATAACCTTTTATCGAGATCTGAAGATGGTAACCACGCTTACCAAAACCAGAAATCGACAATAAAGATTGCTTGCAAGCGATCGTGGGTAAGAAGTACATCTTCTCTCAAGTCATTATTACAGATCGCCCATTACCACTCAAGATGAGTAAACTAATGAAGCCGGCCGCGGTAGCCGAGCGATTCTAGGCGCTTCAGTCTGGAACTGTGAGACTGCTACGGTCGCAGGTTCGAATCCTGCCTCGGGAATGGATGTGTGTGAAGTCCTTAGGTTAGTTAGGTTTAAGTAGTTCTAAGTTCTACGGGACTGATGACCTCAGATGTTAAGTCCCCTAGCGCTCAGAGCCATTTTGAGCCAAACTAATGAAAAACATTTGTGGTTTTTGGCTGTGGTTTGTACTTCGCGACCGATTAGGCATCAGAAGAAAAGAGTCCTTATATTAGGCTTAAGTGTAGCCTGATGAGAGACTGCAGAGTGGACAATAAACAGTAAAGACGAGAAGAGCACAGAAAATTTTGAAGTGTGGCGGTACAGAAGAATGCCGAAAACTAGATAGGTATATCGGCTAACTGGGAGAGAAGTACTGAATCGAACTGGAG